>NC_136859.1:10218522-10818522 GCF_951799975.1 Gobius niger | reverse complement strand
GCAGTGTATTCAGTCACACTATTTATAGACCGCCGTAGTGTAATTCTAGCCTGTTTCGCAGGAGCAGGCAGCCGCGCTCCTCTGCAGCACTCTCAAACAGGGCGATCACACTGCCACTTACCCGCTCAAAATAACGATGTTCGGGCCAGGTGTAGATCAAGCTGAATTACAAAGTAGCTCCATGCAATTTTGCTTAGCGGCAGAATATTGTTATTAGTCTCCCAAACCGGCTATTTTAGTTGCTGTTCTATTGAAATGTGAGGAGATATCCTTACCAAGGCACGGCAGAATAGTAGTTTGAATCACATCACATGATATTGTCTGTTTCCTGACTCTATCACGGCTGAAAATGCACCTTTTTTGAAAATTATAAGAAAATATACATTAAGATACTGAATGGTATATTGATTCCAGCAGTGTTTTTGGGCTAGAAATCAGTCTCTTGTGTGACCTGCTTCATGTGTACCTTTCCTTATTCAAAAAGCATCATCAAGTAAAACCCATATCATTGTCCATTTCTGCAGGAGAGATCTGTGGCTTCAAGGTGCACAATGGCCCGTCGGGAGCCGGTACGGTCCAGTTTGAGGCGGTGGTTTTGGACCGCTCCACCGGGGAGGGTCTGGTCAGGTCCAAGGAGCCCCTGGACTGCGAGAGCCAACGCGAGCACAGCTTCACCATCCAGGCCTACGACTGCGGAGAGGGGCCGGACGGGGTCAACAGCAAGAAGTCCCACAAGTCAGTGCCACGTACCTGGGCTTCACACTGTTTTCTGTCATGTTATTATGTCAGTATTTTCTTCATGGACATAGAAGGAGCTTTTGAGCAAGGCAAAGTTGTA
This sequence comes from Gobius niger, assembly GCF_951799975.1. Classification (NCBI taxonomy): domain Eukaryota; kingdom Metazoa; phylum Chordata; class Actinopteri; order Gobiiformes; family Gobiidae; genus Gobius; species Gobius niger. The sequence continues at coordinate 10,817,684 of NC_136859.1, read as the reverse complement.
AGGCAGTAAGGCTTCAGTTTTTGGTACAAAACCTGTCCCATTTTATTCAAAGTCATGCTCATTTACACCATGTTGTAATCTGCTGACTGGAGTAGTACGGCGCTTCATTCACACATTTGTTTGTAATCCTACTCACTTTAGTTCTTCTTCTTCCGCTCCAGAAGTTTTGTGAGCTTTATTCCCTGGATTCAGTTGTGTCATAGATACATAGAACCCGGACCCTGCGTTTTTCACTGCACCGTTGATTTGTTTGTACTCTGCACTAAAAATGTTGTCTCTTGCTTTGTTTTTTCATATTTAATTCCTCCTGTGGCCAGTAGGGGGGGCTTAACGTAAGAAACGAGATGCTACAGATGAGTCCTTACTCATCAAGAGCATTTTTCATTATTTTTAGTCATGAAATGTGAAAAAAAAACAATGCTGAGATGTGAGGTTTATACACTGCAATGTGAGTGATGCACGATATGTCCACTTGATATTGGTGCGTAATGTAGTTTGTTGATACACTGACTTAGGGAGTGATTGGATAAATTTAGGAAGGTAAGAGACGTTGTGCTATAGTAACGACAAACAATTGAGTTGGAACTAGTTTAAGGTAAAACAGCTTGGAGTGAAATAACAGAGGCAGTTGTGGTGAACAGGTCTGAGCTCATTCTACACATTAGGACATGGCTGGAACATGTAGGGGGAGGAAAATACTTAGTTTCAACATTTTCAAAATTTGTATAGCCCCTTTGAAATATAGTTTTCAATTAAAGACCATTTATCCATAAATAGGTCGGTTTTCATTTGCAATCTTGCTGTCATTTGCTCCAATTTCTTGTTCCATTAGGTAATGGTGGGGGGTTTGAGCCAAGAGACCGTAATGCAATTAAGAGTAGTATCTTTAGTTGGGAAATGTTACAATTTAATCTGAGGTTTGCTTGGGGATATTCCCAATATTATGATTGTCGGTTCCAGTGGAATTTCAACACATAAACAATTGTTTATTTCACTTTGTATCTTTCCAATAATTCATTCATTTTGGACAGTCCCGCCTGACCCCTCGGCTCCTCGTTTTTCAATCCTTATTTAAATTGGATTCAAGCATTAAATCTATATTTCTTGAAAAACACTAATTTTTTACAGTTTTTTTCATCAAAAAATACCAAAATTATGGTCTGGATTAGAACATATTCAGCTGCAGTTTTGGCTGAAACTGACCAAATTTTTTCCCATTTTGTCCAATACTCTTTCCTCTGTTTTATAAAGTGTTTGCAAATCTTAAATGAAATCTATCAATTTTTTTTTTATTTCTTTATGGAAGTAAAACATAGTGTTTTGGCATAAAATGGCATTACAAAGCTTCACATTTCACATTCTTCTGCCTGTATAGTAAACCCTGTATTTAGCTGAAAGATTAGAATCACCAAAGTCATTTCCCTTCACGTCAAGTTCACTCAAATTATTTCATGGGAAAGCTGCGACATACTGTGCAAACCAAATCAAATATGCTTATCGCTGCATAAATAATCGCTGAGGGAAATGGTTTGTGTTGTGCTCCTTAGAGGAGATAAGAGAGGAAAAACTGTGCCATTTCCTCCTAATAGACAATTAACACAAACATTATTATGTGCTTGTTTCTAGTGGGTCTGGCTGTTGCGTAGAAACGGGAGGGGAGGATTGTTGGTTGAAAGCCAAGGGCACACGAGCACATACTGTTGTGTTGTGTCTCATGGAAGGACACTTCACCCTTAGTAATGAGGCTGATTGTGACTGGAAGAGCATATGGCGCATAAATTGTGTGACCATTTCGCTGTGGCCGCCCCTGACATAAAGGTGCAACAAGAAAAAAATGGATGGAGAGCTGGGTGGATGTTATGGCGAACTCGTAGCGCATCCTAATTCCAAATCAAAACATTTCTCTCTTTAATGACTGCTCTGTACACCTCCCGTCCCTCTCTCCCCAGGGCTACGGTGCATGTACGTGTGAATGACGTCAATGAGTTTTCCCCCGTGTTTGTGGAGCGGCGCTACGAGGCGTCGGTCCCTGAAGGGCGGCTCTTCGACCGCGTCGTTCGGGTGGAGGCGCTGGACGCGGACTGCTCCCCTCAGTACAGCCAGATCTGCTTCTACGACATCATCACTCCCAATGTGCCCTTCGCCATTGACAACGACGGTGAGTCTGCTGGGGCGACCTGCTGCTATGGGGACGAGAGGCGCAACAGGCTGCAAAAACAGTGCTGATTTATATAGTGCACAAGGCGGTCCACTCTTAAAAGCCACACCGCGTAGAACTTTACCCAATGAATAAAATTGAAATACAAGCATTCATTTTACAGACAGATATTTTCATCTATAGATACAGACGGCATCTCTGGAATCGCCCATATATGGTCATGTTTGAAAACAGTTAAGGGGGAAAACAATTTTGAAAAAATCAAAACTTTCTCTATTTATTAAAAAACTACTTTAACAAATGCAGAATTATGAATATAGTTTTCTACTAAATAAAGATACAAAGACATGGAGAGGAGCAAAGTAGTTCAACAGCCCATAAATACATAAAAAACGGAGAATGCTAACATGATGCTACATGTTAGCATCGGGCTAATGCTAACGGTTAGCTAGCACTAGCTACAACTGCCATTTTTTCACTTCTACTGAACAATCTGCTGTGAGAAAATATCCATATGGACCTGATTTACACTTGACTTTATTTGTATGTGATAAATAAGTTCATATTCCACCAGAAAATGGCTAAAAAGAGTGAAAAATTGTGTTTCGCAAAAGATTCTATTTTCCCCCTCGGCGAAGCCACGCCCCCTTCTATGACGAGATGCCATCTGTATCTATGAAAAAATCCTCATAAATGTACAAACAAACATGTGCTTTTGCTGTGAGCGGCTCAGCTCTCCTAATATGACTGTAACTTTACCAGGAGTGTGTACGTCTCCAGCTCGTCTCCATGGAGATGCTATAGGTCCTCATCCAAATCCATTCTTTGTTTACCCACTGCAGTAATAGCATTTTCTGTGTTGAGCTGGCCATTAGGAGCTTGTTCTGCACTGATAGACACAGACGGCATCTCTGGATTCGTCCATATATGGTCATGTTTCAAAACAAATGGGGAAAACAATTTGGAGAAAAATTTAAACTTTCTTTAATTATTCAAAAACCACTTGAACAAACACTGAAATATGAATACAGTTTAACGGATACATGATGCTTCATGTTAGCACCGGGCTAATGCTAGTGGTTAGCTAGCGCTAGCTACAACTGCCGTTTTTTCGCTTCTACTGAACAATCTGCTATGAGAAAATATCCATATGGGCGTGATTTACACTTGACTTTATTTATGTGTGATAAATAAGTTCATATTCCACCAGAAAATGGCTAGAAAGAGTGAAAAATTGTGTTTCTCTAAAAATTCGATTTTCCCCATCGGCAAAGCCACGCCCCCTTCTATGACAAGATGCCGTCTGTATCTATGGCAACAGTATAGTCCAGAAAGTGTGCCTTTAAAGCAGTACTAAGTAACTTGTTTACCTTAATAAATCCTTTTCGTAGTCCCTCTGGGGGTAATACAAGTGTTAATAGGATGATTGGAGGGTCTTTCATCTCCCCTGGTGTCTCAGGCTAGAAAACCACAATTGCAACTTGGCTGCCACCGGGTCGGCGTCACCAATACACCTTAATGGAATCATGAAGAAGAAGCTAACAGGCTAACGGGCAAAGCTAACTGTGGGCTAGCGCCACTTAAACAGTATTTACAGAAAGTTTGAGTGAAAAAAAATTATATTCATTGTGTCATTGGATGTACAATATCCTTGTCCCCCTTTGTCTTTTCTGTCAGCGTAGTATTTACTCTCACGGACAATTAATAAGTAGATAAACACACAACACGCTACAACACCTGCAGTGGCGCTTATGGCCTCTCGGGGCAAGAGTTACTTAGTACTGCTTTAAACTGATAACATTTTCTAAAAGGACAGCACTTAGGGAGGGTACCGTTTTTCTTGATTTCAACACTTCAACGATACTTGGTTTACGATACAGATACCTGAGAAATACTTTTTTCAATATCTACTGTATATTTGTTGTCTAGAACCAGAAAACAGAGCAGTAATGTGGATATATTCCATAAAAGACCTAACCTGGCTAACGCCATGCTGCACAACAGCCTGGGGACCATGGCCCAAATTTTCCGGTGGATTTGGGAACCAATCACAGAGCGAGGAGGGCCGGCAAGACGATGACGCGCTATTCGATATATATACGGAAGCTTGTAGTTTATTTACGGATAAAAAAAAAAAGTTTATTTACGGATCCAACATGACAGCAGCAGACACGATGGTATTATTCGATCAAGCTTTAGACCTTGTTCTAAATAATTTAGCTCAAAAGTTTACAGCGGGTACGTCATACGTCATCTCATACGATGATATGATTGGCTGTGGCTACGTGCAGACGCATGATAGACTTTTTTTTTTTGTATCGCCCAATAAACAAGTATGGACGATCGTAAACCACACCTCTCCTACGAGAAAATGAATTGGTGGTCCCCCCAGACTAAACATCACTTGTGATTTTACCTCCCTCTCTCCTGGTGCAGCTGAATTGTTGGCCTTTTTCGGTGAATTGTTTGCCTTTTTCAGCGAACCACGTTGTTTTTCTGGATACTTTTGTATGTCTTTACCGTGTTTTTTCGTGGAGGTTTGGTGGATTTGTTTACTTTGAGAGTCCAAAATGGTCCTGAAGAAAGCAGCTTTTTGAAGGTAAACAAACTGCTAGCTTATCAGCGAAACCCATTTGAGATCTACAAACATCTTCTTCTAAGACACTGAACAGTGAAGAGGCACCAAGAGCCCCCACACCTGCAGCGCGGAGGAGGCGTCACAAGAGGAGCTACAGGAAACAACAAAAGGGACCAACGAGGAGATGGTGATAGACTGTGGAGGGAGCTGTGCAGGAGGAAGAGGAAGGACGAGGTGGAGCTGACCAGTGCAGGACACCACGCTCTGAGACGGGGACAAGCCCAGGAGACGGTGCACCGTTTCAGATGATCAGAGGAGACAGAGGGCAGCTACAGTTTCTCCTTCCTCCAAGGTCATGCGGGTGGAGTGGCTGAAGGACAACGAGATCATCGACCCGGCCGAGGACAGGAACTTCTACATCACCGTGGACCACAACCTGATCATCAAGCAGGCGCGTCTGTCCCACACGGCCAACTACACCTGTGTGGCCAAGAACATCGTGGCCAAGCGCAAGAGCTCCACCGCCGTGGTCATCGTCTACGGATTTCCCATCAACCAGTGCTCCTCCTGTGACCAAAACAGTGAAGATGGCGGCCGCGACACAACCATTTTTCACCAAAGAAAAAAAAAAGAGTGGTGCACACTGAATGGGTGCTGCTGCCGGATGCTCTCTCATCGAATGCAATTTCTCCATCTGTGAGATCAATAAAGTACCACCTTACCTTAAAAGACCATTTCTTTTAATTTATTTATTTGAACTGAAACATCCAAGTAAGTTCCTTTAATGCAGCCCCTGGACCAACAGGCATCATCTGGGTCTTTAAAGATATATATTTTTGGTACTTACTTTCAGTACTTTTATTTTTGGATACCAGTAGTCGGTGGTCAATGCACAGAAACATTCAACTGGATGCATTTAAGAGACGTTTTAACAAGGAGCTGAGGGCCACAAAACATTTCGTCTAAGGGCCACATTTGGCCCCCGGGCGTCACTTTGGGCACCACTGCCTTGCTGGTGTTGTTTAATGGTATTCAGCCCTACCTAGAAAACATCTCCACATGGCAAGAGATCACCAGAGCACCAGGCTAGTTTACATGGTCTGAAAAAAGTTCAAAGCTTGTGAGTGCCCAAAAATACAAGTGTCCATGTAGTCAATTAAGTGTTTTTTTAACATATTTATTCTTTCTTGGCTTTATTCGGGAAGGGGAAAAACAAATAATTAACTCCACGCCATCACCGACCACTCACACGTTAACCCGGTGTCCCCTCACAATCTCCCATCAGGATTACTAAGGCACTAACCAGGCACCCATCCCATGTTCAACAACTCTCAGTGGATTGAGAATTTTTTGTAATATGTCGTCAGTAAATTGAGCTCAGCTTTTATTTCATACAGTAAAACGCTTTCAATTTGCCTAAAATGCCACGCGCTCTAGATCCTCAGCCCGTTATTATCCCTGGGCTTTCATGTATCTGTTTTAATGGTTGTTTTCATAGCCGCCGTCCTGCTTTGTATTCTGTGCAATAATTGTACAATAAAATCCAGATGTCCTCAATAAATGAAAAAACAGCCCTCAGCCTGTGGGGGGGCAGACGCAGGTTGTTTAATCGTGCAGATATCAAAATATGTTAAAGTGTTATGTTTGCGGGGGCGGGCGATTGTTCTGCCTCTGCAAAAACACGGGAGCAGATGTTGGGTTTAATATAGCGGCTTCGCCTCTTTCTGCCTCCCGTTGACTGGTCTGCATGACATTAATGAGCTGTGTTTTTCAAACATACACATAGTCAGGATGATTGCATTTACTTGGGTCTTGTTTTTTCTTCTCTCTCAATGTAGTATTCAGCTCACAGTAGGGCCTGACGGTAATGGACTGATATTTGGGTATTTTCAATACTGGCTGTGGGCCGATATCTCCGAAACCAATTGTGATAAAGACTTCCTGTTTTTTGCACTGGAAAGAGTTCTGTCTGAGCTTTAAAATGACACACCTTGCTTGGCTTCAGGGGAGTGGAGAGACATCGCAATGAATACCAGTCACAAGTTTGTGCATCTGATTTATGTATTTCATGTTGGAGACTTTTGCTTATAATTTCTGTATCATAAGACATAGAGACTCGCCCTCTTTTGCTTTGGAATCTACTGATTTTTGTCTTTCAAACAAGCTCTCTCTGAAGCACCTACTAAACCCTGAATACACAACGCCCCCTTCTGTCACAGCTTAACACTGACACGTTTAGAAGCTTCATACACAGGATTATAAACGAGACATTTTTAGAAATTTGTCCATTGCCGGGTCGTGGGGGGAGCTGTTGGAGCAGCCCAAATCACATTGCACGCCCTTATGGCTCCTCCTGCAGGTGGTGGGTCCACAGAAGGACGGCCTCATGGTTCTAACCGGGCCTGTTGGTCTCTCATAAGGGACTTCTGAACCGCTCTTTGTCTGACTCGTCACCTAGGACCTGTTTGCCATGGGAGACCCTACCAGGGGCACAAAGTCCCTGGCAACAGAGCTCCCAGGACCTTTCAGGTTCTCATGTCCCTCCACCACGTTAAGGGGGCGGTTCCAGTAGGGACCATATCGGTATTGGCCAATCAAAATCTCCAATAAATCGGCATCGACCTGAGAAAAACCCACATCACATTCAGTTAAATTACTTAAGATATCGGCCTGTATATTGGCTATCGGCCATGCCAACCCCCTTCATATCGGTGTTGGACCCCAAAAGTCCATATCGGTCGGGCCCGGGTTCACAGTGCCGCGTTTGAAACATGTCCAGGAGCATTAACACCTGAGACAGCACTGAACCCCAGCCACACAGCACCTGCTCTTGGGTATGACTTGGCAGATTTGTGCGGGACTTGCTTCTTGCTGTATTTTTTAGGTCGTTCCGGTCCATGTGCACAACTGAGGCCTTTTGTTCCACCTTGTTCGGATGCCGTGGGCTTGTCATTGTCTATTTTCTGTTCTTCGCTCGTCTTTCTCACTGGTTCTCTTTCATCCTCTCTCCCCAAGTAACAACAGCATCTTCTGTCTGTGTTATTGTTTGTCAGCTGCCGTCATCAGCGCTGTCAGTCCAGCGCAGGTACATGCTGTTATTTTTTTCAAAGACTGGATTTTTCTTTTCCCCTATTATTATTCATCTGTTTATTTCTGAGTTAAACCATTAGTACAGTATGTGCTTTGCAATAAACAGCTCTATGAATGGTAGGGTTTAAGATTAATTCTATTGACTGTCTCTCACACTGTGCCTTCTTCTGTGTGCTCTGTTTCTTCTAGGTAACATTAAAAACACGGAGCCCTTGGATTCGAAGCGGCAGCGAGTTCACACTTTCTGGGTGACCGCCTTCGACTGTGGCAAGAACCGCGCTCAGGCCGACGCGCAGGTGGTCGTCACAGTCAAGCCGTCCTGCAAACCCGGCTGGATCGGTAACAAGGCTTTGTTTGCACGTATATATTTTTAGAGGTCGATTCAGATCTCGACCAGGACTAAACCGGCTTTGGAGTAATCAGACCTAACACTCGTGCTCAACGATGGAAATGGGATGTCACGGGGCTAAAGTAGGACTTGATTGGGCACTAAAACTGGAGAAAGTAATGGTGCAGCCAAGTTATAGACCACCGGGAGTGTGAGGAGTTTGACTCTTGAGTCTCTTTATGCCACAGAAAGGAAAGTGGTGACAAACTAAAAAACAGCGCTTTTAGTTTGCCCCTTATTTGTCAGCTCGTATCACATATCAACATTTTTCAACATGGTTATTTAAAGATAATCTGCTGTGAAAAGTTCAAATTTCATGACAGAAATTAGGGTTAGGTTCAGGGATATGGTTGACCTTTTGAGGTTTGGGTTAGGATTAGGGTAAAGGATATTTAGATTTTCTGAAAAACATGGTAGCACTCATATCACTATATGAGTGATATAAATGTAAATAAATAAACTATATAAATCGAAACTTATCACTATGTTTAGATTTCCACTGTCCACTGATTTTCCTGGATTGTATGGAAACTGTATATTTTTGGAAACCTTATGGTATAAGCAATGAAAAATTGGTAAAATTGTGCAATTACACCATTTTTCCATTAGAGTAAATGGGGAGTTCTGGTCATCACTACGGCAACACCGTGAAAAATATGACAAGGGTTTCATTGACTTTTTTGATTGGAACGTCCAGATGGAATTTTCTGCCAAATTTCGCCAATTTCCGCCAAACTACGTTTTTTACTCCCCATATATGTTATTATTGCTATTATAGCACCGTGTTTTTACATATCAGAGCAAATGGAAACATTGTTTTTCTGATTGCTTTTTTCATAAAGTTTTCAAAAATAGTTTTGATAGTCTCCACAAAAATTTGGCGAAATTATAATGAACATTTCAATCTATTTCTGTAATTGAAACCTTTACTATAAAAATACATGTTTTACTATGGCCTATTTGAGAGATTGAGATTAAATTACTTAAAATGTCAGCCATGCCAGCCTCCTTCATACCGGTATCGGACCCCAAAAATCCATATCGGTCGTGCCCTAGTTATGAATAAACGAATTAGCAGAAAGTTACGGCACAATAGCGTAAACCAGTGGTTCTCAACTGGTGGGTTGGGACCCAAAAGTGGACCGTGAGCCTATTCCTAGGAACATTTCTTTCAATATTTATCTTCTGAAAAAGTACAGTAACACCATATGAGTGAGCTCGTTTTCATCATGATTGCAGCTCTTTAGGCTTATTGTGATTCTCTAAAGAAGGATAGGAACTTTTAAAGGAATATGCCAATATAAATAGATTCCTTTAGATAGTAGAATCACTTTGTGTAAAACCTTCCCATTAATGAGTGGGGGAGGCCCATCTGTTTTGGATTTAGTGAACATGTACAAGGGTGTTCAAAGACATATCTGATCATTTATAAGATCTTTTTTGATAGGAGGCAGTATTTTGTTCTCAACATTTTAATTGGAAGGACGTTATTTGTGTAGCGCCTTTCACACACATGGTCACAAAGCTCTTTTTCATGCAGATTTCCCTCTTGGCAACCATTCAAATTTCAATTCAAATACAAGACTTCATTGGCCTTTAATACTGTGTGTACCTTGTTTCCAGGTTGGACTAAGCGTGTGGAGTACACCCCCGGGTCTGGTAGCATCCCCCTGTTTCCCAGCCTGCACTTGGAGACGTGTGAGGAGACGGTTTGGAACATCCAGGCCACCGTAGAGCTGCAAACCGGCCATATTGGAAAGGGCTGTGACCGCGACAGCTACTCGGACCGCTCAGTGCGCCGCCTGTGTGGTCAGTAACTCTGGAATAGTAGTTATGATTATCTTAGATTTCTTTACATAGAGGTTATTATTTGAATGTTTACTTGCTTCGATTAGCAGTATTGTGTAAGCAACAGTGCAATTCTTTTAAAGCAGTATTAAGTGACTCAAGCCCCTAGTGGCCATAAGCGCCACTGCAGGTGTCGTAGCATGTGGTGTTTTTTACTTATTAATTGACAAAAGACAAAGGGAGAGAGGAACATTCTACATCAAATGACACAATGGAGATATTTTTTTTCACTAAACTTGGCTATAAATACTGGCGTTAGCCCGCTGTTAGCTTTGCCCGTTAGCCTGTTAGCTTCTTCTGCGTGATTCCATTAGTGTGTATTGTGCCTCCGAACTGGTACAGGGAAGTTGCAAGTGTGGTTTTCTGGCAAGAGACACCGGGGGAGATGAAAGACCCTCCAATCATCCCATGAATACTTGTATTACCCCCAGAGGGATTAGCATTAATCTATAAAACCAACCAAAAAGACTGGCCAAGAAGACCTGTTGTGAAAAGGGTTTGATTGTCAATCTTATGATAAATGATTGAAACAACAGAACCTTGTGAGATTTAAAATGCTAGATAGTCTTATTGTGAGTTGTAATAAGTATAGTTGGATCACAGCTTCATAAACAAAGACATTTACTCGCAAATTTGTGTTATATATTATAAACAGGATCAACAATATATACAGTGGGAGGAAAATGTGTGTGAACACTTTGTAATTTCTCACATTTCTGCCTAAATTGGTCATAAAATGTGGTCTGATCTTCATCAAAATCATAAGAATGAATGAACAGTGTCTGCTTAAACTAACACCACCCAAACATTTACATTTTATCACATTAAAACTTTATCCTCACTGTGAAGTATGGAGCAGGAGAATCATGGTGTGAGGCTGTTTTGTTGCCTCAGGGCCTGGACGTGATCATTGTTCTTTATTGATTTAATCCAAGCCCCTTTTTTGGATTGTTAAACAAAAGATGTATTTGGTGTTTCCACAGAGCCGTGGTCTGATTTTCCTGCTTGTTTCTCCTTTGTTTCAGGTGCTGTGAGGGGCGAGGTGGACCTGCTGCCCCCTCCCTCCCCGGCCGCTAACTGGACCTCTGCCCTGCCCACTCTGCCCTCCTCCGACTCCTCCCTGGTCTTCTCCTTCAACGGGTCCAACCATGTGGCCGTGGTGCCCGACTCGGTGGTGTCGGGTCTGTCGGGCGACCACTTCACTCTGCAGCTGTGGATGAGACGAGGAGGCGCCAACATTCAGGCCAGCAGCGCCCAGACCCGGGGCAACCGCAGAGAGGAGGAGACCATCGTGTGCAGCACCGTCAAAAATGGTGAGTGGGTTTTTTGTTACTGAAGCGCGACATGAACAAGAAACTACATTTTATATTTTGTAATCATGTGAAAATGGTCAAAATCATACCTTTTAAAAACTTTCAAGCCACACCATAGAATAAAATGCTAATACTATTTTATTAGAGATATATTTATTGTTGAAAAAAAACAAAAACCTTAAAAAAATGAACAAATAAACATGTTGCTCGACTCTAAGACCTGACGGTGAAAGCCTGTGTCAAGCTGGTCGTTTGGAGCATGTGTTGAAATGCTGGCAACAAAAATCAATAAAACATGTTACGCAGTGTTCCTGATAGTGTTTTGAAATGACTTGATAATTTAAAATTTAAAAGTCAGATTTTTCAGCGAGAGTGCTCGAATAGTTTGTGCTAAAAAGGTTTTATCACTTCATTTACAATTTCAATGCTGCGCTACCTGAATAGGACTGTTAAGTGTGACATCACACACAATAGATGGCAGAGCGGGTCGTCTCATGATCGTTGTGTCCTTGGGCAAGACACTTCACTTGTACGCACCGAACCTTGGGGGACCGAGCCTTCGCCATTGCCGCCCTCACCCTCTGGAACTCACTCCCCATCCACATCAGAAACTCACTGAACACCTACAAAAAACTGCTCAAAACTCACTTGTTTCAGCTCGCCTACAACCCACAGCTCTCCCATCTTTGTTTGTTTGTCTCATTTGTAAAGCGTCTTAGAGTCCCTTGAAAAGCGCTATATAAGACTTATATATTATTAGTATTATTACTATTATTACTTCACCCTCCTTGCCTCCAGTGTCTGCGTACTCTGGTGTATGAATGAGAGTGTGAATGGGTGAGGGGTTCCTTGCTGTAAAGCGTTATATATGGTGCATTCATGTGGACTGGGGAGCTTGTTTTCCCGAGATTCGACATCATTGTCCCCAGTTGGTTTGTGTTCATGTGTTTTTTATGTGAGAAAGTGGGGATTTTGATGTCATCAAATGGTCTTTTATCATTGATTAGCGCTTAGCTGAGCTAATCATTTAAATGTGTTGTTAGCATCTCAAAAGCTAAATGTTAGTTTGTTATTCACCTTATTCCCGACGTTCGCGTGGGCGCCGCCATGAACTGTACCCGCCCCTTTTCTCCTAACTGTTAACATGAGACTGGAGAAGTCCAGATAAAATCAGTCACTACACGAAAACAAAGCAGTTTTTCGGGTGCGCAGAGAAACGGTGCAGTGTTGACTTGTTGGTGCAAATGAACATTGGCCATTTTACACGAATCAATCTACTAACTTTCCTAGCAATGATGTCGGGCATTTCACTCGCAATTTTGTTACTACGAGGCTACACACTAAACTCAAAAAAGTAGCAGTGTTTAACTAAAGAGCTCACATTAGATCAGTGTTTTTCAACCTTTTTTGAGCCACATTTTTTTCATTGAAAAAATTACGAGGCATACCACCAGCAGAAAATATAAAAAAACGTAACCTTGTAGCCTATTTTCAGTCGTTCACATCAAAGTGTCTTGAATAGGAACACCGTATAGTCTCGCTAGCCACCGTGCCACAGTCACCGCCACCTGCCGCATCCATGCATTACTAATTCTCTTGTCTCAAGAAATTAGCGACCTGATATGGAGAATTTATTACATGGTTACTCTACTCTAGACAGCACAGACACTCAAAAACGGTACATTATTTGCGGATAATAATGAATGGTGAAAGTGAAGTGAAATAAAGGTGAAATTGGATAATTTTCCAAGGCACACCAGACAATATCTCACGGCACACTAGTGTGCCACGGCACAGTGGTTGAAAAACACTGCATTAGATGATAAAAGAACAAATCAGATTTCCACAGTCGGGAAGCTCGTCTTGACCCGAGTTCCCCAGTCGTTTTCCCGGTTGAGCGAGCATTCACGTAAATTTCCCAACTGGGGAAGTCATTCCCTGAGTTCCCGAGAACCACATGAACGCACCAATAAGTTGAGACCATTTACCATTACATCTGGGTCCAAACTGTTTTGAGCTCCATAGACAAACACAGCAAAAGACGCAACTTTATCTGAATCTCCTGCTGAAATAACAACAAATAAAAGGCAACAACTGTTTTACACCTAATTAGAATAATATATCTCACCATTTCTCCAGGCAAAATTAAGATATATTTAAATATATTTAAATATATTATATATATTTAAAATAAGCCTTCATTGTGTATGGAAAAAATAATTTGATAATTAATGTCAGAAAATACTTACTCAAGAAAAAATCCAGAGTAAATGTAATTTATCTGTGTGATCATCATATGTTTAAAAAGAGCCTTGTAGTCGACTCTACAGCAGCTTAAAATCAGCAAGATCCCATTATTCACCTTATTCCGCCCCGCCCACTTTTGCCTCTTTTTGCCTTGTCTCAGCACTTCCCTTGTATTGATGCTTCCGGTTGAGCGCGAAGTCCGTTCATTAAGCGGAGAATGAGGGAAAATGTTCACCGCTAAAATCTGATGTTTAGTAGATGGATTTGTGTAAAATGCCCAAGTTCATTTGCACCAACAAGTCACTGTTTCTCAGTGCGACCTAAAATCGGTTTGTGTAGTAGCTGACTTTATCTTGACTTCTCCTGTTCAATGTTAACTAATAGGGGAGAAGGAGCACAATGAATGAATATAGAATAGGGCTAAAGCTCCGTTGGACCCGGAGGTAGAGCAATAGATACAAACGGCATCTCTGGAATCGCCCATATATGGTTATGTTTGAAAACAGTTAAGGGGGAAAACAATTTAGAAAAAATCGAAACTTTCTCTAATTATTCAAAAACTACTTTAACAAATGCTGAATTATGAATAAAGTTTTCTACTAAATAAAGATACAAAGACATGGAGTGGAGTAAAGTGGTTCAACAGCCCATAAATACATAAATAACCGAGAATGCTAACCTGATGCTTTATGTTAGCATCGGGCTAATGCTAACGGTTAGCTTTAGTTTTTGAATAATGAGAGAAAGTTTAGATTTTTCTCCAAATTGTTTTCCCCCTTAACTGTTTTCAAACATGACCATATATGGGCGAGTCCAGAGATGCCGTCTGTATCTATATCCATTAACTTTCCTTTTGCTATCTTATGACATCACGTGCATAAGCTGTATCGTAGAGTAAAATCTCTCAGCTGTTTCCTAAACCCGTCTCTCCCGCACATCCCGCTTGTTCACTTGAGTTAATTATAAACCCCTGGAGTTTATACTGAGTTGAGACGTGAACGAAGCTAACTTTGTGCTAATTTATCTTCTGAGTCTCTTATCCGTGCTGGAAGACAGTTTTTCAGCCGCAAATGCCACGTTTTGAATGTAGATTTATGGTGCCAAAAGAAGATTAGTCAACTCCAAGAAAGTAAATCAATAACCGCAGCTTTAAAGTATTTTAGCAACAGGCAAACCAGGATTGCCAGTGCTCTTCTGTAGTTAATGTTTCTGGGAGCTTTCTGAAAAATAAACATTTTACTGGAATGCATTTTCAAACTTCTTTTGTAATCACTACTTTGATTTCAGCCGAAGTGCCTCATCGATGAGTTTTTTGAATTCCTGGGGCAGCGTTGTTGAAAAGTTGCAGGGGGAAAAAGTGTTTACAGCTCGAAGGTGCTCCTGAGAGACGCACTTAACCCCCCGAGCCGCTCCACTCGACCCGTCAAGTGCACAACAAAAGAGGAGCGAAACACCACAATTGTATGAGGGCATTGTGTGCACATGTGAACCATTTCAGCTTTGAAGGAAAAGGGTGTCGCTGAATAGAGGTTTAAATTACAGCTTCAATAACAGCGGGATTAAAATGAACCCTTTGTGCAGCAGACTGGTATAAAAAACTGGTAATAAAGCCCGACTTCCAGTACAGGTTATACTTATTCTAGTCTATGGAGAGATGATCCGTCTGGTATTTCTCATGGACGTATTGAACTGTTGCATATTTAAGAAGTGCCTAACTCCCATAATGCTGTGTTTCTGTGTTTTACAGACGACTCACTCTCCCACTACTCGCTGTCCGTGCACGGCTGCAGACTCTCGCTCTTCTACTGGCCGGACGTGTCCGCGGCGCGGCCTGTCAAGTTCCTCTGGAAACTGGAGCAGGTGCGTGAACTAGAACCAAGTATTTACCAGAATAAGTGATGTTACACATATTGTCTGTGATATTTCACCATTTAAATAGTCTGTGGTTTGGATTTAAAGTCAGGGCTAAAATAAATTCTCTATTTAATGATTGATGTTGACATAGCATGAAATGTCATAGTTTTCTTTGCTTTATTCCACGTATTTTCGGTCGAGACACAAATCCCATCAGACAAAACGCAAGATTTGGACATAGTTTTTAATATGAAATACATGAATGTTCTGTTCTTATGTTTCTATTGTATTGAGCAGCTTGTACCAAAATGAACAAACAAACAAACAAACAAACAAACAAACTCAAAAGTAAGAGACTTGACTTTATCAATATCAATGCCAGTCACTATTGCTCTAATCACAGTTCTTTATCAAGTCTCTTATTGATTCTTAATTAAAAATGCTAGTGTTACGTTCTGTGCCAGACAAAGACACACACAGGAAGGGGCGACACTGAACAGGCTGTTTTCTTTTTTGTCCATAAACCAATTCCGTCCTCAAGTGTCCCCCTGTAATCATCCCTGTTCTTACTCTTGTCAGCTCCTTCACTGCCCTGTTGTCCGTACAGCGTGACCAGGGCCACATGTGTGTTGTAGATTGTTGTTTGGAATAAAAGAGAAAGTAAAGTGGGGCAGTTCAAAGTGCCTGCTTTCTTTTGTAAAATGCAGACCAGTACTGGCTTTGTGAACACATGGGTGGGTGACTGTACATATTTATTGAAGCATCAAAGCCGTCGACAGTAAAGGCCTTTATTAGATGCAGCCGAGTAATAATAAAATAATCACAACATTACTCTAGGACATCTATCCATCCCAACTATTTACATTTCATTAAAAATATACTATCAAGGTAAAATTGGTCTGTCCTAGGGTTGGGCGATGTCCCCTTAATTGGCCGTTGACGATGTTTACAGTGAACCATCGTGATGGACGATGATATCGTCCATTTCTCATTATAAGCATTTTTTTTAAAGACATTTGCATAGCCTATATATGCTGCATATTACTATGTATGTTAGGAAAATGTGAGATTGCAGGATAAATGGATCTAAACTAAACATGATTTGAACAGAGTCACGGACACGACTTTAGCAAAAGAAATGTGTTAAAACTTGTGCGCAAAGTCTGAGAGGAGAACTACGTATTCAGAGCGTCAACTCCGAGGCTCTTATAACTATTTAACGTAATGTTTAAGAAACAGTGAGTGAACGGGACAATATTTTGAAGTTTGCGTCGTAGCTACATTTTTGAAGCCGCTCCACGCGCCGCCCGGTCCGTGTGCTCTAACCTCTTAACTCCTGCACCGCCTCTTTCTCTCTCCTCTCTCTTTCTTCTCTCGGTCCTTCGTGAGAATAGTCCACGCGCTCAGCTAGCTCCGATGTGAGAGCCATCTCATTTTAAAACGGTTTAAGTTTCAATACGCAGCAAAGCAAAACAAAACCACGCACTGTTAAACTCTGAGCTGCAGAGAGAGAGAGAGAGAGAGAGAGAGAGAGAGAGAGAGAGAGAGAGAGAGAGAGAGAGAGAGAGAGAGAGAGAGCCCTGCGCGTCATAAACAGAGCAGCTGCGTCTTTACGTTAATAATTACGGCTAACACATCGTGGCTTCTGGCAGGCTACTGACGCTAGCGCGCATATTAGTTACATCAGTGATTTCATTTACAGTGCAATCCCTGCAAAGTTTGTAGGTTTGCAAGGCCTACAGTGATTATTATGATTAAAAATAATCATAATAATCACAATAATCATGTAAAATTAACCTAAAAATTGTTTAAATTGTGTCTAGTGGCATAAACTGGTGACTGGCTCAGTACTTTGGAGCGCTTTGGACCTAAGGGGGGTGGAAGGTGCCGTATAAGTGGTGGCCATTTACCATTTACCATAAAACACAGTTTGGGAACCACTGTATTCCTTCGATAATAGGTGGGGAGGTGAAATATGAGAGCTAGCGTGTGTGTGTGTGTGTATGTGAGTGAGTGTGTGTGTGTGTGTGTGTATGTGTGTGTGCGTTAAGGTTTTGTTTATTATTATTATTTAATTTTTATTGTATTATTATTACTGTTATCATTTTGTTTGATTTGATTGCATCTACTCTGCTGTTTTCTGTTCTATTTTTCTTGGACATTTTTAGGACCCCCATGAAAACGAGATGATTCATCTCTTGGGGCTGATCCTCTAATAAAATGTTCATAAATAAATAAATAAATAAGACCAGTGCGTGTTTTTGACAGGAGGGGGCGTGGCATCACGATGGTGGCGCTCCATCGTGATGTTGCTCATCCATCGCCGATGGACGATGACATCGTCCATCGGCACAACCCTAGTCTGTCCCAATGCTTTGGTTTCAGCTAACATAATACATCTGTAACATCAAATGCTCAAAGTTTGTGGTATTATTGGATGAATATAGCAGGATATTGGAAGCTGAATTTAAATGATTATATTGAATCATATTAATAAAGCATTTGTCCTTGTAATGTTTCTCATATTAGTTTAAGTAATGACTGACAGGGTAATCCTGATTAATCTCTTCCCTGCACACCAGTGGGATTCATATTTGTGTCCCTGTTTCCCCAGGTGTGCGACAGTGAGTGGCACCACCTCTCCCTCAGTGTCCAGTTCCCCTCCGTGACCTTGTACGTCGACGGCGTGACCTTTGACCCCGCCCTCATTCACGACAACGGCGCCATCCCGAACCCCGTGGCCCGCCAGAGGATGACCATCGGCGCTTGCTGGGGTGAGTCCAATGATGCAGCTTTCGCGTGGAGGGGTTTTTGTTTTGTAAGACACTGGGATGATTGACGGTCTTATCCTAAATGTAGTTATAATGAAGTTCTCAGTGCTGCTGCTCGGCAAAACTGATAAGGAATTTATCACAAAAGAACAGCAAGACGTCACACTCTCTTATCACACAAATATGTTTTTATTACATATTCTCCAGCATCAACCGATTGCATAAGAGATGTCAAAGTCATCCTCTGTGCTGTGTTGTTGACATTTTCTTTCTTCATGAAGTTTAACTTTTTCTGGATGGTCCTGAATCACAGAAACAGCGTGAGCATAAAATGTAATCCAAAGTTTCTCAGTGGCGTAATCTACGAGATACGCACTAGAAAGTCTGCAGGATTACCGTATTCCTACTACACACTGAGCAAAGATACGCATCACTCATTTGCACAGTGTTATTTCTACGTTTTGTGTCCAGAACAAACTTCCCCGGCATCTCTCGATCTCCCCCCTCTTTTTCTCTCACCCGACGCCAACACACTGCTCATCAGCTGCAGAGGCGCAGGTTAAACAGGACAGATCAGGAGCAAAGTTCATATACCAGTGCACAATGTCTCACTTACAGCTAAGTATTACTGTAGCTGTGGGGGGTTTGAGCACCCGATTGATCCTGGGAGCTCTGTTGTCGGGTCTCCCATAAACAGGCCCGATAAATGACGGGTCAGACAAAGACCGGGTCAGAAGCCAATTATGAGAGAGCTTGAACGGTTGCCCCGTCGCCCCTGGCAACGGACAAGTGTAAGAAGATGGATGTAACAACTAGGGATGCACCGATACCACTTTTTCTAAACCCGATGCGAGTGCTTTTATTTAAGTACTTGCCGAATACCGATGCGGGTACAAGGCGTTTTCTTCAACATACTTTTTGAAGTGGTTTGTACACTGACTTTTTAATAGCAGATTGGTTAGTAATTAAGTCAGTTAATTTACTCATTTACTTTTCCTTGAGTAAAGTAGACTCCACTTTTAAAGGGGGGGTATTACGCAAAATTGACTTTTTCAAGCTTTATATCATGTTATTATGTCATTCCCTCATTAAAAACATGCCTGAAGTGTTGCCTTGGCACATTCACGTATTTTTGAGTAATCTGTAAAAACTCTGATGGCAGCCATTTTAGGGATAGCTTTGCCTGAGTCCTCCTAGGAACGCCCCCACCTCCTGGAGACGCCTCTGAGCTTTCATCACCAGCCGAGTAACGAACCACTGCTCCTCAGCAGAACCCCCTCCCCACTGATGCCACAGACAGCGTGTGGAGGGAAGGGTTAAGAGACAGAGGCCTATTTCAAGACATTCGCTACAGCCATTTTGAGAGAGCAATTTTATACAAGGCAGTTATTCTAATTTACTGCATTCACAGACCAACAGAAGGTTTCGTCATCATTGTAGTGTGCTATAGACTGGTGCTATGTGATTGAAAAAAGCATAATACCCCCTCTTTAAGAGAAGTTATATAGAATTGAACAGATGACGGGTTTTTTTTCATTCAATATCATTTTCATTGTTAATTGTTCTGTCCATCATCGACAGAACAGCCCATGTCCAAAAGCTCCTCAATGCTTGTGCTTTTCTCATTTTTCTGTTTTTATTTAACAACAGTATTGAGATGGTTACTTATTACTGCAGCTAAATGGTCTCTTTTCACATTTACTACAGCTCTGTGTAGATTTTCTCGTGTGTTACAACTTATCCAGTAGCGACAGCATTGTGATTGTTTTGCTGCAGCTCATTTTCGCTCAGTACATGCTGTATCTCTCTATTTTGAATTTCCTGAGTACTTTTTCAGTCGCCGGGTTTGTTTTTCTGACCAATAATCCCTTGGGCATAAAACGGCGTAAGAATCGCCCGTGTTAGCCACAAGTCAGCGGCTAGTTAGCAACATTAGCATCATTAGCCTGTATCTTGTAAACACTGCAGACTCCACGCTGTAGCACTAACAACATTTGGCTCTGGTTAAATCCAGCACAGACTCTGATTTAGGGAGTGTCGTCTGTAGTGAAGTCAGCTCTATGTGGGATATTGTATTTCCACTAAACAATTCTCCAGTTTGTTGGTATTTTCTCTCCTCAGTGGAGAGCAGTATCGTGGTATCGGCTTCTGGCATCGGGGCCTCATTAATGAGTACGAGTATGAGTACAGGCATGTGGTATCGGCCCGATACCCTCTACTGGCATCGGTGCATCCCTAGTAACAACAAATGAAGGCAGCTTTGGGTGGTCTTGTTTTCGCTTATAAACAAAACTGAAGTCCACATGGCTAATTTGCATAAACCCAACAGTCCTACTGCGCCATGAATGCAGCTGTCGCTAATGAATTCGTCCTCATTCTCTCTCTCCCTCCATCTCTCTCTTGCCCTACACGTGGTGCAGAGGCAGAGCTGATCTGCTCATGGTCAGTGTTTCCTCTCAGTACAGTACAGTGCAGTCAGGCAGAGATAGATTGAATCTGAAGACTACGCCACTGTCTCAGCTCCCTCCTTAAACAAATCTCCTGGTTTAATCGCAGACCATTCACTGACAATGGGTGCAAAACATTCACAAGTAATGAACTCCTGTGTCAAAAATAGCCTAATGCATGTTACCGGTTGATATCAGCCTCTTCACCTCTTCGCCTCTTATAGCATTTCCACATCACGCTCAGCTCATTTATGTCTCGCATCTCCTCCGTGCGCCAAAGATAAGGATCTGGCATTTTCCCCATAAGCACCAGCGGTGAATTGCCGACCCTCGTGATATAAACCATCCAAAAACAATCTGCGCGGACATTTCACTCCTCGCCCTCGCTTTCCCTCATCGCGTTCACTTATAATTTGCTGAATGCGTTTTGTCGTTGGGCTAATAATATAACAGGCTTGTCAATTATTCAGGGCAGCACAACAACGCACAGACAGACAGACAGACAGACAGACACGGCCCGTTTCTCTACTCGCCGCCGCCGCCGCTGCTGCTGCTGCTAGTTTAAAACTGAGCTCACACTCCACCAATGCCAATTAGCAGAAAGGAAAATAAACCCCGCTCACGCTCACATACACGCATTTGACGCTCCCATCTGCTGTGAAAAGTAGCAGGCTTCCGGATAATGAGGAGGTTGTGCATTTACGCGCTTCCTCACGTCGACTGGTTTTTCGTGCCAGAGTTTTTACCGTCGGGTTTATCACCATGTTCATGAAATGTGTTTTTATTATTCTTTTGGACCCAGACAATAAATAAATAAGTCCCAGATTTTACCCTGGCAAAGGCACTTTTTATCTGCAGGGCTGCAAGACGAACCGCTGGATGTGTGATACCGGTGACTTTGTTTTCTTATATACCAGGGTTAGGCAATAGTGATGCGCAGGTCGGTCCTGGTCCTGTCGGGTTCCTCAAATACACAGGAAGCTTCAGGTGTGGTGGGTGGGGTTAGAAAGGGCACAGATTTTTTCTAAGGCTGCAGAATATTATCGTAAAAAATATCGTATTGCAAGAAACCACAATATATCGCAACATAAAGTCTGACTGAGATCGATGAACAGAACTTAAAAAATTATGAAAGTTCAGTTTTCGTTAAACATTTGCTAATTTAGTTCAATTTTACCCTTGTTTTGATCCTGATTCTGTGTTTTTGATGGTTTCTGCTGGTTGAAAAACTTGCAATTTGTGTTTAAAAGGGCTAGATGCAAGTTAGCCATTTTAGACTCACTACTGCCACCTCAGGTCATACATGTAACTGCAGCTTCTATATTAAGCTCGTGCATGACGGCTCTTCGGACTCGAATTAACACCTTTTTGAGTGACAGGGCAGGATTTTAGAGGCAGTTGTGGTGAACAGGTCTGAGCTCATTCTGCACATTAGGACATGGCTGGAACATGAAGGGGAAGGAAAATACATCATTTTAACATTTTTAAACTCTGTATAGTCCCTTTAAACTATGACTGACTGTGACTTTGATTAAACAAACCTTTCTGTGGAGCAGCAAGAGGCAAGGCACAGTTAAAATAACAAGGCGACAGCTTCTTACAGACCTGAGGAGAGCAGCTTATCGCAGCGTCAGGTCGGCTGCTCCACTTTAGCTCTAAACTCTGTCCATGTCGTGGTAAAAGTAAAGCCTGCTGAATGTTTCTGTGTCCTCAGCGGCTCAGTAACAAAAAAACAAGCACTATTTCTCCACTGTGAACTCGTGGCCTCGTGACGCGCTCCTGTATGAGCAGCTCATGCGGCGCCTTTTTAATGTGTGCGAGTTCAGGTTGGGTCACGTCGGCACATTTAGACTCATTTTGCCGGGTCAGGTTTTGAAAAAAGCTGACCCGTGCGGTGCGCATCACTAGGGGAAAAAGCCGGCCCTCTAGTGAAGAACCTACTGATTGATGATTTTGATAAACAACACTACACACATCATCAGAGATCATGTCCCTGTTTAATACTTTAAAAATATTGAAATTGCAATAACATTCCCCCTGAACCCTCTGTTTGGTCACATGTGATGTGCAACCCTGAGATTTGGAGAATGTGGGACTTTTTTTTGGCCCACAATTTGGACATTCGGTCTCTCTGTCTTTTGACGTGGAAGGAAATCAGCCCCACCTCAAAGCGAACTCACTTACCTCTGCAACGTATGAAACACTAATCTAACAGTTTATAAATCAGCAGATACACAAACCCTAAAAAAAAAAAAAAATATCTCGTTGAGGTCTCATTGTAAATAATTCCTGCTAACCCAGTAGACCTCTACAAACAACCAGACAGTGTATGCGGCTCTAGTTTAAAAGTCAGTATTGTAGTTAAATGTTCATGTTAATTTGAGTGTTTGTTGTATTTACGGTGCACAAGTTGAATTTTAAAGCATATATTTCAATATTCCAAAAAAAATCTCAAACTTGTGCTGCCAAAGTTAGACCAAATGGGGAAGAAGGATGACCATTAACAAGTTCATATTGTCACAACAAATTCAACGTATAGAATGATTTAGCTGCTTAACCTCGGTAAATAACAGCATTTCTTTTATCTGCTTTATCTGTTTTCTTAACTGACTGTCCTGGTTTCTCACAGAGCCAGAGGAGGAGCAGCGCGAGATTCTGAACAACACAATCCCAGAGGGTGAGCAAGGAATGACACTTCTTGTTATTTAGTTTATTTCACTATATTACTGCACATACAATAGGCTATAACATTTAAAAAGATCAGTCACTACTAATCAATTTCACAGATTCTAAACATGTCACTTTTGCGTTCATGAATCGTTCCACAATCTCATCGTGTGGTCACCAAGCTAAATTACCTGTGATCTGTGCAGTGAAATACATCGGCGGGTACCACGGCCTGCTGTCGGGGGTGACCGTGCGTCCGGGCAGCGTGGAGCCTCACAGTGTGGTCGAGTGCCTGTACGCCTGCAGAGAGGGGCTGGACTTCGGAGACCTGGAGACTCTGGGCTCTGGGATGAAGGTAGGAACGGGATACAACATGTGCCCTTATTCTAGTTTCAAACAAAGCTCTACCAGAGGGGTAATCTACGAAGCTGGACTGGAGAGGGGTAAGTTCATGGTTAACTCTGGTTTTGCTGTACAACAAATCAGGGCAGCTCTTGGCCAATCAGAGTGCGGCTCTTTTCATGAATGGATATGTTTCAGACAATGCGGCTCTTTGCAAAAGAATTGGTACATATTTCCCTGTAACAGTCTTTAAGAATGTTGACCAAAAATCCAACTGTATATGTCTGTATCGCTCTCCTTTTCGAGGCGGCGTGTAAAAGGTGCAGCAGCTTCACTCAAAGCGAGATGTAGGTTAAACAACAGTCAGGCATCGTGGCTCTGGGATCAGCTTCTATGCTTTTCAAATCTCTGATGATCCTACTCTTTATTTCATGAAAGTTGGCCTCATATTCACAGTAAAGGATCAAAATTAGGAAATAGAAAAAAGGCGAGCTCTTTTGTAGCATATGATGCGAAGCGCGACATCGTAACGCAGAAATACGCAGAGTCATTGACTTTTCTTTGACGTGTGACTGTAACTGTAACAAATGCAACATAAAACAGGATCTCAGACGTCCTCCAGAGACTTCTGATTCAAGTTTGTGAACTTTGTGCAGCCTAGAGTGCGTTCTCTGCACAGTCCAGTCAGGACTGAGCTGCAGGCAATGAGCGCACAGGCCAGGGGCGAATCAGGAGGGGGCTCCACACAAACACACTCCAGCATTAAAAATAAAAAAATCTTATACTGGCCCAGTCAGAGCAGAACAACACAAAATGTCAGATTATTTAATATACATTTATTTCAATCTTGGTGAGGAGTAAAACCATTACATCTAATACAATTATTGAAAAAGACGAAAAAGGCCAGGCATAAAGTTATAGTTTATTGTGATTAAATATAACGGTCACATTATATTTAATCACAATAAACTACCGCCCCTGGATTGAAAGGCCTTTGTTAAAAGGGAACAGGCCTGTGGTGTGACGCAGGAAGCCGGCGCTCTCTAGCAGATTGTTTAAAGGCACAGCAGGCCACCAGACGATAGGTTAGTTTGTGTATTTGCTGCGACTGGTTTTGGTGATACTAACTCTGAATAAGACTGTCACAGCACAACACTTTTCACAGGATCATGGTTGAAAATATCGGCTCTTGGTCTCTGACTAGTTGGCCACCCCGTACTAGATTCTGATATTCAGATGAACTGTGTCTGTGTCTCTTCTGTGATTGGCCGCTTGGCGCTGACTCCTCCTGCTTCTCATGAATGCCTCACAAGTCCTCAGAGAAACCCACTGATAGTTGTAGTACCACAAAGGAATAAAATCAAACAACTGCTGTAGAACAAACATGCCTTGTTCCAAAGTCATAAGTTGCCCTGTTGTTTCTCCAGGTGCACGTGAACCCCAGTCAGTCTGTGCTGGTGCTGGAGGGAGACGACATCGAGAGCTTTAATCGCGCCGTACAGCAGGTCACCTACAGGAACTCTCTGCGCTTCGCCACGCCCGGTGTCCGCCCCCTCAAACTGATCACCTCACTCCGGTAAAAAAACACTGCATTTTCTATCACGATAATTATGATTTTGTGCAGCGTTTTTCCCAATAACAGTGATGCTGCATAATTCATTCGGATGGTGGTGCATTCATATTATGATCTACACTGTGCTGTGAATGTGAATGCAGCATGTTGATCTTTGGACATTGAACTCACCAAACAAGGACTTTGCTTCGTGTCAGATAAGGCCTTGTGGTCCATAAAGCATTGCATTGCACTGGGGCGGTGATGTACAAGGCAGATAAGGCAGAATATCTTATCTTTGTTCACTCAGACTCTTAAAAACTTTAGCTTTTGAAAGAAACCGTAACAGTCTGCAGAGCACTTCACTCTTATGAGGGATTATCAGATTAATGTGTTGGATAATATGGTCTATCTACACTGTAAAATCCACATTCTGATTGAGAATCTATGGTAGCATGTAGTAAGTGTGAGGTTCTTAGCTTTTATCACTAAGTACCACCAAATAAAATGTAAAATTAGGCCAGAATAGGATCAAATATGGACAAAACCAAGACTGGAAATGTATTTATGCTCAAAAGTTTACATACCCTGTCAGTATTTTTGACCAAGAATATGAAAGATAACACACACACAAAAAAAATCACTCATAGTTGTAGTAGTAGTAGTGTTTGTTTGAAGCCATTTGTGGTGAAAATACTGAGTTTGTTCTTTTTAAATCATAATGAAAAAAGAAAGTACCAACATGACCCTGATCCAAAGTTTACATACCCCAGTTCTGTGTATTGCCTCCTTTAGCATCGATGACAGCTTGGAGTCTTTTGTGGTAGTTGTGGAGAAGGTTCTGTGTATAATCTAATGTTAAAGCGCCCCATTCCTCTTGATCATAAACTTTTGATCAAGGCCATTTTTGGTGCTTTTTTCAGATTATGATTTAACCCTTTAATAGTTGCTCAACCGTTTGGTAGGGCCCACTTTATTGAATCATGTGTTTCTAATTCTGCCTATCGCTACCATTCTCTACCAAGTGTGTAATACTCAAAATATACAGTTTAGATATGGGTTAGACTAGTTTGGACTGGTTTAGATCTAGACTGGTTTATGCTTCTTTTGACAACTTTTTGATTGGTATAGACCAGGTACAGACTGGTAAATACTGGTTTAGACCAGTTTTAGATTTATTTAGATCAGGTTTTCACCGGTTTAAAAAAAAAAAAAATGTTTGTCTCCCAAATGGTTAGAAAATACTTTCTTTTTGGGTTTTTTTGGTTGTGGGGGTAACATCAAAGAATTAAAAAGAGCTCAGTTTTTTCACCACAAATAGCTTCACACAACCACTAGCTATGAGTGACAAAAAAGTTTTTGTGTTTTTTATCATATTCTCTGAAAAAATCAAGAATTCTGCCAGGGTATGTAAACATTTGAGCACAACTGCACATAATAATATAAGAAAAATATATGATCTTATTCAACCTGATTATAGAAACTGGACAGAATTGAAGGAACAGGTCTTCCCACAACAACCCAGTCCAAACGAGTCTCCTGGATGATTTAGAGGTCTGTAATAAGCCTTAGTAAATCTGAAACTCTACAACATCTTTTTAAAGAGCTCCTAATTTTGTATCTCTGTTCGAACGTGGTCTTTTACTTGGAGGAGAGCGCGGTGAAGAAAAAGCGTATTCACACTGGCTTTCCGGGTCAGTGCTCAACCGTGGTTTAACAACTCCGGCTTTAGCACTCACTTTTAGCTGTTAAAATATTGATTTAGCTCTGGAGGTACAATCCACAGCATACAGTATTTGTGGTATTGTTCTCCCACTAAACCTAGCTACCAAGAAAACCCTGGCTTCTTCTTCTTTTCCTCCTTTTTCCATCTTTGAGTCGTCCAATGACTAAAGCACGTATTAGTAAGTGGATGTATTGATAAACTCACGTTGGTTTCCACTTCGTGAGTATATTCAGCTGCTCTACCCACGGGTTGTTTTTTTAAAGACAGCTCAAGGTCACAGGTGTATTTTCCCTCCTCGGTTTAATCTTAAGTCTCTCTCGGTGCGTCAGGTTTTACTGCGTGTGTGAAGATTAGAGTGATTTGAGGCCAGGAGTTGCCCAGATGGCGGAGCAGCAGGCCCCTCTGCACAGGCCACTACAAGCAGCTGCTCGCGCGGAGAGAAGCGAGCGATCTGACGCGTGGCCGTACAAGCGTCCGCTCTGCCTTACACTGTCTCAAAAATGATGATCGATGATAGAAGGGCTGTGATTGCGGTCAAATGCAAGTTGCACTTTAAATGGTGACAAATCAGGAAAGCTGGCAGTATATCATAGTGTCCACCTTCAAACAACAAATACGACCTGGTGGGGGTCATATTTGATTGAAAAACATGTATATATCATAATAGTCTTGTCAAGTGGCAGTAATTCATTAGTTTATTTGTGCTGGTAGGGAAGAGGATGACCTTGAACCCTTTGTTTTGCTTGTAGTAGAGTCAAGTCTAGTTTAGCCCCTTGCTGTTTTATTGCATTTGCAGACATTTGTGCGGAAAAAAGTGACGTCATCTGCAGTTTATTATGAACTATTTTTAGCAATCGTAAACCCGGTTGTTGACTAGATGTTAAATACAAATACTTGTGAACATTACCGTGCCGCGTTGAAACAGGATGGTTTGAAAGGCGTCAGGAAAGTTTGGTATTAATTTTGACCACAGTATCATTAGTAACCTCTTACCACCCGCCTTAAACGAGCACATTTTCTCCAGTTCGCCTTTACCCAAATCTAAAAGCTTCTTGACTGAAGCTCACAGCCAGTGTAACACCTCATTTGAAAGCTAAGACCTACAATTTGCTTTGTTATCGCGTTGTCGTCAATTTTTTGTCTTATTTTTTGTGCTTTTGTTCCGATTTGGTTGCCTGTTTTTTTGTATTTTTGTTGCCTTTTCATCACATTTTTGTCACATGTTTTTTTGTCTTTTTGCCACTTTTTTGTCGCATGTTTTGTTGCATTTTTTGGCTGCATTTCCATCCTCATTTACGTCTCGTTTTTATCGCTATTTTACGCCTTTTTTCAAACTTTTTTTTCAAACTTGGCCAGAAACATTGCTAAAGTGGCACTAGCCCACAGTTAGCTTTGCCCGTTAGCCTGTTAGCTTCTTCCTGATTCCATTAGTGTGTATTGGTGACTCCGACCCGGTGGCAGCAAAGTTGCAAGCATGGTTTTCTGGCCAGAGACACCAGGGGAGATGAAAGACCCTCCAATCATCCCATTTACACTTGTATTACCCCCAGAGGGACTACGGAAAGGATTTATTAAGGTAAACGTAGAGCTAAGTTACTTAGTGCGAACTGGAGAATAATGTGCTCGGTTAAGGCGGGGGTTAAGAGGTTAACTTATGTAACAACTAGTATGGCTGGGACAATATAACGTTTTGCAATATATCGCCATACTCCTTTGTCGCAATACCAAGTATCAATACTTGATCAAAGTATCGATACATTCAATGCTTTTTAAATGTGGTATTTCTTCAGGAACAGTTGCGTTACTTTATGTTAAACCTACATATTGCTGTGGAAATGCACTTTACCAGCCTTAAAAATATCAAGTGGCATTTGTTGGGCAATTCTCTCAGAACCCCAAGTATCGTGATTAGTATTGTGTCATGGCTAAAGCGGATCAGCACAGCCCCAGTAACTTTCTCCTTTTACCATGATTTGAAAATGGAAAGCAAGGCATATTTATTTAGACCGCGCATTTCGTGCACAAGGTAGCTCAATGCAGCTTACAAAAGAAGATAGAAGGAAAAAAAAGCACAAAAGGCAGGAGCAGTCAGAAGACCCGTCTGGAAAGCGTGCACATTTGGGTAGAGCCACTTTATCAGCAAACACCGCAGAAAACTGTTAACTGAGCTTTTCTCTGACTTACATTGCATCAAATATGAGTCCAGTCAAGAGAGGATGTTTTATTCACAAATGCCTCCGTGTGCTCTGTGCAGATGCTTTAATGAGGAGAGCTGCCTGTCGCTGAAGCAGTTGGAGGGTTACCTGGTGGTGCTGCAGCCGGACGCTCCTCAGATCTCCCTCTCTGGAGTCGGGCCTCACTTGGCTCGTCCGGCTCCAGAGTTCGAAAGCCCCCGCGGAGTCCCCCTGTTCCCCGAGCTGCGAATCGTCTGCTCGCTCTCTCACGCCGTCAACACAGCGGCCCAGGGCATGGAGGGAGGAGGTGAGACCGGGACAAATGCAGTGAATTATACGATATATTAGAGCTGGGCAATATATCGTCTATAAGAAAATATTGAAATGAGTTATCGCTGATTGTAAGATATGCAAAATTACAATCAATTACAATCAAGTTTATTTCCAAAGTCAAGAAATGTGGGGTTAAAAAAAAACTGGGTAATAAGTTAAGAAAAATGGGAACAATTATGAAAAAACATTTGGAAAAGTTTTAAACCAAAAAATTGGGAAAAACATTAAGTAAAAAATTGGGAAAAACTGAGAAACAATGTGGAAAGTGTTTTTTTCTGCCTTTTTTTTGTCTGTTCAATTTTTTTTTTTGAGCGACAAAGCAATATATATAATGATTTTTTTTTCCCTGTTGGTTTGTAAAAATATTGCTTCATCATTGTTATTGAGAAAGTCCCCAGCCCTGCTATATATATACCGAAACATTTTCTGTGATGGCAGAGGATCGAAACGGCTGAAGTAACATTTCACTAAGGTATAAAACAGAGGAGATTCAGACTTAGAACTGATTTTTCTTAATCTTAAAGGAACAGGCCACGGTTTTTCCATATGAGATATGTTCATACCTGAGCTTAGACGAGTTGATGTGTACCTGTCTGGTCTTTATGTGTGCACTCAGTCATGCTCAAAGACCAAAGATGTTGTTAGCATTTGGCCTCTCCCAGTGTATTCCTATAGCTCCAAACGGGGTGAAGTTAGAAGCGACCAAGCTCTTCCACAGGCACAAAGACCAGACAGGTTCGTATCAACTCGTCAGGTAACATATCTCAGTATGGAAAAACGGTGGCCTGTTCCTTTAAAAGTTAAACCTTTAAATACAACGTTTAGATATTAATAGGGTTCGCCTTACTTGAGGTCCTGGTGCACCCGAATGAAAAACCTTTGGCGCACTGATGCAATCAACCCCAAATGTTGGTCTGAAGCCTTTGCAATGACTAAAAACGCCTTGACAACGGACATGAGCATAAATTATTCTAAGCTTTGCGATGCACTTTTTAACTTTAGGGAGAGAAACCCAGTGTTAACAAAAAGGAGTTTACATTTCAAACTAAACTGGTTTTCATTATGGGCAGCAACCAGAGCTCTTTTTAAACTTTCATGCACCGGTATTACAAGGCTCGATAATGATGTCCCTTGCTCCGTTTCGATTCTCAGCCCTTGTACTGTTGCTGAATCAAACCTGACATTCATTTTCTTGATGTTTTGAGACACCTTTATTAACCCTCCTGTCTCTCTCAGCTCTCATGTCCGACGCCGTGGCCCACACTCTCGATGGCTGTGAGGTGCAGCCTCTTGGGGAGGAGCTGAACCCCGAGAGGGAGGAGCTTCTCGTGGACATGGACGTGGTGCGTGAGCGAGGGCTGGAGATCATCAACACGACTGCTTACATCGCCATCACAGGTAAAACTGCTCATGGAACTTGTGATTAGAGCTGGGAAAAGTGCGAGAGCTGTTCATCTGTTATTCAAGATACAGTATTTGCGAGAAGACCAAATTTATTTAAACCTCATGTTTGGCAATCTATAGTCAAAGCAAAGCAAATTACCAACTGGTCTTCATCTTCATGGAGAGTCGCTCACGGTAAAGATTGATGCAATTTCAGTAACCACATGCCTGACAGGTTGCCCCACCGCTATTAACTGCTTACCCCCCACCTTAAAGGGACTACATGCAAGTTGGTCATTTTATACTCACTACTGCCACCTCAGGTCTTACGTGGAACTGCAGCTTGTATGTTAAGCTCATGCATGACGGCACTTCGGACCCGAATTAACACCTTTTTGAGTGACAGTGCAGGATTTTAGAGGCAGTTGTGGTGAACAGGTCTGGGCTCATTCTATAGAAAAACAAAAAACTCGCACATCCAGTCTGAATTAGTGTGCAGGATCAAAGTAGAACACAAGAATGAGAAAAAAGTGTCCGCACATCTGTATAGCTCCCAAAATGTATTGACTACTTACATTTTCTTGAATACTTTTTGGGGGCTATACGGTTGTGCGGACACTTTTTTCTTATTCCTGAGCTCATTCTATACATTACGACATGGCTGGAACATGTAGGTGGAGGAAAATACATAATTTTAAAGGGATATTTCAGGATTTTTGACATAGGGCCTCATTTCCTAGTTATCCAGAGTGTTGCTGGTACCTGGAGATATTTTTTTTGTAATTCATGAAGTTCTTATGTTTGAAGAGTTTCGTGGCGCTAGGCTAGTGCAAGGCTAGCACATTTCTACGATGTCAGCTAGCCTACAGTAAAACAGTCTGACCCGCTCCACAGTGCACCTGAGGCAAATCACTTATAACGCCAGACTAACCATATAAATGTCTGTGTCGATAGAATAATTTTAACTATTTTGCATTTAAAATACCTTATATTTGAGCAGCATCTGCTACGTGTTTGTATCAGATACGCAGCGGCGGAGTGATCTGCTAGAAAATAGTCCCTCAAAATGCGATCATTCATGTGATGCAAGATCAGTTATATTCCAAAAGTTGTTCTATTCCAACTAGGAAATGAGGCCCTATGTCAAAAATCCTGATATATCCCTTTAACAATTTTAAATTCCGTATGGTCCTTTTAACCTAGTGCATTTTCTCTAGTTTAGAAGTACTAAATCTAAAAAACTTCTGGACGGATAACAGTGTAATGTCTCATTTGAAATCGAAGGCCAACAAAACTGACCAACTGAAGTTTTTTTGTTGTGTTTTTGTCTCATTTTTGTAATTTTTTTGTCATGTTTTTGTTGCTTTTTCATCGTTTTTTCATTGCTTTTTATTTTTTATTTATTCATTTTATTTAACCAGGTAAAAAAAAACTCATTGAGATTTACAATCTCTTGTACAAGAGTGTCCTGGATGTTTTTGTCACTTTTTTGTCACTCTTTAGTCACTTTCATGTTCAATTATTGTTGATTTTTGTCACGTTTTTGTTGTGTTTTCATCCTCGTTTTCGTTGCTATTTTGACGCTTTCTTAAAAGAACCTTTTACATTTGGGTTAATGCCAAACTGGAGGAACTGTGCTCGGTTATGGGGTTAAAAGTCTTGTGCAGAGAAAAACTGCCCCTGTGCAGACATTAAAGTGTATTAGAATAAGATACCTTCTATTATAAGCAATTACGGCCAAAATTTATTTATTTATTTGAGAGGATCATTTTCAAGAGGGTCCTCGATCTTCTCCAAAGCCAATGATACATGTCACAGATGCAGCTTTACAGACAGGCATAGAAACAAGAAATACAGGACATAACAAACATAAACCCACACAAACAAACACCCACACACAAATCTTCCTAAAGGGCACAAACAGACTATAAATGTGGTAGTAGTACATTTTAGTGCAGGCGGTTATTTATAAATGCTTATATTTGTGTTCTGTGCAGGTGCCGAGTCCATCTCTGTGTACGAGGACGTCCTTCGCTCGGTGCGTTATCGTCTGGCTAAAGGCTCTGCTCGTTTCGAGAGGCGTTTCCGACTGTCCTGCTCTGAGATGAACGGCAGATACACCAGCAACGAGCTGACTCTGGAGGTGGGAAGCAACACCAGTGATGGAATAGAAAATACTAGTACAGCGTGTTTTAGGGTGTATTCGGACCAGAAAAGTCCTTTACTCCGCTTGTTTGTTCCGGATCAGAAGAGGACTTTCTTTTTTCGTTTGGGGCAGTTCGTATTCAGACTGTACTTTTTGCCAGAGAACTACATTTTGTAAACACATACATGCGTGTGATGATCGAGGCTCCCATTGGACAGCAATGACCACAACAAATGAAATAAAAATGAATCTTTGACGCTTACAATGATAATAGAAGAAATGTAAGAGGCTAAACTACTTCCAGCTTCACCAGAGCAGCTGGAGGAAGAGCTGTTTTGTGCAGATGAAGGATCATCTGCTGAGCTGTTTGTTTCTATTATATCCACGGGACAAACTGTAGGTCCTGTTCCTCTATTCTTCTTTAATGCGTCTCATACTTTCATTTAAGTTTGGCGAAGTTTTTTCCACTTTGACACCGCGGCTGTCCAGGAGACGCCCCTCTGCTTAATTTTCTCACATTTTTGTTTGTCTTTTCTAGCAGTTGGGTTAGTGCATCTGCCCAAATATCCAGGAGGCTCAGTGTCTCCTCGAGGCTCCAGGACTGTCCACGGCTCATTGTTTGTAGCATCCATCCAGTATTAGCGCTAGCAGCAGCGAAGGGCTAACTTTTCCCACGGTGCCTTGCTACGGTGGCTTGTTAAGCCCAAAAAGGCGCATGTATCCCGCAGTTGTTTCGGAACAAGTGGTTTATATTCACACCTGAAGCAGAGTCCGTTTGAAAGCAAACCTTCTTTGATCCGCAACAGGATTCAAGATAAGATAAGATAGCCTTTATTGATCTCACAATGGAGAAATTTACTTGTTACATTTTGTTGTATTCACACCTGCATAAAAAAATCGGGACCAGCGTTCAAAACTAACCCTGGTCCATTTAAAGGGACTTAATATAGAAGCTGCAGTTACACGTATGACCTGAGGTGGCAGTAGTGAGTATAAAATGGCTAACTTGCATCTAGCCAAGTGGACCAAACTGTGCATGTCTGAATACACCCTTAAAGATGTCTTCTTTCACCCTCTCCTTCAGGTGAACTTCCTGCACTCCTTGGACAGCCTGTACCACCCGTCCCATCTCCTCGCCTCCCAGCAGCAGTTCCTCCATCCGTCGCATCACGCCGGAGAACTGAGCGGACACACTTTACCAAACCCACACCGCAATTCAGGTAAACGTCCTGTTGTTATTGTCTGGACTGCAATTTTAACATCAGCAGTTCGCCTTGAGGGAACCAGTGAAATTGAATTACATGTGTTTGTAGTAGCGGTTTGTGAGAGGAACATCGTGCTGCACTATTAAAGTTATTTACCGTCTATAAA
This sequence comes from Gobius niger, assembly GCF_951799975.1. NCBI lineage: Eukaryota > Metazoa > Chordata > Actinopteri > Gobiiformes > Gobiidae > Gobius > Gobius niger. Next base: position 10,783,296 of record NC_136859.1, on the reverse strand, counting down.
AACTGCCACTCCGCAGGCTTCATCACAACTCCTTAGGCCAGGGGGAGGAAACGTCAGGCCCGGGGGCCAAATCTGGCCCTCAAGCACAGAACCTCTGGCCCCCAATATGAAATATTATTATGCAAATATGGGATCAAATACCTGTTAAAGTACTCTAAAATGCGAGAAATAGTGTATGTTTTAAATGTCTTTGCAGAACATCCCACTTGGTCATATATAATGTAAAACAGTGATTCTCAACTGGTGGGTCGGAATCAAAAGTGGGTCGCGAGCCTACAGGGAACCTTTTTTTCAATATTTTCCATCTGAAACTACACGGAAACACACTGGAGTCTGTTCAAATTAATATTATTGAAAATATTTTATGCGATACAGTATATGACAGTTTTATTTGGGTCACAGCTTGTCATTAAGGTAATGGCAGGTCTCGGAGCCGGACGACTTTAGAATCACTGGTATGAAACATTAGCATTTTTAGAAAATGGTTCTTAACTTTAGGCTACAATGTGAGGTTCGGCCCTTGGTGTTTTGGCTATGATGAAAATGGGCCCTCCATGACGCATACTTGTTTACTTGTTAGGCTAAGAAAACAGAATCCAGCTCAAAATTCACTTGCAAAAATAGCATGTACTGGAGCTGGGTTCAAACCGCCAGCCTTTCCAGTTACGTCATGACAGCTGCGATGACTGAGCCACCGGACATTTCTGAAATTCGTCCTCGTCTGTCTCTCTCCTCAGTGGTGCCAGGAGCAGCCACGGTCATCATCATGGTGTGTGTGGGCTTCCTGGTGGTGATGGTAATCCTCGGAGTTTTCCGGATCCGCTCCATCCATCGCCGCGGTGAGGGCAGCAGGGGCGGGGCCAAAGAGGGAGGCAGCCAATGGGACGACTCTGCTCTCACCATCATCGTTAACCCCATGGAGGTACCGAAATAGAAATAACAGAAGGCCTGTTTGATTTGAGCGTTTTATCCCCGACAAATGGATGGTGAAGCCGGCCCTGTATTATGGCAAGGAATGACATGTCCATTTCATATCATTTCTGTGGTTTCTTTATGATTAACATATTACAAGAGGATGTTTCGTGGCCATTGGATGTAGGGCTGGGGACCGTTAAACGATACCGGTATTGTATCGTGAAAAAGTTTAGGTTCTACTGGTTTTGTCAAGTGTCAAAAAGCAGATATTGAGAAGAAATCTAAAATCTTTGTATTCAAGTTTTGATGCTGTTGTTCATCAAAAGTTTAAAGAAATAAAAAAGTGAAACACCCAAAAAAATAAAGCGTTTGAAAAAATAAAACGTGGTAAAAAATTGAAAAAATATGGAAAAATTGAGGGGAAAATGTGGGTATATTTGGGGAAAAAATTGATAAAAAATTACAATTGGGGGATTATTTGAAAAAAAAAAAACACGTTGAAAATTGGGGGAAAAATAAGAAAAACGAAAGTGTTTTGTAGTCAAGGGAAGTTTCTTGGTTGTTTCACCTCAAACAAATGATACAAATGTAATAGAAATTAAATGGAAGGAAAAGGAATAAATTAACATTATTAATCTGTTTTATGGAACTTCTATATAACAAATAATGTATCATATGTATTGAAAAAAGTTCAGGTATCGGTATCGATAGCCAAGCATCATTAACGTACCGGTATCAATAAAATTTTAACTGAATATGATTTTGCATTTAGCTAATTCGTATCTAAAGTAAAGTCTCAACAGGTCTGTACATTTGTTTCTCATGAGGATTTGGCCTCAACTAAACGTGGTCAATGGGTGGCTAAAGACTGCAGGAAAAATACATTGAGCAGGCCAACGAACCCTGAAAGGTTTCCTGACTAGCAACTTACTAACTGTCCTCATACATTTGGATTGAACGCTGCTTCTCCTTTTTATTTTTGGCTGGTAAGATTTGGAGTTTTAGCAGACGCTATATTTCTGGAATAAAATCACATTCTAATTGGCCAAAACTACATAAAGACAACTTTCAATGCTTTTGAAAATATGATTCATTTAGATGGATAACATTTGTTGTAAGTAATAATTATCATTTTCTGTTAGTGAAGGAGCAATTTTAATGCAGAAATGTTGGGCAGATTTTTTAAGCTGCTGACAGGAAGTGACATAAATAGAGGTAAAGTTAAGTTCCACAGCAGCTTGACTGATTTCCCATTGGCATAATATGGTCGACACGGCAACAGTTTAAAATTGCTTGCCTCTATCTATGTCACTTCCTGTCAGTGTCCAATAGATACAGACGGCATCGCTGGAGTCACCCATATATGGTCATGTTTCAAAACAGTTAAGGGGGAAAACAATTTGGAGAAAAATCTAAACTTTCTCTAATTATTTAAAAACTACTTAAAAATGCTGAATTATTAATATAGTTTTATACTAAATAAAGATACAAAGACATGGAGAGGAGCAAAGTGGTTCATAAATACATAAATAACGGAGAATGCTAACATAATGCTACATGTTAGCATCGTGCTAGTGCCGTTTTTTTTGCTTCTGCTGATCAATCTGCCGTGAATAAACATCCATATGGACCTGATTTAGACTTAAGACTTTAGACTTTATTTGTGTGTGATAAATAAGTTTATATTTTGCCAGAAATGGCTAAAAAGAGTGAAAAATTGTGTTTCCCAAAATATTCTGTTTTCCCCCTTGGTGAGGCCACACCCCCTTCTATGACGCGATCCCGTCTGTATCTATAAGGAAGTGAATCTATAAATGGTCAAACTAAATGAAGCTGGGTAAAATTAGCAAAATCTTGCTAAAAATGTGTCTAATGTGTCATATGCACTTTAAGACTCGCATTTGGGTTCCCACACAGAGCGTCCCAAATGAGTAATGGAAAAGCTCTAAATAGTTGTCTATATTAACATGGGTAAACTCTGGTCGCTCCACAGTCCTACGAATCTCGCATGGGCATCTCTGCGGCGGACACGGAGGCGGAAGGGGAGGAGGAGGAGGAAGAGGAGGCGGCAGAGTCTCCGGACGAAGCCAGCGACGACCAGAGAATCATCATCAAGAAGGAGGCGAGAGACAGCAGCGTGCGCCGCTACTAAAACACACATGTATCTAATCCGCACCTGTTGTCATGGAAAACTACATGCAGGCTTAACCAATCACACACTCACATGCAGAGGCGGGCGATACAGGGCTGAGATAATATCTTCATTTTTATATTAAACTGGAAACGGTTTTGCGATCCATCAAAAAAATGTGCTGTTTTCTTTACTTGGATTAATATGTGGCTCAAAAAGAATGTAAAGCAACACCACAGAAAGATGGATTTGTTTTGTTCGTGATGATATTTATAGGCTACCTTTGCATATCTTCCAAACAATATTCCTTTATTATCTTACACACACGACATGTATCGCCCACCTCTGCTCACACAACTCAAAAAAAACAACTATTATATAAAAGGAATGTATGCTTTCCGACACGCCGCACAACACCGTCACTGTAATACCGCAATGCCATTTGTGACCTATAGCCCGATAATGGGCTCTCGTCCTCCACCTCAATGTTGAATGGCACAATGTATACAGTAATGTAACCACCAAACAACTGATGTAATGCTGTAAATGCACCAGAACTAAATCACATGATGGTAATAGTGTTTGTATAGTGTAATGCCGGTTGACTGAGAGTGATTTTTTAAAAGTCTATAGTTAAGTTTATCACTGAATGACTCCCTTAAAGAAAACCAATCAGCCCAGAACACATTGGCCTTGTACTATTGTAAATGCACAAAGCTTCAATGCCGGTTTCTTCCTATAGACTGACGATACTAGTACATGCAAATCGTGCACAAGCTCTCTCCTTCCATCTTAAGACACATTCCTATCTGTGTATCTGCTGTAAACTGCAAACATGGCCGTGTGCCTTTTATATTATGGCTACTGTGAATGTGAGGGCTGAATGGGGACTAAACCAGGACATAACCTAGAGTCTATACAATGGGACTGTTGAAGGGCATGAATCAACGCAAACCAGGACCAAACTTTATCCAGGAATTACACAAAAAATAAAGACTAAATCAGAAATAAATTAGTGTTAAACCAGGGATTATCCATTATAGTACTTAGATTCAACCAAAACTAAGACTTAAATAAAGACTTATCCAGGATTGACATAGCGGACGACGTCTGTTTTTCCCAATTTTTTTGTGCACGGCCCTGTCTGCAAATGCTAATGGCGGACATTTTTGCAGGTCACTAAACGCTCAACCTCAGCCTTCAGTAAATTCAGTGCTTCAGCGCTGTGCCATTAGCCTTTGGCACTCATCGTTTGAAATGGCTTTTTGGCCAATTATCGCTCGTGCCACAAATGGAAAACCTCTGACCCCTCACAGTGACCAGTGGATTGTTTCTGAACTTGTGTATCACTAAACACTGCTTTTAAATCCACACACGCAGACACGCTGCAAACCTGAATGTCTACATCAGTGGAAAATGACTTGCAATAGGAATGTTTATCTAGGATTTGATGTACTTTTTTTTTTACTTTTTAGACCTAAAACATGCCTGGTTTTATTATATTTTGTGATCACATCAGTCACAGTATCTGCCAATGGAGCAGGATTTTTTTTTTTTTTTCGTATTTCAATTGTAAGAGATTCCTAATATAGCAAGTAAAGCTTTCATAAAGTAGTAATCTGGACTTTGCTTTTGGTGTAGAGAAGTGGCATCATTTCCTTTATTTCTGATCCCCCAGTTCATCAGATCCTCTGACACCGAGAGCTACAAAAGTATGGATGACTGAATTTTTTATTACTGTTTAACTAGCCTTTATGAATTTTAAGAAGTGCTTCCATTGGCAGATAAATGAAACAATATCAGATTTGATGTAGTATGTTGAAACAATCCAAATATTCACGGTCTAATAATAAGTAAACAAACAAAACGACTCCAATCTCAATCCTCTTCCTCCACAGTTCAAGTCATTTAAACTTAAGTAGATTTTTGCAGCGCACATACGCCACCCCTGCTGTATTCAGAACGTCCACTCAGCTTGGACAGTTTTGATTGTACTGATTGTAATGAATTTTCTGTACATAGAATGATGAATATTATATACGGTTATTATTATTACTACTATTATTGCAGACATGTCTTCTCTTCATTTGCACATTTAAAAAGAGAGCCATTTATAATTTTATATCTTTTTTTTTTTTTACCATTGTAATAGCATCTTTAAAAGGTATACAATAATAATAATAGTAGTAGTGATAAGGTTGATATCTCTGGCTTGATGAGTGTCACCTAATGTATGTGTAAAATTGTTGTAATTTAAGAAATTAATATTTGAAATACAGAAGGGCACTCGCTGTGATGTCCTAGATGCATTTCACGTGGTTCATCTTTCACCAGGTGATATTCTGAGCTATATTTAACATTTTTATGATAAGTTTATTTACACAAAACTCTAATTCTTTTGTTAAAAGAATGTAAAATTGTGTAATCCTCCTCACTCCCCCCTCTCCACCCCTGCTCCACTCTCCCCGGTGTCTCTTGCTGTTTCGTCCGTGTAGCCTATCAGTGTGCAGTGCTAACCTTGTCGGTAAATTAAAGCCTGTTGTTTTTGAGTGTGATGTTAAGAAAGGAACAAAACATTGCATTGATAAACTTATATTAGCTATGACTATGTTACGATCAAAACATGAAGTAAAATGGGTGACAATGATGACTAGAAAATGATGACCAATTATTGTTGAAGAGAAATGTCAAAACATTACGAAATTCATAATAAAATCACTATATGACAACTCGGTTTCATTGATCATGGCTGTCGCAACTAATACAGTGATTAACTAGTAGTAAGAGTAGTAGTGGTAGTAGTAGTAGTAGTAGTAGTAGTAGTAGTAGTAGTAGTAGTGGTAGTGGTAGTAGGAGTAGGAGTAGGAGTAGTTGTAGGGTTAGTAGTTGTAGTGGTAGTAGTTGTAGTGGTAGTGGTAGTAGTAGTAGTAGTAGTACAAGTAGTTGTAATGGTAGTCGTAGTTGTAGTGGTAGTAGTAGTACAAGTAGTTGTAATGGTAGTAGTAGTTGTAGTGGTAGTAGTAGTAGTGGTAATGGTAGTAGTAGTAGTACAAGTAGTTGTAATGGTAGTAGTAGTTGTAGTGGTAGTAGTAGTAGTAGTACAAGTAGTTGTAATGGTAGTAGTAGTTGTAGGAGTAGTTGTAGGGGTAGTAGTTGTAGTGGTAGTGGTAGTAGTAGGAGTAGTTGTAGTGGTGGTAGTAGTAGTCGTAGTAGTAGTAGTAGTAGTAGGAGTAGGAGTAGGAGTAGGATTAGGAATAGGAGTAGTTGTAGTAGTAGTAGTAGTTGTAGCTGTGGGGGTAGTAGTATTAGTAGTAGTTGTTGTAATAGTAGTAGTAGTCGTAGTCGTAGTAGTAATAGTAGTAGTGAGGTACTCTGGGATAGGACAAGGAAAAAAAGTAGTAGCAGCAGAATTAGTCATAAAAAAATGGGTAGAGTAGCCGGTATACTTTCATTATTAATATTCTGGTACTTGCTGAAGTACAACTCAGTGAGAGAGAAGTTTGAGGTAGTGGTAGTGACGTGATCCAACTGACATACTGTCAAAGCATTAAAAATCAAAAATACATATTTTCATTTGTCAATAATTTTGCCTTAGAGCACACGTTTATACATAAGTAAAGTTAATAATAATATAATAATACTTAAGTAGAAGTAAAAAAGTACAATACTTCTCAATACCTCAAATCTATAATTTTATCTGTAAAGATGTACATTAAGTCCATGCAGTATTGTTTTTTCTTTTATTTCATGAGTATTATACTACTCCTGAAAGTACATTTTTTGTGATATTATAAGTAGCCTACATGCAACTGATTACAACCCCACTACTATAAGTGGTAGCACTCCCAGTAGTAGTAGTAGTAGTGTAGTAAGCCCTGCACAGTATTGTTCAAAGTGTGGCAGTGTGCCATCTATTCAATGCCATTGCGGGCCACGCCATCTAGTGGCAGGTTGTGAACGGGACTTTGCAAACATGAATGCATCAGTTTGTGTTGGATTTGTGCCTAAGATAAACCTCCACCTCCTGATGCATTTTAAAGGAAAATGGGGAGAATGTGTAAATATCTGTAATGATTATCCAAAGACTGGGGTCATCTGCTTCACTGGACTTTGATCTCCTGCCGCTGCGCATTCGGTTTTCTTGCGTAGAGGTAGTTCTTTCTCATTTTGCGGCGCTCTGTTCACAGCCGCTGGTGACGTCTTTTTGCGTAAACCCGTTTGTGAATCGCAGTCGTGGCGCTGCGCTGCTGCGGGAGCTGCTGGTAGTGTCAGGGCGAGCAGCAAAAACAGTGAAGGTTTGTGGGTCATGGAAGAAAGAGGCTGAAAAGGAGAGGAGTTTTTTGTGTGTACAGAGCTTCTTCCCGTAGTAGCTGTAGGATTTGACTGCCAGGATTGGACCGGGGATCGATCCACAGACAGACAAGTGCCTGGATCGGGGCTACAGCAGCAGCGGCTGAGGTTTGTATAGTAAAATACTGTTTCAGTGTTTTCCCCATATTCATATTCAGACTGTGGCATTAACGATCCGTATTTCTAAATGCATTTTTGTAAGTTGAAGTGTCATTTATGCTCATTTATCATATCCACTACTATTTGTTTTGAACATTGTGTGGCTATTTGTGTTAGATTGTGAGAATATAAAAAGAAAAATAGATCCACTGAGTAATGTATTGTCAAGTCCTGCTTATGACACATCTATATTAGACTATGGAGAGACCAGTCCTCTTTATAAGATGAAAAACATAGCTTGTATTATCTTTATTTACACTACAGAGCTAGCACTGTGCATGCTTCACTGCAGCTAGCATCTCCAGCTAAGGCTAGCAAATACAATTTTCCCCTAAGGCTTGCAGATTTGTGTATCTTCACCAACTGACAGAAGCATTTCGCCATTTATATCTATGATTTTGACCTGCGTTTGCTGCTTTCAATGTGTATTTCTCCTTTTCAATGCAGTAAAAATAATTAGCAATAGCTCTAATATGACTTGAGGTGTAGCCAGCTGATTTGGTTGGCACAAGAGCTGCAATGTTAAATTCCTGCAAAGATCATATTCAATGAGCAATTCCCCTTTCTTTTGTCATCTACCTGAATGCTAACTTGGTAGTGTTGTTCACCTGTAAGGAAAGCAGTGCAGGGTGCAGAATGGGCTTTGGTTGTAGGAGAAAATGAGCAGGTGCGAGGATGACCTACAGGATGTTTGATAACGTGTATTAATATCTTTTTCCTAATCCTCTTATGTTGACACTAATCATACTCAGTGCATCTGTCCTCAATAAAAGAAATAACCTTAAACTTGCAACGACATGTGTGACCCTCTACACACCTGAGGGATCATGCTTTGCTCGAATGCAGATACATTTGTAATACATGCATCCCTATAATATTTAACACATTATTATCAAATTGTGCATTGTTTTTTTCAGTGCACTGCCGGTCATAACACGGATTAACAATACTTCCAAGTGCTGTGAGGTGGATATTAGATGTGTCAGAGAGGGAATTGTTATGTAAGAGAAGTAAGTGGCCTGGAAAAAATAAAACAGATGGTATGACATGGTATGTGCAGATTTTTAATGACTGGCAACCTTTGGGATTTAACCTTTGTTACGTCAGCCTTGTTGACACGATGCACGATACAAAGTGTAGAAGCGTTACTGAGGATGGATGATGCAAAAAAACAGGGAAACATTGTAGGGAAATAATGTAGGTGTTTTCTATCGTAAGTGTCTCTGTTTAGGTGAATGTGTAGCCAGTCAGGATGGACTAGGTTTAGAACTAACTAATGAAACAAGAGTAAATAAAATCCACATTATCAAACTCACGGTCTAAGGATATCCACGGATTGGACACTCTCTTCCTAAAAACCTACAAAGATACTCTTATTGTGCCTGTAACAAAACTGATAAATCAATCAATAACTGAAAGCACCTTCCCAAGCACATTAAAAACAGCCACTATTATTCCAGGAATAATAGTGGAAATAAACAGGATATTCTCAACTGCAGACCAATTCGCATTTTCCCCGCTGTATCAAAAACATTAGAAAAAGTGGTTGTAGAGAAACTCACACAACATCTGGAGGATGAATGCCTTTCCCATACAGTTTTTTTTTTTTTTTGCGACAATGTTGCTGTATATTATCTATGTAATCAAGGACTGCAGATGGAAACTAGCTATTTAGCTATAATCTGCTGCAGAACATATCTGTCTTTGAGCTTAATGTCTCTGTCCACTGTCCCTTCAATAAAGACTAAACTCAAAATTAGTGTATTAGTGTATTATAAACCTGAAGTGCAATAATAACTACTAATAACAATAACTTTTACCCAGTTTTTTTTTTGGTTTGCTTCTGAAATTAGCACCAATCTATTAACATGTCAGCATATTTTCCACATTAAACTGTTATCTAACGTTGCAGAGCCTCCAGTCAGTATTTACGCTGCATTAGCCACGATGCAGTTACAGCTGTGCTTCCTTCATTGGTTCTTGTTTAGAAAAACACGTTCAGCTCAGTGATCATTTACATACTCGGCGATACCGATAATCAAATGTAGAAGCCAAACAGTGAATGTGATGAAATTAAAATATTGTTCACTTTTCCTCCATAAGGTCCAGGTTTCGGGGGTGTCCCCTTCCAGGTGTTGCCATGGCGATGCGGGAGTTGGTGGAGGCAGAATGCGGTGGAGCCAATCCCCTCATGAAGCTGACCGGTCACATGACCACGGAGGGCGGGGCCTGGCGTCACCGCTCCACGCCGACGGTAACTTTTATAGTTTCATTTATATTTCTTATTTTAGGAATCTTAAGCCTCATCTAAAAGACGTTAGTGTTGGAAGTTTGTGGAAGAAATATAAGCCGTAACTACGTGATTTCGTTTCATATTTTCCAGATTCCTCCTGCTCCGATTGAAATTGCAACTGAGGAAGAGGTCAGTAGTGTTTAAATATAATACGTGGTTTAATATTCTTCTTATTTCCTGGGGAGACGGTGGCGCAGTGGTGCTGTTGGTAGAGCGGGTCGTCTCTCGATCGGGGTTCGGGGGTTCGAATCCCAGCTCCGGCCCAGCACTGTCATTGTGTCCTTGGGCAAGACACTTCACCCTTCTTGCCTCCAGTGTCTGCGTACATTTGTGTATAAATGGGTGTGAATGGGTGACTGGGTCCTTGCTGTGAATCGCTTTGGGCTCGATTAAGAAAGAAAAGTTCTATATAAGTTGAGACCATGTACCATTCCTTTCCTTCTCCATTTTTCTTGTCCTCCATTACCAGAAGGCGAAGAACTTAAACTCTCAACCTAGAACTGGCAAAGGTGTTCTTAACCATTCTTTATACTCTCTAAGTGGACTATGCACTGTCAGATTTCCCTTAAAGCTGCACTTTACAACTTTTTATTGGAAAAAAGTTGTCATTAATACGTATTTGACATTCCAGTGACCCAGCGGATGCTTGGTGGTTAGCATAGCGCCTTTACTTTCCATCCCGATGGTCTGTAGGACGCTCCAGGATCAATTGTTTCTTCGGTTTTCACTGCTGATTGAACCGTATCCATGGTTGCGTATACATTCCATCCGAAAACCTACCAGAAACCCTAAAAAACCTGAAATAAAATTGATCCTGAAGCATCATCGGGGCCACTGGGATGGAAAGCGAAGGCACTAAATCCCTCCATTGACTAGAAGCAAAACTTGTTTTTATTGCCCACTCCTGCTGTAATGAAATCTGCAAAAAACTTCCAAATTAAGCAGTTGTTGGTCAAGTCTGATTGTTCCTCTTGTCAAATACTGTATCTTTTCTTCTTCTTTTTTTGAATTGTAGCTTGTAAATGAGTTCCTCCAGGCCCCTCCGCGACCGCCACAAACATTCGATATGGGGCAGCTGCTGGAGGAGATGCAGCAGATTGATCAGCAGAGCTTCAGACAGGCCCCACAGAGAGGTAATGACCTTTACTGATTAAATTACTTCCCCGCAATAGTTGTAGCAGAGTAGCGGTTCTCAAACAGTGGTACTCGGCGGCGTTTCTCTCAAATTGTACTCGAAAAAGACCACAAAGTCTGAGGTGCTACTTGATGTGTAACTATAGTGTGTTGATCGCCACAGCTCCGGACGTAGCCGCGCTGGCCCTCTCCGGAGACTGGGCAGCGGAGTTCCTCTCGGCCCCCGATCCCTCCTCCTCCACGTCTGCTCCCCTCGTGGCGCTCGGTGATGCTGCGGACGCCGACTGGACCAGGGAATTTATCGCTGAGGCGGCAGGTATCTTCAGTTTCCGTCTTAGTCAGTGAAATTTACACCCTCCTCCTCCCAGCGGCGGTCTATATCTGGAGACTTTATTCCTTACGCAAGTAATGAATTAACATACTTGTCACTGTGTGCTTTTTACCACTTCATTTTGTTTCTGTCCCAGATCCCGGGCGCTGGGCAGAGGAGTATTTGGAGCAGTCGGAGGAGAAGCTCTGGTTGGGAGACTTGGGGGACAAGGAGACTGAGTGGTGAGAATTTTAAGATCCTTATTAATGGTCAAAAATTGTGGTTTCTTAGAGGGCTGAGCTAAAAATGCATCAGGCTGGAAGATTCGTATAGGACCAAAAGAAGCTGCCACTTGATTTTTATTTTTTTCTAGTAGTAGAATGAAATTTGTGCTCCTAGTATATTTTAAACTCAGACAATTATAAAACATTTTTTATCAATTTCAGACTTGTTTTCTAGCATTTCTCTGAAAGTGACCTTGAAAAGTGACCCTGCAAGTAGCAAAATATGCCTGTAAACTCGTCCCCGTGAAGAATTGGGACTCTACAAATATGTTAGGAAAGTTAGGAATGACTGACCGCAACTAACATTTTAACATAGTGGCTTCCTTTTTCATAGTTTATAATAATAATAATAATAATAATAATAATAATAATAATAATAATAATAATAATAATAATAATAATAATAATAATAATTTAAAAAATGAGATATCAGCCTTTAACTGTCATAATCTGGTGTTGCTGCAGTTGGTCAGGTCTAGGTTCAGAAATGCAATGTGTCCAAAGAATGAAAGAATGAAAGAAGAATGAGAAAGAATGAGATCAGATCAACATCCTGAATGACCAGGTTATTCTCCTCCCCTAATGACACGGGTATATATGTATATGTATATGTATATGTATATGTATATGTATATGTATATGTATATGTATATGTATATGTATATGTATATGTATATGTATATGTATATGTATATGTAGCGTTCGTGCTTCACAGCTAGAATGTCCTGGGTTCGATTCCCACCTGGACGGGGCCTTTCTGTTTGCATGTTCTCCCTGTATCTGCGTAGATTTCCTCCAGATACTTCGGTTTCCCCTACCATTAAACATGTACAATAGGTTTCCCTGTGGGGCCAGGACTCCCCTGAAAAAGAGATTTTTAATCTCAGTGGAACTATCCTGGTTAAATAAAGGTCAATTAAAAATCTAAGATGACAATGCCAGGATTCATCGGGCTCACATAGTGAAAGTGTGGTTCAGGGAGTCCAGATCTTAACTCCACTGAGAATCTTTGGTATGTGCTGGAGAAGGCTTTGCGCAGTGGTCACACTCTCCCATCATCAATACAAGATCTTGGTGGAACTTTAATGCAACACTGGATGGACATTGCAGAAGCTTATTGAAATAATGCAGTAGCTGTAATCAGAGCTAAAGGCCGTCCAACAAAATATTAGGTTTTTTTTTCAGGCTGTTTATATAACAATGTGGGTTCTTTTCATAATCTTCATCTTTCAGCCTGCCGTTATATTATAAGCAATAGACTTTTTACTTCATGAAAACACAGCCTGTTGTGTCTAACATGCATCTTTATCTTCTTTTGTAACAGGACAAAGGAATATCAAGCTGAAGATTTAAGGCAAGCAGCAAACGAGCTTGTTGCAAAAGTCGAAGATCCTAAATTACAAAACACACAGGTGGGTTTCCTGTGTGACCCCGGTTTAACTTTACAGCCATGTCATTTTATGTATCTTTCATCTTTTTTTCTTTACATTGGACTGGTCAGGCTGTGAAAACAGTACATTAGTTATTAAATTAGCTTTGGTTCATTTAGTTTTACATATGTCAGATCAAAAACTCAAAAAGACAGTTGTGGAAGATGGCAATATTGAAGGCTAAGGTATTTCAAAATGGAGCTACAAAAGTAAAGATGAGCAAAGTTTAAGTGTATTGCCTATAGTTTTAAGACCTGGCAGGGCAAAGGATGAGCTGTGGATTGTTTGTTTTGTCTTTTATGTAATGTAAAATGGCCTTTTTAATTGTGAAATAATCACCACTACAATTGTGTTTGGTAAAATTCATATTTAATTTGAGCATGGCACACCCTACCCTTTAACATGCTATAATTGCTCTTTTGTTGTCATTTCTCATTGTCGTTGTGTAGTTCCTGCGGTTCGTTAGGCAGATTGGGGAGGGCAGTGTGACAGTGGAGAGCAGCACAGACAAACAGCTCACAGATCAGACTCAGGCCCAAGAGGCTCAGAGCTGGGCCTCCAGCTTCAACAAGGTACGGGTCACTGCCCCCACGACAGGAGCCGGGCGCAACCATTGGTCATTGGCTTGTAGTATATAGAGAAAAGTGCAACTGGGAGTACATGGCGAAACCTATTGGGCCACTTCCTCACTGCTAAAGTGTACTAAAAGCTGCCAGTACTCACCACTGTGTAAAGTCAATCTCAACTCATTGCTGCACCACTAAAGAAAACAGAATAAAACGCCCTTTGCTAATTTTTCATATGGGTTTTACAAGAGAGTGTATGACGCTTGTAAGTGCAGCTTTGAGTTGTATATATTCCCATTATTTTACCTGCTTTTGAACATCGCGTGTCATTTCACTGTTGATAAACACCATTCATCTACTCTCCCCGCTGCTTCAAATTGCTCCTATTTTATCCCGCCCTATCAATGTCCCTACCTTCACCAAACATTGCCCAATTGCCCACCGACCCCATGCACCTTGCACATAGTTCCTGGTGGAGACAGGGGGAGGGAGTCTTCCTCTGGTGGCTCCAGAGAGTGATGAGAAGATTGAGAAAGCTAAAGCTAAGCAGGCAGAGAAGTGGGCAAAGGTCGTCAGGCAGGTAGGAGGACCCTTTGGTCTGGTTAAAGCATGTAAACTGTATTTCTATTGTCTAATCCGTCACTTTTATGGTTGTCTCTACACAAATTATAATGTGGAGATATTTACACATTTTAACAATCGAAGACATTTTTCATTTCATTTTTCCTTGCTTTGCTTATCATGCCTCTCATTTCAGTATAAATATATACAGTAGTATTCATTGATGGGACTGAAGGTAATTTGTCATTTTGTGCCTGTGCTCAGGTTTCTGAAGAGTCAGCAGAGGCTTGGGTCGATCAGTTTGCAGCATCAGGGCCAGATTTCCAACAGGCCAAAGCAGCCGTTGAGGTAAAATTTAAAACATGTTATTAATGAATGATTATTGTTAACACATTGAGTGCCGTGTGTTTTTTGGCTTTAGCTGTAGAGTGCCAACAATCCAGACCGTTTTTCATGATATTTGTAGCAGCACAGCGTATTCTGTGTTATAGCTATGGACACATGAAAGACGAGAATCTAAGCTCTCCGTAGGTGAAAACGGTTTAATTCTACGTACCTGAGAAATCCTAAACTAAACAGAGGCGAGTTTTGATCAAAATCACAGATTTTTTTCTAGATTCGGAGATAATCAGTGTTTTATGCAACTCTCTCCTTTCTGATTAACTCCTCTCTCCAACTCTCTCCTCTCTGGACGGACACTAACGTTATGGGAGGAGGAAAATGCCTAAATATCTCCGTTTCAAGTCAGTTTTCAACGACAGCATTGTTGACACGTTTTGAAACACCGCGCGTTATCGATCGCTCATCATCACATGTGCATTTAAACAGCCGCTCTGCTATGTCAAACGCTCCAGAGAGCGAGAGAGAAGTGTCGGGTTTACAGCTGTTTGCTACGCAACACCACGCCCCCTCGGACAAAAAAAAAGACAAAAGAGACGCAATAATATAAAAAGTTTTTGATCGTCATTTATTTCACTTCTGTTCATCACAGAGCTAAGAAAATCACACATACAGTATATTAGAGTGTGTAGTTTCGTAATAAAAATTTTGGCACTCTGTGTTAAAATAATAATCTATGTTTATAGATTATTATGTTTATCAATAGTTCACTTCTGATTTCTCCATTTAGGCTCTGGACACCATTTGTATTTAGATTTACTGAACAAACTGCTTAAACCTTGTTTCAGAGCGATGTGGATTTCTGGGAGAAGCTGCAGGAGGAGTGGGAGGAAATGGCCAAACGGGATGCAGAAAGCCATCCCTGGCTGTCGGACTTTGATCAGCTCCTCAGCTCTTCTTATGACAAGGTAGTTCACATCCTTTTCTCAAAAAGAATAGATTTATGTGCCAAAATTAGAATTCAATGTAAGTACAAGTTCTTTCTGCTTTTGTCAGGGATACCAGTTTGAAGACGAAAATCCGTATTTATCACACCCTGACCCTTTGTCAGAGGGTGTTAAAAGGATGGAGGCAGGAGATATACCTGGTGCTGTTCGCTTCTTTGAAAGTGCTGTACAGAAGGAACCCGAAAATCAACTGGTAAGGACAGCTTCCAACATCACAAAAGTGTAAAAAAATATTTTGAATTGAATATTGTGAACTCTTCTGTATTTTACTACATTTGAGGAGAGCAGTTGTTGAAGTAACTTGACAGAACCTTGGTTGTTGCATAATAATGATAATAATAATAATGGATTTGTCTGTATAATCTTTTACCTGCAGGCTTGGCAATATCTGGGAACGTGTCAAGCTGAAAATGAGCAGGAGTTTGCTGCCATCAGTGCCCTCCGCAGGTCAGAAAATACACTACATTAAGAGCAGACTCCAAATGTCATACACCAAAGCGTTGCACATTTTGCATCATGAACACATTTCATGTCATTAAAATATCATGTGCAGAAAGAGTAAACATTTTATTTACTTTTTTAGGTGCATCGAGTTGAAAAAGGACAACCTGACGGCTCTTATGGCTCTGGCTGTGAGTTTTACAAACGAGTCTCTGCACAGACAGGCCTGTGAGACGCTGCGGGACTGGCTCAAAAACAATCCTACGTACAGCTCGATTTGGGAGCAGAGCGAAAAGGAACAACAGCAAAACGGGGCCAGAGAAAAGGACAAAGAGAGGGAACGGTTTGGCTCTTTGCTTCCAGAGTGAGTAACTTAATAGTGAAGTATAGTCATAGTATCGTAGTTATTAGTTCACCTAAAAATGGAAATGTTAAGGATTTTATTATGGTCTCAGTGCAGTATCAACTCGGCCTTGTGTTTTTCAGATTATCTTGTCTGAGAAAGTGTTTAAGATTTTTGACCAAAATAATTGTACTGAACGTTCATACTTTTGTTTAAATGTCACAATTGTGTATTAAACCCTCACACCCTGTAAACAAGAGTCCTCCCCAGGAAATGTCTTAAAGATTAGACAATATTTTCTGTGTAGTAGTTTATAGCAGCTGAGACATTTTGTTGTGTGCAGTAATATTTCTCTAAATTGTTTGGGGCTCAAGGGCCAAATTTGGCCCTCAGGCCTGACGTTAAATATACACATTTATTTAATTATGGGTGATTTTATTGATGAAATTAACTACCAAGTAGTAGTTAATTCAAGCCAATCCACTTTAGTGATTTGTACAAAAATGTTTACAAAGTGTTGCACGACAAGTACATGAAACAAAAACAAAAAAATAATACTAATTCAAATTGTAGTTTGGTGCCGGACCACCTTGTGAAAGCTGTGCCTAGTTAGTGCCTGGATGTGAAACCGTGAGAGATTTCCAGGTAACCTGGATGCGTAGTGAGTGTCTTGTGAAAAGTGCTGCACGAATAAGATTCCATAGCTTTAAATAAATTGGACCCTCTTCCAAATGCTAAATTTTGATAATCCACTGGAAAAATAACATTACTGTTGTGTAGCTGAGCATGAGTAGCACATTTGGTATCACTGGCGCGTTTGTCTGTTTTGAGTTAATCCTGTTTCCTCGTAGCAAACAGTATGTACTGAAATGTTCCCCAATGTGACTTTTGAAATATTGCATCAATGTTGTTGACATTTTACACATGCAGCTCCTCTTTTCTAAAGCTGATGACATGACTTACATTAAAGTGCTCTTGTGGTTACTGCTCCACAGATCATTGTTTACAGAGGTGCAGACTCTGTACCTCCAGGCAGCCAACTCTAACCCTGCAGAGGTGGACCCGCAGCTGCAGTGTGGGCTGGGAGTGCTCTTCAACCTCAGCGGAGAATATGACAAAGCTGTGGACTGTTTCAGTGCTGCCCTCTCTGTTACACCGCAGGTCTGTGCCAGGAGCTCTTAGTCTGACTCATATTTTCTTTTACTTTGGCATTTTGCATTTATTTCAATGAATGGATTATTTATTGGCTTAATTAATTGTGACGGTTAACTGGAAATATTCCTCAATATATTATGCTCCTTAGAGTGGAGGAGTTAGACCTTAAACTGCAGCAAGCCTGGTTCTTTAAAAAATAAAAGGAGTGTCTGGTCCGTTGTCCTGTCCTCCTGAAGGGCCTCATTTCAACTAAAACTGGTCTAGAGATGAATACTTATGAAAACCTTTGTCACCACAAATCATGCAGCAGTGACTTATGATAAAAAACACAGATTGTAAATGTATTTTGACTCACATTGTCTTGTTGTTTATGTTTGTGCCTTTGCATTTGGGAACAGGACTACCTCCTGTGGAATAAACTGGGTGCGACACTAGCCAATGGGAGTCGCTCCGAGGAGGCTGTGGCTGCTTACAGAAGAGCACTGGAGCTACAACCAGGATTCATCCGAAGCCGCTATAATCTGGGAATCAGCTGTGTCAATTTAGGAGCTCACAGGTAACTTATAAAGACTAGATGCAAGTTGGTCATTTTGCGCTCACTACTGCCACCTCAGGTCTCATGTGTAACTGCAGCATCTGTATTAAAGCAGTACTAAGTAACGTGTTTACCTTAATAAATCCTTTCCGTAGTCCCTGTGGGGGTAATACAAGTGTTTATGGGATGATTGGAGGGTCTTTCATCTCCCCCTGGTGTCTCTGGCCAGAAAACCATGTTTGCAACTTGACTGCCACCGGACCGGAGCAACCAATACCCACTAATAGAATCACGAAGAAGAGCGGGAAAAGCTAACTGCGGGCTAACGCCACTTTAAACAGTATTTACAGCCACGTTTGAATGAAAAAATAATAATTCCATTGTATAATTGGATGTACAATATCCCTCTCTCCCTTCACCTTTTATGTCAGTGTAGTATTTACTCTCCAAGACAATTAATAACTCAACGCAACTTGCTGCGACACCTGCAGTTGCGCTTATGGCCTCTAGGGGCAAGAGTTACTTCTGCTTTAAGCTTGTGCATGACGGCACTTCAGACCCGAAGTAACAACTTTTTGAGTGACAGTGCAGGATTTTAGAGGCAGTTCTGGTGAACAGGTCTGGGCTCATTTTACACATTAGGACATGGCTGGAACATGTAGGGGGATGAAAATACTTAGTTTTAACATTTTTAAACTCCGTATAGTCCCTTCAAGTGCTGATCATTCTTTGGGTTCGCATTGATACTGAACAATGTTGTAAACTTCCAATGAAAGGCTCTTATCTTTTTAAGTGTATATTTTGCCAGCTTTACCCACTTTAATAAATCTGACTGTCCCCTCTGTTTGTCTGCAGAGAAGCGGTGGAGCACTTCCTTGAGGCCCTGTCGCTTCAAAAACAGGCTGCAGAAGACGGGGCGCGGGCGGTGCGGGGCCCCGGCGTGGCAGCAGCTGCTGTGATGTCGGACAACATCTGGTCCACTCTGCGCATGGCCCTGAGCATGATGGGAGAGAGCTCTCTGTACAGCGCAGCCGATAGGAGGGACTTGGACACGCTGCTGGCTCACTTCTGCCAACGGGAGGTTGAGGGAGCACCCGAATGAGGACTAGCGAGGGGAGGGCCAATCGAGTGTGAATGCGCTTTATCCCATGGAAAATGTTTGGGGGACTGAATGAGCTGGATTATCGAGATTAACAAGAATGTGGCCAGAAACGGAAAAGAAGACACAATACTGGGACTCACTGTGATCTGACAAACATTGTGTGCTAGAGTTTGCTTCTGTTGTCTGGTCTCTCCCCGAGTTTATGCACAACTGACTTTCCCTGTGCGTTTTAACAGAATCCTCAATGAAGAAAGCCAATGAGATGAATAAAATCATGTTTATGGCAAAAACTACAATGCTGACAGTTACAGATAACACTTTTGGTTCATGGGAAGGTACTCTGTCGTTCTTGGAAGAAAGTCTAACTGCTAATCTGTCAAGCTAAGGCAGTCTGCGATACGTTTTAGTTCAACGCACTAATAAATACATTTCCATATTTAGTAGAACGTGTTTCATAATAATTTCAGCCAAAACGAGCACCCTGTTGGACGGTTATCAATTAAAAGTGTGCTTATGTTTAATTTATAAGCTTTTATGGATGAAAATGCATTGGGTTACATTATTATGACAGTTGATGTTAAATAATTGTTTAGGATCTAGTCCTCCCACTTTTTCATATCGTAAGGCATTTAGCTTCATTATCATGTTATTCGATAATGTGTATTGTAACAAATTGTTGCACTATTGTTTTCAGGAAATTTATGTCCTGACAACATTGTTTATTACTCTGCAATAAAATGTTGATTCCATTCTTGTTCCTATTTTTATTTGTCTTGGACTGAAATTAAACTTGTTTTTTTCCCCTACAGAGCCAAGGAAACTGAGGTACTTTATATCACTGACCTTTGCAGCATTAAATTTAGTTACAAGCAAGCCAATGAGTTTGTCGATGTTAGAATAGGCTATGAGGGATATTATTTGTATTGACAAGGAAACGATCCTATATGATTATTCCTTTGTGAACAATGTGTCCTCTCGGGGGTTCGCGAGCCCTTGGATTATCCCCAGATGATTTCAGGATGAAATAACAAGAAAAATGCTATTGTTGAGTGTAAAACAGCATATTATTTGTGAAATCCATTCAAACATTTGTTTCAATACACATCAACTTGATTTTAAAATGTGCTTTTCCCCTAATGTAATGTAAGAGGCAATTACAATGGGGGTCCCGAGTTGTTAACGTGTCAATTTTTGGGCTCCCGGCCAAAAAAAGTTCGGGAACCCCTGCTCTAAACTAGCATGACAGCAAAAAATAATAATAAAACACAACTTTAATGATGATGTACAGGTGCTCGTCATAGAATTAGAATATCATGAAAAAAATGCATTCACTTCTGTTGTTCAGCTTAAACTGTGCAACCTATATACGATAGACTCATTACATGCAAAGTGACATATGTATAGCCTTTATTTGTTATTAATTTGCTTATTGTGGCTCAGCTTGTTAAAAACCCTCATAAAATCTGAATATTTTGAAAATGGACTGTAAGCCATAATCATCTATAGATAAAGGCATAATCACTTTGCATGTAATGAGTCTATATCATATTAGTTTCACATTTTAACTTTTTCATGACATTCTAATTATATGACGAGCACCCGTAAAGCTGTTTGTTTTTATATCTATATCTATGATCACTACGAAATCGGTTGAAAAAACATAACAAGACAGCATTGGGCCCATGGGATATGTAATAGTTTTAATAAAGCGTGACTAGGCCGGCTGGGTAAACCGAGGATGACGTGTTATTAGAGACATAAGACCTAATAGAGCAGATAATAAAAAGCACATGCCATAAACACATGCACGATGCTTGACTGAAGCGTTTTGCTACTTTTCAAATAACTACACTATTGTGCCCCGCCCACTTTGGTTCTGAAAGCCAATCAGCTTTCAGAGCCAGCATGTGGAAGGCGCGCGCTGATTGGTCAATTCAAAACTATCACGTACGCAGTTCCGCCTTTTAAATGCTTTAAAAACCCCGTCCATCGTTGTTTATCGCAGAAGTGTGCGTGCTTTTACTGAAAGGATTCTTATTTAGTTACGGCAGCCGTCTTATCTTTGAAAGGTAAGCATGTATTATCGTTAGAAATGCCAATAAGTACATCATCGCAATGTAGATTACTATAAGCTAATGTTAACCACAATTTTAGCTACTTTTTAGTCAGTTTGCTAACCTGTTACATTTTGCAGATGTGACTCGCTAATGACAAATAACTGTAGTTAAATATTCATCTTTTTTTTTTTTATATTTATATATTTCTTTTGATGTGACTCAAGCATGTTGATTTAATCATTGTTCTGCAAAATGCGCATGTTTCACACTGAATTTCTTGGCTTCGTTTTGCAGACATACACAATGGGATCAAGTGAGAGCAAGCTCGTTGATGCAGCATCAGAAACAAAGCCTGAGCTTCCGTTTAAAGCCACAAGAGTGAACCAGCTGATTGATCCACGCTCTCCTTCAGGGGGCATCGACCGCACTCCCATCCAGGTACTGCTGTGTTTGTGAAGCATAATGCTGGAGGGGGATAGCATGAGTGACACTTAGGTTTGGATGAATCATTGTTATTCTGTTCATATCAGGTCGGTGATGCTGTGAAAGGTTCTGCTGAGGTGAAAGCGGTTTGTCCAGTGGTGTCGATGGACCCTCGCTCTCCTTCAGTCGGGGTCAGTCGAACCCCGGTCAGAGAGTCCATGAGAGGTAACTACTGAAGACTCAGTCAAAACATATAAATATGCTCCATGTCATTAGGGTTGTACTAAAATCATCAGATCACCATTCAGTTAATTATGCCATTGGTTTCTAAAAAGGAGTGGCATTCATTCAAACCTGGAGAGGGTCAGGTTGAAGAAATTCAGTTTAGCATCTTGCGTGTCAAGTTCTTTACAATTTGCGTCTCTCAAAGCAACAAATATACTTTGCATGGAGTTGACCTGGTTGTTTATGTTGGCTTCTTCCTGGAGCACCACAAGGAGCTCGCACACATTCCCCATGGTGACATGTATCTGGTACATCCAAAGATGCTCTGTAGGTGACAATGTCTGGTGAATACGCAGGCCAGACCCAGAATCTGCTCAGCCTCAAAGAACTGCATGTAGATCTTGGCAACAGGAAAGGTCATGCAATATGTTGGAAGGTGGTAAACATGGGCATTGTGTGAATGTTCATCCAGGATGTCAATGGCACATTTTCGCATCACCGGAGACATTTTAGGCATGGTGACTTAGAGAAACTGTGACAGTTTAAGGAGTGTCTCAATATGCCACACCCATGTGCTGAGTGTGTGTCAATAGCAAACAGGGATCAGACATGCCATATAAATCAAAAGGAATGTTCTTAGGGTGGCTTCCTTTTATATGGCATGAATACATCATTGAGCATTTATATTTTTGTTCAGTGTAACTCACTCATGTAAAAGCCTTCATAATTGGTTCATCTGACTTCTCTATCTTGCACTTTCCTGTACATTTTGATTGACTGGTGTTAATTTTGTCTTTACAGCAACAGTTGGTTCTTTTGCACGCCGTTTGGGGATGCTCCTCCACAATGACGCTGAGAACAAAGTACAACGAAAAAGCGTCAACGCAGAGATGGAAGACGACTCCAAAGTTGAAGAGCTTGCCTCCACCGAACCTCTTCTAACTCCACAGCCCTCTGACACCCTGAGCTCCCTGGATACTCACGCCACGATGCTAGAAACGCCCCTCCAGCCTCCTTCCCAAAATGGCACAAGTCCGTTTGTCCTCCTGGAGAATCCGCAACTGGAGGTGGAGCTGGAAACTGAACCGGACATTAGTTATGAGGAAGCGGAGGAAGCCAGAGAGACCCCACTCCACAAGAGGTTGAGCTTGAGTCTTATTGCTTGCCACGAAGGAGCCACTTCCCTACAAGTCTTTGAAGATGTAAATGATGGCAGCTTCCAGACAGTAGAGGGTGTCGATGTGGACTCAAAAGTGCTTACAAAAGAGGACCATTCTTATGCAATTCCTCCCATTACCATTAAATCCCCTGTGGATACTTCTATTCCTGGTAATGCAGATGATGCCCCTACTTCTGAAACATCCACCCAGTCAGAAGAAGTAGCAACTAGTTTATCAGACAAAACTGAAGTAGTGGAAGTTGTCAAGATGCCTACAGTCCCACAGCCCTCCACTACATCAAAAAAAGCTCAAACAAACGCCCCTAGCCCGCGACCACAACACAAACGCATCCCGACCATTGACGCAAAGAGCCCCAGCCAGGTGGTGTTCAAGCCGCAGTGGTTAGGGAAAGGATTCGGAGGCGCCGGGCAGAGGGTCAAAGTGCAGGGCAGTGCAGTCAAGGGAGGATCCTCGCCTCTCGCCCTCAAAGTGGCCGTTAAGAGTGTCTCCAACGAAAACAAAAGCCAGGCTGGGAAAGCAATGTCCAAAGGTATGTATAGGATCACATACCTAGGATTTACGTTATTTGTTGTCTGGGGAATCAGCACCAACTACTTTTTAAAACTTCTCACTGCAAATTGGTTCTCCTTCAAGTTCGTTAATGGGTCAAACACAGCCTTTAATTTACAGCACAGGGATAGCACTTTTGTTTTGTACGGGTTTTAATTAATAACTACTACCTGTCCTGTTTCCAACATTTCTTCCTATGTGCATTAGCCGCCATGTTTGTTTTGATGAACTATTGGTTAATCTACCTTTTTATCATCTTTGTGTTGAATTGTAACAGACCCAGACCTAAAAGTGTGCATTATTTCTTCAGTTTAAAATGTTTTACTTTAATAATTTGGATCTCTTTTTGCACAATGTGATGCAGTCAATCTGGCGCTGAATAGGAACAGTGTGAAATAATGATGATGTAATAAACTTGATTCCTTCCGTGCTTTTAGGCAATGACGGTCGCTCTCCACTGCAAGTCCTCAAAGGGACAAACTCACCCAGGGGCCAACAAGCTCAGGTATTGTCTTTGTTTGTTAAAGATGTGCATCCATTTCACATACAAGGCTAAACTCTCTTGACTTTGCAGATGAAAATGAAGGTTTCCACACCAGAAAAACGCAGAAGTGCTCACAGCGAACGCAGAATGTTGACCATCGCTGTAGATAAGGAGAACAGATGATTTTATCCTCTCAAACCAGCTTTTAAATGTACAGTTTTATCTGTTTTGTACACTACTTTCTTTATACTATCATTGCTTTCATGTATTTGTTCTGTCTCCTGTGACTGTCAAATGAAATAAATTAATTTGTTCAGACCTTCTAGTTATTGTTAATGTCATTTTCATAGCTGCACTCTCCATAGCTCTGAAATGGTTAGAATTGTTCCTGTTAAAAAATAATCATAAAAGGATGATGTACTTGAAGAATTGTAATCAAAAGACGGCACCAGCGTGTAATATCGCATGAGAAATAATATTCAGGGTTGTAGGATTGTATATGTATGAATATCCTTCATCCACCCAACATTCTAAGGAACGAAATCAGAAACAGGAAGGGCTATTTCTAAGTTTTAATGTAGCTTCAATCTGTTTCAAAATGAGTAGCTATTACACACACAGCTAACTAATCCCCTAAATCACATTACTTAGACCAGGAATACATAATAAGTAGAGCTAGAAACTAAAAACTGACTAAATATCTCCTGAATCTGCACTAAAAACATTAACTTGGCGATCAAAGTATGTGTTAACCTTGTAACACCCACGAGAGCCGAGCACATTTTCTCCTGTTTGGCTTTAACCCAAAATCTAAAAAAGCTTCTTGAAAAAAGTGTAAAAAAAAAGTGGGACAATGCAACGAAAGTACAACAAGAAAACGCAGCAATACAAGCGACACAAAAGTGATGAAAAAGCAACAAAAAGGTAACAAAAAAGAGGCAAAAATGCAGTAAAAAGTTGACAAAAAAGGGGAAAAAGCAACACAAACGTGACAAAATGGCACCAAAAATACAACGAAAAAGTGACATTTAAACTCGGCGACTACGCTTGGAAAAATATCTTAGATCAGTTCCGTAGGTTTTAGCTTTCAAATTAGGCATTACAGTGGTTTAAAGGCTGTAAGCTCCAGTCGAGAGGCTGTTAGATTTGAGTAAAGCTGAACTGGAGAGAATGCGCCCGCTTAAAAGGAATAGTTCACCGTTTTTCCACACTGAGATATGTTCCTACCTGAGCTTAGACAAGTTGATGTGTACCTGTCTGGTCTCTGTGCGTTGGCTCAGTCACGAAAAAAGACCTAAGATGTTGTTAGCATTTAGCCTCTACCAGTATATTCCTATAGCTCCAAACAGGGTGAAGTGAGAAGTGACTAAGCTCTTCCACGGGCACACAGACCAGACAGGTACGCATCAACTCGTCTAAGCTCAGGTAAGAACATATCTCAGGATGGAAAAACTATTCCTTTAAAGGGCAGGAGTTAACCCACCTCTGTTTATCTGCTGCTCCGCTACCTAGCAACCATAAACTCACCCAATCTGGTCAACTTTAATAATGAATTTATGACAAACAGCCGGACACTTTTTGGTAAACAGTTTTTATTGATTAAATGTATTGAACATGTCCGTATAGTTCTATATTGTCAGTGTTTAATATTGTGCCTTTGCTGGGAAGGATTCCTTGGCTTTTCCACCATTGTTCAAAAGAGAAATGAAAATGCGTTTTATATTTTACAGTACTAAGTGCTTGTGAACCATAGGCATGCATAGGATCTCAACTGTCAATATCCCCTCCGAAAATGTACAAATTAAACCTAAACTATCCAAGCGCAAGTGAGAAAGTCTGTTTAAACAAATCCAATCATACAATTATATATTTCTGTGGTTAATTATTTTCAAAACAAGTACTTTCTACCTAAACTAAGAAAAGCAATCAAATGCAAATGCTCAATTACATATTCATACAAAACATCAATTAAAAATAACCAGTGAAACTACATTGTACACCCACTCATCTGTAGAACCATTCAGTGTGCTACCTACCATACCAATTTGGCAACTGTTCTCATGTTCGTAAAAATGCACACATAGAAATGTGCATTTAGTTTGTTTTTTACATTGCATGTAAGTGAAAGATTTGTTTGCAGTGAGCACCCCTACTGGTTTAAGAACAGCACTACGGCCTATTCAATAACATGCTCTGTCTCTGTGTGGACAATCGGCATAGTAGGCTTGAGACTCAACAAAAATGTATTGAATTTTATTGTAAATAAAACAGATTTGCACTGTCTTTAAAGCCATAATTTCAGCTGAACATTTAACCTCATAAATGGGTGAAGTTTGTTAAATAATAGTTGAAAATTATTGCATACATATGTTTTCAGTGTTGCAGTAAAAAGGGCAAGATAGATATTTTTCAAAGAACGACCCCTCTGACTTGATTGGAAGGACTTGGCACAACTATAAAATGTGGCTTCTCATCCTGTTCTTCTAAAACTAGATTCATCACTGCCTTTGTCACAACTTTAGCTCTCATCTCTGTGGCAGAGAAGCATTAGTTCCATATTTTCAAGAAGTTGTCCCAGGAGCCAGTGCAGCATGCCATCCCGTCAGAGGACACCCCGATGCAGCTCACCCTGTTGTCATGGCCGGCCAACACACCTGAGAGAGACACAACAGGTCAGGCCCTGGTTTATTTCATCTTGTTTTTAATCATGAAAGTCTCTTAAGGTTGATGTACTTACCCACTCGCTCTGCTTTCAGAGAGTCCCAGATATTGACATTGAAGTCGTCATAACCGGCTAGAATGAGTCTCCCGGACTTAGATGGTGCCAGAGACGTCACTCCACACATGATGCTGGAGTCCTGGTACGTGATGAGCTCTTGGTCAGCGCGCATGTCGTACAGCTTACAAGTGGCATCATCGGACCCTGTGATCACTGCATTCCCATTCGGAAAAAACTGCCAAGGAGAAAAAGACAGAGAAGGGAGTTATGTCAAGTGCAGATTTATTTCCTTTTAACAGGACTTCATCATGTGGATATACGTAGGACACATTATAAATAGTTTATGGTTTCCTCATAAAAACAAACCTAGAAATGAACTTCAGTTTGTCTCTTTCTCAGGAACAAATGATCAAATTAATTGTGTTTCTGCTGGCAACAGAGGCATTTCATATGAGCATGAATGGCCACTTTTTACTCATAAATACACTAGTGCTGCGTCCGAAACCAGTAAATTGGTAAGAGGCCAAACCGGATGTGTGTCAGCGTCCGCCATTATAAGATCCAATCCAATTGGTCAGTCAGTTAGGAAGGAGTTAGGAAAAGGAGCCTCAACGCTAACTAGCCACTTTAGCATAGGGACCGATCTGGCGCTAACTAACCAGTGATTAGGAGCTATGTGCCATCCCATAAGACATTGCCACTGTTGATTGACAGGTGCACATTTAATAATAAAAATAATAATAAAAAAAAAAGATTCTGCAAAGCCAAAACTTTATAAAAGTGAAAAAAATCCATGTTGCCGTCGCCACAGCTCAGTCACATGTCAGTGTTAATGAGCCGCCTCAGTAAATGGATTAAATGAAGGCAGTTTATGCTTTTGTTTTCATATTGTAGAAACTTAAGCCACATGGCTAATTTGCTACTGTAGCTTTATGAAACAGCTGTTGAGATAAAATAACACTAAAGGGAAATATGATGGCTCATTTGGATTTTTATTTCTCCTTAAATGTCTTTGTTTGGACACGATGTTGTTGTTGGACACTAGGGGGCAGCATGCACTTTTGTTTGGCCTGCACTCCACCAATAACTTTAAAGAAGAAGAACAGCAGCTGTTGGTGATGTCACTTCCCCTTCCCCTGGGTAAGGACGGTCGAATTGGACATAATGTTGCAGAAGCTCTAGTTCACTAACTGCATAGAGATCTAACAGTTGCCCCCATGAAAGGTTAAGGATTAGTTGCTAGTGTTAGTGCTTAGAGGCTACAATTTGATGGTTTCAGACGCAGCTTAAGTATTTTAAGCTTTAACAATTTTAATTTCATATAAAAAAATATAGAACCTTAGTCATTGTTATATATGTTTTAGATTAACATACAGATTAGTTTTGATTATTACCCAAAGTTTCATATTACATGGCCAAATAAAGTTAAGACCTGTGCAGGCAAGTTCTGAAAAGCATGTGATTCTTCTTTCTATTTTACTTTTCGCTCCAATGTTCCTGGACATGTTTAAAATCTGTACAATGAAGACTTACTTTTCTTTTTTTTTAAACTGTGCTGATATTCAGTATAACTCATGTAAATGTGTTTTTGCAGAGTAACGCTTGACAGAAACTCCTCTCCGTCTCACCCCGATAGCGTTGATGTCGCTCTCGTGTCCGGAGAAGGTCTGTCTGCACGTGGCCTCTCTGATGTCCCACAGTTTGGCTGTGAAGTCGCAGGCCCCGGAGATGAAGAACTTAAAGTCTGGAGACACACCCAGGGACATGCAGTCGCCCTGGTGTCCCGCAAACGTGGTCTTTATGGTGCCCGTCTCAATGTCCCACAAAACACTGCGGTAAGAAAGCACTGGATTAAGCAGTGTCCATTTGGTCGAATGATACATTGTGTATAAGAAATGCATTATTCAAGTGTTTTGAGCTCCAGAGAGTTCATAGTTGGGCAAAGCATATCACACACGGTAAATGTGTAAATATGAGTGATTGGTGCAGGGGATGGCCAGTGACACGGCCCCCCTTTTATTCTGAAAGGCTGCTTCACTTATAGAGGGGAAGCAATGGCCGTTATAATATTACACTTTCCCAAATTATAATATCTGGATAAGTTCCCACAATTTTGGCCCACTGTAGCGCTTTGTAAAGCTAT
The DNA here is from genome assembly GCF_951799975.1 of Gobius niger. NCBI lineage: Eukaryota > Metazoa > Chordata > Actinopteri > Gobiiformes > Gobiidae > Gobius > Gobius niger. The sequence goes on along the minus strand of NC_136859.1, from coordinate 10,754,460 downwards.
TGACCTTATTATGCCCCGCCCACTTTTGCCTCTTTTTGTCTTGTCTTGACTCTTCCATTGTTTTGAAACTTCTGGTAGAGCACGAAGGCCATTCATTAAGCGGAGAGCGAGGGCAAATGAAATAATAATAATAAAATCTGATGTTTAGTCGATTGGTTTGTGTTAAATGTCCAATGTTCATTTGCACTAACAAGTGTATTAACTGATTTTATCTTGACTTCTCCAGTCCTATGTAAACTAATAGGAGAAAAGGGGAAGGTATAAGAATCCCAGCCAATAATAATGATCATTTTAACATCCTTACCAGGTGCAGTCCCCAGAGCTGGTGATGATTTCGGTGTCACTCAGGAACCGGCAGCAGGAGAGGTACCCTGCACACACAGCACAAAGGTCATTTATAAATACATATAGCTGTTAATATAATATAATACAAAACATGAGAGATCACAGTGGTGTATGTGGCACCCACCAGTGTGCGCGGCCAGTTCACGCATGACCTTGACGTTGCCGTCTTTGCCCTTGAGGTTATAGATGGAGCACATATTGTCCAAACCTCCACAGGCCACGAGGTTCCCAGAAGGCGCATAGGCACAAGTCATCACCCACGACGACTTGAGAGGGATCGCATTCACCTAAAAGACAAAATAAGTCATTTCAACCCCTTTTTAAGCATCTCATCCGTATTTACAGGATTTTTTAGTGATCTTTGTTCAGTAACTTTTTCATACCTTATTTGTAGTGATCGTGTCCCACACAATAAGTTTTCCATCTTGTGAGGCGCTAACACACAGCCTGGTGGGCGACAAAAACATCAATTAGGGCAGTTGCAAAGGAGATGAAGGAGCAACCCAGTGTTTATCGATCAGGAAACATCCGGTGCCAAAACTTGCAAAGATATATTTTATTCTATATAGGCATTATGTCAATGTTTCTGCAAATTTGGGCAGTGTGTGGGATTTTTCCTGATTGTTTAGGTATAGGGCCTTTACGTAGAGTCAGTGCCCCAGTGCATGGCGTAGATCTTGGCCAGGTGTCCTCTTAAAGTTTTTCTGGTCTTCAGCTGGACACGCGCTGTAACCTGGGCCGAAGCTGTCGCCTCCTGAAACGTCGTGTCCTGAACTGCCTTACGAGCCGCCTGCAGGCCACAAAAAGAACATAACTCAGCCGGGACAATCCTTTAAAGGGTTTATACAGCATTGCGCTAAATCAACTTCGGGAGAACTGTTTGTTCTCTAGTGTTGCGTCCTCATGAAAAACGTGCTCGGAGTTGCATTTTGTTTAATCCTTTTCGAAGTAAATCCGCCTGTTTGTTCTGCCTCCTCGACAGTTGAAAATGCCTTATTTCAAGGTTTATTTCACTATTTCTCCACTGTCAGATTAACAAAGTATTTTCTTATGTGGTCACTGGTTTATTTCAGCACTCAAATTGCCTTCCCTATAGCCTAAAGCATGTTGTAAGCTGCTCCATATGAATGCTAAAGTGTCCAAAAGGGTAATAATTATGTGTGTTATGATTAGGGCAGGGCGATATGGCCTTAAATCTATATTACCATTAAAAAAAGAAGACGATACAATTGACAATGGACAAATCCCAGCCTTACGACTATTGGGAAGATTAATTCAGTGTATATATATATATATATATATATATGTATTTTTTTTTAAAAGGCATGCTAATTTCCTCACAAATATGATCTACTCAAGCAGTTTACATCCTTCATTTCATTTAACCTTTTAAGCACCTGTCCCCGTGTTCTACAGTCAGTCTGACGAAGCTGAACGTAACATGAACGATATCCGGAAAATATATCGCGATAATGCAATACAATTTGGCCCACCACTAGTTATGATGCCTTTCATCTAAAAACAAGAGAGATAACAATGACATCATAGTATTCAGATTACATCAGTAAAGATATCACTCACATAGAGGGCTGTCACGATCATCACTATATTGACTTATCGTTCAATAAATGATAAACAACACATTTATTTGCATTTATTTCCCAATTTTTCTGAAGTACTTCCATTTTTACTCAAAGTAAGTTGTGTCTCATTGTATTTCATGTTTATTGAAGGATATTTTAAGAGATACAGTGTGATCTTCATTCTCAGAGCTTTTTCTGTCATTTTTAAGCTTTAGAATTAGTTTCTGAGGCATAAAAAAGTTTTCAATAATATCATGTATCGCGATATTTTCTGGCCCCGATATATCGAACTTCAGATTTTGTTACAGGCCAACCCACACAAAACAGGTAAAAGTGATAAAAGTGTGATGACTTAAAGAAAGACTTACAGTGATCTGGTCCTTGAGACTTTCCGCCTCCTTCCTCAGTTCCTCCATTTCTCCCATGGTGACGGCTTTTAATCAGTCGCCAACTCGTCCACAGAATCACTAAAAACAAAACATAAACATAAAACTCATTAAAATCACTACGAGAAGATCAAAAGATATCCTCGGTGCGACTTGTTATTCTCCCATTAAGACGAAAAGCGACAAGAGACGGGACGCCGAACTGCAGTTACCCTGTAATCCGGACCTGCCCCGATCCCAGTGCTCTTTTGCAAGTCAAACTGGCTTTCGTCTCCTTTGCAAAGTTCCCCCAACATGCAGAAAGCCACACTGAACTCGCCTCGCATGCTCAGTCAAATGAATATTCAGCTTTGACATTAGCACTGTTTGCTCTACCGGTGAAATCCCATCCCAGAATGTACACACAAACCAGTAGGTCCTGTAAGCTAAAGTCAGCCGCCCATTCTTCGTTTTTTGGGGCGAATAATAATAATATTGACGATATTTTTTTCACACTCCACCGATCTTTCTCTCTCTCTGTCCCGAACTAATTGCGATGATGGCAGTGCTGTGATTAAATGAGCAGGTAAATCAATCACGTAATGGACAAAGGCATGTGCTTGGAAAATTGTCATCAGGTCAACGCAGGTAAACCATATTCAAGCCCTGGTATTTAAATAATAAAAGCGGTGTTCACTGAATGGACAGGGCAGAGCTGGACTATGATCACTTGAGCATATTTACTTATTAATTCACTGGTACCTTTTTGTTTGTTTTGTCTAAAATTTGTGTTTCACCTTTATGTCTTGTCAGTCAGATTACGTCACTCAGGAGTCAGACACTTCTCACGCTGAATTTTCATTAAAACTTTCCCACTCTTGCTTTGTACTGCACTTATTCCTTCATTTTCATTCACATATGTAACCAAAACAGGCAAAACAATACAGATTTGGATTAACCTTTTCCATTGAACAATCCTCATGTGTAATGCTAGTGATTTCCCCTCATGATTCTGTCCAAGTCTATGCAACATCAATCCTTTCAGTGATAAAAAAATTCACATTACATATATTATCCATGATTAATTTCAAGTTATACAAATGATCTTACCTTAAATGGTGACAAATAAGATGGTTTTGACCTACTGCGTGCCTCCCCGCAATCCCTCTCTTTCTCTCTCCCCTCTATTTGAATGTGTCCCTGTCACAACACACGACCGGGAGCATTTGCCTATAATTTGTATGAAGTGAAAAGCATCGGCAGGGAGAGAGAACAAAGGAGAGTCTGCTCAAAGTGAAAAGATTTGCTTTGAGTGACGATAGCAGCTGATCTTTATTGTTATTTTTATTGACTCCTAAAAACCGGATGAGAACAACTGCCTGATCAAGAAAGTGAACTATCCATGAGTTTTAAGTGAACTCTTAACAGGTCAAATAGTCTGAAAACCAGGAATAGGGTGAAAGAATGACAAAAACTAGGACTAAATGAGAATGGGACCAACACTGAGCCTGTTTCTAGGACCAAAGAAAAGCTAAGACAGGACTTAACCTGGTGTATTGTCTCAACAAAGACTATTACAGGAAACCAGGACTTAAAAACCCGTTCTGAACTTAGTTAGAATAGAAATATTGTATGACTAAGGCACAGCAGTCAAACATCTGCAGTAGAGCTACAATAGGACGTAACCAGGTCAGAATATTTCAAAGGAATGGCTAAACCAGGACTAATGCTGCCTGGTACCAGTGCTCTTTACCAGTGCTCTGGTAAAGAGGATCCGAGGATTTACAGTCGGGAAGAGGAAATTACGAGTGCTTTTGTTGTAGCAAAGTGAAATATAAAAACAAACACTACACTGACTCTTCACTTTAAGTGAATAAATGAATGTGAGAAAGTGGTTTACAAACCGCTAACCTGCTGCTACTTTGTAAGTATAGTAAGTAAAGTAAGTAGGTGAGTGCTTTAGTTCAGGTGTTGGGTTAGTCCTGAGCCGTGCTGCCACTGTGGGCCGACCTGACCAGCATGTTTTTGGAGGTAGAGGAAACCATAGTACCCTGAGGAAACCTGGCTGGTTGCCTTCAGTGCTCCTCTGAAACGGTGCACCGCCTCCTGGGTTTGTCCCTGTTTCAGAGCGTGGTGTCCCACACAGATCAGATCCTTCCTCCTCGACAGCTCCCTCCGCTCCAAAACACTCTTTGAACATCTTCATTGTTTGTCCCTTTTTTTGTTTCCTGTACCTCCTCTTGTGACGCCTCCACTGTGCAGCAGGTGTAGGGGGCTCTTAGTGTAGGTCTCAAATGTCTGCTTTGATTGATAAAATACTTTTTTTTTTTACTTGACGTTAAAGAGACTAGATTCAAGTTGGCCATTTTATACTCACTACTGCCACCTCAGGCCATACATGCAACTGCACCTTCTGTATTAAGCTCATGCATGACAGGAATTCGGACCCGAAGTAACACCTTTTTAAGTCACAATGCAGGATTTTGAAGGTCTGGGCTCATTCTACACTTTAAGACATGGCTGGAACATGTAGGGGGAGGAAAATACATAAGTGGAAAAAGAGACTATATTAAACTTGAGTATCTAAATAGCTAAATGCATTGCAATGTAGGCTTCATAAAGATCAGCAAAATGGCATAACAAATATGTTTTTCTGTTGGTCAAAGGTTATCTCATCTCAGGATTTCGGGCATCAAAATCCTTCTCCAGTATCCCAGGGGAAATACAAGATGAGGTGGTGTTTTTTATTCATAATTATGAGAGCACACGAAGGCAGCATATACTAGAACTCTTGCAGGACAGTCTATAAGCAGACGATGCAGCTGCTTGGGCCCGAAACCACCAGGGGCTTGTGTCTTCTCCAAATTGTTGTCTACTTTCTTTTACTAATAGTCGGATGAAGGGGTGATCATGACACTGATGTCGCGAGGGCCCCAAGACTAATCCTGCTTTGAGAGAGACAGTGGAGGAAATCTGACTGGACTAAACCTGACCTCAAAACACATCTATATAGAGGTCAACAAAAATGCATACGTCCCAAAACTTAATAGATTTCCCGCCAGATGGTATACAGCTTTAGTAATGCGTGTTTTAGCTGCCCTTTTAGCCTTTTAGCATTCTGTCCTTATGCCTTACCCATTGTTTTAGGTGATTAAATATACCCGAGTGCATTACACACAAACGGAGCTGCAAAGAAATGGGGGTAGTCGGCAGATTGTGGCGGGGCCGGCAGATTGGCGTATAGCACACACGCGGTAGATGGTAAGAGGCGCCGCTACGGAGTGAGAGTTAAATCCCGCAGGCTGAGATTTTAAGAGGAGCCTTTTGAATCAAATCTACTCTCATCCGATTACTGACTGCTCTTTGCATCTGGACATGTGGAGATGAAGAAAGCTACTCTGTGTGCGCAGGCGGACTCGTCTGTACAGTTCAGAAGGAGGGGAGTGATGGAGGCAGGGGAGGGTCGGTGATGAGATGGGACTAAACCAGGAGCCAGCCTTATTCGAAGCAGAACTTTCAGAAACATCTCTAATTCTGAATAGATTAATGAGTTATGTCTTTGTCTATGTGTTTTTTTAAAGATTAAACTCGAGCAGGAGCATCACACCTTTAATTCAGCTGCTTGGTAGAGCACACTTTATTGAATCGTGTGTTGTTTCTAAACACCATTCTCTGCCTAAGTGTGTAATATTCAAAATATTCAGTTCAGATAAGTTTATCAATAAGATACTGTAGTTTAGGTTGGACTTGTTTGGACTGGTTTATGCTGGTTTGGATTGGTTTAGATCAAGTTTAGACTGGTTTATGCTGGATTGGACTGGTTTAGATCAAGTTTGGACTAGTTTAGATCAAGTTTGGACTAGTTTAGATCAAGTTTGGACTGGTTTAGATCAGGTTTAGACTGGTTTAGATCAAGTTTGGACTAGTTTAGATCAAGTTTGGACTGGTTTAGATCAGGTATAGACTGGTGTAGATCAAATTTGGACTGTTGTAGATCAAGTTTGGACTGGTTTAGATCAGGTTTGGACTGGTGTTTATCAGGTTTGGGCTGGTTTAGATCAAGTTTGGACTAGTTTAGATCAAGTTTGGACTGGTTTGAATCAAAGTTTAGACTGGTTTAGATCAGGTTTAGACTGGTGTAGATCAAATTTGGACTGGTGTAGATCAAGTTTGGACTGGTTTAGATCAAGTTTGGACTGGTTTATGCTTCTTTTGACAACTGTTAGACAGTATACTATACCTGGTATACCTAGTTTAAGATCAGGTTTGGACCGGTAAAAAAAAAAAAGTTGTTTGCCTATGGTTAGAAAATACGTTGTTGTTGTGGGGGTAACATTAAAGGGTCAATACTGAGAAAACAGAAATACAAACGGCTCAACTATGAAGAATCAAGATGTGTTTGTGGATGTAAAAATACCTAATGGAGGCGGGATATTTAGCGGTTTGCAGAGGGCATGCATTGATTATTGTAGCTTTTATGATGAACAAACCCTCAATGCTTTTTTGTAGTGTCGCATCAGTATCTGTTTTGAACTCCTCTCTCGATAGTAAACTTTGCTTTTAATCTAGATGCATTATTTTGCCAATCAGAGGCAGTTCGAATAGAAATAAACAGAAACTTTCAATGCTTTTACTTTGTTACCACAATTATAGACAATAATAGCCAAATCAACTCGAGCAAATAGAAACCTTGAAAATGCAGTTGGTTTTCAGAACACCTGCTGACATACATTTCCTCTGTTCAATCACAATAGACATCTATGTCAATCTCCTCTTTGTACTTAATCCCGTATAATATTATATCATCCACGACAACATGTCAGACAGCGCTAGTGCGACCTCTTCACCAAATAATAGTATCCCTTTGAAAGCCTTAGCGCTACTTCTACGATCTGCAGAAGGAAGTCGATTCAGGGATGTGCAATTAATCAAAATTTAATCTAAACCGTAATCTCAACTATGGTCAATCCCCATTATTGCCACAAGGCTTTTTAAATGTTAGGTTTGGTGCAGTTCTGTGACGGTAACAGCACTCGATGTGTTCGTATTAGGGCTGAGATAGAGCTTGGACTAAACTGTTTCTAAACTAGACGTAAACCATGTCTAAACAAGAACAAAACCTGACTTAGAGGCATCACTTAAGCATAAATGAAAGTATCTCTGATAAAAATGTAAATGAATGAATTCCAATATTGCAGATGATCCTGAAAACCAAATGAAGAACTTCAATTTGAGAAACATTGGTCTATTTTGACTACATTCATGAACCATATGAATAAGAGCAATATTTATTTGTTTGAAATTGTTACTTTAGAAGCAAATTAAAAGTTGAGATCGATCATATGAAGGAAAAAAAAAAGGAATGCTTGAATTGTGGTGTTTTTGGTTATTTCTCACAGCATTAAAGGCCCTATACCTGTTTTTTCCCCTCATTACAAACAATGAAACAGGAATCCACTAAATGAATATGTTAGTTGTGGTCCAAACTCACTTCTCTAACATATGAGTTAATAAGGATGAGTTTATAGGCAACTTTTCAGCCTCATTGTCACGGAAAAGCAAAAAAGGTTCATGAAATTGATGCAGATGCTTTGTAATAAGATGGACAGTGCTTTTCACACAAATGTTTGAGTTTAAAATACACTCATGGAGGACAAAACAAAATGTGTTCCATGACTAGAATAATAGTGTAGTGCCTGTAAGTTGAGTCACAATCAGCTGGACAAAGAAGAAATCAAGTTTACTGCCTTAAATCTGACTTGTTTTCATCAAAATCCAAGACGACAAAGGAGGGCAAAATTATTACTATATTTTGTGCTTTGTTTTACAGCCAGTTCTTTTCTTGAGCAGCACTAACTTTAACCAAACACTTGTACATTTCTGATTCATTGCAAACAATATAGTCCAATTACTGTCAACATAATAGTGATTTGAGTAGTAGATTTTTTTCCAATATCACCCTCCTCTTACACATTTAGCAAACTCTCCCTGAAGCATCCACTCACCACTTGCGAGGCAGCAGTGGTCCAGTCGTGCCCTCGGCCCCTTTCACAACTTCAGGCTTCTTGTTGCTCCGTCCGGTCAACAACTTTAGACATCCGACTGTGGCGTTTTGGTGTTTTACTCCTGAACCTCCCGATGCGTCCCACTGGTCCTGGCGAGGAGCAGCAGATGAGGATTGGACGGATGAAGGGAGATCAGAGATGAAGGGATAAAACCTGCGCATGGACAGGGGGGGGGGAAAAAGAGTGGAGACGGGAGAGTGGGGGGTGGGTTAGGGGAGGGGGTGTGAGGGGTGAGAGGGGAAACCAAACAAGATGCAAAAGTGCAGTCACAAGAGCCAATAAGGGTTCATTCTCTATAAAAACAATAACATATATAGATCATTACTACTACTACTACTACTATTACACCAAATAGCTGAATATTACCTAAAAATGTTGCATTGTTTCTGCTTCAGTCAAACATAGAGCGATAGTAAAACTGTAAGATTTGAATTTCAGTTGCATATTTTCTACGACTTTTGGAGCTATCCGGTATCACAATACTGAGCCCAATACAATATATTCTATTGCACGAGATCTTAACTGCGATATTTTACCCTGAATGTATTTATTAAGTAAGAAAGCGCAAGTTGAGTTGGTGCGTTATGCAGAAAAAAGTTTATATTTGTGTGTACTTGACCTTGTAGTGACCCAGTGCCTGTATGAGTGATCAGCTTCACCCTGGTCACTATGATGCTCCAGGATCAATTGTTCAGAAGGTTTTCACTGCTGACGGACCCTCTCACCAGAAAACCTACAAAACATTGTAGAGATCACCGTGGTGAAATGTAAAGGTGCCATGGTCAAATACACACAAATATCCCTTTTTTTTTTTCTCGCAAAAAAGTTGCTTAATGCACCTTTAAATATAAATCAGTCTGATATTGATGAAAACATTTTTAAAAGTCCGGCTCGTTTTGCTTAAACCAATCAGCACCAAATCTGGTAGTCACAAAACTATCTTTAAGTCGATCTTTTTCTAAAACTCAGTTGAGTATCAAAAGTAAAAATATTGACATGGTTTCCGATACATATCACAACTAAGACGCATGTATTGTCCAAGACCTGAAAAGCCCTGGTATTGCAATTAGCTTTGTGTATTTACTTGTTTGAAAATCACGATACAGATTAAGACCCATCTACAATATCGATTTATCGTTTGATAAATTTAAGATAAACAATGTATTTATTAGGGCTGGGACGATCCACTTTTGTCACGATCCGAAACGTATCACGATACTTAGGGGCCGATCCGATATGTATTGCGATACAGTAAATAATCACGATAAGTAATACGTTTACCTTAAAATGTGTAAAAAGTCATGTGTCCAGAGTTTATAAACATCGAAGTGTTAAAGGGACTATACGGAGTTTAAAAATGTTAAAATTCTGTATCCCCCCCCCACCTACATGTTCTAACAATGTCCTAATGTGTAGAATGAGCCCAGACCTGTTCACCACAACTTCTGCTAAAATCCTCGCCTGTCAAAAAGGTGTTACTTCGGGTCCGAATTGCCGTCATGCACGAGCTTAATATAGAAGGTGCAGTTTCACGTATGACCTGAGGTGGCAGTAGTGAGCATAAAATGGCCAACTTGCATCTAGCCCCTTTAAGATTGAAAAAGGCATTAACACAAAACAAAGTGCTTTGTAACTGTTACTGAAAAACAAAGGATTGCAGGATAAAAGTGCCTCTAAACACAAATATTGAAAGTATTACTTGATAAAGTACTCGGTATTGCAGCACAAAGTATTGCAATCCGATCTGACATTTTATCCTAGCCCTAATATTCATGGGCTCAATATTTACTGTCAGTGTGTCCTCATATTTCTCTTTAACACTTTACTTTTCACTGAAGTGTGTTCTTTAAAATGTGATTAGGTGCATTAAGGTTCATTGTCATTGTTCTGCTTTAGAGTAAGAGTATTTGTCCTCAATAATATTGTTTATTGAGATATTTTCCTGCCTCAATATATCAAACTTTTTTGTTATCCTGACAGGCCTGCACCGGATTTGCTAATTGCAATTTCAATTTAACTGTGATTTATCTTGTACTTATTCAGATTTCCTTGCCTCTGAATATGTTTTATATTATCCAATCTTTGTCATGTAACTGTTATTTACAGTTCAAAACAAAATAGTCCATCTTCTGAACACTGTCAATAGAGAAATGAATCGGGCTTGTAGACAGAACGTTTTTCAGGGATAAGCCCAGAAGCGCAGTCAGGTCGTCACGCACTAAAACCCTAGAATGGACTGAAAAATGGGCTGGGGGAGGACGAGAGGTCGAGGAAGGAAACCAAACAAGGTGCAAGAGTGAGTGAGTTATCGTGGGAGTCATGAGACGAGTAATTCTGAATCAAAAACCCGAAGAGGTGGAAACTGTGGAGGGGAGGGAGAAGATAAATAGAGCACCCGAGAACATGGCTTTTTATGGGGCTCAGACGGTCTCTGTGTGAGTGGCAGCGGCCGAGTGTTTTGTAAACCTGAGGTGAGGCGAGATTAGTTCTGGGAGATTGACAGGGCAGAGGATGTGTTCAGGGGAATTCTTTACAAGATAAACTTGGGAAGGACGTGAGGTGTTGGACATTTTTAAAGGTGTAAATGATCCTACAGTAAGTTTCAGTTTCAGACACAGACACAGATCCCCAAAATGTCACTACAAAACAAGTACATTGAAGAATACTGGTTTATGTGTATTTATTAATTGGCTAATTAAAGGAGCTATCCTTGATTTAATTTGCTGTTATTAGAATAAAATATGTTTTTGTCCTTTAGTATATGGTAAAAGCAGACATTTATCCAAAATGGTTTTAAAGCCTTTTAAACAGTCATAAAATGTCAGGCATTTTTAACAGTGAAGTGACAGTTTTCCTCCCTGAAAGTTGTGAAACCTGGTTTAAACTCAGTCCCTGTGATGAATTTTGATGTTGTAAATGCATTAGGAAAGTTTGAGATTAGTTTGGACCAGAAAATAGCAACATTTGAGTGACCCTGTTTCTTTGTACAATCAGGTACAGCTCCTTAAAGTGGAACATGGATGAATGAAACAAACTACAGCTCCAGGTATGTTTCTCTGAGCCAAAAACATGATAATATGGTTGTAGTAGCATAAATCCTATTTTTGTTTTGTAAATACACCAACTGCATAAGTATATCTTAAACTTAATAGTTTATTATTTTTTTTGCCATAATTTCTTTTTATTTGCTTCTGATTGGTTTCATGCCACAAATTATGTTTGGTTATTTTTTGGTATTGAATTTGGCCAAATTAACTTTTCTTCACATTATTTGGTTCAATGTTAATCATAATTTTGAGAATTGGTATTTTGTTCTTGTCATATTTTAAGAGTCTCTATATGACGCTGTATGACGCATCATGGAGAGTGCAGTTGTTTTTTACCTCCGCCACCCCTCTTACATGTAACCTTCTGTGTAACCCACTGTCTGTCCGTACTTTGTCGTGGTTTTACTCACTAAAGAGTTTTTTAACTTTGACTTAACTTTGGTCTCCTTGGATTGTATCGTTTTGGATTACGCAGAGTCGTGCGGGCTTCATCTACCTTTAGAACCATATGATCAAAAGCTGAAAAGTAAGTTACTCTTGCGGAGGCGTCACAAGAGGAGCTACAGGAAACAAGGAAGGGACAAAAAAGGAGGTATCCGGGCAAAACTCACAACTAAGTCGTGCCTTCTGTCCCTTCTATTGTTCTGGCTAATGGATGTTCACTGGAGAATAAAACATATGAACTGCTGCTCCTCACAGAACATGGTGAAAGACTGTTGTGGAGCGGAGGGAGCTGCACAGGAGGAAGGAGGAGGTGGAGGATCTGACCAGTGCAGGACACCACGCTCTGAAACAAGGACAAACCCAGGAGGCGCTGCACTGTTTCAGAGGATCACAGGAGCCAGGTTTCTGCTGGGTACGGTTTCCCCGACCTCCAAAAACATGCAGGTCAGGTTGGCCCACAGTGATTCGATAATTTACTGTAAGAAGTACAACTTATTCAAAAAGCAACCAAGCAAATACAACTATTACCCAACTCTGATGAAGCCATTTCCTGTAAGTCCTTAATAAAAGCCGATCACTTGCGGGAACAGTTTGTTTCATCTGTAGCTCATGGATTAGGGCTTCTACAAACTATCATTCTGGATTGAGCAGTTCTTCAGAAATCACTTACAATAAGCAGTGGTTAGTGCTATGTACCATGAAACCATGAGCCAAAGATGCACCGTCCCAGTGCTTTGAAATGACAAAAGGACAGAAGGTTGTTCCCCCTGAATGGAAGGGGTCATTACTCTGTATTTAGTGCTGCTGCTAATGGAGATAACAGCTTAGAGTGTTAACCTTTGTTCAGGCTGAGTGATGGAGCAACATTATCAGACTGTGGAAGACAAAGTGATCTCTGTAATACAAACTACAGTGTAATATTGATGTTGTCTTTCTGGTTTTAATGCAAAATCGTTTATTTTCCCCTTAGGAAGGCACTAATTTGAGATTTACATTTGCAAACAGTTTACCTGGGTGTTAATTTAACCAACGCTGTCACCATTAACTGATCCATTAACTTTAAACAAGTTTGATTTGTGCGGAAAACATCCAGTTTCAATTAGAGCTGCTTTAAATGCACTATACCTGTTTTTTTGTTTTTTAATCACAAACAATGAAAGGCAAAGCCACTGACTTAAAATGTCCACGCAAACGTTTCTAACAATTACCAATTGATTCAAATCATAACAGCCGCCCAAGAGGTGACTTCCTGTTTCGATCCAGCGCACCAAAATAAAAGCACCATCTTATTCATTAGTTCATTAGTTCAACTTTCTTTCTCCCCAACTATTAACAAACAAAACACTTAAAATGTGTGTATTTAATTATATTCTTGTAATGTTGCAAGTACCTGCTGAACAAATCAATGAGACGAGCTGTGTGCTTTTATTTTGGCGTGCTGAATCGAAACAGGAAGTCGCTTCTTGGGCGGTGTTGTCAGTCCTTCACAGGGATGAGATTATAAACACATTCCACCACTTGCAGGGCAGTGTTTATTGACTGTATGGTTTCTGACTAAAAAAGTTGTTGTATGAGACTAAAACTATGACTAAAATGTCCAGATATTTCCGTCTTCTATTATATGACTAAATAAAAAGTGAGATAAAAACAAGTGAGTAAAATCATCCAAACTTCCATTGGCAGATTGTGCTTTGTTTATGTGGGAGGAGCTCCATGAAGCAGAGGATTAAATATGATTGTACTAAATATTATAAAGTTGACTTTTGGATTTAGTTGACTAAATTTACACGCAATTTTAATCAACTAAAACCAGACTAGACTTGAAGACAAAATTATTTGACTATATCTTGACTAAAATTAAATGATATGTCAAAATATTAAAATGAAATTAAAATATGTCACTGTCACTACCCTGCAAGTTCATCAAATTGATACAAAATCCTTATAATTCGATCAACAGTGTTTTTTTTTTTTTTTACAAATTACTGAGTTTACAATATACTGAAAGCAAAAACAAATTTTGTTCCACTAACATAAAAAACAGGTAAAGAGCCTTTAACTTATTTATAGTAGTTGTGAATGTGGTTTGAGTTGTGATTTAACTCTCAGAAGCAAAAAGATTTATCATTTCAATACTGCCATTGTAAACTAAATCAAGAATCTTATGTATTTCAGAAATCACATGAAGGCACTATTGTTTTTCATCATATTTGCAACCTTTGCATTGATCAAAATATGCTAATTGCAACCATTACAAGAGCAATTCCAATTCAAATGCGATAATCCGTCTGTCCTTAAACAGGAAGCTGTGAGATTGGATGGTTTTGTCATCGCTAGAATGAAGTCAGAACTTGCATAACTTCTGCTCATCAAAAATGGAGTAACTGTAGTGACGTCACGGAGGCTGCTGATTTTCTGCTTGAGTGTGTAATTAGAGCATGGCTTAAGTCGGATGGTTGTAAGAGCTGCATTATGGAGTAAAAAAACACACACACACAAGAGAAGATTATGCAGAATTCTCCGATCCTGCTTCAGTGTCCGAGGGAGTGAAGAGGTTAAAGCCAAGAGTCCATTAAAAACCGTCCCATCAACCCAGTTCCTAATGTGAGGGATTATAACACTGAAGGAATGAGAGGGTTAATATGGGCCATGAACAGAGCAGTACACTCCAAAAAAGAGAGTCACTCAGCTCTGTTCCACACTGACAAAGGTTAAAGGGATATTTCAGAATTTTTGACATAGGCCCTCATTTCCTAGTTATCCAGAGTGTTGTTGATTTCTGGAGATTTTTTTTTGGTAATTCATGCAGTTCTTATATTTGAAGAGTTTTGTGGTGCTAGGCTAGTGCTAGGCTAGTGCATTTCTATGGTATCAGCCTGCATTAAAAACAGTCCCACTCCACAGAGCACCTGAAGCAAATCACTTATAACACCAGACTAACCATATAAATGTTATATGTCAAATATAAGAACTGCATGAATTACAAAAAAAATATCTCCAGAAATCAACAACACTCTGGATAACTAGGAAATGAGGCCCTATGTCAAAAATCCTGAAATATCCCTTTAGAGGAGACACTACAGGCAAAACTCAATTTTTTCAGTTTTCAGGTTTTGGGCCAAATTGGTCTCTGAACATACAAGCTTTCACCCGGAAACAGAAAATATGCCTAATCTTCACAATAACATGTATAAATTTTGCACTGATTCAATGTTCTCCCATAGACTTATATGAGACAATGCAATTTCAAGGGCCTTTTTCTCAAAACACATTTTTCCGTCATTATGGCGACACTATGTCCACGTCAGTCGGACCTAAAGACTTCAAATTTTGATTTCCAGCCTTGGACTGAACAATATTTGGAAGATTTTTTCAGAGGGATTTTTTATTATTTAATCCCTAGCCCCATTTATTGAGTTTTGAATGTCAAAAAATAAAGCGAAAATTATTATTTTTTACAAATTTTTCCACTAAAAACAGCTTATTTTAAAACTAAACAAGAAAATCAAAAATCCCCTCTGAAAAAGTCTTAGCAACTCATTCATCAATAAAATGAAACCATAAATTTGAATGTAGCTCTATCCATTATTCAGATTTTGTTGCTGAAAAGATGGGAAATTTGGGGCATTTTAGGCTTAAAACACCTTGTTCTTATCTGAAAAGATAAAATGACAGAAAACTTGCAATGTATTTTTTTCTCACATTTATGCCAGTGATCGACAGCAAAAGTTTCAAATTGATATCTGTAAATATAATTTTTTTCCCTATTCACCTGCAGCGTAAGGACAATTCCAGTTCACACAGTGCTCATTTTAAATACAAACAGGAGCGTTAACATCTGAAGTATGAGCTAAACTTCAGTTTGTAGAGGTCTAAACCAGTGGCTCCGAAACCCGCTGCGCATGTGGAAGTCAGGCCACGCCTTCCATGCCCAAATCGTGGCCCCAACAGATGTATGAAAACAAAAACACATGAAATGGAATTGGAGTGTTTTATGCACTTGCACTGTCCTTTGTCAGCCATATTTGAAGATTACTAATTATTATGTTTGCTCAGAATAAATCACTCATGACCAGAGGCGTGGTACAATATGGTACTTTTTACTTCTATTTGACTAATATTATAATGAAGTATCTGTGAAAAAAAAAAAAGTTACTCGTTGACTCATATAATAGATTCACCTTTTTGTATATTTGTCTGGCATTTCCTTTAGAAATATGAGGATTTTTACATCTTTTCATGCTTCTTCACACTCATAATTCAGACTTTTATGCTCAGTTACTCAGTACTCAAGCAGCATTTTCCCCAGGTACTTCTTCACTCTTACTAGAGGAAAATTATTTCAAAGTAAAGTTACTCTTACATGAGTAAATATTTTAGCTAGGAGGTTGGGAAACACTGGTCTAAATGACATGGTTAGCAGTTTATAGATCACAAGACCCCATGGAAACGTATAGTGCGCTGTCTAAATAATTGCAGAATTTGTGATTTGCTAATTGCAACCATTCAAATTGCAAAAATCCTGACAAAGGAAGCTTCATTAGTTCCTAGTCCACAAATAACTACTTTGAAAGATGTTGTTGTCATGTGATTGGGCTGCTTTGAGCACACTGGGATGACAGTGATTCAGAGGGTCGAGTGGTTTTCGACTTTTGTGCAGCTACACTACAACTCAAAACAAGACACGGTTTCTGAATTGTAGTATTAAACTCCTTCTTCTTCTTTTTTTTACAGTGCAGTGCATGAGGTTCAGTGGGCGCGGTGGTCGTAATGGGAAGGATCAGCCCAAGTGAACAGTTGAGTGTCTCTTCGCTGGACGTCAATGATTAAATGATGCTGGATTACTATTCCATATTCTAAATGGAGTTTTTTAAGCTTCATAAACAAATGCACTCATTTATGCTGGATTAACCGTAATCCCTCTATTGCTCTCGCCATGTGCACCTCTCTTCCCCCTGCCTCGACGGGCTCATCCTCCCTCGAAATAGTACTCTCTGTCTCTCTGCACAGGCTGCGTCCTCTCAGGCGCGGCCGCAGCAACATGTGATTCACAGAAGTCTGAAGTGGACATATTTTTTTCTTTTCTTGCGATGTGAACTGAGAATGGGAGGACTAAACCAGTGCTCCACCAAGTCTGAACCAGAGCGAGATCAGGATTGAACTCAGATCGATACAATTAATGAAAAAAGATATATGGCCTCGCTTTCGGGACAAAAATATTTCATTTCATTGCTTAAAATCTTGCTGAACCCCTTCTCTAATGTCACAACCAGGACACATTACCGACATTTATTGGCTTCACATGAAAACGCTGACCTTTGACATACATTAATTACAACCACACTTGTTCAAACAGTATATACAGACACACAGACACAAATGTACACCCAATGTATAGCTCTGACTGGCTAAAATAAATATTCATTCTGTTCTTGTTCATGGAATACTGAAGTGGTGCACCTATTGGAGTTCACGGGACGTCACAACAATCTACAGCAGGGGTCGGCAAGTTTGCTCGGTGGAGGGCCGGTTTTCTTCATCGTCAAAAGACCAAGGGCCGGACCCTCCAATTGAAGGAATCACTAAAGCGTCACTTTCTATTATGCCAGTGTTGTACATCATATACACTGTAAAAATGTCCATCTTAAAATAGATAAATTACTTAAAATCACTTGAATAAAGGTTTTTTTAATGTTAAATTTGAGTCGGTTTGAACTAATCTAACACCAGATAAATACGCTAATGCCAATGGAACAAATAGAAATCCCACAGGAAATCAGGCAAATTATTATTCACTTGAAATTATACAAAATAATCTGAATTAAGAAAAGAACCAAATCAAACTTTAGACTTAATCTCCTTAATTCAAGTAGATTTAAGTCATTTCTACCTATTGATGAGTTTTCTTTTAGGATTATGGCCTAAAAGGGTGCTCTGCTAAGACATTTTAAGGAATTGACAGTATTTACACATTTCTAGAGTACTTTAACAGGCATTTGATCTCTGATTTGGGTCAGAGTTTGAGCATGGAGGGCCGGTTTTGGCCCCCGGGCCTGACGTTGCCTACCCCTGATCTACAGGCTTCAGCGTAGATGGAGGTGGATTAAATAAGAATTGTTAAGAAGTTGATTTTGTTGTGGCTGCATAAATGTAGAGAGACAATGGACTCTCATGATAAAATTTCGATTCGATTGCCATCACCTGATCTATTCAGAGTTTATATTTGATTTACTTCAAACCAGGCCTTGCTAATAGGTTTCCTTTAACTTCTTCTGCCTGATTAATGCAGCTCCTCATCACAGCCCTGTAGAATGTTGTGACGTCACCTGCCTCGCCTTAACTTTGTGCGTCTCACAGTTCGTCTCTCCTGCCCTGAGCTCTGCCACTCCCTCTGCTGCGCTCCGTTGGTGCTTGGCGTGCGTTTCGTCCCTGAGTGGCGCCGCCCTCCGCTTCCTGCCCTGCCTCGCCCGCGCTCTTCCCACGCCACAGGGCCTCCGCCTCCTCGCGCTCCTGTGACACACAAGGATCACAAACAGAGTCAGGAGGCGAGCAAGAGTCTTTCAACCCCTGAACAGAGATGATTCTCTCTAGTATTGCGCTATGGCCTAGCATTAGCCTAGCATCACGAAACTCTTCAAATATAAGGACTGCATGAATAAAAAAATATTTATCTCCAGAAATCGACAACATTCTGGATAACAAGGAAATGAGGCCCTATGTCAAAAATCCTGAAATATCCCTTTAATATTTTATGTAAACATATGTCCGTCATATCTGAGAACACGGGTCGGGTTTATAAGATATTTGCAAAACCTCCTCCATATTTGTTAAAGTGAACATTTTTGCTAGAACATACACAATTATATTTAAGATTTTGCTAAAGATTGTACCCAGGTTTCTTTAGTTTATCTACTTTTTGTGATGTTTATAGCTTCACTTCCTTATTGGACACGGGCAGGAAGTGACATAGAAGAAGATTTTAAACTGTTGCCGTGCCAACCATGTTAAGCCAATGGGAAATGAGTCAAGCTGCTCTGGAACTTAACCTTTATCTATGTCACTTCCTGTCATAAGCTTAAACATTCAAATAAAAATAACTTTTCTGCCTAACATTTCTTCTTTAAAATTGCTGCTCACTGAAAGAAAAAAAAATACAAAAAAAAAATACAACTAATGAACTTGCAACTGATGTTATCCATCTAAATGAGTAATATTTTCAAAAGCATTAAAACCTGTCATATGCACTTTAAGTCTAGATTTAAGCCCCATGTGCAGGATATATCAGCTCAGGCCTCACCATGTCTCTGTAGAGCTTCTCTTTGGTGAACCACAGAGCCAGGGTGCACCTCCTGCCGCTGGTCACTGCTGTCACTCCATGTGGATTCACTGGACCAGAGGAAAAGCCCACCAGACGCCCACAGGACGGACGCACTCTGGCCTGAACACAAAAAAAATACATCATAAATACAGGAAACAGAAAAGAAGAAAAACGTCCTTTACATGTCAGTCCCAAAGTTAAAGGCAATAAAGTCATTAGTAAAACTTCTATATGGCTTGTAGGTTAAGTAAGTTAGAAAAAATGCATAGTGGCCAGTGAGACAAATATGGCTTAAATAAACTAACCTTTACTGTCTTTGCATGCCTGTCAGTGAAGAACAGCTCTCCGCCGTCAAAGTTGTCATTCAGGTATAAAAGGGCACTGTTGACAGAAAGGTTTGTCCGTAATTCCTTTGACATAAAACTGTATAAAGTATTTTTGGAAGCATAAAACCGAGCTCTACCTGAGGTCTCTGTGCACAAACGCCGGCGGTTCCTTCCAGCAAAGTTTAGTCTCAGGTTCCAGGAGACAGTTGTCCACATGAACGGGATGAGAGAGGTCCAGTCTACCCTCCTGGTCACCTGCACCACATCAGTTTAAACAATACACGCGTTTCCAATGACATCACGCATAGTTCCGGAGGCCATTTTGAATACCAAAGTAGAATTATGCAGTACTTCAGCATGTAACAATATTATCTCCACTCAGGATGAAAATGAAATACATCTGATTGACAGTGGCATTTTTATGACCTCATAATTATTGATCAAAAAGAAAACAATAGAAAGAACATGGACCCTATAGACACGTTTTTGTGATATAACCACTCTGAAGACTAAACTAACACATCAAAGAGAGAACAGAAAACCGTTCTCTGGGATTTTAAAGTTTATCATGGCAACAGAGTCTCAGTCTGAGTAAGTTTTTAAGCTGCTCAAGACATTAGCATGCTACCGGTTAGCAACTGTCAACCAACTGCCAATGGCTTCAACACGATAAACACATGTGTGGCTCACATTTGTGAACACTGAGGAAACACTACAGTAACAGTTCAGCTCTGACCTCTGTCATATGTTGTATCCAAGGATTGATGTTTGGAGTGTGGTTCAGGGCTTTTTCTTGGAGAGGCTTATCGCGTTAAAACTAAATGCTAACTGTTGGCATGCTAACGTCTCGAACAGCTTAAATACTGACTCACTGGTTTCTTCGCATAAATGTGCGTTCAAGAAGATAACAGTGCTTTTACTTTTATCTTCTTGAACAATGATAACGATTACATAAACATGCCACTGTCAATCAGTTGTCTTTCATTTATATCCTTAGTAGAGATATTGTTATTGATATTGTTACATGTTGTAGTACTGAATAATTCTACTTTGGTATTCAAAATGGCCATCATAACAGCAAAAGTCACATGACTGAAAGACATGTATATTTACTCAAGACACATCAAGTGAATGCACAGTGACTTTTGGGACTAGTACATTCTCATATCATGTAGTTGAGGTTGCCAAGTCACACAAAAAAAAGACTCTGTACATATTATGTCAACTTTGAAAGTCTCCAGCTGTTCGTAGCCGCTTGTATGGGGCATATAGACCATCTGGACAATCTGGACTCTGTCTTGCTACTCAATGTGGGAAAATTACAACAACAAAAAAACACTGATGGAATAACCTGGTCATTCAGGATGTTCAGCTGATCTCATTCTTTGGGCTCATAGTGTTGCTGAACCCAGACCTGACCAACTACAGCAACTCCAGATCAGAGCAATGAGTCAGATCCAGGTTTTCTTGGTCAGGTGGTGTATTTCAAATCACACATAGTGCCTCACCTGCGACGGCACTGCGGCAGACCAGGTGCGTGAAAGTGACGAAAAGTGCGGCGGGGCTCCTGAAGTACGAGTGAAGGAGCGTCCTGACTCTCTCTCCGAGCTCGTGCAGCAGCTTAGCATCTGTTTCGTTCACCAAGCCCTCCTGACCCAGCTATGAGAGAGAAATGTATCAACGCAAGAGCAAATATTGACCCCACACAAGTGCACCCTTCTCTATCTGATGACAGATCGTGAATGAGCCTCCAATATGGAGCCCTTTGCCTTTACCTTATCTCTTCAAAGTCTGTATGAGTGTCCCACCTTGGCCGCCCTGAGCACCGTCAGACCCTCAAACGTCTCGTGGGGCGTGTGCGGAGACCTGCGCCCGCGGTATCCGTCTCCAGCTGAAGCGGCCGCCTGTCAACCACACACAGGACAATGGTGACTTTCTCTCTAAGTGTTAATCACTTTTTTTATAATCACACTTTTAACCGAGCGCATTCTCTGCAGTTCAGCTTTACCCAAATCTAAAAGGTTACAGCCTATAGTGTGTGTAGCGCCGCATTTGAAAGTTAAGACCTACAAAACTCATTAAAACTGATCCTTTTCCTTGCGTTGACGCCACGTTGTAGTCATTTCTTTTCATTGCTCTTTTGTTGCATTTGCCACTTTTTTATATTGCGCTCTTGTGGCGTTTTTGATGCTTTATCGTCACTATTTTTTCACTATTTTTTCATAAATTTTTTGTCACATTTTTGTCAATTTTTGTGTCAATTTTTTAGTTGGATTTTTGTCCCTTTTTAATCAGTTTTTTTGACAGTTTTTTTTTTTATCATTTCGCCAGTTTTTTGGTCACATTTTTCATCACGTTTTTTCATCAATTTTCCATCACCTTTTTTGTCACGTTTTCCTGAAATTTTCGTCACGTTTTTGTGATATTTTTGTCACCTTTTTGTTACTTTTTTCATATTTTTGTCACATTTTTGTCACCTTTTTGTCACGTTTTTGTTACATTTTTGTCACTTCTTTGTCATATTTTTGTCACTTTTTTGTCAATTTTTTTTTCCATATTTCATGAAAATGGTTATCACATATTCATCACATTTTTGTCATATTTTTGTCATATTTTCCTCAATTTATTTTTCATTTTTCATCACATTTTTGTCACTTCTTTGGCACATTTTTCTTTGGCTAAAGCAAACTAGAGTAGACGTGCTCGGTTCAGACGGGGGTTCAGAGGTTAATAATGAAGCACTGCGACCTTTACGTACTGAAGCTAAATGTAAAATCCTGTCACACTCTTTTTGGGTCATGACTCCGTCCAGGACAACGCGGTTTGTTCCGTTGAGCGCCTGGTCGTTCATGGTGACGGTCACGCCCTCCCGATCGACGGCGCCCCCTACAGAGAGTTCATGGAAATAAATGAATCACAAACACTCTTCCATAAAAATGAAAGGTCAGGAATGGTGCTCTTACCTGCATAAAACCCACTGTCATCCACGTCCTCCAGTGGCTCCTCTTTGTTCATCCTTTCAATCATCTGCTCTTTCTCAGCGCTACAGACATGGACACAAAATCATCTTGCAAATTCATAACACAAGAGGAGTGTGATTTCCCCTTTCTCACCGCCAACTTTCTCTCAGTGATTCAGGAACGACGTCCTCGGGGGTCCAGAGATCCTGCACAAATGTGTTTTTTATTGAGTGAAATGCTACAATCTAAGGCTGGTATCTCATTTATCTGCATTTAACTTCAGAACATTATTCTATGGCGGCCATCTTTCTTATAGTCAAAGCACAAGAATCTGGTAATTTTTCTTACAAATGGTGTTATTGTTTTTGAACCAAGAGTTAATTCAAAGAATAACGGCAGCTTTGACAATGAATATATTAATGAAACATGCATTTTAAAAAGAGTTTGCAGAGGCCTATTGTAAACAGAGCAGATCTTAGGCAATGCAAGACCACAGAACTGCAGCTCTAATTTGAAAAGCTTGTTGATTGTAAGAAAGGTGAAGTCATGTGTCACTCACTGGATCGGTGAAGGTGAAGTCCAGGTTCTCCATCCCAAAATACAGAAGCTTTTTCTCCTGAAGTGAACGACGCACATAACTCACAATCTCCTGCACAAAAGATACAGAAGCACATCTGGATTCAGTATTTTGATTAGATTTTTTGTGATGGGTTTTTCAATGGATCTAAACAAAAAAAAAGGTGTTGAATAAGGACTAGGATTGGAAGTAGATTCAACTGACTCAATTTTCAGGTTATCTTCTTGACAGAAAAAGGCAAGAAATTAACAAGTTGCTTAAGCCCAATCGTTTTCTGGAGGAAATGTTGTTTTTGTATTAGAATGGCCAAATAAAAAGTCAAGTATAAATCAAAATGTAAAGTCAAAATGAACCCTGAGGAAGCAGATATTATTGGCTCCACTGTGATATGATGGATTAGGGATTGTGAGCTCCGAAAGTTCAGGCTGTTTTTGGCTCTTTTTCGTTGTGTTTTTGTCACACTTTCGTCACATTTTTATTTTGTTATTGTTCCTTTTCCAGCACTTTTTTTTGCTGAGCTTTCATCCTCGTTTTCGTCGCTGTTTTTACACTTTTCCCAAGAAGCTTTTAGATTTGAGGAAACTGTGCTCAGTTCAGGCAAGAGGTTAAATAAACCAAAAATAAATAAATAAAACAAAGATGGCGTACCTGTGACGGCTGCGTGCTGGCTGACTCTTTGTCTCCCCCTAGAGTCTCAGAGTAGAGCTGCAGGTTGTCCAGGTTGTCTTTGTCAGTGGGGTAAAACAGGAGCAAAGAGCGCAGGGTTTGAACGGCGGCCGAAATGTCTCCAGCTGTGGAACAAAATACAAGTTAAAAATGCGGAACGAAACCCTTAAATATTACAGTATTACAGTCACTTGATGGTGTCTGGGATGAAGATGAATTGCACCTTTTGATCGTAAATATTATCTACTGCAGTAAATAAGTCTGTCATGATGAAACAATAAATTAAAAGCATAATCCTCTCTGGAACCACGTTTTCAGTGTGTATGTGCAGCTCCCCCGCCTTAAACAAGTGCATTTTCCCCATTTCAGATTTACTAAAATCTAAAAGGTTACAGCATACAGGGTAACGCCTCATTTGAGAGCCATGTCCTCCAAAACTCATCACCCGTCACACAGTCTCTTCAAGGTAATGCCCTCAGGGAGGAGACTGCGGAATCTACGAGTCAGTTCCAGTCGACCGAAGAACAGTTTCATATCATATTCATCAGGTAGCTGAACTCCCTTTTAATTCACGAAGCTCTTAAATTTGGGTAAAGCCAAACTGGAGAAAATGTGTTGGGGTTAAGAGGTTAAAGGTGTTTCTAAAAGGGCATTTGTAACTTTATCTGCAAATGAATAAAGTTTCATCAATTAGACTCACTATTAATGGGTGAAAAATTGTGTTTTCTTCCTTTGTGTCAGTGAAGTCTGAGCTTTAAACCTTTGAATTGTGCGATGTGCAGGTGCTCCAGCTGGGTTGGCAGGAAGTCCTCTTGAGCAGAAATCCTTCCGGGTCGAGTCGCGACTTGTGTGACACAGGACTGTTGCCGTGACAGGTGTGACAGAGAAAGAGCTAAAAAAAACAAGACAGAAAACAGACATGTGTCTAATAAAGGTTATATAGACTCCAAAATCTTAGTTGTCTTGGATCTTATCAGACTGTAGAACAACACATCATCCATGTCCCGTACCTGCGGCCTTCTCATGCGCCCCGTGGATACTGTCCTCCCCTCTGTCTTCGGGCAGATGCTGTGAGGCTGTTACACATTGCACCCTGCACTCCTCCGTCTGTCGCAAAGTTTCTTTTACGCACTCTTTCCACTTCTCTGCAGCTCGTCCCCAGTCACTGGCCGCCTCCAGATGAAGAGCAGCGTCGTACAAAACCTAAGATTGATGCAGAGATGAAGAGGATATTGTAAAACACATAAGGTCCTTCATGGTGGCACACATTTTAGTCCTGGTTGAGTTCTTGTATAACAGGGGTTGCAAAGAGGCGGAACATTCCCGATAAATTCTCTTAACCCCCACCTTAACTGAGTGTATGTTTTCCAGTTCAGCTTTAGCCAAATCTAAAAGCTTCTTACAGCCTATATATGCCAGAGTAACACCTCATTTGAAAGCTAAGACCTATGAAACTCATCCAAGTAGGTCTTTTTCCTCGCGTTGTCGTCACTTTTTGACATTTTTCATTTTGAGTCACTTTTTCGTCGCATTTTTTCACTTTTTTAGTGACACATTTTAGTCAATTTTTCAATGCTTTTTTTCGTCACGTATTTGCCGCTCTTTTGTTGCATTTTCATCCTTATTTTCATCTCATTTTTGTTGCTATTATGACACTTTTTTCAAGGAGCTTTTAGGTTTGGTTTAAGCCAAACTGGAGAAAATGTGCTCGGTTCAGGTGGCGGTTATGAGGTTATTACTCTTTCTAATAAACAAACGGCAATGTTTTATAAAATGATTTTGTTTCATCATTTATTTGGCTAAATTCACTGATCTCTAACTCAGATCATGACAGAATAGACTTATATCATATTGTAATACTGCACAGCTGTATTACAAAGAGATGTAGTAATAAGATAGGTACAAACATGGAATGACTCTATTATGCCATTTCCAAAATCTCTTTTATGTGTCGGCCACAACCTTAAACACTGTCCTCTTCAAACCCTGGTGCTCAAACATCGTAAAAAAAAAATTGAGACTTCTCTTTTCTGCCGTGACAGATATTTCAGTGTATAACAATCAAATGTTTGTGCTTCAGTTTATATCTGTTTGTAAAGAAGCAATAAGTCTGTATCAGACTCATATAACCTGTTCCATTTACTGCACTGCTCTATTGCACTATGTGGTCTGTCCACACTCAGATCTGCTGCTAAAACTGAATGGACATCTGAATGAACCTGCACATCTGTGAATACACTCACACTCTTCTATGTCAAATCTAAGTTATGTGTTATGTGTTTTATGTTTCAAATTGCACGATTGAACTGCAAAACAATCCTAGTTGTAAAACAATTCTGATTCTGATTCAGTTGTGTTAACTCCCTGTGTATTCACATTAATTCCCATGGAAAATGTCCCACGTTGAAAAATCCCTGAATTTTTGCAGCCCTCGGTAACCTGGCTAATGCCATGCTGCTGTGTGCGCTCGAATCATTTCGAACTGCACAGCAGCCTGGGGACCATGGCTGAAATTTTCGCATGGATTTGGGAACCAAGCACAGAACGAGGAGGGACGGCAAGACGATGACGCGCTATTCGATATACGGAAGCTTGTAGTTTATTTACGGATTAAAAAAAAAGTTTATTTGCGGATCCGACTGCAGCAGACACGATGGTATTTTTCGATCAAGCTTTAGACCTTGTTCTAAATAGTTTAGTTCAAAAGTTTACAGCGGGTACGTCATACGTCATCGGATACGATGATATGATTGGCTGTGGCTACGTGCAGACGCATCATAGACTTTTTTTTTTCTCGTGTCGCCCAATAAACGGCTATGGACGATCGTAAACCACGCCTCTCCTACGAGAAAATGAATTGGTGGTCCCCAGACTAAACATCACTTGTGATTTTAGTCTGGTGTTAGCCAAGCTAAGCCCTCGGTGTAACACTGTATGTTTGTTCACTTACCCAGTGCCTTTCATGTTCAACCTCTCTGTCCTGAAAATCCTCTTGTGTTACTCCGTCCATGCGTCTGTATTTTTCCATGTTGTTGCGCATCTCCAAATGATTGGGATTTGCAACAAAGTAGGTGTGAGCTGCTGATGCTGCCTTCTGTAGCTTGTCCAGCTGAGAAAAGGGAAAGATTTTAGATAAATGACTGTCTCAAAGTGATGTGGCCCAGTAATGACATACATGTTCTTATGCTGCAACATCTAATCAGCAATGAACCAGGACTTACTTTGTAGTACGTGACCTGGAGGAAGTTGTACGGATTGCGATAGGCAAACTCATATTCGATATCAGTGGAGACAGGGAGCAGACCGACCGAAGAAGCCGACTTTCCCAAACAAAACTTCAAACATTCTGCTTTCTGCTGCACCCAGTCCAAGGCCCACAGATCCCAGTTATGGCCGTCCTCCACATCTGTCAATACAGGAGAATTACTCATTACTTATCATGCATATAGACAGATCTTCTATTATGATGTATTGTGGAAAACTGCATAGGTGATTTGCTTGTCATGGGTTAGTTGTAATTGTTGCTATACTTTATAAATGTGTTGTCATCAGTCTTTGCACGTGTCCCTCTCTGGTAATGATGGATTGGTTGACTCTACTGCACAATAATACACTAAAGAATGATGAAATCCAACTGACCAAAGTGGCCAGTTAGAGCAATAAAAAGTCAGACTTGCCGAGTTTGTTGAGCGCATTTCTTCCCGCAGTCTCACACTCGTCATGACACTGTCTGCGAACTTTAAAAAGTGTGTCTCTGGTCTGAAGAGATTTCTCCAGAAGATCCGCAGATTTCGCCCACTCCTCACCAAAGTACGCGCGCACTCCGCTGTAATAAAGGAAATCGTATGGCTGCAAAAGGGACAAACTATTGGAGCTTCCAGCACCAAAGTGAATCACGTTAAATAATGCAAAAATAACGAGTTGAAGCGCCACGTATACAGTGAAATGAGCGGACGGCAGCGCCATGGCCCGAGCAGGAGCAGCTCAGCCAGAGACCTCAGGGGAGAAGGAGGGACTATGAATGAAGCACATTTGGTTCTGAAGTTTCCTCCCACATGAGCCTGAGAGTCACAACAAAACATCACACCAGAAAATCCTAACAATGAACTTGTACATTCTGGCGAAGCTCCACTCGAATCCTACATAGTCAATTATATGTGAATTATATGTTTCCTGTTAAAAGACAATGCATAAAACATGCAGTAGTCACGTGTAGCAGCACGAGGGCGCTCGCGGCTGTTTTGAATGATATTACCGTAACTGCCCAAACGTCTCCCCTCAGACAAACATCAGACTCTATTCTTCGATTATATTCATGGCAGATCATAACTCATCATAATCCATCCGTAACATGTACCTCATCAAAGTGCGCGTGTGAGGTTTGGCTCGGTTTCTTGGAGAGACGTCACTGCAGTGTTTTCTCTGTGCGCGTGTGCCCGGTGCTTTACGGTACACGGTCCTGTGGCACAGACTCCGTGAGCACGGGCCTTGCTCAGCGCATTCAGCATCTCATGGTTCATTCAGACAAACACAGACCCACAGGAGAATAGACGCCCGATAGAGTCCTGGGCTGTAAACTCAGCAGAACAACCGTACCATCGTGAGACGGATCACACTCACTGGCCATGGCGGATGTTGGCGAGGTCTTGAAGTCGGTGTTGTCCACAATTCGGGTCCCGAAGTCCGGGGACCGAGTCCACAAAGACGAATGCGCCTTGTCATTTGCCTCACCGGTGAGACATCCTGCTCTGTAAATGTGCACAACGCGACCGGCAGCGGCTCCGGCCCCGAGTCTTTATGGTTATTTCAGACTAAACTGATGAAAGACCAAGTCTCTGTCCTCTTTAGATTACCCTCCTGGTTTGGCTTCTCTTCTGAATGACTAGCATGCTAGCATAATGCTAAGCTAATACTGCTCCATTATAGTTTTGGAGTCTGTGTAGCCGCTAGCAGCATTAGCTGCTGTCAAAGTACTGACAAGCAAACTTGTCCTGCTCTGTCCACCCTCTTTACTTCACTGAGGTTGATTAAAATTATCTGAGATTTTCCGGATTGTATTAAGATGTCAGACTGTGGATTTGCTTATGTTTTGATTGCGTGTTTTTTCAGGAAAGTGAAGGTGGCTTGTTTGTGTGCATGAACACTTTCCTGGGCTTTGGCAGTCAGTATGTAGACAGACACTATGCACGGACTGGACAGAGAGCCTACCTGCACATCACCAGGACCCGCAAACCCAAGGTACAGATTACTGGGAATCAATGTGATCTCTATTATAAAGTGGAACATAATGGTCTTAAACTGTAAATATTCACACAGAGTGAAGATGATGGCAACTCTGCCTCTGG
The DNA here is from genome assembly GCF_951799975.1 of Gobius niger. Lineage (NCBI taxonomy): Eukaryota > Metazoa > Chordata > Actinopteri > Gobiiformes > Gobiidae > Gobius > Gobius niger. The sequence continues at coordinate 10,725,419 of NC_136859.1, read as the reverse complement.
ACACCCACCAAAGAAAAAGCCCACCAGACTAGCTATTGGTAAATCACTTTTAATCTCTGCTTTAGCGAAAACAAAGAAGACTGATTTAATCACTTGTTGTTGCATTATCTTATGGATGCAGGATTTGTATATTTTCGTTTTGTCCTGTCTGTCCAGGGATTGAAGGCGGGTTTGATGTTGATCAAGACCAGTATGAGGAGGATATAAAGGTCGTGATCTTACCAGACCGACAAGAAGTAACGTCTGAAGACCTGGTAACCATGACTGAAGTTGTCAAAGAACGAGTGAGTCTTTTTAGACTTAAGATTTAACTGTCACTGATTATTATGTAATTGTAGCAATATCCGTAAAGCAAATGCAAACCAACCGCATAATAAATATATTGGTTCACTCATGGTTTTGTTCCTGCAGGTGTCTCGGGCCATGGCCGGCATCATGGCCGCTGACTCGGTGTCTCACGCGATGCAAGTGCAGCAGTGGGACGGAGAGGTCAGACAGGAGTCAAAGTATGCGGCGGAGCTAAAACAACTCGATAACGGAGTCAAGATCCCTCCTAGGTCAGAACAAAACCTTTGATTTTATTACGGTATTTATTACGCAATACAAGTAACTCGTTCTGTAGAGAAGTGAACTACAGGGTTGGCACTTCATTGTTTGTAAAGATGGCTGTTCTCCCTAAATCGTCCTTTGCATGTTTTATGTAAATGAATTGTATTTCCTGTATTGCCTTCATTAGTGGCTGGCGGTGTGAGGTGTGCGATCTCCAAGAAAACATTTGGATGAACCTCACGGACGGGAAAGTGCTCTGTGGGCGCAGGTATTTCGACGGTTCTGGGGGAAACAACCACGCCCTGCTGCACTTTAAGGAGACTAGATACCCACTGGCTGTAAAACTCGGCACCATCACACCGGACGGAGCAGGTGCGAGCACTTGGAGACAGGATGTGGATTGATAATATTAACTCGACATTAACAGCATTGCATTGACTCTGATTTGTTTTAGATGTTTATTCGTACGATGAGGATGACATGGTCTTGGATTCAAAGTTAGCAGAGCATCTTTCTCATTTTGGCATTGACATGATGACCATGGAAAAGGTACAGTTACTGTTTACTCATGTTTAAGCATGTTTTGGTTTAAAGTGTTTATTAAGTGGTCCAAATAATTCATAAGAACAAATAACATGGAATGATTTCTCTCAGACTCTATGTTTTACATTTTGGTTCATTTATGCTTATTTATGCTCTGTGCGCTTATCTTAATTCCCCACAATATTTAATAATTTTGTTGAATACAGTGTTGCTGTAGAATATGGAGCTCAACAGTCCCACCCACGTCCGTCTTACTTTCCGGCAGTGTTAACATATTTTAATTTACTTTTAGTCTTAGTCTTTTGACGAAAATGTAATTTAATTTTAGACAAACAACTTTTACATTTTAGTCTAGTTTTAGTTGACTAAAATTGCATGTCAATTTAGTCTTGTACTTGCATTTATAATATTCATCATAATCATATTTAATCAAGGTGTTCTGCTTCATGGAGCTTCTCCCACATGGACAAACTCAGACCTGTTCATTTGGCAGTGATTGTAAATGATATGAGGCTCTTTCAGTCTGTCATTAGAAGTTTGGATGATTTCAGTCTCTCCTTTTCATTTTTATTTAGTCTTTTAGTCGACTAAAATATCTGGACATTTTAATTTTAACTTTTAATTTCGTTTTTAGTCCAGCCGGGGTCCAGACGTAAAAAATCCCATTCATTTTTAACATTGATTTTTCGTAAAATTAAAATATTACGTATTTAAAAGCACCACGCTGGCCTCTCAGCTAAATGTGCTGACTACAGACCATTGCAAGGATATTCTACAAGAAAACACTCTTGTGCTTTAAATTAGAGAAATCTTAAATTTAGCTTTGTGTGTTTTATGTCAATGAGTTGGCACATAGCTGATTACGTTGTGCCTTTAAACTCTTAATTGAAAAAAATAAAAATAAATTGATGCTAAAAATGAACGTCATTTCACGTCTGGACCCCGGCACGTGACCGGAAGTGGGTGGAACTGTTAAGCTCTATTGAGACTGTGTTAAAAATTAGCTCCAAAACTTAAACAGGGTCAAAACGAGGCCAAATCAGGACTAAACTGTGTTGACTGAGACAAACCAGACTTCATGTTTCAAGTTCGGATGTTCACATTATTCCTTTAACTCTCTAAAGATTGTCATGTATTTGCAGTAGTTTGTAATATATGGTGTAAGCCCACAGTACTGGCTTCTACACAGTTTTTTTTTCCCCCTGCAAACTTCTAGTAGTTCTTTAAACCGGTGTACCTCTTGCACGTGCAGACGGAGAGCACTATGACAGAGCTTGAGATCGCGGTGAACCAGCGCGTGGGGGAGTGGGAGGTGATCCAGGAGTCGGGCACAACCCTCCGGCCGATGTTTGGCCCCGGACTGACGGGCATGAAGAACCTGGGCAACAGCTGCTACCTCAACTCCGTCATGCAAGTGCTCTTCACGGTACCAGACTTCCAGGAGAAGTAAGTGGAAAAGATGCACGTATCATGTTAAAAAGTACATTTACGTTGTCCTTATAAAGCGCTAGAAATCTCTTGAAAGAATTCTCGTTTGCTCTAACACAGCCTGTGATTGAAACTATGAGTGTAATTATTTGATACTTAATCCTAATTTCCAGGTATGTGTCAAACATCGACAAAATAATCGAGGAATCTCCCAGTGACCCAAGCCAGGACTTCAAAACTCAAGTGTAAGTGCACTGCAGTGATGTCAATAGAAAACAAGCAGTTGCGTTGTTTTCTGGCCTTGCTCAAGGAGAGACTGTAAAAAGAAAATAATGTTTTTTTTGTCTGCAGAGCCAAACTGGGCTATGGCCTGTTATCAGGAGAGTACTCCAAACCTGCACCAGACCTGGGGGATGAGAACGGTGCAGCTGAACCCAGGGTAAGAGCAGCGATGTTAGCTGTCATAACATGGTATAAGTGGGACTAAACAAGTACTAAAGTGATTGTAAAAAAGCAAACAAAACTAGACTAGATTGGCTTAGATTAAAGACGCGCCCAAATAAGGATCAATGAGTGTTAAAGGGATATTTCAGGATTTCTGACATAGGGCCACATTTCCTAGTTATCCAGAGTGTTGCTGATTTCTGGAGATTTTTTTTTGTAATTCAAGCAGTTCTTATATTTCGAGCCTGCATTAAAAACAGTCTGACCCGCTCCACAGAGCACCTGAGGCAAATCACATAACGGCAGACTAACCATATAAATGTCTGTGTCGATAGAATAATTTTGACCATTTTGTATTTAAAATAACTTATATTTGAGCAGCATCAGCTTTGTGGTTGTATAAGCTGATAAAAATGTGATCATTCATGTGACGCAAGGTCAGTTATATTCCCAAAAAATATTCTATCGACACAAACATTTAAATGGTTAGTCTGGCGTTATAAGTGATTTGCCTCAGCTGCACTGTGGAGCGGGTCGGACTGTTTTTAATGCAGGCTAGCTGATACCATAGACATGCGCTAGCCATGCACTAGCCTAGCGCCATGTAACTCTTCAAATATAAGAACTGCATGAATTAAAAAAAATATCTCCAGAAATCAGCAACACTCTTGATAACTAGGAAATGAGGCCTTATGTCAAAAATCCTGAAATATCCCTTTAATGTAACTAAATTAAATGGCCGGCACTAGAGGAATCCTACCATCAATGGGCTTTTTCCATTCAATCAAATCAGAAATGACTGTACAGATTTGCCTCACCTTTTTTACCACATTTGACACAATCATCAGGAATAAAATAACCACTTATGCAGTATACAGCATCTCTAGTTTGCTCACCAAGAAAATGTTGCCGTGTCAAATATCCACTGTGTTTCTGTGTCCATTCTTAGGGAGACCAAATAGGTATAGCACCGCAAATGTTCAAAGCACTAGTTGGACGGGGCCACCCTGAGTTTTCCACCAATCGACAGCAGGACGCTCAGGAGTTTCTATTGCACTTCATAAACATGGTTGAGGTAAGGTTTTCATTTGCTCCCTCCTCAGTTTCCTCAGCTTTTAATCTCGCTGACAGAGGAGAGAGTTTACACTGAAGTATATAGTCTTCACACAACAGCGAAGTAAAGGGACCAAATTTGACTGAAGTAATGAAGGTTAAAAGTAGAGGATTTAAGGAGTTTGCATGTCTTTGTGAATCAGGATACAGCCACATCACTCTCCTCACACTTCAATATTGTGTAATAAAAGCAATATATTTGACCAACAGAGAAACTGCCGCTCTGGGCAAAACCCCTCGGAGGCGTTCAGGTTTTTGGTGGAGGAGAAAATCGTGTGTGAGCAATCTCAAAAAGCCAAGTACACACAGCGCGTCGACTACATTGTACAACTGCCTGTCCCAATGGACCAGGCCACCAACACAGGTAAACTATCCACCTTTGTATTACTTTTGCCCTATATGATTAATTCAATATTATTTGTTTGTCTATCGTCTGCCTCTTCTACCTAAAATCAGGAACTGTACATTCATAAAAACAAACCGGGCTCTCGATGAATCACTATACTCTCGGTGTCATCTCTTTCTTCAACAGAGGAGCTTCAGGAGGCAGAACGTCGCAGAGAAATGGGCGACACATCGGCCACAGTCCGAGCTCAAATCCCGTTCACGTCCTGCATGGCGGCGCTCACAGAACCAGAGGTGCTCACCGACTTCTGGAGCTCAGCGGTGCAGTCCAAGACGACTGCCACCAAGTAAGCCAACCACTATGAGTCATCTTCTTAACATGTTTACACATAATAATGATCAACATAATGATCAACTTCTTTTCATCACCAGAACGATGCGGTTTGCTTCTTTCCCTGACTACCTAGTTATCCAGATTAAGAAGTTTACATTCGGTCTTGACTGGGTCCCAAAAAAACTTGGTAAGTCAATTTCTCGTTCGATCCTAACATATGCGGACAGTTAGCAAGTAGGCCAGTCTGTTAGCCTGCTCAATGTATTTTTCCTATAGCCGTTAGCATTAGCATCAATCATCAATCATCAGATTATGAGCGATCCAGATGTTTTCAGCCGTTGTCCACCCATTGATCACATGTAGAGGAGGTCAAAGCCTAGATCATTAACCTCTTAACCCCCACATGAACCGAGCACATTTCCTCCAGATTGGCATTAACCAAATCTAAAAGTGGCAAAAGGGCGACAAAAACGTACCAAAAAGCAATAATAACACAATAACAAAGCGACAAAAACTCATGAGTAAAGAGTGATGAAAACACGACCGAAAAAACTATTTAAAGAGGGGGTATTATGCTTTTTTCTATCACATAGCACCAGTCTATAGCACATTACAATGATGACGAAACCTTCTGTTGGTCTGTAAATGCAGTAAATTAGAATAACTGCCTTGTATAAAATTGCTCTCTCAAAATGGCTGTAGCAAATGTCTTGAAATAGGCCTCTGTCTCTTTAAGAACCTCTGAGCCTTTCCGACACGCCCCCTCCATACGCTGTCTGTGGCATCAGTGGGGAGGGGGTTCTGCTGAGGAGCAGTGGTTGGTTACTCGGCTGGTGACGAAAGGTTGGAGGCGTCTCCAGGAGGTGGGGGCGTTCCTAGGAGGACTCAGGCAAAGCTATCCCTAAAATGGCCGCCATCAGAGTTTTTACAGATTACTCAAAAATACGTGAATGTGCCAAGGCAACACTTCAGACATGTTTTTAATGAGGGAATGACATAACATGATGTACAGCTTGAAAAAGTCGATTTTGCATAATACCCCCCCTTTAAAAAGGACGAGAATGCAACAAAACAACGCGGCAAAAGAGCAACAAAATGTGCTGGAAAAGCAACAAGAAAGCCATGAAAGAGCATCGGCAAAATGCCAAAAATGTACTGAAAATGTGACAAAAATATGTTTTTACAGCGCAGATTGCCCTCTAGGAGTAAATAAATGGCACTTGAAGCTAGCAGTTAGCTTGTAGCACGGAGCTCACATTAGCATCATGGCTAACATTCTCTGTTATTTCTGTTTGTATGGGCTGTTGAACCTCTTTGCTCCTCTCCATGTCCCCATCTTTATTTGGTGGAAAATATATCCATAGATTCAGCATTTGTTAAAGTAGTAGTGGAGTAATAGGTGAGAGTTGTTCCTTTTCCTCTTAGCGAAATAGAAAGGCCTGAAAACCTGCTCAGCCCTTTGCGCTCCGTGTCGTTGCAGACGTGAGCATCGACGTCCCGGACACCCTGGACCTGAGCGCGTTGGGGGCGACCGGTCAGCTGCCCGGCGAGGAGCTGCTCCCAGAGGTGGCCCCTCCCCCCCTCATGACGCCTGATGTGGAGGTCAAAGGTATCCTGGGTTTCCACGGCAACGAGGAGGACGACTCGCTCTACTCCCCTCTGCTGTGTCAGTCTGTCTGGCGTTTCTGCACCGTCATCGCACTCGCCACAGACGCGGGGGAAAACCTTTTAGCCTTTTGAATCTCCTCCTCCTCCTCTCTTCTTCTTTTCCTGGCTTTTCCGTTTACTCTCCTCCTTTGTTGCCCTTTTTGTTTATTTATTTATGATGATAAACTTACACACCTTCACATTACAATAGATTGCTTATATTCCAATTCTACACTTTAGTGCCCCGTCAGGAAATGCGGACGTTGGAGTTATTGTCTTGTTTCTCTCTCTCTCTCAGCTCCGGTCCTCGATGACTCCACGGTGTCGCAGTTGTGTGAGATGGGCTTCCCTCTGGAGGCCTGTAGGAAGGCCGTGTACTACACCGGAAACACTGGAATCGACTCCGCCATGAACTGGGTCATGGGCCACATGGAAGATCCAGGTGTGTTGAGTCAAACTGAATGGCTTTCTGTTTGTTACTGTAACTGCGTTCTTGAATAAGGAAATGAATATCTCTAATGTATTTCCTTGAGGCAGTTTGGTGCTGTGCTTCGAGTCAATGTTGGACCTAAAGCTGCTGCTTGTACCTTTTTCCTCATTTTCAAATAACAACAGAGGGAGAAAGCTGAATTGAATCTATTGACACCAATCAGACGCCCTGTCACTGTTTGGCGAGGTGGGGCGACTATTTGTCTGCTCAGGTTTCATCTCGTCTGCCCCGTCTCTCCTGCTGAGAGCAACATCTGCAATGTAGCGACCCGAACCCCAGAGTCAGCGGACACAGAAACGGAAACAGACAAGAAGTGTGCAATCAGTTAAATAGTAGAAAAATTAGGTATCTTATGTACAATAAGTAAAAGTGAAAATATCTTAAGGGGCGGAATTATAACAGTAAAGAAATAAGAATAAATCAAAATAGGATGAAAATGTTATAAAAATAACAATATAATATAAAATAATATAATATATAATATAAAAAGAGAATATAATAATAATAATAATAATAATAATGCATTGGTTTTATATAGCGCTTTTCTGGACACTCAAAGACGCTTTACATTGCATTATTCATTCACTCCATACCCAGTGGTGGTAAGCTACTATTGTAGCCACAGCTGCTCTGGGGTAGACTGACAGAAGCGAGGCAACCAGTCTGCGCCATCAGCCCCTCCGACCACCACCAACCACTCACTCACACACTACATTCGCTAGGCTTCCAGGTGTTCCTAAACGGTCTCCAATCCCAGTACCGACCAGGCCCTTCCCTGCTTAGCTTCCAATGTCTGACGGGATTGGGCATAGCAAAGGCGGTATGACCAATATAAAGTAGAATATTGAGGTGTTAAGTTACAGTCCGAGTGCACGTTGTCAGTTAGTGATGCTGGTGTCTCAGTCTCCCACAGAAAGAGCTGCTCAGCTCCTCTACAGTCCCGTGCAGTGGGTGGGAGGTGTTGTCCATGATGGAGGCGAGCTTGGCTCATACCCCTCGTGTCCCTCACCTCCTCCAGAGTCCAGGGGGCAGCCCAGGACGGAGCTGGCCCTCCTGACCAGCTTGTTCAGTCTGTTCTCGTCCCGCTCTCTCACGGCAGCATAGTGGAGAGCAGAGACTACCACAGAGTCATAAAAAGTGGGACCTCAGTCTCCTGAGAAGGTGGAGGCGACTGCCTTTCCCCTCGCCACATACTAGGCACACTGGCTGGCCTGTCACATTGACAAAGAAGAAACCATTTGTCAATTTTTCCTAGAATACACGGCATTCAAGATCCACCTTCCTTTTCTTACCGGTCGTCATGATGTTCTCCACCCCAGTGCATAAAGACAATTTCTTTTAAATTTGTATCATTCTTTTGAGTTATTTGATACTTGTTTCGATGCTTTTAAAAGTTTAGTACCTAAACTTATTACCATACTGGTGCCGTTTACCAGGACAGCACTCCTAGTTCGCTGATGGACAGACATTGACTCGACCTCCACAGAGCGATGGTTGTTGATGCCAAACACTCGTGTCTCGATATCTGCGGAAACGTCTCGACTGAGGAGATTATCGCGTTGGTGTGAATGAGCCTTTAGCCTCGGTCCTAGCTTGTTTCTATATCCTAATCCTACAGACCCTTACTCTCATCCTGACACTTCATGCATGAATATATAGGCACATTTGGAACTTTAAGGTTGAATTTCTGCTTTCCCTCTTCACTTAAGATTTTGCAGCTCCATTGGTTCTCCCCGGCAGCTCCGGAGCAGGGAACACACCCACAGAGAGTTTGTCTGAAGACCATCTGGCCACCATCATCTCATTGGGCTTCAGCCGAGACCAAGCAACCAAAGCACTTAGAGCCACGGTATGAGGCGGATCATTGTGGAAGACAGTTTGGAAGCTTCTCGAGGGGTTATTAAGAGGCGATGATGTCAACACTGATATCTCGGGTTTGTTGTGTGCGTCAGAGTAATATCCTGGACCGGGCTGTGGACTGGATCTTCTCTCATTTGGACAATCTGGAGTCCATGGACGTGTCCGAAGGCCGCTCCGCCGCAGAGAGCGAAGGAGGGCGGGAGCCGCCACCCGGGCCCCGCGTGAGGGACGGACCAGGAAGTGAGTAACGAACTTTGCAAAGTCATTCTTCAAGACATATACTCCAAAATCGAAAGAGAATAAACTACAATGCTGCTTTGATTTTCCTGCTTTTCAGAGTATGAGCTGTTTGCATTCATCAGTCACATGGGCACAAGCACTATGTGTGGCCACTATGTTTGCCATATCAAGAAGGACCAGCAGTAAGTTTAACATCTTTCTTTCATTTATTCCTGTATGTATATTTAGATTAGACTACACACAGTTGGTCAGAGAGAGTCAGGGCTTGGGAAATATGGTAAAAGGGCCAAAAAAGGTTATAGGGTTTAAAACCAAAAAGCAACAGATACATAAAATGGCAAAACAAACATGCATTTTGCATTAACACCGCATTTAACCTCTTAACCCCCACCTGAACTGAGCACATTTTCTGCAGTTCGGCTTTACCCAAATCTAAAAGCTTCTTCAACAAAGTGTCAACATAGCAACGAAAACGGGAAAGAAAACGCAAAAAAAAGTGGCAAAAATGTGATGAAAAACCAACAAAATAGCCGCAAAAGAGTGACAAAAACGTGACGATAAAGTGACAAAAGCACAACAAAAAGCAACCAAAGAATAAAAGAAAAGAGACAAAAATGTTACGAAAAATGATACAAATGTGTGACAAAAAAGTGACTAAAAAGCGACCAATATGCAACAAAAAAGCCACAAAAGAGCAACAAAAGAGCGACAGAAACACAACAACACTTTTGTCAAAAACGTGGCAACAACGTGACAAAAACGGTACGATCAGTTTTGCAGGTGTTAGCTTTCAAAAGAGGCATTGCACTGGCCTAGCTTTGGGTAAAGCCAAACTGGAGTTAAAGTGGGGGGTAAGTGGTTAACTTAATTTTGTAATAAATCCTTATTTTGTAATAGTGTGCCATAGGGGTTGGGCAATTAATCAAAATTTAATCGAAATCTCAGTCTCTACTTTGCTCAATCTCAATTATGATCATGGGACATTTCTTTGGCAGAAACAGCTCCTAGTTTTAGAGTTTGGACGAGAAGATTTTTGTGTTAAATGAAACTGGAGGAAAGCGTTTGTTTGAGCTGAGATTTGTATAAAAGGTATGTCTAGGCAAGTTTATTTGTAGAGCACAATTCATACACAAGGCAATTCAAAGTGCTTCACAGTTGCATAAAATGACAAGAAAGCAAATGAAATCAATAAAACGTGAACATAAAATTAATCAATTATAGTAAAAGGCAGGAGTGCAGATAAAATACTTTGAATTGTCATATGCACGGGTAAAAAAAGCTGTTTTCAGCCTGGATTTGAACAGTGTCAGAGTTGAGGCCTTTCTCACATCCTCATGAAGTTCATGAATCAGCTACAAGTATTTCTTTTTATTATGATATAGTAATACATTGTTAAATACTTAAGACATTTGCACATTTACACTATTCAGCTGTTTATAGAACAGTAACAAATGATGAGTAGAGCTTTGTGTTTGTGAATGATGAAGTAAGTGTTACATTTTATTGCTTTACATGGTCTCACTTTATATTTAATGGGTGCTTGTTCAGTATTAAAAAGCCATTAATAAGCTTTAGTAATCTTCTTACGGTTACGGGTTAGTGCTTGATAATTCCTTATTAGGATTTAACAAGCCTCAATATAAAGCGAGGCCTGTTATATAATAAGTTATTGCAAAATTATTATGAAATGCTGTTCTATTACACAGTTAAGTAATTTTGTTTAGATTTTGAACTGTGGTGTTATTTATTACATGTGGCTCTACAGGTGTTAGAAGAAAAAGAATGGGTGTAATGATGGCCAGCAGAGGGTGCTATACTCCACACATGCCTTAAGAGAAAACGCCTGCTCTGTCCTTTTGTGGAGCCAGATTACAAACCTAGTTTCACTGTATGGTTTCCGTGGGGCAACCATAAACCTGAGTTGCAAGTTCACAATTTGCGTAATTATCATTTTATTTAACCCCTTAACCCCTGCCAAGTGCATTTTCTCCAGTTCAGCTTTACACAAATCCACAAAACTCATCTAAACTGATCTTTTACTTGCGTTTTTGTCACTGTGTTGTCTTCTGTTGCTCTTTTGTTACATTTTCATCCTCATTTTAGTCTTAATTTTTTGTTGCTATTTTGTTTCTAGTTTTTTTTGAAAAGCTTTTAGATTCGGGTAAAACCAAACAGGAGAAAATGTGCTTGGTTCAAGTGGGGGTTCATAGGTTCAGTGAAACAGTAATTTTTATGAAGAAACTTTGGACAGAAAACTTAATTTTAGAGTTTAGAGTTTTGAAACTGCTGACATAGAAAAAGTTAATATTCCATAGAAGTTTGACTTATTATTAATATTAATTTTCCCCCCACGCATTTCCCATTGACTTAACATGGTTGGCACGGCAACAGTTTAAGGAAGTCGGCGTCCAATTAGGAAGTGAAAATAAAATGACACAAAAAATGGCCAAACTAAAGAAAGCTGGGTACAATGTTTAGCAAAATCTTAAATATAATTGTGTTAAAGGGACTAGATGCAAGTTGGTCATTTTTGCACTCGCTACTGCCACCTCAGGTCTTACGCGTAACTGCAGCTTCTATATTAAGCTCGTGCATGACGGCAATTCTGACTCGAAGTAAAAACCTTTTGAGTGACAGTGCAGGATTTTAGAGGCAGTTGTGGTGAAAAGGTCTGGGCCCATTCTACACATTAGGACATTGTTTGAACATGTAGGGGGAGGAAAATACCTAATTATAATATTTTTAAACTCTGTAAAGTCCCATTAAAGTGCATATGACACACTAGACGCATTTTTTGCTAAAACATAGTTAACACAATTATATTTAAGATTTTGCTAAAGATTGTACCCAACTTTCTTTAGTTTGGCCATTTTTTGTGAAGTTTATATTTTCACTTCCTTATTGGACACCGACTTCCTTAAACTGTTGCCGTGCGAACCATGTTAAGTCAATGGGAAATGTGGGGAGGAAATTAGTCAAACTTCTACGAAATGTTCCCTTTTTCTAAACTAAACAAAAAAAAAAAAAGAGGAAGTCTAAATTTCCTAGAAAATATATTATTTCTGTAGAGACAGAATTCACAACAATGACATTGCTCAATTATACTGCTCAAGGAAATAAAGGGAACAGTTGAGCAACACAATGTAACTCCTAGTGTTGCCTTTATTTTTTGAGCAGTACATTTTTGACTGAATACTTTTCTGAAAAACACAAAAACTATGGTCTAAAACTAAAACTAATTCAGCTGCAGTTCTGTCTTTTCTTCTGAATTTTCCCATTGTGCCCAATTTAGTTTTGACTTCTCCTCATTCCCGTTTGATTTGAATGTTTACAAATCTTATGCCAAGATTTGTTGCATTTTTGGCATTAAAAATCTAGTATTTAAAGGGGCTAGATGCAAGTTAGCCATTTTATACTCGCTACTGCCACCTCAGGTCATACGTGTAACTGCAGCTTCTATATTAATCTCATGCATGACGGCACTTCAGACCCGAAGTAACACCTTTTTGAGTGACAGTGCAGGACTTTAGAGGCAGTTGTGGTGAAAAGGTCTGGGCTCATGCTACACATTAGGACATTGTTGGAACATGTAGGGGGAGGAAAATACTTAATTTTAACATTTTAAAACTCTGTATAGTCCCTTTAAGAATTAAAAAAAACATGAAAAGCATTACATTTCACTTGCAGAGTTTCCACCACCTGTAGAAACTCTACATTCAAACCAGGCAACAAGAATCACATTTGTACATCAACTCAAAGATCATTCACTCCACTTCACATGTGAGTTTCCCCTCTGACCCTTTGCTGATCTCCTCAGGTGGGTCATCTTCAACGACCAGAAGGTGTGTGCCTCTGAGAAGCCTCCTAAGGACTTGGGATACCTCTACTTTTACCGGCGAGTGGCTGACTGAAACTAAGCAAAGAGAGTGACCGCAATCAGTCCACGGTCAAACGCGCACCGCTCCAGGCTCTTAACAAGTGTTCAGTTGTATATAAAGAACATCTCCGCTTCTCCCTCTCCCTTTACATTCGCTCAACTGCCACATTGAATTCACATCTGTTAATTTTTCGGTGCCGCCTTTGTTTTAGTCACTGCCCCTTTTTCCGTTTCCCGAGAAATGTTTTCAATAGAAGGTTTGTCGTCAGCTCCTATAGGCATACGCTCCTCCTGAAAGCTTCCAGAAAGTGTTGAGCTCAAAGAGGCATTGGCTTTAGACCAACTAGTTCATAAAGTTACTGTGTGTTTAAGATCAAATTAAAAAAGGCCGCTACCAAATCAGTTACTTTTTTTACATGCGGTGGTGAAGGTGAAAACTATCTGTCGGTTTGATTTTCCCAATAAAACCTTTGTTACTGCTGTGACAAATAAAACGTGGCTTTTGACTGTTTGGTTTCTATGCTTATTTTTTAAAATTATCATAAAAATGAGACAAAATGGTTACAAGTCTAGTAAATGCTTCAAACTAAGGAGAGCAATGGTCGAAGTCTTCCACTACACTATTATAAATACTTAAGCCATGGTTTAGATTTAATTAGAGTATGGTTTCCGGCTGGTATAGTCTTGTTATAGGCCTGTTTCAGATGTGGTGGTATAGGCCTACTTAACTGAGGGCATTTGCTCCTGTTCAGCTTTACCCAAATCTAAAATAAACATGCTTTTCAGTCATGTGACTTTTGTTGTTATGGTGGCCATTTTGAATACCAAACTAAAATTATGCAGTACTACAACCTGTAACAATATCTCTACTCATGATGATGAAATGAATCATTTCAATGATTCATTTCTGATGACAGTTGCTAACCGGTAGCATGCTAACGTCTTGAGCAGCTTAAGCACTGACTCAGACTGAGACTCTGTTGACGTGACAAACTGTAAAAATCACAGAGAATGGTTTTCTGTTGCCTCTTTGATGTGTTAATTTAGAGTGAAGCAGATCTTTAGTAAATCCTGCTGTAGCTTGACAGAGTTGCTACGTCTGTACCACATTTGCTGATTATATCTATACTAGCTGAGACGCGGCCTTCGGCCGGGCCTCGCTAGTCTCCACATTTGATATTCTGAGATTGTGAGTGATTACAAAGAAATGTCCAACCCGTCACACAGTTCAGCTGTAGACCAGTGGTTCCCAACCCATTCCAAAAACTATGGCCACTACAAATGAGTAAAAGAATGAAGGCAAAAAACAATTTCAAACAAACTGCAATTGGAGTGTTTGATGCACCCGTGCTCCTTTCTTATAAACTACGACAATATTTTCACTAAACTCGGGGAACAGGATTCAAGAGACAGTGGAATAATTACGGATAAATATTAGGGGTTCAGCTCTAACGGTTTGGGTCACGGTGCAGGACCCGTGGTTTGATGCATCACGGTAATGTACAATCAAAAAAGTAATAAGTTTGTTGTGAACTGGAATAGGCTAATGATCGTTGTTAGACAGTATTTATAACCTTACAATAAAATTGGCAATGCGTTCAAAGCTGCTTTAGAATAAAATGTACCTCTGGGCTCACAATACGTGAAAGCAAAATAGAAAACAAATGGTACAGCAGCAAAGAAAAGAAAAAAAGAAAAAAAACTGCACAGTGCAGGCCATGCGCTCGTTAAGTTGTAGTTTCATTTTCGCTTTTACTCACACGGAGGATAAATCAGTCGGAGCAGCGCGTTTGATTAGAGGCTCGTGTTTGAGCAGGTTTTGGGCACGCACGCACACACATACACACACGCCCACACACGCACACATCGCCCTGTTTGGATGCGCGCACACGCACGGCAGTCAGATCTCGTGCACTCGCGTTTTTGTGACAGCGGGTTGTCCTCGGACAGCAGCACCACCAACCACGCACACACTCAGTACTGTCGCCAGGCTTCCTGGTGTTCCCAAACGGTCTCCCATCCCAGTCCTAACCAGGCCCGTCCCTGCTTAGCATCCGAGGAACGGTCTCCCATCCCAGTTCTAACCAGGCACTTCCCTGCTTAGCTTCAAAGTCGGTATGGGAAATAAACATGGCGGCGCCCAGGCGGCGGCCATTGAGATAGCGTTTTCTATAATAGATCACATAAACGTGCGTCTCTGGGGCCGTGTTTCTACTGTTATCTTCATCTTCTTCTTCATGAACAATGATTACGAGTTCATAAAAATCCCACTGTCAATCAGTTGTCTTTCATTTTCATCCTGAGTCGAGATAATGGTACATGTTACAGTAGCCTAATGATAATAATCCAACTTCGGTATTCAAAATGGCCGCCGGAAGTATGTGTGATGTCATTGGAAATGCTTTATAAAGGTAAACAAGTTACTTAGTACTGCTTTAACAGCACCCAGCCCTACTCTGTAGCCAATCCATGTGTGAAAATGATGTCTTACTCCCTGATCCACTCCTTCACAATGTGATTCCGATGAATCCTGCTATTGTCATCTTGGAACATGCCTGCGCCATCAGGGAAGAAGAATAACCTGGTCATTCAGGATGTTCAGCTGATATTTTTCTTTGGGCTCATAGTGTGTGGCTGAACTGAGACCCGAGTGCCCCAGATCATAACGGGTGTATTTACTTTATATTTCTCGTAAGACACTTGACCCCAATCGCCCACTCTCTTGTCACAGCCATCTGGGGACAGGAACGTCATGTGGCTGTAAGAAATGGGCCAAATTACCACACAACGGATTCACAGATAGTGAAAAAGGGTATAAAGTCAGTGAAAAGCTTTACAGTTCATCTACACCAAAAATTACAGTGTAGAATGAAATGCTTGGCAAGTGTTTTGAATAGTTTTACTTAAGCCAAGATGCCCACAGTGTTTAATTTATCAAAACACTGGGCAGAAATGAGAAATGGATCAGCTTTACAAAAATGTCATTGATAGTAGGTGCCTGTGAACCTTTTTAATTACCCAAGTCGTTCCAAATCAGACACATGGACAAAACTGATGAATGCAGGAACTTGTTCTGTTTTGTGCCACTTGTTTGAATCAGGGGCATTGGCGTTAAAAACCTGCTTGAACCCTGAATTGGGGATTTGTTGTGTGAGGTTGACGTGAAGCCGCTCTGGTGCAAAGCCACGCGCGCAGCTGGGTTTGCACTGGTTTAAAACTTCATCAAAGAGGAGGAAGTCTTTGTGCATTCGTGCAGTTTTCCACTACTCTGAGGAGCAGCGCTGACTGGATACAGAACCTACGCTGTGAACGAGAAATCTCTGGTAATTCACTTTAAAATGTGTTTGTTTATTTATATTAGATCCTTTTTTTTTAAACAAATGATCATTTCAGCTTCAAGTTAAATGAGAAACAAATGTAACGACACAAAACTAGAGGAGCATAAATGTGTATCATTGTGTCATTTTATCAGTTTAAGTGGTTTTCTCATGTTCACAGATTAAGTACAGCTTTGTGCATCAGTAATGGGGAAGCGAGGCTAAAGTTCATGCTTTCAGTAAGTTTCTTCTTGTGCAAAAGCAGGGTTTCCCAGGGGCATTAAAAGTCATTAAATGAGGCAAGATGAAGGTTTTAAAAGTCTTTGACCTCTTAACCAAGCACATTTCTAGTTGGGCTTTACCCAAATCTAAAAGCTTAGTTGACTGGAGAGTCAGAAAGCTAAGACCTACAAAACTGATGTAAATCTTTTTCCTGACCGTGTTGTCGACAATTTCAGTTTTTTTTTTTCAAATGTTTTTGTCACATTTTTGCCACTTTTTCAACATTTTTTATCCAACTTTATTGTTTTGTTTTTTTTTGTTCGATTTTCATCCTCTTTTTTGTATTTTTTTATGTTTTTTTGAAGAAGTTTTTAGATTGGGTGAAGCCAAACTGGAGATAATGTGCTCTGTTCAGTTAAGCGTTTAAAAAGCATTAGACCCGATTCAAACTGGCATTAAATAAATATTTCTCTGAAAATATATATTTTTTTCCTTAGAGGCAGAACCCTCTCAATGGCAAATTCAGCTGCAGTTCTGACTGAAATTTTACCCAATCTTCTGCTCAAAAGTTGCCCGTTGTGTCCAATTTAGTTTTGAATATCAACATTTCACATTTGACTTGCCGCCGCCTTTGGAAACCCTGCAAAGGAAGAAGACAGGCACAGGAGGCAGATTTTACTGCTGCTTTATTTATTTCACTGTCTAATAATCCAATGATGTTTCAGACTATACTCACTACATGTAATTTGACTTTACTAATGAGGGACAAACAGAAAAGACATTTGCCGTAATGTTAAGCATCCTTTTATATTCTGCTTGTTTTTTCAGGAGATTTGAAAATGAAGAGCTGCATATTTGTATTGGGTGAGTGTTCAAATATCTTCATGTGTCACATCTTGAATATTTGTTTTTGTCTCACAAATCGACAGGAAATTTCCTGAAGGTTGAGCCTGTCTCCTGTGCGACGGCGTTAATTTACGGCGAACAAACTAAGAATGACTCACGAGACCTGTGAAAATCCTTATCTGTTTTGCGAGCGCTCAGACGGGCTTTATAATGAGTGAATCCTGCTCTTTTGAGAGAATAGATCACAAAGCTCAGAGCAAGATACAAAAAACTCAAACTTCAGAGCATAAAGATTTTGTCTTTTTTCCCACATGCTGAACACAATGTTGATTATCACACAAATGTAAAAAAAAAAAAGAGTGGAAAATTTGGTAACACTTTACAGGTACAGAGAACAATGAGGTAATTATGTAAGTACGGGAAATTATAGTGCACGGTTTAATGAAGATGTCCAAAGTGTAACAACTGTATACAAAGGTGTACATGGATTTGTAATATAATTTTTAATGTCCAAATAGTCTCCGGTTTGGCTTTACCTGAATCTATAAACTTCTTTCACAAAAGTGTCACAATAGCACCGAAAAAGCCACTAAAATGTAACAAAAGATGACAAACATCAACAAATAACAACAACGAAAAAGCAACAAATGAGTGACAATAATGTGCCGGAGAAGCAACATAAAAGTGACTGAAGAGCGACAAAAAAGAGACAAAAAAGGCTCGGATCAGTTCTGTAGGCTTTAGCTTTCAAATGTACTTTCAAACTGCTCTCCAGTCGAGAAGCTTTTAGATTTGGGTAAAGCCAAACTTGGTTCATGTGGGGGTAAGACTTGCAAATATTTCATCAAACTGAGGAAAGAGAATTGGACAAAATGGGAAACTGCAGAGCAAAAAAAAAAAGGTAATTTCAGCCAAAACTGCAGCTGAATATGTTTTAGTCGATAGTTTTCGTATTTTCAATTAACTTACGTGGAAAAAATATTGAGTAATATCATTTTCTGAGAAGTTTATTTTTAAAGCCAGTTTGAATCCAGTTTAATGCTTGATGACATTTAAGGCTTGATTTTGGCTCAATCTAAACCCTTTTAAAGCCCTGTAATGTGTAACTACACGGGCTGTAATCTAAAGTGAGACGCCATGAGCGCCTTCATTACATCTTGTACCTCTGACACGTACGCCTACATAAACCTGGCACTTTCATGTGTAAGTACCTGTACTTACATGTGTAATTACTTTCTTGTTACCTGCAGGCTTTAGTCTAAAGTGTTACGGAAAATTGGGGGCATTTGGAGAAAGAGTCCCACTGTAATGTGGCAGTTGTATAGATAAAGATCTTACTAGAGCTATTGCTGCAAAATTGTCATTCGCTTCTGTTTCCTTTCTATTTATCAGTAATGGGGAAGTGAGACTAAAGTTCATGCTTTCTGTAAGTTTCTGCTTGTTCTTGGAACAAGTGCATTAAAACTCATTAAATGAGCCAAAATGAAGTCTTTAAAAGACTTTCAAAAGC
Organism: Gobius niger; assembly: GCF_951799975.1. Taxonomy (NCBI): domain Eukaryota; kingdom Metazoa; phylum Chordata; class Actinopteri; order Gobiiformes; family Gobiidae; genus Gobius; species Gobius niger. Next base: position 10,706,654 of record NC_136859.1, on the reverse strand, counting down.
ATTAAATCGGATTCAACCTGGCATTAAATCAAATATATCAGAAAATGTAAATTTTTCCTTCTCAACGATGCTCCACTATTTTACCACATAGATTAATCTAAAAACACATTCAGCTGCGGTTTTGACTGAAATTTCACACAATCTTTTCCTCAAAATTTGCTGTTGTGTCTGGTTTAGTTTTGAATATCAACATTTACCTTCATTCCCCATTTTGATTGAATGTTTACAAAGCTCACAAAATGAAATGTGTCTCATTTTTTGCATTTGTTCCATTAAGAATTTTGTATTTAGGCTATTTTTTTTAAAAATGTTGTATTAAGGTTAGGGTATTAGGGATATTTCTGCTCAGCCTTGTGTTTTTATTCTATTCTATTCTATTCTATTCTATTCTATTCTATTCTATTCTATTCTATTCTATTCTATTCTATTCTATTCTATTCTATTCTATTCTATTCTATTCCATTTTGTTCTGTTCTGTTCTGTTCTGTTCTGTTCTGTTCTGTTCTGTTCTGTTCTGTTCTGTTCTGTTCTGTTCTGTTCTGTTCTGTTCTGTTCTGTTCTGTTCTAATCTATTGGTTGTTTTCAGGTTCTAGAATGTGATCTACAATGTGAATTACAAAAATGATCATCAATGTCAGTCACTGAGTCCATGATCTCTCAGTACAAAAAACAAATGATTTTACCTCTATATAATATTATAGGCCTGTAGAACGCTGTGATGTCACCTGAAACCCAGCAATACTGTACATTTTTTCTATTCTATTCTTATTATAATGCATGTAAAAGTGTGGTGCGCAAAAATTACCCTCAAAAGTTTCCTCTTCAAGAAGCACATGCAGCTGAGATTGTGGTGAGTCAATCTTGAAGTTGAAGACATTGAAAAAGTAAAAAAAAAAAAAAAAAAAAAAAATTACTACTAAATGTGTTGTGCCAGAAGCAGCACAGAAGGAAGAACATATTTATTCATATTTTGAACAGTTTTATCACGCAATACTTTTTACCTTCTCTTTGCGTCATGTTATATAAGTGATAAAAGCTTCTTGTCGACATATCTACCATATTTTAAGATTTTTCAAAACCTATTTTTATAATTTTCTTTTGTGAAATATCATGGTTTTGTTTGTGTTTTGTTTGCTGGTCACATCGTGTTTTTGCGCTAAATAGATACTCAGAACGTAAAATAGCAATTTCACCAATTACATGTGTACTTTAACTGAGTCATTATTTGGATGACTGACTTTTCTCCTGTTTGGGTGAATAATTAAAATGACAGTACTCAAACCTTCCCTGAGAGCGATTACAAATGAAAATGTGCGGAAGCTGCACGAGATAAACTTCAAAGTTACTAAAGTAAACGTGTGAGATTTCTCTGTGTAGTGATTTTAGCGTCTTCCCTCTTGTCAGTGCTGGGTGCGCTGTGTGCTGCAGAGATCGTGCACAAAACCAAAACCGGAGAAACCAAGATGCTGAACTGTGGGATCTCAGGCGCCTCGAAATGGCTGAGAGGCAACAACCTGCTCCTCAGCGAAGATCCCAGGACTGGAATGCCCTTAAAAGGTAAAGAAAGGGCCCAAATTCTCCTACACTCAGCTTTTAAAAACTACAATATTTTAAGCTTATACTTTAATGTTCTCATTTTGTGTGGTTAGTTTCTTTCTTTCTTTCATTTTTTTAATATAGTGACGCAAACACATGTAACACTGTAACAGACTCTCAATACATTGACATGGGACAGTAACACAATGGAATACATACATTTCCCCAAATACAGGAAGATGCATTTTCTTTCTGTTTTGATCATTTTGGACTCACTCTGCAAACACTTGGTTCAATATGTTTAAGTACATTTTACACGAGCGTCTTCAAAGCACAAGGCGCTCTCTGACGTCTTTATTTTTTAACCCTTTAATAGTTTGCTCAACCGTTTGGTAGAGCACACTTTATCAAATCATGTGTTGTTTCTAATTCTGCTTATCGCTACCAAGTTTGTAATACTTAAAATATCTGGTTTGGACTATAGGTTGGGCTTGGTTGGTTTATCCTGGTTTAGAGCAGGTTTGGGCCGGTTCCGATCTAGTTTGTACTGGTTTAGAGCAGTTGTGGACTGGTTTGGACCGGTTAAGATGAGTGTTAGACTTGTTTAGACCTGGTTTGGACCAGTTTAGAGCAGTTTTGGACTGATATGGACCGGTTAAGAGCAGTTTTAGACTGGTTTAGACCTGGTTTGGACTGGTTTAGAGCAGTTTATGACTGGTTTGGACCAGTTTAGAGCAGTTTTAGACTTGTTTAGACCTGGTTTGGACCAGTTTAGAGCAGTTTTGGACTGGTTTGGACCAGTTTAGAGCAGTTATGGACTTGTTTGGACCGACCAGGAGCAGTTTTAGACTTGTTTAGACCTGGTTTGGACTGGCTAATGCTGGTTTTGACAGGTTTAGATCTGGCTCGGACTGCTTTAGAGGAGGTTTCGATTGGTTTCGACCAGGTTTAGATCAGGTCTGGCTGGACTGGTTAGTGCTGGATTGGATTGGTATTAGGCAGGTAACTCAGATCTCTATTAAAAAAAAAATAGGGTGTAGGAAGTAACATTAAAGGGTTAAAGTAGCTCTGAGAGTAAAACAAAGGCTGGAGGCCCCTGCAGTAAATAAAATAGTAATTTCTTATGTTTGTTGGGGTTCGTGTGGATTATGCAGATTGTAGTTGGTTAGTATCATCTGCGTTGGTTAGTTTCACGTCATGAGGTTCCTCTCATTTAAAAGTCCAGATCACTCCTCTGGACTCTACTAAGTTATAAATTATCTACAGAGTTGTCCACTGTAGATAATTTATCCAGAGGTCTTGCGTTCACTAAATTATACAAGGCTAAGGTGTTTAAAGACATTCATAATGTGTTAAATTAGACCTTCTGCTTTGTCACAGGGAAAGGGGAAATCGTGCAAAGGTCTCGCCTGAAACAAGGAAGAAATCTGGAGATTTCTAGAATTACTCCACAAGACGCTGGACTGTTCTCGTGCTCAGGGAACGGTCAAGAGGAGCAGCACCGACTGGTCGTCTTTTCAAGTAATCGCCACACATTTAGAAACAGATAGAAATTCAAGTGAAGTGTTAGGATTGATGTTATCTCTGCAGGCTGTTCCACGCTCTAATGTGATTTTAATTTGGATTTCATTTAGGCCCTTTATTCCTCCTCATTTTCAGGAAATTGGTTCATATTTTAAAAAAAATATGATAAACTCAGCTACTCACAATAGCGTCACAATGTGCTGTAACTGGAGCTCATGAAGACAAATTAAATGGGTAAAATACTGAGTGACAATAAGAACCTCTTTGGCTTTTCCTTTTTGCCTCAGTGTCAGTCAGCCCCCCTGGTCGTCTGGAGGTTGGCAGCGAGGCGACTCTTCAGTGCGAGGTCTCTGCTGGGCTGCCCCAGGGCGCCGCGGCGGAGTGGGTGAGACCGGGCGGAGGGCAACGCCAGGGCACCTCCAGACTCCAGCTCACCTCTGTGGCCCTGGAAGACGCGGGCGCCTGGGTGTGTGTCTTCAGCGCCGGCGGGGAAACTCTGAGCGAAAACGTAACCTTACAAGTCACAGGTGCAGTGATTATTAACTATTTATTTGGTTTGTTTTATGTCGTTGAGTAGTGATAAATACAATGATGAAGAAAAGGCCAGAAAAAAGTTACATTTTCAAGTCACTTATTTCTGGATTACTTTTTGCAATGTAGCATACTTTACACAGTTGTTGTACATTGGCTGTAAAGGAACAGTTTCTGACCAGGGAGGCTGATTTCATGTAAAAATAGATAACAACAGACATCAACAACATGCAGATACAGATTTATATTTTGACCTTTTTTTTCTTTTCTTCTAGGTCCCAGAACGACTGCAACGCCCTCTACCACGACAACGACAGAACATGCCAACAACGCAACATGCCTGAACTGTGAGTAAATCTGTGGGTGGCATTTAGGCTCTTTCTTTTAATTGAATACAGTTAGTTAAATCGTACTGCTGTTTTTAATTGTTGTGTTTTTTGTGTTATTCCTTGGACTAAATGTAAAGAGCAATATTTTCCTTGTATATTTTACTTGCACAAAAACGGCACATTTAAAAAAGAAAGTGTGAGCACTGTAAAGTATTTAACCCCCACCTGAACCGAGCACGAAAACGAGGATGAAAAAGTGACAAAAATCTGACAAAAAAGTGATGAAAAAGTGACAAAAATCTGAGGAAAAAAGTGATGAAAAAGTGATGAAAAAGTGACAAAATCTGTCAAAAAAGTGATGAAAATGTGATGAAAAAGTGACGAAAAAGTGATGAAAATGTGACAAAAAAGTGACAGAAATCTGACAAAAAAGTGATGAAAATGTGATGAAAAAGTGACGAAAAAGTGATGAAAATGTGACAAAAAAGTGACAGAAATCTGACAAAAAAGCGACAAGAGGTTAAGAGATTTATGTTTATGTTATGACTTTGCTATTTGTTTATGTTTGTTTATGTAGAGCCTCTTTCTGTGGCCCCAAAAAATATAAATACTAGTTTGAGTTTTTATTATCATTATTAAACTTTGAAACAAGAATATGCAAATAAGAATATGATAATGTTACAGGTGATGGCATCCCCACCCATGGCCCTCAGCAGGAGGGTCTGCTGGGCCTCAGCTGGTGGGTCTGGGCTGCAGTGGGAGGAGGCTGCCTGGTTCTCCTGCTCTGGGTGCTCATCCTGGTCATGTACAACAGGATGATGAGAAGAAAGGTAACAACATCAGGCACAAGATTCAATTATAAAGCTACATGATGTTATTAAAACATTTTTTTTTTCTTTCACTATAGAGACGATTCCTGAAGATGAGGAAGGCCGACCTTTTGAAACCAAAGCAATACTGCCGCTGTCCCGGAGGGTAAATGTGGAACTGATGCTCAACATCTTCAAGTCTTGTCATCACTGTAGATTAGTGGTTCTCAGCTGGTACGGTGTCGGGACCCACAATCAAGCTGGGATGACAAGCCAAAACTCAAATACGACTTTTAAAATATAATAAATAAATAAAAATCTGTTGAATAAGCATTAAATTAGCCAAAAAAGCTGAAATTATGATTAAAAAGAACCTGGTAACAGTCATTTCAACAGACTCAAGTAGTGATTTTATACCACGACCCACCAGATTAATCTTCTGAAACTAAACAAGATTCAAAGCTCATTTGTATTTACTTTATTCCTTTTCATTGCACTAAAAGGTTTTGTAAATGCATTGACCAAGCTTTAACAAAATACTGTATGCAACTCACTATGAAATCGATAATTGTATAAATGATTTAAAAATAAATAAATAAATAAAGCTCAGGAATTACAATCTTAAATGTACTATACAGAGTTTAAAAATGTTCCAGCCATGTCCTAATGTGTAGAATGACCCAAACCTTTTCACCACAACTGCCTCTAAAATCCTGCACTGTCACTCAAAAAGTTGTTACTTCGGTCCGAAGTGCCGTCATGCACGAGCTTTATATATAACCTGCAGTTACGCGTATGACCTGAGGTGGCAGTAGTGAGCATAAAATGGCCAACTTACATCCAGCTCCTTTAAATGGTCTCAGTTTATACAGGTGTTCGTCATATATAAATAGAAAATCATGAAAAAGTGCCTTTCCTTCAGTTACTCAACTTAAACTGTGAAACTAATATATGACATAGACCATATAGACCAATAGTCCATTTCTAAAATATTCTAATTTTCTGGTTACATATCTCTCTTTGCATGTAATGAGTCTATATAATAGATCAGTTTCGCAGTTTAAGTTGAATAACAGAAGTAATTGCACTTTTCCATGATATTCTAATTATATGACGAGCACCTGTATACACTGCAAAAAAAAAATCGACTCGATTAGTTAAAATGTCTCAAATTGAGTATAACAATTTAAATATGAGTTGTTTTAACTAGTTAAGATGTAGTTAGTCGTTTGACGAAGATTATTTCACTTGTTCTGACTTGTTTCAATACATTTGTCTTTACTTCAGATTCATATCTTTGCCAATGGGGTAACAAGTTGGCCTTTTTATACTCACTACTGCCACCTCAGGTCATATGTGTAACTGCACCTTCTATATTAAACTCGTGCATGACAGCACTTCGGACTCGAAGTAACCTTTTAAGTGACAATGCAGGATTTTAGAGGCAGTTGTGGTAAATAGGTCTGAGCTCATTCTACACCTTAGGACATGGCTGGAACATGTAAGGGGAGGAAAATACATCATTTTGACATTTTTAAACTCTGCATAGTCCCTTTAAGCAAGGTGACCTGTCTGAAACGTCATCAAACAAGCAGATCATTTAAACCCATTGTTTATATTTACTTGTAGTATAGCACTTCCCAACTCTAAGAAGTACATTTACTTAAAAACTTGAGTAAAGGTAACTGAGTACTGTCCACTTCTGACCAAAGCTACAGTAATGTTTGACTAAAACAAACTATTAAGTAATTATGAATACATAGAAAGTAATTGTAATCAATGAGTTAATGATTTGTACTTCAAGTTGAACTCTTCAAGTCAAAGTGACTCATTCTTTTTAATATTTAATTTTGCCTTGTTTTAGAGATGCTCTTCATAACGCCCTCATTGTCTGCGTGACCTTCATCCCGGCCTGTACTCCATTATCGGGTGTAATTAGTGTGAAATCTCTGTCTTTTCTCTTTATCACAGTCCCACAGCTGCAGCGGGACAAAAGGGGAAGAAACCCTCAGCTCCTATTCCCGCTCCAGTCTATGCAACACCGTGACAAGAGCAGACGGCAACAAAAGAAGACAAAAACAATCTGTAAATAATGGTCCTTTGTGTTCGTAAAAGTACATTTGTCTTTTGTAATACGATGTTATATCTTTTTGACTGTGCGCACATGTTAACGTTACTTGGCTTTTCACATTGGATTTACATGTATGTTGTAAATAGTTGTTCAAATAAATGGACTGGAGCAAAAATGAAATGCATGGAATAGTGAAGGGGTTCTTTAATGTTGAATATGTCATGAATATTGTTTGGTTTCGACAGAATGTAGGGGAAGTTTAGTATTGGTATTGTTAAAGGCAGTATGTTTTGGAATATACACTGTTAATAAAGGATTAAAGGTGGAAATTAGCAATGACAATCTATGAGCTTAATGGGCCTATACCTGATTTGTATTTTATTTTATTACAAACAAGGAAAGATGAAGCCACTAGTTGTGTCCAAACTCATTCCTAACATATTTGGAGCATCCCAGTTCTTCACAGGGATGAGTTTATAGGCAAATTTCACAACTTGCAGGTTCACTTTTCAGGGTCAATGTCACAGAAATGCTGAAAATCTAGCCTGCAAGTTCATGAAATTGATACAAATGCTTTATATTGAGATGCACAGTGTTTTCCCCCACAAATGTCTGAGTTTACTGTATACTGAAGGAGGACAAAACACATTTTGTTCCATTACAGACGGCATCTCGTCAAAGAAGGGGGCGTGGCTTTGTCAAGGGGGAAAATAGAATCTTTTGGGAAACATTATTTTTCACTCTTTTTGACCATTTTCTGGCGGAATTTAAACTTATTTATCACACATAAAAAAGTCAAGTGTAAATTGGGCCCATATGGATATTTTTTCACAGCCGATTGTTCAGTAGAAGTGAAAAAACGGCAGTCGTAGCTAGCACTAGCTAACCATTAGCATTAGCACGATGCTAACATGAAGCATCTCCGTTATTTATGTATTTATGGGCTGTTGAACCACTTTGCTCCTCTCCATGTCTTTGTATCTTTATTTAGTAGAAAACTATATTCATATTTCAGCATTTGTGAATAATAAGAGAAAGTTTGGATTTTTCTCCAAATTGTTTTCCCCCTTAACTGTTTTCAAACATGACCATATACGGGCGATTCTCTAGATGCCGTCTGTATCTACATCACTTCTTGTCAGTGTATAAACAACACAAAAATAGCCAATTAAAGGAAGCTGGTACAATCTTAAGCAAAATCTTGAATATAATTGTGTTAACTATGTTTTAGCAAAAAATGTGTGTAATGTGTCACATGTACTTCAATGTCTCTGTAGATTGTCCATTATTAAAGGCACACTGCATAACATTTTGGATTATTGACAACAATACAAAACATGCTCCTAATGACCAGCTCGACATCATAGATGATACCATTTTTGTCATGGGTAAACAGCAAATAGATTTCGATGAGGCCCTAACCTGTTGTAATCTCATTTATGGCTGCTTTTACTTCCCATCTCCATGGAAACCCCCCCAGGAATTTACTGTCAGGTCTGAAGAGAGGTCACAGCAAACACACATTTTTAAGGTATTTTTTTAACCATAGAAGTAAAATGTAATAAAGGAAATGCTTGTGTTTAATTCTATTTTTGGTTGAAATGTTGCACAAAGTGGCTTTAAAGTGCTTATGACAGGTTTAAATGCTTTTGAAGATATGACAATAAGATATTATTTAGATGGATAACATCAGTTGCAAGTTCATCAGTTACATAATCATTATTTTACTTCAGTGAAGCAGCAATTTAATTAAGAAATGTTGGGCAGGAAAGTTATTTTTATTTCTGACAGGAAGTGACATAGATAAAGGTAAAGCGCCAAAGCAGTTTGGCTCATTTCCCATTGACTTAACATGGTCGGCACGGCAACAGTTTAAAATTGTTTGACTTCAGCTATGTCACTTCCTGTCGGTGTCGTGACGTCACAGATCTACTTCCGGGTTCACAGATGTGCGAGAAAGTACAAAAATCTCTACCACAATCAATATTTCTGAAACTCAACAGGGAGTTACTGAACATTCTTATTTATCAGGACCATTAGCCAAAAATGCTGAACCTACTGCTATAAAAGTAATATTTACCAAAATCGTAGCTGCTGCGCCGTTAGCATATCTCCGCTAACCCCGGAAGTAGTGACTTTAGTAAATATTACTTTTTCAGCAGTAGGTGCGGCTTTTTTGGCTAATGAGTCTGAGAAATAAGTAGGTTCAGTAACTCTCCGTTGAGTTTCAGAAATATTGATGGTTGTTTTTAAGAGTTTTTAATGTTTTTTTTCTCGCATTATTTGCCGGTTTGCTAGGACCGGGGAGCGGAAGTCGTGACGTCACACTTAACAAACGTATAAGGAAGTGAAACTATGAACATCACATAAATGTCCAAACTAAATAAAACTGGGTTCAGTCTTGAGCAACAGTAGGATCGAGGATTTGAGGGTAAGTGTTAACTATTAGCAAAAAATGTGTCTTATGTGCACTTTAAGTAACAAATTATAATGGCAAAACAATATCTATGGATGTGTTTGGATTGTTTAATGTTAACTTTCTGATTACATTTCTGTATGAAATAAATAACCTTGTTTGGTTTAGGTCATTCATGAAAGCTGACAGTATGTGCTTTGTGTAACAAGAGCTTGTGTAGTTTCCATGTTTAGAACTGGTGCAGCCGGCGACAGGTGTTGAGGTCAAAGAGGCACATCTCCAAAAATCCTAATTTGTATAAAACTATACACACATGTTAGTTGAAGTCATTCAAAATGTTTTTGAAAATAAAATAAATAAAATAAAGCTGGGAGGTTATGATCTTTAGAAAAAGTTCAAAGATGTGCCTAAAAATCAATATTCTGCATTAAACTATACAAATAACCAACACATCATAATACGTTTTAAAATGATAAAAATAACATGCTATTTTGGGAAAAGTTGAGATAAATTGTCACCTTTTACATTTTTAAACTCTACTCAAAGCCTGATAAATGACTGGTTGGTGCAAGAGGTGTTTTTTTTCTGTGACAGAAGCACCTGCCGGAGCTACAGGCCGCCATCGCAGAGCAGGAGACACCACTGAGCCGACAGCATCATCTGTAAGTACAACCGCTTATGTGTGGATCATTTAGGGACAATTTACTCAGTATTGCCAACATTTAGACATCTGTGTTCTGTTGAATGACTTTGTTACTGTAAAGGGGATGAGGAAGTTAACTGCAGGGTTTGGACTCGTGCACTTTTCATGTGAATGTACTTCATGTAATTACAGAATATGGAAACTACATATTTTTAGTTATAATCTGGTGTAGTGTGTGGGTTTAGTGTCCTTGTAGGTCATTTCTTTCACTTTAACCTCTTACCCCCACTTTAACTGAGCGCATTTTCTCCATTTTGGCTTTATCCAAATCTAAAAGCCTCTCGACTGGATATGGCCAGTGTTTTTCGTCTCTTTCTATCCCTTATTTGTCATGTTTGTGTAGTAGTTTTCTACTTTTTTGCGTTTTTATGTTGCTCTTTAGTGGCTTTTTTGTGCACTCTTTAGTCGTGTTTTTGTCGCTTTTTTATGGTGTTGTTGTTGCTTTTTCAGCACGTTTTTTGTCACACTTTCTGGTCACTTTTTTGTTGCGTTTTTATCCTTGGTTTTGTCAATATTGTTTTTGCTTTTAGATTTGGGTAACTGGAGAAAATGTGCTCGGTTCAGGCAGGGGTTAAGAGATTAATGGCCAGTCTCAATATTACTTCTACTACTACTACCACCGGTACATACTACTACTACTACAACTACTACCACGGTACATACTACTACTACTTCTACGACTTCCACCGGTACATACTACAACTACTACTTCTACTACTACCACCGGTACATACTACTACTACACTGTGGACTTGTTTTTTGTTTCAATCTGTTGTAACTCTGTTGATGGCAGTGTGTGTGACCTCATTGTTTGAGCGAAGTCCAGTCTAGTCTCTTCAAAAAGTCCATTAAAAATAGTTACTCAATGTCACTTAAATCTCTCATCATCGGCTTAAGTTTATGAAAAACAAACCCACACGAAGCTACTGCATTTTGTGTCTATATTACATTAAACTGTTAGAATTATTTTGTTGGTCTTGCAGCCAAAGCCGCTGATTGATCCATTTGAGGCTTGGTGGGGCATCTGAAATTACCTTTCGGCTACACGTGAAATTTGGTTCCTGCAATTTTAAATTACCTTTCCCTTTGTTATTTCACATTTTGGAAACTTATAAGTATGTAAAAAAGAGCAACATTTCAGCTGCAGATTTACCAATATCACATTACAGAGGATAAAATGAACAGACATCATAACACCATCATTATTGTTTTTCTTCAATTATCCTCTTAATGCCTGAACCAATGACATTTTCTCCAGTTTGGCTTTATCCAAATCTAAAAGCTTCTCGACTCATTTGAAAGCTAAGTCCTACAAAACTGATCTAACAGGATCCTTTTCCTCGCGTTGTTTCTGTGTTGTTGTCACTTTTTTCACGTTCTTTTTCATCAGATTTTTGCCACTTTTTTGTGACTTTTTTGCCACTTTTGTTGCCTTTTGTGGCTTTTTTATTGCTTTTTCGTCACAGTTGAGCCACTGTTGAGTTTTTTTTTTGTGCTCTGTGCTCGGCTCGGGTGGGGGTTAAGAGGTTGAATAATTCAGTCACTGTGGCTTCAAACACAAGTCTTTTAGCTGTTAACTTAATCATGATATATCATAATAATATATATAAAATAATCATGTTAGTAGCTTTTCAGTGCATACACAGTTTGTGAGCAGCAGTGTTGTCTTGTGCGCGTGGAAGCTGCTAAGGCCGATTTTCTCATACACATTTTTATAATATATAATATATAATTACCAAAGCTGTGCAAATGTAAAGCTAATGAAGTCATTATGTTTTAGTCTGAATAATACATAATTTTGGATCTTGAAGTTGTGTTGCTTGAGAATGTCATAACTATAAAAATAAGTTTTCTAAGAAGCTTCAATGTCTCCATTTCATAAGCTGTTAAATGTCAATTGTCTGCTGCTCCATTGACTTTCTTTCCACTGACATTTTACTGTTTATGAAACTGTTTACCTTAATCTGGTTTACCTGACAGTCATGTTTCCCTCGTCTAAACTGCATGTACAAACAAGTCGTCAATTGTCAAACGTTCTGCGCTTTAGGATCCCGTAAAAGTAAAGATTAAAGTTAAAAGGGCATGAAATCAGATGCAATATGATGTTCATACAATAGCACTGTGTGTCTACACCAGTGTGTCCCAAACAGGGGTACGGGGGCCTCAGGGGGTACGCGAGCACTTAGCAGGGGGTACTTGGAAATACTTCAGATCTAAAACTGAACAGTATTTCAACATTATTTTAAAATAAGACTTCTTTCTAATGAGTATTTGCAGTAAAAGGTTTGACTTGAATGAGCCACAGTACACCACTATATACCAATACGAGTTTAGCGATTGGCTGCACCTTAGAGTTTAGGGGTACTTTGAGTAGAAATGAAAGAATATAGGGGTATCTGAGACAAAACTGGCCTACAGTATTTTACTGAAATAATTGAAGTAATTTACTTATCACCAAGCCTTTTTTGCACATACTCTGTATCTCTATGTGCTGTAACTAATATAAGCTGCCTGATTCGTGGTGTGGTGACCGTCCGCATCTCAGAGCTCAGACTTTACCCAAACCAGGACTGAACCGAGGCTAAACTGGGCCAGAGCGAACCGGAACATAGACACTGATTATAACTTTTTTTTGTTATAGTCTGTTTACTTTATTAATTACTGTTTATACTTTTATCCCCACAAAGTCCTTGGTAGTTATAGTATATAATATACCAATATTTACTATTGAATTTTTTTCCCCCCTCACATTTCCTGCCTATTTGCGTGTTTCTAAGAGCTGAATGTAACAAGTAAATTTCTCCATTGTGAGATCAATAAAGGCTATCTTATCTTATCTTTACAAAGTAAGAAAAAAACAAAAACAAATCTGGACTAAAAGCAAAATACAGCGCTGATAACTTGTCACCTCATCATAAACTCTAAGATCAGTGAGTGCTTTATTCAAATATTCAAAGATTTGTCAAACCATTTGTGAATAATTTGAAATTACATTTATTGTCATTGTACAAGGGTACAACGAAATAGTGTTCAGGTGTCAGTCCTGAGCCACGCTGCCCTGTGTGCCCGCCTGACCCGCGTGACCCCCGTGACCCTGGAGGTCGGGGAAATTGTAGCACTCAGAAGAAACCTGGTTGGCTGCTCTCTGTCTAATAATTTGAGGCGGCATTCATCATTCAACACTGAACATTATATTAAATGTCTTTAATTTTCTAATACTGTCGTAATCTGTGAGGTTGGAAAAGGCTGTTTGTTGGGGTGTCTGATGAGGCTATGGGTAAATTGGGGACGCTGGGAGAAAAAGGTTCCTGCAGTATTCATTTTTTGATACTTATAAGTCGTCTTTGCCAACTGGGCTCGGTTGTTTGAGGCGACAACTTGGGCGACGACCTCAAAAAGTACTACTATTATTATATCCTGCACATATTTTTTGTTATCTCTTTTTTATTGCTGTGTGCACTTTATATTGTATCTAGAGCTGCCCTGATGAGAGATTTTATCCACTGTTGCATCAACAACGTGAGACAAACCTGAAGTGATATTGTGTTGTCACATTAGCGCAATAATGTACTGGAAACATGTTTTCTTCCTAAAGCCGAGTTACCACTAGAATAAATGTCGGCTCTTTATGTTTTACCATGTTGATGATTTGAGGGAAGCCCTGTGTAGGAGACGATGAGGAAACTAATAAACCTCTGAAAAAGTGAATCAGAAGGAGCTCGTTCATTCTTTTGCAGAGACAGTTTGAGCGCAGGGCAGTGATGAGTAATGGGGACTCCGCACTTTCAGGTCGTTTTCCATCACTCAGTCGGCAGGTGGAAAGTATACAGGCTCTCAGCCTAAATCAGAGGTTCCCAGCTCGTGGGTTAAGACCTAAATGTCGATAAATTGTATAATGGCATGGTTAAAGCAGAGGAAGTCAAAAGCGTAAACGTTGAGTTATCGTTTTCCCCTTTGTTTAAGCAACTCCAAGTGACAAGAAAACTTACCGGAACAATAATATACAGTGTTTACATTAAATCATCACACTGTGAAGGGAGACGTGGGTTGAGTTATGAAAGTCATATATTTTGTTTGTTTTGACACTCGAGCAGTGAGTTGATGTAATGATGCAAGTGCATGCCCAAAACAGTTTTTATTTTCATGCTGTTTTATGTTTAATGCTTTGCTTCCCTGTACGAAAATGCAAATACACTAAAATGGGATCCATTTTTGTCATAAGATTAAATTGACAGGAGTTGAGACACTGACTTACATTGTTGTCATGAACATACTATATAGCCACATTCACACACAGTCAGGATTTTTAAAGCAGTACTAAGTAACTTACCTTAATAAATCCTTTTCGTAGTGGAGGTAATACAAGTGTTAATGAGATGATTGGGGGGTCTCTCATCTCCCCCTGGTGTCTCTGGCCAGAAAAGAATCACAAAGAAGAAGCTAACAGGCTAACGGGCAAAGCTAATTGTAGGCTAGCGCCACATAAACAGTCTTCACAGCCAAGTTTAAGTAAAAAAAATGTATCTCCATTGTGTCATTGGATGTACAATATCCCTCTCTCCCTTTGTTTTTTCTGTCAGCGAAGTATTTACTCTCACGGCCAATTAGTAAATATAAAAACACAACAATGCTACGACACCTGCAATGGCGCTTATGGCCTCTAGGGGCAAGAGTTACTTAGTTCTGCTTTAAGTTGAGTACAGGTGGATGGCACAATATATATCGTTTTGCTGTATGGCCCCTGTATCGTCATAGTATTGTCACTGAAGTGAGTCGTACCAGCCTTAGTGTATAGTATAGTATGAGAATCACTCATGTCATTTAATATTGAGATGTACTTTATTGTCTCCCTGGGGAAACTTGTCCTCTCTTCCTTCGATGCCGCTGGGGCGACCCGTATGGAGCAATGCAGCACCCAGGGACCCAACTCCGCCAGGTGATGGTGAGAATCCCCTGTCTGGAGGATTTATTGCATGTTTTTGGTTGATGGGGGAAACCGGAGCACCCGGAGGAAACCCATCAGACACGGGGAGAGAAACATGCAAACTCCACACAGAAAGCCCCGCACAGAATCAATCCCGGGACCTTCTTGTTGTGAAGCGAAATCACTCACCACTGTTTCCTTTACTCCCATGTCGCTTGGCTGTCTCTCTCTTCACGCTGTTTTATTCATTGGCAAATGTTTATTTACAAAACATTACTTGGTTCATTTCCCTCTTATTTACAGTCACACGTTACCGCCTGCAGGATCAGTTCCTCCTGTCAGTTCACAGCGTCAGGACTAAGATGAGGAAAAAAAAGGCTTTTCAATTCTGTGCTCCCTTTGATTGAAATCAGCTGCAAAATGAGCTGAGTTTTCCAGAGCTGGTCTCGCCAAACTCTTTTAAATCAAAGTTGACAGAATCGGTACAAAGTCGTGGCGGTTGCAGAAGTTTCAGTTAAGATGCACTTTGTTTTTGCCTTTCAGATGTGAACTGTTTTATGGATGGACAGGTCACTCTTGTAAAAGAGACTGTAAATCTCAATGAGTTTTTACCTGGTTAATTAAAGGTTAACCTCGAACCCCCCGCCCTTAAAGGAACAGGCCACCGTTTTTACATACTGAGATATGTTCTGAGCTTAGATAAGTTGATACGTACCGGTCTGGTCTTTGTGCCTGTGGAAGAGCTTGGTCGCCTCTAACCTATATTCCTATGGCTCCAAACGGGGGTGCCGTTTGGAGCCATAGGAATATACTAGGAGAGACCAAATGCTAACAAAATCTTTGGTCTTTTTGCGTGACTGAGGGCACACAGTTTTTCCATACTGTTAAATGTTCTGAGCTTAGACGAGTTGATAAGTACCTGTCTGGTCTTTGTGCCCGTGAAAGAGCGTGGTAGCTTCCAATTTCACCCCCGTTTGGAGCTATAGGAATACACTGGGAGAGGCCAAATGCATTTTGTGTGACTGAGGGAACACACAAAGACCAGACAGGCACGCATCAAGTCCACAGTGCTTTACAGAGCAGTATTTACCTGGAATCAGCTCTCAGTCAGCACACGCAGAGAACAAAATAAATACACATTTAGAAACATGTCTTCACGAGAACTACAGCAGATGACCATGTGACTTTTCCAGCAATGTCATTTATTTACTGAACTGTGTTTCACTGTATTTCTGTAGGCACTTTAAAGCATGTTTTTGCAAATTTTATTTTTAGTAAAGTATGTAATTGTAGTCCTTTGAAGGACCCCAGGAAGACTAGCTGCAATTAAACGGGCAGTTAATGGGGATCCTAATAAAACTATAAAACAATCAACTCGTCTAAGCTCAGGTAAGAACATATTTCAGTATGGAAAAACTGTGGCCTGTTCCTTTAACCGAGCGCATTTTCTCAGTGTAATGCCTCATTTGAAAGCTAAGACCTACAAAACTGATCTAAACTGATCTTTTTCCTGTTGTTGTCACTATTTTCACTCTCTTTCTCATCTCATTTTTGTCACTACTTTGCTGAGTTTCTGTCATTTTCTGCTGCATTTTTGGTCAATTTTTAAATCTCACCTCATGACTTTATTTTATTTATTTATGTGAGCATACATTTTGCTCATAAGGAGTGGGCCGAAGCAAGAAGCTTTTGAGCGCCTACCCCAACTCAATATGATAAAACATTTCATTTCGCAATAGTACAATCAATGTAAAAGGGAACAAAACAACAAGGAACAATACCAAGAAAAGATAAAGAACTTGTTACCTTTCAGAAAAGCTTATTAACACAAACCAAACTCACAACCACTGTTTGAACTGTTCACATAATAACAGAACGAAACCCTATTAAAAGAACGGTCTTGTTTCCTGTAAGATCCCGACAAAGCAAGTAACAAAGCGACCATTAGTATATTTCTTTCAGATGTTTGCCAATGCCAAATGTCACCCATAATCACTTGTTTTTATCACATAAGGGCACATTGATATACATATATATTATACTCCGTGTTCTTGTTGCTCCAATTGTCATTACCATGCTCAACACAATATTAATCTACGTCCATTTTTATTTTAAATGACACACTTGTTCTCCTTATAACCAGTTTGGAGAGTGTCAACCTTGTTCTTTGTAATAGTGCTTTATAAATAAACCGCATTGGACATATTTTGAAACACCAAACATTACAAAACAACCAAAAGCGCAGACGGTATTTCAGATTATGACATTAAAGCAGAAGTGTTGTGTTTCCCCTTGAGACACAGACACCTTAAAACCCTGTGATCCTCCACTAATGCGACCCCGCGACTCAACATGAACCTGAAAAGCCTTGACCCAGTTCTGCGGTTTGGCCCAGTGTTGCAAAATACAGTATTTTGTCACAGAATCTGAGGACTGATTATTGGGCTGACAATAAAAAAAAAGCAAGGGAAACAAACTATTTATCATGAGTTATTTCTTTGGCAGAACTCACTTAAGGGTCCTGGGCCCACTGCTGTGAAATGTATTAATCAGATCTTGCCTTAATGATGAGCCTCTTTTGGCACATCATAACAAAGAGTTTGGCAGCTCCCTTCGCTTCAGTAAATGAAATATTTAGCAGGATTTTCTTTTCGAGCTTGGAGCAAAAAAAACGCCAGCTCCGTCTCTCGCCAAAATGTTTGTTATTGTGTTAATGAGCAGTATTATTGTTTAAACATGCAGTAAGAAGTATGACAATTTGGGGCATAATCAATTCTCATAGAAATGAAAAAAAAAAGAGACTGGTTTGCAGAATGGAAGACGGTTTTCTTGCTGTAGCTTGAACGCTTTACATTTCGACACGATGAGGGAGACGCAGGTGTTCGGGCTCCTGAAAGTGACACACAGCGAACAGGGGAACCTCAGAGACGCTGTTATACTGTGTGTGCCATTTCGGTTTCATCTTTGTTGTGGTTTGCTACTCAAAACCGCTTCGACAGAGCCTTCATTTGTTTTCTCCGGTGACAGCTTGAGTTGAATGACTTAGAATCGCAGTATTGTCTTTGTCTAGTTTTTATCTTGTTGTTTGACTTATACTTTCTGGCAGTGATTCCCCAAATGACCCCAGGCTTTAGATAAAGAAACATCGGACTAAAACCCTCTTAACCACAAGTGTGTTTTCTCCAGTTCAGCTTAAAGGGATATTTCAGGATTTTTGACATAGGGCCTCATTTCCTAGTTATCCAGAGTGTTACTAATTTCTGGAGATATTTTTTTTGTAATTCATGCAGTTCTTATGTTTGAAGAGTTATGTGGCGCTAGGCTAGTGCAAGGCTAGCGCATTTCTACGATATCAGCTAGCCTGCATTAAAAACAGTCTGTGTTATGGCGGAGTGATCTGCCAGGAAAATAGTCCCTCAAAATGCGCTAGCCTTGCACTAGCCTAGTGCCACGTAACTCTTCAAATATAAGAACTGCATGATCTCCAGAAATCAGCAACACTCTGGATAACTAAATGAGGCCCTATGTCAAAAATCCTGAAATATCCCTTTAACCCTAATCTAAAAGGTCACAACCTATAGGCTGCTGGAACGCCTCATTTGAAAGCTAAGACCGACAAAACTGATCGTAACTGATCTTTTTCCTCGCATTGTTGTCACTTTTTCGCATTGTTTTCCAATGTTTTTTTGTTGCATTTCGATCACTTTTCGGTTGCTCTTTTGTGGCCTTTTTGTTATGTTTTTGTCACACATTTTTGTAGCTTTTTTGGTTGTGTTGCTGTTGCTCTTTTTTTGCATTTTCATCTAGTTTTCGTTGCTATTTTGACACTTTTTTCAAGGAGCTTCAGGTGGGGATTAAGAGGCCAGTGTTGGGAAAGTTTCTTAAAAACTGTGATATATTCTATATTAGTTACAGCTCTAAAAATGTTGTTTGTTTGACATATTTCTGCTACACTTTGAGTTACTTTTAGCAAAATATAAACTGAATAATAGTAATAATGCCACGGAGCAAAAGTGTAGTCACAGATTTCCTTTTGAGGATATTAACTACATGCAACTGCAGATCTTAATCCAACTTGATTCGATAACTCAAGTTACTTGAAATGTAATGACTAATATATTTCCGTATATTGTGCAAGTAATATGTTTTGTTCTTCAGTTACTGAAGGTCGATGTCATGGTGAAGTTTATTTATAAGATCAACAACTTGCTTCTAAAAAGAGAAGCCTTCTGGATCTGTACAAGGACACACAAAGCCCAAAAGGTCTCAACGAACAGTTCGATTTACTTCCTATGATTTGTACCACTATGTTTTTACTTCAGTGCCTGAGTATTTGTTTTTGCCACACCTTCACTGCAGTAGTGCAGCCATGGTTGTTAATGTCCTACCCCGGGGTATCTCTGAATGCTTGTTGTAAATATTCTTTTTACATGTGTATGATATATATATGTTGTGGTCTGTTCAGCTGTGCCTGTACTGTACACACCTTTATATGTATATATCTTTTGTCCCATTATGCATTGACCAATACTTACATGTAAAAGGGTCATGTGACCTTTCTGAAACACATGACACAATCAGCCCTTGTATATAACAGAGCTGTTTTTTTTAAGTCTGATGAAGGGCTAAGACCCCGAAACGTCACTCTGCCAGTGAGAACAATAAAACCTGGTGAGCATTGACAGTTGTGCGGATCTCCTTTCCACTTTTCCACTGTATTGTTTTTTGGATCCAGCACACTGGTTTAGAACTGTGGATGTGCGTGTCTCTCCTCCAAAACACGTTTATTTATAAAGCACATTTACAACAACAATCCCTGCCTAAAGGGCTGTACACTGCCATCAGGGAAAAATGCAAGGGTTCAAAATACCATGAAGTTTCCCTCATTGAAGCTCCAGCGAAGTTGCTCCTGAAGTAATTGAACCCCCATGTAGATTACCCCTGTTTTTGTTTAATATAACTGCGCAATGTTTTCAAAGGACATCACCTGCTGAATACAGATTTCAACAGTTAAATGTGTAAATCTCAAACAATAGCAATAATAAGATCCACCAAAGAAGTTCTGCTCAGCTTGAAGGCCGGTGGAAACTAATGGTCTTCAAAAGCGATTTAAAGACTGAGCTGTTTTGACGCTCTGTTCCAAAGAGCGGGCGCCGCAACAGCAAAAGCAAAGCTCGGTCACTCCTCGTTTTCATCCGTGATCTCGGAACAACAGGCAACATTTGGTTTACCGAAAAAAGTCATATATTTGTGCAATGTGACTTTTGTAATACGTTTAACACTGTAAGAGGTTGAACAGGCCTAAAACTGACTGTAATTGTTTTGTACTGGACATTAACAAGATCAGGCCCAACCTTATCACCAGACTAAAGTATCTAAGTAAATATTATCCCCCAGTCCATTATCTGTTTCCATTATTCTTTTGTGCAATTTGATGATCAACTGATACGTCATATGTTGCTTGAAATAACAGATCGATTAGGCATTTTTAGAAAACAATGTGGATTCTCTCAGGCGTCTATGCTTTCTTATTTGGACTGTTTGAAAAGTTTTTAACAAACGTTGTCTTTGGAAGTCTTTGTAAATGTTTTTGTAAAATCATATGCATTGTCATTCTCAATACGCAGTTTATTCGCCGAAATGAAAAAAAAAAATCTGAATTGAGAGCAAGAGGCTAAAAGCAGGTAATCGCGCACAGATGTTGGGAACAGGTGTAGAATATAAGTGTCTGCAGCGCTGAGAGTGAGGAGAAAACGTATAAGATAAGAAAAACGTATCAACGCAGACTGTAATGCATGAACTCAAGCGAACTGTCGTGAAATGAGGTTTATTTTCTGGTTTTCTTTCAATGATTTGCCTGAAATTATTTGTTTCTAGAACTGACAATTTAAACTGCCTTTCACAGATCAGGTTTTTATTGATATTTGATGAGTCTAATCTAATGTGTCGTGACCCTTTACCTCATAACGTCTGCACGTACACATGTATTATTGTATTCATACACCTGATGTATCTGACTCTGTAATTCACATCATTACTCAAAACCCATCTCTTCAAACTTCATTTTTTTGATTCCTGAGTTAGAGTCCATAAAAAGCGCTATATGTTGATGTATAATTATATTTAGCAAACAAGTATGACTGGGTGAGTGGTTCCTTCTGCTGTAGATACTGAAATCTATTCCAAATCATACTAATATTAATACTTAAGTTCTTTGATACTTATATAAAAACTATAAAAGGTGTTCAAAAACCATGTCCATGTCTGTTCAAAGCCCCTTATTTTCCTTTGATAAAGTGTTGTAGGTTTTTTTTTTCGTCTCGAGTTTGCAGTAAGACAGTATTGTTTCTGGTGATAGATAGAGATAGATAGTGATAGATAGATAGATAGATAGATAGATAGATAGATAGATAGATAGATAGATAGATAGATAGATAGATAGATAGATAGATAGATAGATAGATAGATAGAATAAAGAAAAAGAGAATGAAAAATAAAGAAAAAGAGAAAGAAAAAGAGAAAGAGAAAGAAAAAGAAGAAAGAAAGAAAGAAAGAAAGAAAGAAAGAAAGAAAGAAAGAAAGAAAGAAAGAAAGAAAGAAAGAAAGAAAGAAAGAAAGAAAGAAAGAAAGAAAGAAAGAAAGAAAGAACTGTACTCTTACTGTCCATCCTGAGACCGTCCTATAATCTGTGAGCAGATTTTAATCAAGTGTCTCGGTCCAGATTTGGCCGCGTCAGAGCGACAGCTGTACCACACAGTGTTACAGGACAGCAGGACGCTGAGAATCACAGAGGTGAAGAACACCTGACGAGACGCTCCGGAGGCGACCGAGGGTTTACAACATTTCTGTGAAAGTGACCCTGAAAACAATCTGGATTTTACAAATTTGATAGAAAAGTTAGGAATGAGTTTGGATCACAACTAACATATGAATTTAGTGGCTTCCTTTTTCATTTGTAATAATAATAATAGTTAAAAATAAAAAATCAGGTATAAGGCCTTTAACCTTTTAATCCCCGCCTAAACTGAGCACATTTTCCCCAGTTTGGTTTGACATAAATCTAAAAGCTTCTTGAAAAAAGCGTCAAAACAGGAACAAAAACTGAGACAAAAACGAGGATAAAAGCGCGAAAAGAATGTGACAAAACGCAACTAAAAAGCCACAGAAAAGTGACAAAAGAGCAACAAAAAGTAATAAAACCAATGGAAAAAGTGGCTAAGATGTAACAAAAAAAGGGGAAAAAAGGGACAAACGCGGCAACAACGCAAGGAAAAAGATCTGTTTTAGATCAGCTATGTCAGTCTTTCAAATGAGACTTTACACAGGGCAAGAATCTTTTATATTTGGGTAAAGCAGAAATGGAGAAAATACACTCGGTTCAGGCGGGGATTATGAGCCTGAACCGAGCACATTTTCTCCAGTTTGGCATTACCCAAATCTAAAAGTTTCTTGAGAAAAAAAAAGGTCAAAGCGACAAAAAAATTACAAAAGAGCAACAAAAAAGTGACTCAAATGAGACAAAAACTGTCCTGATTTGGGTAAAGCCAAACTGTAGGTTGAGTCATTTTTACTTGTGGATTATTGTATTGACAGCAATACAAAACATGCTCCTAAGACTAGATCGACACAGATAATGCCAGTTTTGCTGCGGGTAATCGCAGAATGGATTTGGATGAGGACCTAAAGTATTTAAATCTCATATTTGGCTGCCTTTAATAAACATCGCCATGGAAACGAGCTGGAGACGCTCCTGGTCAAGTTTACAGTCAGGTCAGAAGAGAAGGACTTTGAGGCTCTTAGCATTTTTCCATTCAGGCCAGGCTTATTCATGTATGACAAAACCTGCAATAGTTATCGAGGTCTACAAAGTCCTGATCAGCATTTGTGTGTGTGCGTGTGTGGTGTTTTCCAGACCTGTCAATGAAACGGGGCGGTGTCAGTGTGTAAAACCGGTCTTCACCTGTCGATCATCTCACAGATCTGCAGAGGACGCGGAGGCAGAGGCGTTCAGAGGTGAGCCACTGTTTTTAACCCTGTCCTGCTCAGACTCAGGCTTCTCTTTATACATTTTAAACACTGTGATAAAGGAATCGCACTGATGTCAATGATTTTACTGAACCACTGTGAGTTTTATTTGATTATTTCTGAAATTGATTTTGCTGTACGTATAGACAAATCAATTCAAACCTTCAAAAGCGCTTGAGAGGAAGCTGTTTGACCAGTTTTTAAGCCAGATTTTGTATTTTGGATCAGCAATTTAAAACAGAAATCCATATTATGTGATGCTTAGACCTACAGTGCTGCTCAAAAGTTTGGAAGGACTTTTTATGTATCGGCTTTTCTTCATTTTCACCCAAATCGAATAGAAGCTTCTCGACTGGAGCTCACAGACTATTGGCCAGTGTAGCGCCTCATTTTAAAGCAAAGACCTACAAAACGGTTTTTTTTTTTACCGCGTTCGGCACATTTCTGAAGCATTTTTGTCGCTTTTGCCCCCTTGCTTTTTTGCCGCTTTAACGTTGTGTTTTCGTCACTTTGTAGTCGTGTTTTTGTCGCTCTTTCTTTTCCTTTTTCATCATGTTTTCGTTGCTTTATATTGTCACCATTTTGACACTTTGTTTAAAAAGGTTTTAGATTTGGGCAAAGTCCGAACTGGAGAAAATGTGCTCGGTTCAGGTGGTGGTTAAGAAGTTAAACTATATGAATGGGATTATGTAGGAAATAAAAAAGGGTAAATAATTCAATGAGCTTCACAAGGTTGTCACAGGATTTTTTCTTTAAAACATCTTTCCATATGTGTTCAGTGAGAATCTATGATGTAAATTACTGGGTTGCAGGTTTTAGATAGTGATGATGTCACCGGACCCAGCATTATACTTTCACCAGTTGTAGCTGAAAAGAAAATGTATGAATTACAAAAATGATCATTAATATCAGTCACTGGGTCCATGATCTCTCTGTCCTCAAAAACTAAATAATTTTACCTCTATATAATATTATAGGCTTTTAGAACGAAAACCCAGCTATTGTCTTGAAATAAAAGAGAAACAAACTTTTGCCGGGTACTGTATATGACTATGAAAGTAATTTAATTTCTATTTCGCATACACCGTCTTAATTTTCTACTTTTTCAGATGTATTTTTCTTCTAAGCTTGTTTGTATTGTCCCATAGTCTTGTATTTTTATGTGCCAATGAATGAAAGATGAATTTCTCCCTCGGTAGACCGAAAATCCTCTTCTATTGTGATTCAAATTCATGACACATTTGCCACAGATGCTTCCACATCGGCAAACGCATCATTTTAGATTACTTCTACAATACGGTGCAAACACATTAATAAGAATGCAATGAGAGCTGCCACTTTACGGAAACACAAGGTAAAAAAATAACAAAAATCCAAAGGTCACGGCGTTATGTTGAAAAAAGGGGATTTAAAATGCTTTTCCGACGTGAAAAGACGGCCTGTTCCGATGTTTAAGCTCTAAACAAAACCTCCTGTTCAAGCATAGGTCAAAAAAAAGGTCAAAGGTCACCGGTCTATACGTGACTTTGGCCCACTACTGCTGCTGCTGCACATTATTAACAGTGTTGGGGAGAATACTTTGAAATTGTATTTAGTTACTGAATACTTCCATTAAAATGTATTTTGTAATGTATTCTGTTACTTTGTCTAATCATAGTACTGTATTCTGAATACTTTGAATACTTTTAGAATACTTTTACATTGATTGTCATAATATTTATGTATAGTTACAATAATGAAGACTACGATTGTTGGAACAGCTGTTATAAACTCACTTACCATTAACTAGGAACTCATAACTGTCGGCAAATGTATGAACTGTGGCATGAGGCGTTTAAATCTTTATTATGTTTTATTTTAGGAGGAATAACAGTCAACATTAAAAGTTCTTTCTTAGCAATGTTGTGCAATGTGGAACTAGAATTGAATGATTGATACTGGGATGTTTTCCCTTGATATTTTCAGGGCGGCACGGTAGCATAGCAGTTAGCGCTCGTGCTTCACAGCTAGAAGGTCCTGGGTTCGATTCCCACCTGGATGGGGCCTTTCTGTGTGGAGTTTGCATGTTCTCCCCGTGTCTGCGTAGGTTTCCTCCGGGTACTCCGGTTTCCCCTACCACAAAAACATGTACAATAGGTGAATCCTCCAGCCAGGTGTTTCTGACCACCAGCCTGGGTTCCCGAGCGCCGGCCCACGCTGGCAGCTCACTGCTCCTACAGGACGCCCCGGCGGCATTGAGGATGGGTCAAATGCAGAGAATGAATGTCCCTATGGGGATTAATAAAGTATAACTCACTTTACTTTATTTGGACAGTAGCTTAAACCTTAAACCTTAACCCAGCACATTTTCTCCAGTACGGCTTTACCCAAATCTAAAATCTTAAAAAAAAAATGCTTCAAGAGAGTGACAAAAACGAGGATGAAAATGCAACAAAAATGTGACAAAAAAGCTCCTAAAAATATGACATAAAAGCAACGAAAAGAAGTGATGAAAAAAAAAAAAGGGCGAAAAAAAAACTAGCTGGTAAAGCGACAAAAATGCGACAAAAAAGTGACGACAAAAATGCTTAAAAAATGTGACAAAACGCGATGACGACGTGACTAAAAAGTTACGATCCCTTTTGTAGGTCTTAGCTTTCAAATGAGGCGTTACCCTGGCCAATAGGCTGTAAGCTTCAGTCGAGAAGCTACAATAGCAACAATAACACGCACAAAAAAAGCAATAAAAACACGACTAAAGTGATGAAAAAGCAACAAAAACAAGAAAGAAGGCCACAAAAGAGCAACACAAAAGTGACCAAATCATGACAAAAAAAACCCACAAAAGCACTTAAAAATTTACGATCACTGTTGTCGGTCTTAGCTTTCAAATGACTCCAGTCGAGAAGCTTTCAGATTGGGGTAAAACTGAACTGGAGAAAATGCCTTTGGTAAAACTTGCTTGTGTTGTCTATGGTTGTAACTCTTTAAATCATTGCACAAACTCTGATCTCGCTCCTGCAACAATGACTTTAAATCTCAAATCCATCAAACTGCACAGATTCCGCCTCAAAGCTTCATCAAACGCGCTCGTCGACTTGAGACAGATGCAGATTCCTCCGTGTTTCTTAAACCGCACAGCGACTCTACACGGCGCTCTCTTTTTGTGGTTGTTTCTTTTCTCTTTTTTGTTCGGCGTTTGAGCGCGGGGCTGATCTGAGTTTCGTGGAACAGGGGAAGAGGAAGAGGGGGCAGAGAGGAGGAGAAGGAGAAACCGTGGATCCCTAAAACTGCACCTCTGTAAATCTGGTCCCACCGCCATCGTCACCGCCGCCGCTCGGGTTTATTCATTCCTTATACAGTGAGCGGCGTCTGCTCATCTGAAGCCCACCACATGACGCCTACTCTTTGGTTTGATCTGCTCAAATCTCACTCAATCTAAGACCACCACAAACCAGCGCTGCTTCCTGCAATGCTTCTTTTTTAGGTGATAGTACTTAGAAGTGTGAGTGTAGCCAACTCTCATCAGAATGTTAGAGGCCGTGATGCATGATTTATCTGTTCATCTACTTCTTTTATCAATTTCTGCAATAGATGTGAAGAGACTGTGTCAAACAACCCCCCTTCAACAAAAGTAATGCTTAAGATTACAGCCCGCATGTGTATAGACCACATGAGGGCCACATACAGACAATTATACAACAACTGGGCCGCACACAGTAGGCCAGATATATAACGTCACCTCTATTGTGTTAAATTTAGCAAATAAAATAAAATATTAACTATGCTCAGTGTTTCCTACAGATTTCAAGGGGACTGTGGTGGGGGAGAGCGCACCCTTGAAAATTGTCTTTTTAAATTGAGATGCGCTTTCCTGCATTCTTGTGCATTTTAAGCAATAAACAATAACTATTTTTGGCTATAATGCTGCTATGAAAACAATATTTTTTGATAACATACACAGGGTACAGCTTTTTTTTTAGTACAAACGAATGTATTAGTGGGAAACCCTGATGCTTTTTAATTGAACATGCTTAAAGTAAAAAAAAAAAATCACAGCTTTCTATTAATGGATTTTCATTTATTTCATATATATTCAATTAAAGCAAAACATAATAATACATATATATATTTATTTATTTTTTGTATTATATTTTCATAATTTGCCGCGGGCCAATTAAAAGTGGGCCGTAGTTTGGACACCCCTGGTATAGACCCTTTCAGTGCTGACATCAGCAGTGACATCAGCTGGAGGCAAGAAGTCAAGAGAAATAAGATTAAACTAAAACTAGTGATTATAAGTGTAAAACTACAATTAAAAAATGTGGTCCTGTTGTGGCTTAAGGTGCAAGAACAAGACTGAGTAAGAAGTGTCACTACCCAGGCCATCCCGGAGGCACGACCCGTCCGGAGGTTCTATGCAACGCCCTGAGGTATTCAAGTGACTCGGTAAAATATAGTTTAATGGGTGAAATGCGAGCATGTTATATATATAACATTAATATTTAAGGAGCCGGATCAGGATCAGGTCGGACAAATCAAAGCCCTAAAAGTGATATTCAAGAGTAAGGTCGAAGAAACAAGAAATATAACATAAACACGCAGCATAGGCTCAGAATAAAGAGGAGTTAATAATAATCATTTTTAAAAAAATACTAATAATATAGTTATTTTTAAATTAAAATTCTATATTTTTTTCTATTTTAATGTTTTTGGGTCAGTTTGCTCTCACCTGCAAACAAATAAATGTCATATTTACAATGAGGAGTTAATATTCACTGATTCATCTACTGTGGGGATTCAAAATGCAGTTTTCACACATTGTGGTGAGCATAGATTTATCACAAAGCACCACAAGAGGACAGAGAGAGCAAATAAAGACTAATGCTATGCATTAATAGTGAGCACTATGGCATATAAATACATAAATATTCATATAAATCACCATCATGTCATCAAGACCCTACATAGAGTTCAACTTGCAACATGACCTGCATGTGTATGATCAGTGTACGGCCTTCAGGGAGGATGCTGTGCATTGTCCGGGCCAGGTCCAGTTGACTGAAGGACAGCTTCATCCATAAGGCAAACTTTTGGTACTTTTTTGTTGCATTTTTGTCACTTTTCTGTTGCTCTTTTTGTTGCGTTTTCATCCTCGTTTTCGTCTCATTTTTGCTGCTATTTTAATTTTAGATTTGAGTAAAGCCAAACTGGAGGAAATGTGCTTGGTTTAGACGGGGGTTAAGAAGAGGTTAACCAGATCGAAACAGCGAGCGGAGAATTATGTGTGTTTTCTGTAAAATGATGACAAACACTGTGTCTTAAATGTGTCTGCGTTTCATTTCAGATAAAGATGAATAACTTTCTTCAGGTTTTCCTTGTCTGCGCTCTTGGTTTTCACGCTACAGGTAAGAGCCCATTACACCAGATGGTATTGGCTAAAATAACACAATTAAACAATAATAAAACAACCTTGTTAGGAACTCTAGTGGCACAAGAGAAAGTCATCTATGCCCAAGCTGGAGAGGATGTAACGCTGAAACTGCCGCAGCATGAGTCGGACAAATATTACTTTTGGTGGTCCTTTCACAATAAGGACATTGCTTGGTCCAGTCATTTAGGTGGACGTGGTTCAGGTGAGAATATCAGTATTGTTTATCAATGCACAAAACTTTAACTAAATCTTGCTAAATGTAAGTTTAATCTTGTTTTTACAGAATGGGGGAATCGCTTGATCCCGTCTTATACTTCACTTCGGATCAAAAACCTGACACAAACGGACTTCAGCGTCTTCAGCTGCTCAGTTGTAGTCTTGAAAACGGAAATTGCCCGATATACTTTTAGACTGATTCAGCTCAACGGTAAGAGACAAGAAAACTAACAAAAAAATTACGGACAGCATGTTTAATGAGAATATTTTTTCAGAATGTAGATCTAAAAGGTTTACCGTTTTCAAAATTTTTCTATGACTTCTCCAAAACTATATATGTGCCAACGAGTCTTTTGACCCTGTTTGCTGCGTAAAAGCTAAGTTGCAGACGTTGGAATAAAAGCTTGAATGTATCACTGATGATCTCTTATGACCCATATTCATAGAGAGAGTTTGTCTGACTATGAATAATTAAAATGCAATATCATATTATTAGCATAACATAGTGCAATGCTTTTTTTTTTTTTCTTAAAGGGACTATACAGAGTTTAAAAATGTTAAAACAAAGTATGTTCGTCCCCCTGCATGTTCGAGCCATGTCCTAAATTGAGATCAGTGCAAAAGCGGTCATGTTTTCTCAAATACAATTAAAAGAGGCTCTGTATGCATTTGGTTCTTTTCCACTGCCATTGTCCCACTGTTTGTGTTCAATTGTCTCCGTACATGTCTTTATCCTGTGCTGTGTGTAAATGTCTGAGCTGCTTATGTGTACATAGTCTGTGTATATAGTGTATAGTGTATAGTGTATAGTTTGTTTCTGTGTCTTTGTGACGTCAACCTGCCAGGGGGGTCTGCAGATGGAAATTAGCCTGAAGTTATAATCTGGTATATTTAAAACAAATTTTGAATGTTCATTAATATGTATTGTTCCCCCTTTCTCTTAAATTAGATAAATAAAAATAAATAAATGTGTAGAATGAGCTCAGACCTATTCACCACAACTGCCTCTAAAATCCTGCACTGTCGCTCACTTTGTGTCCGAATTGCGGTCATGCATGAGCTTAATATGGAAACTGCAGTTACACATAAGACCTGAGGTGGCAGTAGTGAGCATAAAATGACCAACTTGCATCTAATCCCTTTAAGATAATGACTTTACCTTCTAGATTTATGCTTTTTTTTTACATTATGGACAAGTCTGTCATAGAGC
Organism: Gobius niger; assembly: GCF_951799975.1. Taxonomy (NCBI): domain Eukaryota; kingdom Metazoa; phylum Chordata; class Actinopteri; order Gobiiformes; family Gobiidae; genus Gobius; species Gobius niger. The sequence goes on along the minus strand of NC_136859.1, from coordinate 10,676,947 downwards.
AGCAGCTCACAGAGAGTGCGCACTTGTGATAATCGCACACAAGTGAAGTTTGGGAAAATTTTCCGCCCAAAAAGTACTTTGATACAGAGAAAGCGCAAAAAAAAAAAGTAATTGACTGACAGCAGCTGCTTTGGAGCATCAGCGCGACCTGTCGAGCTGAAGTTAGCCCTGGATCTGTGATAATATAATACCTTATTGATCTCACAAGAAATTCACAACAACAGCTCAGAGAAGGGCCACCGATCCATTGGACTAAAACTGCTCATAAATGTCATGATACAATTGCAGAGACTTCATCAGGCTGAAGGTTTAGAGAGCACTGAGCTGCAGCTCTTAGATGCTCGTCTCGTCGTCGTGTGAATAAACTTTCACTGTGAACTGTCTGGAGAATAAAATATGTGTTTCACGTGTAAATAGTTAGACATAAAGAGAGTGCCAGGCTGTGTGTACAAGACTGTTATAGGGCATGAGATAATTGCTTTGTTTGTTTGTCTCAGTGGACATTCTGATTAAAAGCAGAGTCTTGGCTCAGCTGGACCCTCCTTTGAGTCGCGACCCACACTTTGAGAATCAGTGCTCTAATATTCTGTCAATATTGTTAATTCGTTTGAAGACATTTCTGGGGGAGGATCCCCAGACCCTCTCAAGTGTCTATAAACTGTAAAGGCACTTGTATTAAATAATAATAATGCATTGGTTTTATATAGCGCTTTTCTGGACACTCAAAGACGTTTTACATTGCACTATTCATTCACTCCATACTCGGTTGTGGTAAGCTACTATTGTAGCCACAGCTGCCCTGGGGTAGACTGACAGAAGCGAGGCAACCAGTCTGCGCCATCGGCCCCTCCGACCACCACCACTCACTCACTCACGCATTACATTCGCTAGGCTTCCTGGTGTTCCCAAACGGTCTCCCATCCAAGTAACGACCAGGCCCTTCCCTGCTTAGCTTCCAAGGTCTGACGGGATTGGGCAGAGCAAAGGCGGTATGGCCACATACCGCCTTTTTTTAGTAAGAGCCTCAACATAATAAACTGAGATGAATACAGCTGAGATTCTGAATTAAACAGACTTCAGCTTATAGAATAATCCATTCTGTTCACTTGTTTTTTGATGCAGTGGTTGTGGAGCCTCTCGTTTTGCTGCCTGGAGAGCAGCTGTCTCTAACCTGTGAAGTGAAAAGTCAGGAACACACACCTGAAATCCACTGGGTCGATCCACAAGGCCTCAAGATGGAGGGTAGAGGGATCTCCAAGGTCCAGGCGACGAGTCTCCACAGCGGCCAGTGGACGTGTGTCGTCCCCAACTTGGAGAATGAGAAAAGAGTGGCGATAAAAGTGACTGTCATTGGTGAGTTCACGTCTAATCCAGGGCTAAACCAGGATTCGCTCTGACCGGTGCCTTGTTGTGACCATTGGAAACACACTTCACACACTTTGGTTGTCTATGAATGGGATGACACAGATCACTTCAAGCCTTTTTTTGATTCTGATTTGGGATTTTTATGTATTGTTTTGACACAATTTCAAGAACTTGACTTTTCTATATGTTTGATGTAGCACCGTACGGCATGGCGGCGCAGCGGTTAGCGCTTGTGCTTCACAGTTGGAAGCACTAGGTTCGATTCCCACCTGGGCCTTTCTGTGTGGAGTTGCATGTTCTCCCTGTGTCTTCATAGGTTTCCACTGGGTACTCCAGTTTCCCCTACCACTAAAAGCATGCGCAATAGTCCAGGAGGAATGAGAGTGTGTTTGAGAGAAAGCATGGGGGCGACGGATGGAAATTAGCCCATGGCTACAATCCGGCATGGCTTGTTCATTAAAGGGACTATACAGAGTTTAAAAATGTTAAAATAATGTATTTTCCTCCCCTACATGTTCCAGCCATGTCTGTGTAGAATGAGCCCAGACCTCTTCACCACAACTGCCTCTAAAATCCTGCACTGTCACTCAAAAAAAGTGTTAATTCGGGTCCGAAGTGCCGCCATGTACGAGCTTAATATAGAAGGTGCAGTTACACGTATGACCTGACATGGCAGTGCTGAGCATCTAGCCCCTTTAACATGCACTGTCCCAACTAAATGACCCAATAAACAAACATACTGGGCCCGATAAAACACAGGATGTAGACTAGACTTTGACGCTGATGAGGGCCGCTCTGTAAAATCTTAAATCTGCTGTTCGTGAGCTGGACACGAACAGCGGATACTGTCCGTGTCTCAGGACAAGACAGTATTTAACTCACAGAGGGATAAAGTCGGTTGCCTCAGTCGAGTTGACATCTTTTTTTTAATAGATGACAGCCTTTAGCCTCTGGCCGCACTCCGCAGTCACATGATGCAACAGTCGTCTCGTTTGGACCAACGCCGTTCTTGCAGCAGGCGGGAGATCAGGCCCACAGTGTTGAAATGGTTTAATAAAACAGCATTATTGCAGTATTCAATAGAGTTATCAAATATCAGAATTTTGTTCTCATATTGTGGTGCCCTATTTGGACAAATCCACTCTTAATAAGAACTAAATGCAGGCCCAGCTTCACCAATCTGAAATAAACCCACAGAAATGCAAACAATAAACCTGTGCTCATCTGTTTTCTTCTTCTCCTGTCCATCTTTGCGTTTAGACCTGCTTCCTCCGGCTCCCATTCAGACCCAGTACACCTCAGCGTCGAAACCTTTCACCGTCCCCTGCTCCTTGGCTGCAAACACCACCTGGGCCCAAGTCAAATCCAAGGGCGTCCAGGAAGTCGGCTGGAGCTTCTGCCCCGCGAAGCCCCAATGCGATAAATCAAGTCTGTTCAGTCTCTCTCTGGAGGATAACAAACCGACCTGGAAGACACTGACAGACAGGGCACCACGGCCAAGTGTAAACCCCAGCAGAGGTGACTTGTCCCTGGGCAGAAATCTGGCACGAGAGGAGGACGCCGGAGACTATGAGTGCTTCGTGAAATTTGGAGATGGTGTGATTCTTAACAGGACTGTGCGCGTGGAAGTGCTGCGAAGTAAGTAATAAGAATAACACCTCCTTTTGGTGTTAGTTCAAGGGCCACTAGTTTAAAAACAATCTACTTTACTGAAGAAACTTTCCATCACCATTAACTACAAAGCATTGAATTTGGTGGAAGCCTTTTGTAGACATAATTTTCACTGGAAACACCAAGCCAGTAATTTAAGGAAGCGTGCAACTCTGGCATAACCACAACCTGCAAAGGAAAGCATAAAGCAAAAATCCCTTTAAAACTTCACATGGCTCTCTCCTAATTGCCTGCAGTACGAGATGTTGTTGCTCGGTTCCCAGGCTCTCTGTTTATGTGAGGAGTCCCTGGTGCGACGTCTGTCTAATCCACTGGCTAATACACCACACTATTCTAGCTCCACTTGTCTTAATAGAGTTTAATAAGCTGTTTTCTCAGCCCAAGGACATGGCAACATAATGGGTTTCAAAATGGATTTAGTGTTCCCAGTTATATTTATGAACTGCACGATTACTGGTGTTTAGTAAATCATATCATTAGGCCTCAACTGGTTACACGGCGCTGGTGTTGTCACTTTTGCAAATGCCAATAATGGTCTATATTGTCTACACTGATCTGCATATTTTCCTTAGTTATGTATTTATTCATTTCGTCGAGAGTCATCAAAGCAAACCAGTCGCACCGTGATTTGTCAAATTAAGTCAAATGCCTTGTTGACTTTTATTTCAAATCAGTGCGAAAATACTTGTCTGTAGGTTTTATGATTATTGAAGGAATTAGGCAAATAACTCCTCTTGGATTTTTAAGAGCAATGACTGCACATGTCAAAGATGTCAAAAGTCATGAAAGTAACGTTTGCAGACCTCGAGCCGATATAGTTGGGGACCCCTGCTCGAAAATCGTCATATTCATGTTTAATCAAACCAATTATCTCACATTATTCATGTCCAAATCTATGTTCCTACTTCATTAACATTGTAGCTTTTATGTGTAATTATTGATTTTAAAGTGCATATGTCACATTAGACACCATTTTTGCTCAAACATAGTTAACACAATTATATTTAAGACTTTGCTAAAGATTGTACCAGCTTTCTTTAGAAGAAGAAGAAGAAGAAGATCTTTATTTATATAGCGCCTTTCACAGACATATACTCACAAAGCGCTTTACATGAAGTTTGACCATTTTTCTGATGTTTATAGTTTCACTTTCTTATTCGACACTGACAGGAAGTGACATGGAAGAAGGTAAATGATTTTAACCTGTTGCCTTGCCGATAATGTTTAGTCAATGGGAAATGAGTCTAACTGTATACGTTTGTTAAGTGGTGACGTCGCAGCTCTACTTCCGGGTCCGTAGATGTGCGAGAAACTACAAAAAATTCTTTAAAGGGGGGGTATTATGCAAGTGTTGCCTTGGCACATTCATGTATTTTTGAGTAATCTGTAAAAACTCTGATGGCGGCCATTTTAGGGATAGGTTTGCCTGAGTCCTCCTAGGAACGCCCCCACCTCCTGGAGACGCCTCCGGGCTTTCGTCACCAGCCAAGTAACCAACCACTGCTCCTCAGCAGAGCCCCCTCCCCACTGATGCCACAGACAGTGTGTGGAGGGGGCGTGTCGGAAAGGGTCAGAGGTTCTTAAAGAGACAGAGGCCTATTTCAAGACATTTGCTACAGCCATTTTGAGAGAGCAATTTTATACAAGGCAGTTATTCTAATTTACTGCAGTTACAGACCAACAGAAGGTTTCGTCATAGTCGTTGTAGTGTGATATAGACTGGTGCTATGTGATTGAAAAAAGCATAATACCCCCTCTTTAATACCACAATCAATATTTCTGAAACTCAACAGAGAGTTACTGAACATACTTATTTATCAGGCCCATTAGCCAAAAATGCTGTACCTACTGCTATAAAAGTAATATTTACCAAAATTGGTACATCCAGGTTAGCAGAGATAAATGCTAACGGCGCAGCAGCTACGCTAACCCCGGAAGCACCGACTTTAGTAAATATTACTTTTTTAGCAGTAGGTGCGGCATTTTTGGCTAATGAGTCTGAATTTGCGACGTCACACTTAACAAACGTATAGAATGTTACCTTCTTCTCTGTCACTTCCTGTCAGCAGTGTAAAAAATAGCTTTTCTTCATTAAAATTGCTGCTTCACTGAAACACAATGATAATTATGCACCTGTAGTTTCCCACAAGTGTTAATCTTGACGACATATTTAAATATAGTTTTAGTTTTAGTCTTTTGACCCAAATGTAGTTTAGTTTTAGTCAAGATTTTAACAAAGTACAAACCCGTTCCTTGGGCTGTAAAGGATGAGGCTCTTTCACTGAAGTTCACATCTTTTTAGTCAGATTATCAAAGAGCCATATTGAGATTATCTGCAATAGCACAAATTGTTCTAAAATCCCAGCTTTGTCTTCCTCCAGTCGTCGCTTCTCCCGGGACACAGTTGACTACAGGCGAGCAGTTGAACCTGACCTGCACCACCGACTACCCCCTGCCTCCCGACATGCAAATCCACTGGTTCCCCCCAAGTATGGCATCCTCTTCCTCCTCCTCCTCCTCATCAACTCCCCCCCCCCTACACACAGGACCTTCAGTCACCTCACCTCACATTAAAGGGAGTGGGAAGCGATCACAACGGGACGTGGAGATGCGAGCTGCGGCGAGGCGAGACATCCCTGACGTCAGCTGTGGTGGTGTTAAATATCGGTGAGTGCAGGAAATGAGACGCACCAGACAGGAAATAACATGGTAGATACGACCTGGACGCTGAAAATGCACGGTTTAGAGAGTCGCTAAGTGCTATGGGAGTAAACAGCGACATATAGGGAGGCCTTCAGGCGTTAAAATGACCTCACAATAGTCGTAAAGTTTGATCGTTTGAATAAGTTCACTTGGGATTGCTTGATTTACCAGTTTCAATATGAACTTTTTTTTTTATTTCGAGTAAAAGCTGTGAAAGGAAAAATGGAAATGTTTCATACAACTCAAACAAGACCCTCAATCAGTCTTTTAATACAATACTTTTCACGAAGAAATGCAGAGTGTGTTATGTAGCATTCATGCACTTTGATAGAAAGTAATGCTAAATTGGTGTGATGATGATGATGATGATGATGATGATGATGATGATGATGATGATGAATAACAGTAATACTAACATGGTAATAAATTAGGTATAAGAAACAAAATACACTTAAACACTTGTTATAAAGTGTAACATACTGTGAATGTTGACTTAATGTAATGCATTGTTGCATTTGTTGTAAATATGTAACCAACATAATTGTTTAGTAAGACAATAAGAACTGTACATTGTTATTGTTGTGACCACATTATTATTTAAGTATATGAATAGGGGGTGGGAGTCAATAAGCTTGTCTTCTTCCCACTCCTTTTCGACCTAGAATGTTATATTTTTTCTATTTTTTCTCGCTTTTGTATCTGTGTTGTGTAGCTCGAAATAAAATATTCAATCAAATCAATCAACAAGTACTAGAAAGATTGAATAATTAAAGTGAAGTTATTATTAACCTCTTAACCCCCACCGGAACTCTCCAGTTTGGCTTTATCCAAATCTTAAAGCTTAAAACGAAGCGTCAAAATAGCAACAAAAACAGGGATGAAAACGCAACAAAAATGTGACACAAAAAAAAGCGTCAATAACGTGCCAGAAAAGCAAAACTGGAAGCTCTAAAAAGCCAACAAAAGAGCGACAAAAAGAGTGAAAAAAACATGATAAAAACACAACAAAAACGCTTAAAAAATGTGAGAAAAATGCAGCCACAATGTGACAGAAAAGTTAGTATCACTTTTGTAAGGTCTTGGCTTTCAAATTAGGCATTACACTGTTGCTCTGCAGTTGAGAAGCTTTTAGATTTGGGTAAAGCCGAACTGGAGATAATGCTATATATACTGTACATTAATCTACAAACTAAATAGAGTAAAACTATTCCAAACACTGAATTAAAGCGACTATATCCTACGCAGATTGCTTGGTTTCGCCCATGCACTAACCCAAAGGTTGTCAATTCATCAGTCACGTGTCCTTGGGCAAGACACTTCACATCTACCTCCTGTTTTCGTACTGATGTGTGAATGTTTGACTGATGCCTTTGATTGCTCAATACAGTTAAAATCACTTAATAAATTTACCATTGTTTTGTTTCAGAGCCAAAGTTCAGCGCGTGGATGCTGGTGACGCTTTGTGCTGCGGCCGCCATTTTGATCCTCTTGGTGATCCTCATAGTCATCCTGCAGCGACGCAGACAGGTACGGTTTAACACAGAGGTGGGGAAAGGAGCGTCATGCAGGACAATGGCTGCTCTTCTGGTGCTCTGTGTTGTTATAGTCTTAAAACTGAGCAGAGGAGAATATTGTGAAGTTATTCTCTTAATGTGGCTTGAAATAATTAGCTTCTCATCTAAATTCTATATTACATAGCCTTAAAAAGTTATTTTCAATTTGTATGAAAAACGTTTATTATAGAAAGTCTGGCATTTTGTTATAGTTCAACGTGGGAAAAAAAGTGGATATTTGTGTGTGTTAGACCTTGTAGTGACCCAGTGACTGGTCATCGCCTTCACTTTCCATCACAGTGGTCCCCTGGGGGGCCTCAGAGGCACTGCAGGGGGGCCCCAAAGCTTGTCTACAAAACAAGGCAATGAAAAAAGTTCACTGTGAAAGGAAAAATGCATTTATTTGGACATATGCACCAGTTTAAACCAGTATTTAGCCCACTGTCATTGCAAGATGTTGCTTTTCATGTCATTTTAGCTGTGAAATAATAAGAAATTCCTTTGAATGGAGTAAATGATTATGATTTGGGGGCCCCAAGAGATTATCTGATCAGTAAGGGGGACGCGGAGTCCCGGACTTTGGGAATTGCTGGTGTAGATTATCATCTCGTCATTAGCTCTTTTCTGGTGGAATATGAATTTATTAACCACACATAAACAAAGCCAAGTGTAAATCGGTCCATATGGATTTTTTCTCACAGCATATTGTTCAGTAGAAGTGACAACATGGTAGTTGTAGCTAGCGCTTAGCGCGATGCCAACACGATGAAACATCATGTTAGCATTCTCCATTATTTATGTATTTATGGGCTGCTGAACCACCGCTCCTCCCCATGTCTTTGTATCGTCATTTAGTAGAAAACTATATCCATAATTCAGGATTTGTTAAAGTAGTTTTTGAATAATTAGAGAAAGTTTAGATTATTCTCCAAATTGTTTACCCCCTTAACTGTTTTCAAACATGACCATATATGGGTCATGTGGTCATGACCCATATATGGCATCTGGGCTGGATAGATGCCATCTGTATCTATCCAGCCAAACTAAGTGTATCGGGGTTTTTTTGTGTTGCAAAAAGTTCAATGTGATACTGTTGCATCTTGAAACTGGACAATTTCAGCTTAATAAGATAAATCTCTTATTTCTGTTTGTTAGCGGAGAACAAGACGACACAAGCGACTCTGCCGCTGCGAAAAGTAAGTGCCAACCATTTTTCGAGCTCCTGTAATGCTTTTAGGAAAAAGAAAGGCAAAAACAAAACATTAACGCTAGAGGCTATGACCAAAGATATGTTACAATGAAATCATTTTCACAATGTCTTTCCGCTCATTACGCTCTTTTAGGCTGTGTGCTTCTCTACATTCATCTGAGCAAATCTTTTATGGTGTTTTTTTCTTTCTTTCTTCCAGCCCCAAACCAAAAGGATTTTACAGGTCGTGATCTCACAAAGCCTTTTAAAGAGGACATTAGAGACACTTCATTACAGGCTAAATTGTGTGTTAAATGACAGTCGGACCACTTCAGGAAAATGTCCGACAAGATAGGAATATTTTGTCCAATAAAAATGCCAGATTGACTATATTGAACCTCATTATCCAACACAGTTTAGTCGCCAATTACCTCCTTCTCAATATTCTGTGTGAACATGTTAATGTGTTGTACATTTTTTTTTTCCATTTGTTGATTTTATTCTGTCTTTTTATTGATATAATTGCTACTTTTTTGATTTGTAATCGTTTATTGTTGTATATATTGTTTATGTGTATTTTAAAATGTTCAGTTCAAAAGCAGTACCTTCTATTCAGCTTGTGCACAAACTCACAGTCAACAAGATCAGCCTTCATAGAGAATTATGCATCGTCAGTGTTGGAGGCTCCTGTGCAAGTTATGTAGCTTTGTAAATATATAATGTTTTAATCATGTACTTTTTACTCCATGTTTTTTACTCCTTCTTTCATTCCATCCATCCATTTAATGCCCAGATCTACCAATCCATGCACACTTCGCACATTATTCAAGTTATTATTTTTCATCTATTTTGATTTTAATACTATATTACTGTTTGTTAACTTCCTAATAAATAAATCAGTCTTTTTTGGCTATGATTGTTCATTCGATAACGGTGCCCCATGAAGCAGAGCGCAGCCTTGTATCATTTATTATTTTAATATAGGTTCATGTTCTAGAATGTGATGATGCCAATTTGTCAGGAAGAGGGCAGGTGCCATTTTTGTATCTTATTTGACCTTAATTTAACCAGGAAAGCCCCACTGAGATTAGGAATCTAATTTCCGGGGGAGTCCTATTGTACATATTGTACCGCAGTACCCGGAGGAAACCTACACAGACACGAGGAGAACATGCAAACTCCACACAGAAAGCCCCCGACCATGTGAGAAACAAACCATCTGGCTGCCTGATCATTATTCGTGACGGATTAGGTCTCCAATCCTGCCATATTGATCTTATGGCTGAAAGTCCTTTCCTATGACTAACATCACGTGATTGTTCTGGACACCTTTCTTAGAACATAATTTAACTTCAGTCATGTGTGCTGAGAGAGAAGATGTTTTTGTTTCATGTGGTTAGACTGTGGAAATACAGAGGTACAGTATTAACCATAAACCAAGCCAAAACATCAGCATTGTTGCGGTTGCCATAGTTTCCAGCATGGAAGTGCGATGTTACATAAACGCAACCTATTACAAACGGATTCAAATTTTCTGATCATTGTTCCCAAAGCAATAACCTTTGGTGAGGTGAGCTGCCCTGCAGAGACACCTCATCCAATGAGCTCGCAGGGGCTGGAGCCCAGGGGCCGGAGCCCAGGGGCCTACCAGTCAAGGGCCGATCAGAAGTAAGGAACAAAAAGAAAAGAAAAGGTGATTCATTGATTTTCATGTCAATCACTTCACTTTGCGGCACAACTAACCATATGCGATGATTGTGCTGCGGTTGCTCCAGGCCTACCTGGAGTAGGCCCACCCTACCTGGCCCGTAGGGTACATGTAGGTGTAGCAGGGTTAGGGTTTTGTGAGATTTAGGGTTAGGGTTTGTGCTGAGGGGGGGCAGGGGCCTACAATTCTGTTTAAGCCCTGGGGCCTATGGGTACATTAAGTGCAATAGCACCGCAAGTAATAACTGTTCAAAATGTAATACACTTTTAACTTCTTTGAGTCAAAGAAACAAACAAAAAATACTCTCTGAAAACTTTTTGTAATAAAATTGATCACTGCACACTATCAAGCATTGTTAAATACTTCATCATTTATAAGACATTTACACAGTTTACTAACCATTGTATAACAAAAGCATCTAAACAGAGTCTATAATGACAATTGTCACTATACTCTACATACTGGGCACATGTGAACCAACCATGAGTCTGGGGCAGGTCAGAAATGGTTAAGTTTAAGAAAAGCATGTTGTTTAACTGAGTCTAAACGTATCATTGACTGAACAATAAAGATAATCACTATTTAGCTTCTTCTAAATGAGTAACAAATGATAAGGAAAGCTTTGTAGATCTTTTAGAAATGATCAAATAAGTGTATACACATGCTTAAATAATGTGCAGTCATCATAAAGTGTTATTGCACGTTTTATCACATTATATTATAAGTTAAAGCCTATTACAAGACCTATTGCAAAATGCGGTTTTATTACACAAAGAACTGAACCTTTTAATACATAATGCAGTGTTATTACAAAATGTGGCTCTACATGCCCTCATGGAGGAGGCTGCAGAGTCTCTAAGCCAGGTCCAACCGACTCATAAGCAGCTAAATCCACATGCCAGGAAGCTGAACTCTCCCTCTTTTCCGCTCTCCCTCTACTTCCACCTGCACAAACTCTGGCCCTCCTTAGTCCCTAACTGAATTCTGAACCGCCTCTTTCTGTATCACCTTAAAGGTTTGAGAGTAGCATAATTTCAAGTTTCTATATGCAGTCGCAGAATGGACAATAAAGCGACTTTGATCTTTGATAGTTCAATGAAACCAGCTTTCTCCAACTGCAGCTCCACTTGATAAAGCACAACTGCAGAGCACAAAGAAGATAGTGTTTTCCTCTTGGACAGTACATTACAGTAATTGTCACATACTGTCCAATACTAAGCACTATTGAGGGCAGCAGCACTGTCTGTCCACAGTTTGAGAAGAGCCTGCAGGCTTTTGGAGATCAATAGACCGATAAGCAATTTGTGCATATTGCATAAAAGTGTCTCGGCTTTTATTTCTGCAGGTGGTTTATAGAGGCGATTCTGTTGTGACCAGAGGGGAAAGTCCAAATTGCTCACTTTGTTCACCAAGGCATGTACACTCAGATGAGGCAACGCCTTTTAGCCAATGCGCTGATGACCTGCTGCACCAGAGGAGACAGGCAATCTCACTCCCTGTCATTGTGCCCTGTAAAGACATTTTTCATCAAACTCAGCTTTGACCTTTGTGTCTGAGGCAGCAAGGAAAAAGATTATGGAAAAATGTCTCTATTGTAATTTTTCTGACAGATATTACAATTGCGTTTTAATTTATTTCATTAGAAGTAGAAGCAAGACACTTAATCTGCCTTGGCTCCAGTGTCTGTGTATACTGAATGAACTATAATGCGTTTTTTAATCATAAGGTGACGTTCACAGTTTGCATCACAGACTGTTGAACTGTGGAAACATGTCCCCGGGACAGTAAACTGGGATGAGGGGACTTTGTTGCTATTGCTCACCTGAGATGCTGTACTGAAGAAGGGCTGCAGATGGCGCTGTCGTCCTGCCTTCACTGGTGGGAAAACAGCGCCAAAGCCTGTTTGTCAGTGACCAAGACACAGCACAAGCGACATCATGAGTCGACAATCACTCTGAAGACAGAGGGAAGTGGGCTGGCAAAACTGATTGGTACAAAAGCCTGAATCTTTAAAATGCAAGCCATTCAGAGCTTTCAGAAAAGTTTAGAAAATTAAACTGCAAAAATAGACATTTGTGGCCATACCGCCTTTGCTCTGCCCAATCCCGTCTGACCTTGGAAGCTAAGCAGGGAAGGGCCTGGCAGGACACGGATGGGAGACTGTTTGGTAACACCAGGAAGCCTAGTGAATGTAGTGAGTGAGTGAGTGGTTGGTGGTCGGAGGGGCCGATGGCGCAGACTGGTTGCCTCGCTTCCGTCAGTCTACCCCAGGGCAGCTGTGGCTACAATAGTAGCTTACCACCACTGAGTATGGAGTGAACGAATAGTGTAAAGCACCTTTGAGTGTCCAGAAAGGCGCTATATAAAACCAATGCATTATTATTATTATTAATATATTTTTATGAGAATGATTTGTTTCTTTGTTCTTCACAGACAACATATTAACAGTATCACCTACTGTTAGAGGATCAAATTAATTAGCTATTTATCGTGTTGGGTCATGAACGGTCATACCATCAATCAATCAATCTTTATTTATACAGCGCTTTTCATACACAGGGCATTGCAAAGTGCTTGACATTTAAAAAGACATTAAAAACATTATCTCCCGTCAAACCCTCCCACCCTCCTAATATATACAGTTAGTACATAATACACACACACACACACACACCTGCACTCCCTACCCTTTACTCTACACTCATACTCACACACAGAATCAAAATCAAGTACATAAGGCTGGGTACAGATGACCTGTTGTATTGTCACAACTGTGGCTGAGAGGCGCTGTATGTTTTGGCTTGCATATCAGTATGACGTACAAAGGAGGGTATTTATCCTTCTTCATGTGGAAGTATAGGCAGACTGTCATGGGCAATGTCTCGAGTTCATGTCTCTGGGTCACGTACTGGTGATAAATAAACTTCTCCTCTCATAAGACGTTCAGACTCCTGCCTATTTTCATCCTCTCAGACACCATTGTTTTTTCTCTAACACCCACATCAGCGCGGCCTTTGCAGTTTGCTAATTGCAACCGTTTTCAATTGAGATGAATTTGTTGTCGCTGCACTGATTTACAGCACTCATTCTAAATTAGACTTTCTGAAGGGTCTGTTATTTATAAAAAGCATGTGTTGACAATCACCCACTCCTCCTCTCTCTGTTTGACTCTCTCTATCTCCTCTCCCTCCCTCCCTCCCTCCCTCCCTCCCTCCCTCCCTCCCTCCCTCCCTCCCTCCCTCCCTCCCTCCCTCCCTCCCCCCTCTCTCTCTCTCTCTATCTTCCCCCTCTCTCTCCCTCCTTCTCTCTCTCTCTCTGTCCCTCTTTCTCTCCCTCCCTCTCTCTCTCTCTGTCTCTCTCCCTCTCTCTCTATTTCCCCCCCTCTCTCTCCCTCCTTCTCTCTCTTTCTGTCTCTTTCCCCCCCTCTTCCTCTCTCTCCATCTTTTTATCTCCCCTCTCTCTCTCTCTCTCTCTCTCTCTCTCTCTCTCTCTCTCTCTCTCTCTCTCTCTCTCTCTCTCTCTCTCTCTCTCTCTCTCTCTCTCTCTCTCTCACACACACACACACACAGGCACCAGATGCCCACACAGAAGTGCCAACTCCCTGTCAGATTCCCCATATCGTCTTGGCATCCTACTCCCTTTGCAATTGTCATCTGCTTGGCGTCTTCAAGTTTTATTATTCAGGCCAAACCAATTACAGGAAAGCATCCACTGTTTGCATATGTGTCAGCCGCCTATGATCAACTATAAAAACATGTCAAACAGCTCGCTGCATGTTGCACCAATGTTCCCATCACTGGTCTGGATTTAGAACTGTAATTAATGTCAAAATATTTATGTATTTGAGACGCTTTCTGCCATTGTAGCATAATTTACATGAGTATACCGTGCCTACCCACTGCTCAAGCGTCAAATGTCCTTTTTGCTTGTGACAATATACACCAATAAGGAAGAGAGTCCAATTCTAAAAAAAATAAAAATCTGGATTATTCAATATGAGTAAAAAATAGACAAAGCATTTTTGCAAAACTTTCTGAATAAATATAACAGAACTGAATAAGTGGCGAAACAACCTCCAAAACCTTTTTGGGCTTGGTGGCTGTAGCGTGCCTGCCCCAAGGAAGATCAAAAGTTTGCTTTCTGGAACATGTGAGGCCTTTCTTTGGGAAACCAATAGTGACTTAAAGTGGATGGATGGGGTGTGGAGTTTAAAAATGTTAAAATTAAGTATTTTCCTCCCCCTACAACATGTTCCAGCCATGTCCTAATGTGTAGAATGAGCTCAGACCTGTTCACCACAACTGCCTCTAAAATCCTGCACTGTCACTCAGAGAGTTGTTACTTCGGGTCCGAATTGCCGTTATGCACGAGCTTAATATCGAAGGTGCAGTTACATGTATGACCTGAGGTTGCAGTAGTGAGCATAAAATGGCAAACTTGCATCTAGTCCCTTTAACCAAGCACATTACCCAAATCTAAAAACGACCTCCACTGGAGCAGCATTTCAAAGCTAAGACCTGCATTTCTGATGCTTTTTTTAATCACTTTTTGGTCACGTTTTTTTGTTGTGTTTTTGTCATCTGTTTTGTCATCTTTCATGTTATCTGTTTTGTTGCTTTTTCATCCCTTCCTTCCATCCTATATTGTTGTGTTTATGTTGCTCTTTTGCTGCTTTTTTTCAGCTTTTTCATCCTAATTTACGTCTTGTTTTTGTCGCTTTTTTGACACTTTTTTCAAGAAGCTTTTTACATTTGGGTAAAGTCAAACTGGAGAAAATGTGCTCGGTTAAGGTGGGGGTTAAGAGGTTAATGTTCACCCTCTGGTTTTCTCAGTTTTCACGGAGATAATCTAAAATTTTTAAAAAGATCATTAACAATAATGGATCGTAGTAAAGATCCAAGTATTATTAACTAGAACTCAAAGTTCTGGCACAGCACAATTTTGTTAGCAGAGGTCTATGTTAGCTCCTGTTTTATAATCAGACAATTGGAAACCAGTTATTTAGTCCTTTGCAGGCTACGTTATTATCTAAACACGGTAATAGCCTTTGTGATTTTTGCACGTTTGGTTCGATAAGTCCAATAATAAGTCTCAGCAGTCCTCTGCTCCTCTGCAGCCGTGTTACAGCCACCGGGACAGGCCTCGATAAATCAACCAGCAGCAGGGACAAATATAATTTCAAGGAGAAAAATTGCCCCGCGGGGATGGAGATACTGAGGCCCTGAAGGAGCAAAGGGGGTGCGCAGTCTACAGTGGAGGGAGAAAAGAAAAGACAATGTGTCATGAAGTATCACCAAAGCTGCCTCGCGGTTCAGCTAATTCAAAAATCTGATGAAAGAGTTCCTTTTTATTGGGGCTGGAAATAATGTAGTCTGTGTGACACCAAACCAGTCACACCTCACAGCAAATAGGTCCAATAGGTTTGAGTCCTGATAGGTAAGAATGTCACACAAGTCGACTCTATTGTTCAAACTTTTCTGTTAATGAACTATAGTTACCTCCATTCTATTCCTTTTCATTCCTTAGATTTGGGTGGCTGGACTTTGAAATGTAAAACCAGTGCTCCTCCATGTCTTCTTTTGTCAAGTCTAAGGGGATTTATCTAACAAGTGACTTTCTCCACAGAGGGATCAGAACAGTTCTATCGTGTCTTATCTTTGATGGACTCCGATGCGGTCTCACCTTTGTCATTAGCTGCTGCTGGATAATGCTTCAGTGCAGAGGTCTTCTCTGGTCAGACACTCCTGAACCTCGTGCTCTGCTCTCGGGGATTCAAAGTGGAGACCAGACAGCCAGCACAGCTCTAATCAGGCTCACTGGGACAGCGGTATGATGCTTATCGGCTTTTTGCCTCCACACCAGCCTGCTACTCACTGCCCTGTAATGACAACACAGACTCTAGGACATGTTTGATCCTATCTGTCACTGTTGCTTACACATATAAGTACAAATACAAATACAAACGTCTGAGATCGTCATTTGTATTGTCAACATGTTATTGTTTGCTTTTTATTTTTGTTGTTTTGTGCAGGCTTAGGGAGTAACTGATAACTTTAGAGCCACACTACCGAACAGTCCAGGTTACACTATGTTGCTACAAGAGCCACTGAGACTTAAATAAACATTCTGCAATTACCAAACATGCTTGATGCTCCTAATGTAAATGTTTTGGGTTAGATGACACACTCCTGTGTTTAAATACCGTGTTTCCTGTAGTCAAAGCAAGGCAGCAGCATCTATGTGAAGATGAGCTCAGAATCAGAATCAGAATGGATTTCACTGGAGGGATTTTCTTCGGTGCAAACGTGCAACTTGAAACATGAAATATAAAACTTGTGGTAGACACAAATAATAGACTATCCATCCATCCATCCATTTTCTTCCGCTTTATCCGGGGCCGGGTCGCCCAGGCTTCCCGATCTACGCACACCTCCAGCTGTTCTGGGGGGACCCCGAGGCGACACCAGGCCAGCTCGAAGACATAGTCCCACCAGCGTGTCCTGGGCCTTCCACGAGGCCTCCTCCCACTAGGTCATGCCTGGAACACCTCCCGCGGGAGGCGACGAGGAGGCATCCGAAACAGATGTCCAAGCCACCTCAGCTGCTCCTTTTGACATGACGGAGCAGCGACTCTACTCCGAGCTCCTTCGCAGGTAACTGAGCTCCTCACCCGATCTCGATAGTAGTAGACTATACAAACTTTAAAACTAAAAGGGCATGCATAAAAATAGATACAATATGATAAAATAACAATTTAACACAGGACAACAGCATGAATGTATACAAATGTACAGATGCATTAAGAGAGGGTTGAATAGTCCGTGTCCAAGGTGCGTCCAGGTCACCCTCTCAGTCGATACCTGTGCTGGGCTGTGGCGCCGCGGTACCACACGGTAATGGAGGAAGTGAGGATGGAGTCGATGACGACCGTGTAGAACCGCACCAACATCTTGGTCGGCAGCTTGAGTTTCCTCAGCTGCCACAGGAAGAACATCGTCTGCTCCCCCAACAAAGTCTGAGGAGAGGCAAGCCCACTCACAATAAAGAGACATTATTAAAATATATGTATGTATTTTCCACTAATAATAACCCCTATAATGAGATTTAAGTTTGCTTTTCTATTTATGGCTGAAATGCTTAAATTACAGTACTTGATCAAAGCCTTATATCTTCCACATACAGTAAATGAAACATGAGTCACTTCATTTCTGCTTCACAGGAAATCGCATTTAAACGTGATAGAAAAATGAATGGCCCTTATTTTAAATGTAGAAAGAGCAAATTAAAGAATAAAAAAAGCACTTTCTTGATCATTCTCACTTAACTTCAGCTGAGAGTGGGATTGGACACCTTTAATTGGCAATAGAAAAGATAAAGCGCTCTCTCCAGTCCAGTAGGGACCACGTAATAGAAGCAGCACATAAGTCCATGATTATGAAATATTTCTCCCATGGGGCATACAGTCTGTGGTAGCTCATAATGTGTCTGGGAAGATACTCTTTCATTTAACAAACACGACTCTATGGGGGCTCTATATGCTTCATCTATCACATCTGTCTTCTCTCCCATCATGCATAATCATTATCTGAAAACAACGCTTATTCTGACCAGAAAATTGTTACCTTTCTAATTAAGTATTTGGTAATAGAAAATCATTATTTATTGCATCCTTGGTTGTCTACAAATGCACCTAATTATTATTTTTGTTCATTCATATTGGCTCAATATTTCGTCCACTATTCACTAAAGTTTTTGTTTCTTATCTTATCTATATTGTCTGTCAAATGCCGAGATAACTTTGCACAGCAATTGGGTCTTGGAGGAAGAATAGAGGTAATTGTGGTCTTTAAACAGCCACTGAAGCCATGAAATATGTGCACTTAACTAAGACAAAAGATTGTTCTACAATAAGTCTTTCTCTAAATCCTTTTGCTAAATCACATGCTGGAAATTAACTTGAGATTTCATTGAGCCACCGCCAATTTTATTGCCAGTGTAAATCAGTGCTGTAGGGACTGTTCTTTCAAACTCAACACGAATAAATTTAGGATATAGTTTCTCTCCTTTTGTTTTTAATAGAGACACAGAGTATGCATATGCAAAGGTTTGGGCACCCCTGTAAATGTTTATGATTTTCCTTTATAAATCATTGGTCGTCTGGAACGTGAGCTGGGTTTAGACCATCGTGAGACAGGTTAGTTTTACTCTACTGATGATGTGTTAGTAATCCTGCTTTAATTTGATGATTTAATTGATGATTTCTGTCCATGTTCAGAAACCATCAAACCTGACTGAACTGGAGTTGTTTTGTAAAGAAGAAAGGTCCAAAATACCTTCCGCCAGAATGCAGACTCTAATTGGAAGCTATAGAAAGCTTTTAGAGGCTGTTTTTTTCTGCAAAAGGAGGAGGTACACTTTCCATTAATCATATAAACTTTATTTCACTTCTCAAATATCACTGTGTGTGTCTCCTATATGATATATTTATATCAATGATTTACAAAGGAAAATCATGAAAATTCACAGGGGTGCCCGAACTTTTGCTGTACTTTGCATCAGTCCTCTACGTGGTTAAATTAAAAAAAAATGTTGTTTGTGGATGGGCATCTTACTTGCTGTGTAGATAATAATAATAACAACCATAATCATCATCATCATCATCATCATAATGGCTTGAATTGACTTTACTCTGAACAGAATTGATGAGTTTCCCATAGTGCTGGCAGTAGCCTATATCTATATATTTCTCCTATAGTTTCCAAACCACCAACAGCTGCCCTAGGGCTGATTGACGCAAACCCAATGCTAATTAGAAACACTAGGTAAGAAAACAAAATCCTCTGTCTTTAAATTTAATGTAAAAGGCCTTGGTGTTTGCATTGCATTGGGATGACCTTACAATAGACTTCATCTCAAAATGACGGAAACTACCGGCATAATGAGAAGAAATATCGGCCAATGGATATACCCCAAGTTGCTATTTTAAATGATAATTTCCCACAGCCGCCGGGGAGCTCATCCAAACTTGATTACTTCTGCAAGTGGTGCAATAAAAACCTTGCTGGGATCCACCGACTGTTGACTGCGCCGACATTAGCTGCAATGAGTTGAGGACATTAAGGAAATAACTGTCCTCATGTATTCGTCTGCGCTCCTGGACTCTTCATCAGTACTTTCACTTCCAGCCGAGAAAGAAAAAGAGCTTGCAACATTCAAGGCATTGTTAGATCTTGACTGGTAGCTGTCATATGTGGAAAGTTTCTATCATGAAAATATCACACTTGTTTCTTTTGGTAACTTAAGAAAAAAATATTTCACTTTTTATTTGTGAGAGAGTCACAAAGCATGTTTGTTCTGCATTTTAGGGCAGACAACAGTTTAAAACACAAATTCATTCCACACCAGTGACATAGCCAAGACATTTGAGACAAATAGTGAGGACTGAACCAACAACCGCCATAGTGTGCTCACTGGCACTGCAGCACATTTACATACTTTATTGTTCAATAAAGCTCAATCAATTTTTCTACAGTGGCACTATGCATTGATTATATACTCTCCTTGAATAAACACGCCAAGCTTCACCCATGTTACAACTTTAAACCTGCTGTTTCCAAGCAACACGGAGTAAGGACTGGCAAGAAGCCTACTTCACTGTTTGCAAGAATATAAATCTCTCAGCGCTGTAGTTGAATAAGGACTGCGAGGGAAAACACATGTTCATTGCAACAGCCTTATTACCTCACAATCTGATAACAAAGCTGCTGGTTTCAGAAAAGAATTAAAAGTACACTGTTTTAACAAACAAAACAATAAACCTATATTCCTGATTGCCATGTTGGCTAATGATGAATTTGAGAAAATATGAAATAGTGTGATAACGTTTTCTTAAGTGACTACTGTAGAACATTAGATTTGATAAACAGTACATTCACTAGGATCAGATTCAGATGTCTTGTCACCAGTCAAATTAAATTATTCAAGAATATTCTCAGGTTTTACGCTGAGTTCACTGACACAGTCACTAGATGGTGCTGTACAGTCTTATGCTCTTTATACAGCGCTCCCTCTTTTTGTTGTTGTTGATAGATAAATACACTGAATACAACACAATGAAATATAATACACAATAATACTATTAATAATAATATAATATACAACAAAAGAAAAAACGGTGAAATATTTACCATGAAAAAAATAAAATTATACCGAACTACATTTCAGTTCCTTCCCTCTTCCTGTGAACTGGCCAATCAGAAAGCGCGTTGCTGTGTTGTCGTTCTAGAGCTGACAACCTGACGACGGAAGTGGCAAAACCGGGAGAAGCTAACGGCTAAAACCCGATACAACAAGGTAATTTCTTCGATATATCATCATAATGCACAATGTTAAGCAAGTGTTTATTGATCGCAGCCGGTTCTGGATCTTCTTGCAGAATTCATTTAATAAGTTGGAGTTTGGAAAATCATTAAATGAAGCGAGGCCCTAGCGAGCAATGCTAACCGCTTCTGTGGAATTAACGTAAGCTAGCTCTGATGCTTGTCGCAAAGCTGGGCTAAATGGACTTAAAGAAAATATCGTGAATAAAATATTAACTGTGCTCGAAGACAGAGTTGCAACAGAGCACCTTGCAGTTTATTATGTTTTATTCTTAGGTTAAAATTGCAAGAGAAAGTTGTCGATTTAATTACGTTTTAGCAGGCTACTGACGCTAGCATGAATTCAGCCTGGCGTATCATCCCAGAAAGGTAGCGTTTTACCTTTTTGCTATTTTGCCTTACGTAGTGCCTTACCCAAGGCACTACGGTGAGTGTAATTGTTTTGCTCTTCTAAAATTTAGAGAGCTGTAACAATACTGTGACTATATCAAGAGGAAAAGTTAGATTATATGTGGAAGATATTTCAAGTGCCTAAAATGAATTATTTATTATTCAGGTTGTGCTCATGAAAATGTTTGTATGATCAGGAAGAAATATATCTAAATGTACTACTACATTTGAGATAATTATAAATTAATTGTTTTTAATTGTTTGTTATATTATCATAATTAATTACTTGAGATTAATAGAGTTCGGGATATTCCACAGTTACCATGGAGATCCGCCATCTTTGCAGCTGTTAGCATACATTTCCATTGACTAACATTAGCAAAAACAGTATAAAAACAGGAGAAAAAAGCCATGGAACAACTCCATTAGCTGCTGAGTTACTGCTGGTAAATACATTTATTACACTACTGTGGTGTCCAAGTGTTATAATGTGAACAATATCTCCAGTATTTTAACTTTTAAAATCTCCATTAGTTTATAATTGCTGCTAATCCCATTATGCTTAGCGATATGACGTCATATTCCCAAACTCTATTGGTTTCCTTGTTTCGATGCCACATTCTCATAAATGCGTAGTTTAATATGGAACTAATGGAAAAGGAAGCTATTCTCGGGTCGTTTTGATCGTTTATGAATACATCTTTGCAATTAAAACAAAGTGAAAAATTAACGGTAAATTGATTTATTTCCACAACACTCTCATTAGTAATATTATTTATAGTAAACAGTTAGGCGTGTGATAGACAGACGCTGCACCAAGTCAATGAATGAAGTTTTGAAAAACTTTGCCTGAATCATAAAGTTACATAGGCCCAGGCTCTCTTGCGTCTAAAAAAAAAGACTTGCACGAAGTAAATACCTTCTCACTACTTGGCATTTTCCATAATTGTAATATATTCTATTGTCATGTCTTCAATAAGCTGTAGTTTGTCGCGCTGAAACAAAGTAAGTGATGAATTGGTGTTTGATTGTTGAGGTTAGCGTTCGTTCATCATCTCTAAACTCAGCTGAAGCGTCGGAGGCAGGTGAAGGCCTGATGTATAGCAGCTGCTCACTTCTGCCACATTCAATTACATTTGTTTTTCTTCTTCGAGCCCTGTGCCTTTATCATTTATTGAAGTGTTTTTTCTTTTTGATTCTCTAAGCACATTTTCGATCTGAAGCTGGGGAGAATCTCAATGAGCAGCAGATGCATGGGCCAGGACTCAGAACATTTGATGACATATTAACTGTCTCTTATAGTAACAGAGAGAATAACAAACAAACAAGTATGGTGTTTATTATTGCTTGCTTGATGTGCTGCTGAATAGTTTCACTGCATTTTTACTAATTATATTTTGTAGTTTATTTTTTACGTTGGGGAAAAAAGCGTTTGCGTTGTAAAAGTAGCTTCCAAGAAAGTTTGTAAAGCAGACATTTAATTCTACGCTGTTGACCATTAGACAGGTGTGGGTTAATTGTCTGACTGCACCACATGCTGTCTCATCTGGTCATTAGTGATTATCCTCTTTGGGGAGCTCCTGTGGGAGAACATATGTCTATTGTCCCTGTATTATTGGCCGTCTAAATCCACTAGGAATTTAACAGAATTACTTGCACAAACTTTTGGCTATGATTTTATTTGTAAAACGTCTTCAAGTAACAAAACAAGACTAATCCAGCTACAAAACAGAAGTTGCGTTGTGCCTCTAGTCCAGGATTCTTGTCAATTACATTAAGCCTGTTTGGGGCTAAAATGCACGCTGATACTTTATAGTAAATGTGAGCACAGCTGAAAATGGTTTTCGGGCCCAGAAGCATTGGTGTTATTTGACATTAACGTAGAATAATGTGTACGAAAAACAGCAGATAATTTCTCAGCGTGTAAAAAAGCCTGGACTTTTCTCCTCCAGTATATAAACAAGTCATGGATTGTGCTGCAGGCAGTTTGAGGGCTGAAATGATCAGAATGAGTCCGACAACGGAGGGGTGGTTTGAGCTCAAAGACAATAGACTGAATATGCAAGATTGTTCAAAGACTTGTGTGGACGACTGAGAGCCTGCAGACATGCCAAACACGCATGAGTGAATCAACCAAAACACAATTAGTTTTTTTTTTTTAATGGATGAGGGAAATGACTTCAAAGATTAAAAGGTAAAGTTTGGTAAAAAGTAATATTGCAGCGTAGTATAATGTGGTTTTATTTTAATTTCATTTGAATATATAATGTTTTTGTCCACATACATCTGCTCCAGGCTCGGGCAGATTCATGTGACTGCGTTGGTAATTATTCCAGTGTTGCCCTCAGCTACAGTTTTCCTTCGCTGGTAATGAGCTTTTATGAATATACATGCCCTACTTCGCATTCGTTACACTTGTTGCATGCATCAATATTTCTTCAAGTGGCCCAATAACTGAGACACTCCATGTGTCTTCTGTTATTTTATTCAAGGTCGATTGAAATTAGTTTTTTTCTTAATGGCGTTTAATACCTTTTAAAGGGCTCATATTATGCCCAATTGCCTTCATGAGCTGCTGTTACGATACCTGGACTTGTGCTGTGTTTTATCCATTCATGCTTTAGTAATGCTGCAAATTTAATTCAGTCCGTCTCCTTCTCAAGAGCTGGTAATGCTTACCTGCCACCTGCTGATGTCATAAGGTAGTAATCCTCTGTGACTCTAATCATGTGGTTTCTATAGTTATGTTTTCAACCATTTGTCTAACTGTTGGGAGCAAATCGGTACTTGATGGGATGTAACCATAACCAAACCATTATTTTGTAAGAAGCCTTTTGTGCAGTCATTTATGCATTAATACTTTTCTAAAACTGTGGATCATTTCATGTGGTCACCAGCTTTAATGCGAGGCACATTTTCTATGTAGTCTGAAAATGTGCCCTTTGGGGTTATACTCACCAGCGGTTGTTCTTCTGAGACTCGTGACTAAAAATAGTTGAAAAACACTGTTATAAAAGATGAAGATTTAACACTGAATGGAGCTGCATGTTAGTGTGTTGCTTATGAAACAGTGCATTTGGGAAAAAAGGGCATGATATGTGACTTATTGCACTATCGCAATTTCACAGATCTCGGCAAGAAGGATTTAACCAATTACAATGAAGTGTGAGTGTCCTAATAAATGGAATTAGTGAAAGAAATATGATGATTTGTAAATTCAACCAAAGTTTATTCTGTCAAAGTTGCTCAAATTAAAAGATCTTGTACATTTTTTCACGTCAATATTCATACATAAAGCGTTCAACTAATTTTTACCGGCTAACGAACAACTTTGTAACAAACTGGATACAACTCAAGCAATGTCAAACTATCCACAGATTTAAACATCGGGTTTGGTCACAATATAGAGCGAGTGGGTCTTAAATTTTACATTCATATTTTGTCTACAAGCGATGATGTGTGCTTTTGTTTCCTTACCATTGTTGGTATATGTTTCTTACCATTGTTGGTGTTAAATGTTTCTATGTAATAACAATCTGTTACCTATGGTATCGCCACCATGATCGATCACTCTAGTTTCAGGGACTGATTGATTAATGTTGTTGTAAATATGATTGCTAATCAGTTTGAGTCTATATAGTTTGCTGGACCAAATGGCGGATGTAACGGTGAAAGTCACTGTAATATTGATGAGAAATGTGGGTGGGATTAAATAAGTTTTCTTCTTCCCTCTCCCTTTCAGGCAAAATTGGAGCTTATTTTTGTGTTGAATGTGTTTGCCTGAAATAAGTAAACAAATGAAAGAAAATGAATGAATCAAGAATTGGGTGATGCCTCACCAGGCACACTGTGTATGAATTATAGAATACTGCCATGAGTGGAGTGAATCTTGTTGTAAGGCAGCGGAAAATATAAAGAAAGTACCACACAAAGGTGCTCGAAAAGTGCTTGAGTTGCACCTTTAAGAGTGTGTCAAAGGTGCCTGTCCTGACTCGTGTGTGTGTGTGTGTCCTCAGATGGAGGTGGAGCAGCTCCTGTCACTGTCCGGCTCGGCTCTGGCTCAGGCTGTCAGCTCTATGCTCGAGACCCCAGGACTCTACGTGTTTTCAGACATTTTAGAGCTGCCCAATGTTAAAGAGGTGAGTTCTTCATTACACACAATGGCACACGTAGAACTGCATTGGAAATAGGAAGTCCAAGTCAAGATGACTTATTATTGTTTTTAGTTCACAAAATGTGTGGAATTTACCAAAATAATATGTAAATGTGAATATGTAAATGACTCCCTTTCTTCCAATCAACACCTGAGTTAAATGAATTTTATGGGCGTGAGGCTTCTGTCATATTGAGACCAGCATGCTCTTTTACACTAAAACATTAGACACAGCACTGGTGTTAGAAATCACATTGGGAGAAACTGTGAAAATGCGTTTTCTCAAATGTCAGATCCATTTCCTCTTTGCAAATGTTTCAGGCTTCAGAAAATGCTTTAAACATGACTGAGAAACTATTCTTGAAAGTAATGTTCAAAACACTTAAGACTGAACTTTAATTTTCATAGGATTTAGACTTCCAGACACGATATTAAGCTTGTCAAACTCTTTGTTTCAGCTGGAGAATGGCCCTCACGCTCCGGTGTACCAGCTCCTCAACCTCTTTGCCTATGGAACCTACTGCGACTACAAAGGTACTGCAGGCGGTGTCAGGCAGCACTGTGTAAATAAATAATAGGATCCTGCCTCAAAAGCTCTCCTTAATTATGAACTGCAAGCCTTTAAAAAACACTTCATGAGACTCCAGGTAGTACCCAGGTACCACCGCCAGGAAACTTTTGGATTTCCTATTGTCTCCGTGGGCAGCGGTTTCTCTGAATTTGGGCCGTGGGATTTCATAACCAGAACTGGAATGCTAATTACGTCTAATTTTATTCCGAACATCTTCCCAATCGCCTGGAAAAATAGTGTAGCCTACTTTAATTTCTTATTTTTTTTTCTCCCTAGTTTTCTTTTCGGAGCCATGCCAATAGGGAACATACTTTACTTGCACATCCTGTCGAGGGGCTGTCAGAGCGGCCTGTCGCCACGGAAACACAGCGGCTGCGTACTTACTTTGTGTAATGTGACTGCTTAAACAGCTACACGCTCACCTGTGCTCGTCTTTGGGTAACTTTGTGTCTGGAGGAGTGTGTTTGAATAGAGGCGCCTTCTCTGCGAACTAAAGCAAGAGGAAGGTGATGCGGAAATGAGTGTTTGGAAGATATTTAAAGATTAGAAGGTAATAAGATGGAAATTGTTGTTTTTGCAGTGTCTGGACTATAATTGCAGTTTATAAGATAGGACTTTATCAATCTCACAATGTAGAAAAATCACTTGTTACATCAGCTCTGAAGAACTCTTAAGGCGGTGTAAATAGTGGGAAAATGTCCGATCTGCTCTGTGTAATATCTTAAGGTGCTCTTGGTGTAAAACCTTTAAAGGGGTTTGATGCAAGTTAGCCATTTTATACTCACTACTGCCACCTCAGGTCATACGTGTAACTGCACCTTCTATATTAAGCTCGTGCATGATGGCACTTCGGACCGAATTGACACCTTTTTGAGTGACAGTGCAGGATTTTAGAGGCGGTTGTGGTGAATGAACAGGTCTGGGCTCATTCTACACATTAGGACATTGTTGGAACATGTGGGGGGAGGAAAATGCATAATTTTAACATTTTTAAACTCTGTGTAGTCCCTTTTAAACTAAGCATCAGCTAATTCTAATGCTTTAGACTTCGATTCAAAACTTTTCTCCCATGACAATAAGTATTTGAAGGAATTTGCAACAGAGGCCAAATTTGCATGAACACAATGTAAACAAAATACAACACTCTTTGAAAGCATTCCCTCTATAGGCTTTGATTCAAATTCTTACTTACCCGTAACTCTTGTTTAGAAATGCATTTTGAATATTTAGATACAGAAACCGCCTGGCTCCCTGACCTGAATCCCCGGTTTGTTTTCCACCAACTTTGATCTTTTGCCTTCTGTTCCTCCACAGAGCGAGCGGCCTCACTGCCAGAGCTGACCCCGGCACAAAGGAATAAACTGCGGCACCTGTCCATCATCAGCTTGGCGTCCAACCTCAAGGTGCGCTGTGCTCCCGTCTCTCCTCTCTCCTCTGTTTGCCTAAGTAAGACGTGCCCCGGAGCAGCAGCGAGGTTGACCTGAGCCTGTGATCTCGCATTACCTTCACTTCCAGCACCAATTAGCAGCTCTTTAGTCTCCACAGACACAAACACAGTCTCTCCATGGCCAAGCGTTAAAGACATTTGTGTCATTTGAACCAACCTCAGGGATTGGTCTCCTGCTGGTGCCCAGAGTCTGGACTAAACACGGTGACCTTTTTCAGTGTTTTTTATTTAGCTGTGCTTACTTAAATCGAAAATATTTTACTGGCACTCTTCACTTTTGATGATTGTTTTGGTTTAATTTACTTATTGGCCTTGTAATTAGGTATGTTAAAATGAACCAGTTTCACGATCACTGTAGTTAGGATGGTCGCAGTAGATTAAATGTAAGAATTTTAGAACTTCTGACCCAGTTTTAGAAGCCACCTGCGGCGCTTGTGAATAGCTGTGAGTGTGCCCACACAGAGCACGCTTTCCCGCTAAAGCTGGAGACCTTAGAGGTACATCCACCCAAACACGCCTCAAGTCACATGAAGCCAGGGTGCAGAGTGTGTTGTCAGAGATGTGTCTAACAAATAATCTAGTCTAAAGATGAAAGATACTGTAACACAGACCTAATGTTCAGCAGGTTTTCGGCTAAATCATTCTATCAATATGCAACACACCTTGTTCTTTTGTTGAAGTTCTCTCTTTTCTTCTACATTGTCAATAACAGTGTATAATTGCTAAATCACAATGACTTGGTGAACACGGATCTTTCAGGTATTGGTATTGTAAATCAGGTGTTTTTTTGTCCGTCTTAAAAAGAAGACTTATTTAAAATACAGAAATATGTAAATCATTATAGTATACCGAGGTGTTTCTTCATTCTTCATCATAAAGTTTTCAGTTCTCTTTCTCATTGACACTTTCTCTGCGTAGTGCTCCCCTCCCGACTCTCCGTGCCCTTTACTCTCCCTGTTCCAGATAAATAATTGATTCATTATTCTCACCGGCTCCATCTGCGTTTTTTTTTAAACATTAATCCAAGTTTCGGCCGCCATTAGTTCTTTTTCTCCCGCCTTTTTGATATGTCGACTGCTTTAAACATTACCTGCACGCGAGCTCCAAGCCTCTAATGGGCCAGTCAGGAATCATTCTGTCCCTTTCTATTCCCAGTGACATTTAGGCAAGTGATGTTTCTATGCTTTTTCTCTGGACCGTTAAAGTCGTCTGTCTGTGCGATCAAAAACCCGAGATATCCCAAGCCCAGCTCATTCTGTTTGGGCTGCATCTTTACTTACTTGACCAATATTATAAATGTGTTCCAGTCTTTGTTTTTACACGTATGTTGCCTTTTGACAAGTATGAGCATTTAATTGGACAACAACGCAACCACAACAACCAAGTAATTTCCCTCGTGGATCAATAATGCCGGGCTTAGGTCTAATCAATGAGGACTAACGCTATGACTACAAACGTAAATACAATGTTCACCAGCAATTTAAAACAAAAGAAAACGAAATGAATGAAGCAACTGGGGAAAAGATCCAAGCTCATAATGAAACAGTTTGAATTTAATTTGTTTCTTTTCAATTTTAAGAGTCCCACACCGTACGATCATCTACAAACTCTGTGTCCAAGAGCGTCTGTGCATGTGGGAGAAGCTCCAAGAAGCAAAGTACTATCATTAAATGCATTATAATAAAAACGACTACATTTGTTATAGAATAAACTGACTCAACTGACTCAACTGAAATAGCATAACAACTCAACTGAAATAGCATAACATATCAGCAGTATTGTGGTCCAGTCATCATTTTTCTAGTGCAAGTCACCTCAAGTGCTCATTGTTTGAATCCAGTCTAAAATGGTGGAGTCCTGTCCATCAAAAAAACAATGCCTCCTCTTGCTGGGTTCACTCAACGGACCCTTCTGTGGTTCTAAACAGCTTTACCTCTGAGCATAAGGATTAAGAGCTGTATCTCGTCCCGTCCTCCTGCCTGAATCTCAAGACGAGTTGCTGTTTGTTTTAAAGTGTGTTTCATTTTTAACCTGTTGCAGTGCCTGCCGTACTCCCTGCTCCTGCAGCAGCTGGAGCTGAAGAACGTGCGTGAGCTGGAGGACCTGCTGATCGAGGCGGTGTACTGTGACATCATTCAGGGCAAGCTGGACCAGAGGAACCAGCAGGTGGAGGTGGACTGCAGCGTGGGCCGGGACTTGGGCCCCAACGAACTGCCCAACATCGTCAACACGCTACAGGAGTGGTCAGTAACAATGCTCCTCCCAAACATCGTCCAGCATGAATTGTATTTGTTCTGAAATGTGATTGCAGCTGCTGTCATGTTTTCTTTTTTGAACTCTTTCTTCCAGCCCTACCACTCACTGTGTGTTATCCTGTGTTCTAGGTGTTCGGGGTGCGAGGCTGTGCTGTGTGGGATCGAGGAGCAGGTCACGCGGGCGAATCAATACAGAGAGAGTCAGCTGAAAGTCAAAGTTCAAGTGGAAACGGAGGTGTGTAATTCAGGCGTCTCCCTGCAGTGACACCTGGAACTCTCCACATAGACTTTGGACACGGCTCTCACTCCCCTCACGTGCTCTGTTCCCTCAGGTTTCAAACTTACAGAAGACGCTAAAGGCCAGCGCCGCGTCTCCATCCTCTGGCCCCGCCCCCGCAGGAGCCGCGTCCAATCAGGATGCAGATCAGCCTGCCGAGCCGCGAGACCCCGCCTCCTCCCAGGAACCACGGCAACCGGGCAAAAAGAGTTCAAAAGTGAAAGGGTGAGGATCTGCTTCGAGTACACTGCAAAAGTTAAAATGACTGGAGTTCAGGATACTAAGATTGAAGCAAAAAACTGCAAATGAGGTAAGAAAAATAACTACATTTTAAGTGTAAACTGTCAGAAACCTTGCAACAAGTCACAATTTATTCATGCCTACTAAATTTATTTGAACTAGTGTAACAACACAATGTGATATCTGAATTTCAGTCATTTTACCTAATGTTACGTTGCCATGTATAGAATGTCTTTGTTCGTGGTGAGCAGTGGGTTAAACTTTCTTTCTTACACAAATTGAAACACTTCAACTTTGCATAGAAATGACTTTCACCCCCAAGTATTGCACGGTGCGACACATAAAATATGTTTGGCAGCGAATGATTTCTCAGAATTTATTCCAAATTGTCGGCATCCACTAAAATGAAGTTGTTTTTTCCAAGGGCTGTTTGTTTCCTCAAGTCACACAGACAGAGGAAGAGGCTGAATACGGAACACTTTAAACATTAGCTTTTGTTTTTGTTACGCCGCTTCCTAACAGTCTCTTTGAAAGGCCTTGTATTATGCTTTTTACAGACAACATTGATGTTTCATGTGTTATATCTTGTAGTCTATTTGTAGCAAAACTTGTCAAAGTAATTCAGGTCTAAATTCTGAGCTTACAAAAAAGTCTGGCACAGGGGGAGTGAGGTGTCTAAAGGAAGTTTTACTGGTTAGAAACAGAACCTGGGTTACCTAAGCACATTGAAGACAGATTTGCCCTTCTGAAAACCTTCAGATTTCGTGGGAGCTGTCTCCGTCAATACGAAACGGCCTTACGTTGGTATCAGACGCACATATCTTTACTCCTCAACGCACATCGTGTCCTCTGACGTGACAAAGGCGTGCAGCTGCAGCTTCACTGTTCCAAATTGGTTTTGTTGACTCCTCATCATTTATGTGTAAAAGCAGATCGAGAGGATGTGATCGCTGCATTTTCCTGGAGCCGTGTAAACAGACTCCGAGCACTAGCTACCGGAGGCCTGAGAATGTTGCATATCGACATGATGCGAACTTCCTAAAGCAACGGCTGTTTCTCGTCCTACTTTTATTCCTTTTTTATGAAACACACTCGGCATGACGTTTCTTTAAATGTCATTTTATTTTTAATTTACGTTAATATGTTCAGAGGAAGCCGTTGCAAAAACATTCCTTGCTTTTTGACTTTAGTGAAACCCGTTTTGGCAGTAGTTGTTTTGAATATGGTTTGCCTAACCTGGGGACATGGTTATGAAACAGTTAACGTCTTACATACGCTATGGACTGGAACACAGAAGCACCACCTCATGACATCAGCAGGTGGGGGGCAAGTGTTCTGCGTTCCTGAAAAGGAGACCGACTGGACATGCAAAGTTACTCAAACATGCATGAATGAACCCAAACATATCCATTCAGTTTATATCACTTTAATCCAGTTCGTAACCTTGAAGGTATTTCATAGTTTCGAATCAAAAGCTCGCGCCTCGCACTCAACATTTCTATCCATTAGTCCAGTGTTGTGTGGAGAGCATGGTTAATTTACCAGTGTGTTTCCACTTCTTTCAGTAAACATTAAAAGCCAGCTGCCAGTGTAAGTGCCTGGTCTGAGGGTATTGTGTGAGCGTGTGCGTGTGTTTGCATGGAGTTGATCTATTATGAGGCGGACTGCTCTAACCCCGCTATCAGGAAGCCCAACATTCTCCATCCGCCACAATTACCCAGGGCTAATTCCACATATGTCCTTCTTCGCCTCCGAAATGTCACTGGGTACCCACAGCCCCGCATGCTCTCCTCGCGAAAGATCCGCTTCGCCTCGCAGTGATGATCGGAGGAGATGCTTAAGACGTTGCCGGCTGTTTTGGAGCTGCTTCACTGAAGCAAAGCAGTGGTTGCGTGTTCTGCCTGTCGCGTTTGGAGCCCTGCAATTTCCACCACTCACCGACGCACTTTGTTCAGATAATCAAGCCACACTTAAATGTTTTAGGAGCAAATTAACGATTGCTCAACACAGCTCTTTAAATGAATTGAGTTTTGATTAATTTTCCCACTAGGCTGCCAAACAATGCTACAAAGCTGCTCTGCAAAAAAATGAGTTGAGCTGACTTGTGCTTAGAATTTTAATGTCTTTGGTTGTGAAGAATATTTACTAATATGACCTAGATTATTTAGTTGGAAATATAAATCATGCCAGCGATACCAATCGGCCAATTCTAGACAACGATAATCCATATTTGCTGAGGTTTATCAAATTACATTTACATGAGGATCAAACATCTTTAAACCGAGCTCATGTCCTGCTCCCAGGAAAGTTACTCGTCAGGTTTGAGGAGAGATGAGCCAGTACTCGGATACATTGTCTTTTTTTTTTAAATATATATATAGTGTATAAATACTGCCCTTCGTATATTATATGAAGGGCAGTATTCTCATTTCTTACTCAAACACACAGACAGTTATCTGCTTTTACAAACCACTTTTACTATTGTTCAGCTATGACATGGCAGGAGAGTGAAGTGTCAAAGGGGGATTTAACCAATTACAGTGAAGTGTGAACCATCAGAATTTGCCACCAAACAGTGCAGTTATCACTTACAGGCGACATAAAACCAAGATCCTCTCCTCCATCCACTCCAGATTAAATAAGTCCATAAATCCAAATGAGTTCATTTTCAGTAAGATGTTCTGAATGGGAAGTAATTCATCCACATACGCGACTCCTTTTTGCGATGTAATTTACAATACATTTATGATGATTAAAATACGAATCTTTGATGTTTGCCTTTCATGTTTTAATCAGCAGAGATGCGACCACTGGGATCTGTCTAAACGCTGATATTACACATTTTACACAAAGCCTTTCACCCATGTTGCATCATAATGCACTTTGTTCAATCAACTGCGGAGAAGTGTGTGGACTGCAATTAATGATGATTTTTGCCAATGTTCCGGTTGTTTCACAGGAGGGCTACGAAAAGTCAAACGGCTATTAATCTTGTGGGACGCACATTGTCCGCCATCATGCTGTTGACTGTTGTGCACTAATACTGAATGACTTTGGAGGGGAAAAAATCTCATTGCAAATTCACTCACTTTCTGACTTTCTGATTTTGCGATTGATGCTTTGAAATCAGGATTCAGTTCACGGTGCACTCAATGAACTGGTAAACTAATACAAGAAGTACCTGCATTTCAAAGTGTTTTTAAAAAGAGCTCTTTAAGGTTTGCAGCTTTTAGACCCCATAGAAGCGGCAGAAAAATGTCTTACTTGCGGGAACAACAATTGCCGCTCGTTTGCTCATTGTAACTATTAAAGTTATGATATAATTGTGATGAATCGACTAATACAAATACAAACATTGTATTGTACTTGCTCTAAATGTGTTCTTTTGTTTGTCGTGCCGTAGATTACGAGGGAGCGGGAAAATTTGGTCAAAGTCAAACTGAAGATCCAACATTGAAGAACAGTGGCACTTACGAACTTTTTGGACTCATAGCAACCATCGTATCTGAGTGCACAATCAAGCGAGCCACTGCACCAATGGAAGCGTCATGGGACTTTTTCTTTCTTTCTTTTGCCCCAAGTCACCTAGACCGAAATAAAGTGCGATGGAAATCTCTCCTCCTGCAAATGTGGACATCTTTGGTGAACTTATTTTATTGATATTTTGTGCCAGTGCTACAACAAAAGGAATATTTACATGAGTTGGTAGTGGTTGAAATGAAGAATCTGGGGTTGATTTAGTTGCTTTATTTTCTTTTTTTACCCATTTCTGCCTGATCAGAACTAATAAAAACATAATTCATATTTTGTGTTAGTCATTTTAACAAAAATATTCCTTTTATTGCAGCGTGAAACTTGTATTCATGGGTTTCAGTCAAGGTTTTCCTGTTGTGGGCGTCATTGTGTGGACTTTTCATTATTGAAAAGACATTAAATTTTGATTACTTCTAAGGCGGCGGCCCCGATTTGACCTCCCTTGAGAAACCCATAGATACGAGCTGTTTTAAACCAGATGTAAATCAACCTGTGATGTATTTTTTTTTGCTCCCAATACTTTTCTTTTGGTTTTGAAGTTTCCTTTGTTGCTTTGTATCACCCCTGTTGACACATGTTTGTGACCATTACATAAACCGGTTTCCCGACAGTCTCATTAATGTCACTGTCATCTGTTCTTTTATCAAATGCACTTCAGAAGTCTCTCCGGAGGGCGCACTGCTAAATGTTAACTCACAGAAGGGGGCTATCCGTTAGCAGGTCACGCCATTAATTAGGGCTATTCCCCGAAGAGGCTAATGTATCACACACTGTACAAAGGGGAAAAAAAGTGGATCCATTGAAATGACTTGATTTGGAATGTCTTTTCGGTAATAGAGATCAGGATTATACATTACAAAACCAATGTTAAGGGAGTTGCATGAACCAAAACGGCAGTGGAACGACAATATTAACTGCTCGACAGGGTGGGGCCATCGTGCATGTTCTCCCTGTGTTTGTGTAGGTTTCCTCTCGGTGCTCTGGTCATCACTTCCAGTTAAAGGAGGTAAAATAGGGTCCATGATCGTGACCGAGATTCTGAATGAAAATATATTGTCAGCCCAAAACACTTTCGTTTCATTCT
Organism: Gobius niger; assembly: GCF_951799975.1. Taxonomy (NCBI): domain Eukaryota; kingdom Metazoa; phylum Chordata; class Actinopteri; order Gobiiformes; family Gobiidae; genus Gobius; species Gobius niger. The sequence goes on along the minus strand of NC_136859.1, from coordinate 10,642,428 downwards.
TTACAAACAATGGCACATCTAAAGGTACTAAGGCAGGGGTAGGCAAGTTTGCGTCGTGGAGGACCGATATCGTCAAAACACCAAGGGAAAACCTCACCATTGTAGCCTTACTTTAATGACAAGCCGTGACCCAAATAAAACTAATTTGTCATATATCGCATAAAATATTGTATTTTCCACACACGTTTTTGTTGAACAAGCAGTAGGTTTGCCTTTGAGACTGAAATTGTGATCAAAACAACCCAATAATATTAACAGACTCTGTTAGTGTTTGCATGCACTTTCAGATGGAAAATATTGAATAAAAGGTCCTTTATAGAGTCGCGACCAACCTTTGAGTCCCAACCCACCAGTTGAGAATCCCGGTTTTATATTATTTATGACCAAGTGGTATGTTCTGACATTATTTCTCGCATTTTTAGAGTCGTTTAAAATGGCTAGATGCAAGTTGGCCATTTTATACTCACTACCGCCACCTCAGGTCATACGTGTAACTGCACCTTGTATATTAAGCTTGTGCATGACGGCACTTCGGACCTGAAGTAACAGCGTTTTGAATGACAGTGCAGGATTTTAGAGGCAGTTGTGAACATGTAGGGGGAGGAACAGGTATTTGACCTCTTATTTGCATAATAATATTTCTCAAAATCAAGTTGGGAGCCGGAGGTTCTGTGCTTGAGGGCCGGATTTGGCCCCCTGGACTAAGGTGTTCTTTTGCTCTATTTGAATAACGCTGTGACACCCATATAAATGTATCTCTGCTGATCATTCGCTTTATCTTCAATTTGTCTGGTAAAGCTTCCTCCATTGTAGAACTCACCGTTAAAGTAGAGCCAAAGATATATTGATATGATATACGACTTTTCAATATGGCTGTCAATTTTGCTAGCAGGCTGACTTTGTGTATCACTGATAGAAACAGTGCACATCTGTCATTCTATTTTGCATGATTTGTTATTTGATATGCCACAACTTTAACCCTCCTGAAGATTAAATGATCAGGAAACGGTTAAAAAGTACATACACCCCATTATCTTTGTAACCATTGTATTTCCATTCTAACACCCTGTTATTACTGTGCCGCAAAAGAAAACGCAACCAATTTTACTTCCCCGGGATCCGCAGACAATTTGGCTTGAAGTTTGAGTCTTTTAAACCAAATAACAGAACCAAACAAAATGAATCAAAACTTTCCAGTCATTGTAACTCATGTAGACATTCTCGTTTTGCAGTGCTTCCCTTTAGACACTCACGAAGCGCATTCATTTTTCATGCGGCTTGGTTTGCCCAGAGCCTCTATGTCAACGTCAGAATTGCCTGTTCAATTTGGCTCCCCACCCGCTCCCCCTGTGTTTCCATCAAACACTGCTTTCGCTTAACCTCCCGACTCCGCCGCGCAGAAAAATGATATAACGCATGAGCCAAAGTCACCTGAACGTTTCTATCTCTATTTTGTTTTTTTTCTACAGCAAAACGATGCGCCACTTAGGGTGAGAAATTTGGCGTCCAATGGTTGAAATCCCACTCAATTGTTCGTCGTTGTGTCTTTGAACAAAACACTTGTGCCTGTGATTGGTGGTGAGAAAAGGGGCCACATTTCCGTCCATCAGCCCCGAGGCAGCACAGCGCCTATACAACGCCATGCAATATTAAGTAGCTAGTGCCATATATGGGAGTGAATGAATAATGACCCGCTGTAGCGCTTTGAGAAGCTTGTAAATAGCAACATTAATCCAAGACATGACCAGCAAAAAAAAAAACTTTGAAACTATGAAACTTTTAAACTAAATAACCCAAGTCAACACTACTCAAAATAAGCTAGTTCTCCATAGTAACCAGGGAGCTAATGGGAATGTTATGTTATGATTACTAATACTTCAGAATTGACAACATTTCTGGGATGAGACGCAGAATGTTAAAAATTCACAAGAGGTGGACAGATTTCTTGAAATTAGACTCTTAGAAGTAGTTATTTCAAGATTACTTTTTGCACAAGATGGGATCCAATTGAAAATGTAATTTGTTTTATAGAATGTAAAATATTTCTTACTGAACAAGCATTGCCTTTTATGTCTTTAAAGCAGGGGGAGGCATGTTTGCGTTGTGCAGGGCTGATTTCAACCTCACCATTGTAGCCCAAGGTAAAGAACCATTTCCTGCAAATATATTACATTAACTATGACCAAGTGGGATGTTCTGACAATAGACTACAAAAGGGCATTGGCTTTAAGCGATGGCTCAAATGACCTAAATTGAGGAAATGTATCTTGTTTTTTATTCACTTTTTTCCTGATCCAACCAAGTTTACTTTGCTAGTTTGAGACGAGTTCTAAGGTAAATCCAGCTTGAAATAAGAAAGTAGAACTGCTAAGACCATTGTTCTTACCTTATTGGCAAATACAATTACTTGAAATAAAGACTAAATGTATTGAAATGAGTCAGAAACCTACCAGAACAAGTAAATCAATAATCAATAATCTCAATGATCTTGGTCAAACGTCCAACTACACCTTAAAGTAGCTATCCTTTATTTTTTTTAATTTTCTGTATTGGAATAAAATTTGTTTTGTCCTTTAGTATATGGTCAAAGCAGACATTTATCCAAAAAACACTGGTTTTAAAGCCTTTTAAAGAGTCATAAAACATCAGGCTAGTAGGCTTTTTTTTTTTTTTACAGCGAAGTGACAGTTTTCCTCCCTGAAAGTTGTGCAACCTGGTTTACACTCATGCAATTAGGAAATTTTGCATTAGAAAAGTTTGAGATGAGTTTGGATCAGAAAATAGCAATTTGAGTGACCCTGTTTCTTTGTACAATCAGGTATAGCTCCTTTAACTCACCAGAACAACTCAAATTTGGATTATGATGCTCAAATTGAGAATTTTAAACAAATCTAGTTACTTTCTTGCAGTGGACTGACGGTATTACACTCATACTTACATACTCATACACAGGTATTTGATCTCTATTTTGCATAAATATATTTCTCAAAATCATCTTGGGGGCCAGAGATTTTGTGCTAGAGGGCCGGTTTTGCCCCCAGGCCTGATGCGTTGCCTGATGCGTACCTGTCTGGTCTTTACACGTGCGCTCAGCCACGCTAAAACACCGAACATGTTAGCATTTATATATTATATAAGGACACTGCACAGACATCGAAGTGCTCCTAAGGTATTATTACGCCTTACAATATAGTTCCCCTTTTTATCCACATATAAAATCGACATGTTTAATTTTGTGTGACTAGACTTGGATGGTGTAAATGCTCACATAACAGTATTTAAATAGGGAAAACATGGAAGAGCTTTGTCGCTTCTAACTTCACCCCTGTTTGGGTCTTTTTGCGTGACTGAGCGCACACGTAAATACCAGACAGGTACGCATCAACTCGTCTAAGCTCAGGTAAGAACATGTCTCAGTATGGGAAAACGGTGGCCTGTTCCTTAACATTCATTTGATCAGACTCAGGTGTTTGTGTGCTTTTACAGAGGGAAAGTATTGAAAAATCTGGATTGTATTATGCAAAATTACAATATCATTTAGTACTGTATCATCAATGACAAGAAAACAAACAAAAAAAGCACAATTCCTTGCAGAAACACCACCCAAAAAAAATTTGCGACGCTCATTTTTGTTTTTATCATCCCCTTGTGTAAAAAAAATTTCAAACCTTTTCTATACATTGCGGTGTGTCCACTTCCTAAATGCGTGTCTCTTGGACATGAACGGTTGCAAATTAACTGACCATTAGCAAATAGCAGAGTAGCTCAGGCAAAGTTCAGATTTACTTTTCCTTTTAAGCGCCACCTCTGGGTTCCTTCTTTATCACCTCTATAAATAGTGGTGCTAATTTCAGGCAGTGTGATTGAACCTCAGCAGTTCACAGTTTTTTTCTCTCCAGCCCGAAGCTGTGAAATCTAGCAGCTGTTTGCTTCAAAAAAAAGAAAAAAGAAAAAGCGTGTGGGGCGGCTGGCGGTACTTGGCGAGTGATTCATGTCTGTTTATTATAGGTGTGAGCCAAGGCCATACACTTGAAATACAGAGGCCCACATTCCCCTGATAGTCCTGGGTTAAACCTAGTGCCATTTAATGTAGTTCTGGTTAAGGCCGACTGTATATCAAAATCAGATTTACTTTGTGGCTGTGGTTTATAGGCAAGGCCATTCCATCCATATGTGGCGTGGTGTGTCTCCTTGCATGTGCCTTATGTGTTACAACAAAACAAACAACACAAATATAGATGTTAATGGGATATTTCAGGATTTTATAGGGCCTCATTTCCTAGTTATCCAGAGTGTTGCTGATTTCTGGAGATATTTTTTTTGTAATTCATGCAGTTCTTATATTTGAAGAGTTTCGTGGCGCTAGGCTAATGCAAGGCTAGCGCATTTCTATGGTATCAGCTAACCTGGATTAAAAACAGTCTGACCCGCTCCACAGTGCACCTGAGGCAAATCACTTATAACACCAGACTAACCATATAAATGTCTGTGTCGATAGAATCATTTTAACCATTTTGCATTTAAAAGAACTTATACTTGAACAGCATCAGCTTCGTGTTTGTATAAGCGGAGTGATCTGCCAGAAAATAGTCCCTCAAAATGCGATCATTCATGTGATGCAAGGTCAGCTATATTCCAAAAATTATTCTATCGACACAGACATTTATGTGAGTCTGGCGTTGTAAGTGATTTGCCTCAGGTGCGCTGTAGAGTGGGTCAGACTGTTTTTAATGCAGGCTAGCTGATACCATAGAAATGTGCTAGCCTTGCACTAGCCTAGCGCCAAGAAACTCTTCAAATATAAGGACTGCATGAATTATAAAAAAAATATCTCCAGAAATTAACAACACTCTGGATAACTAGGAAATGACTATGTCAAAAATCCTGAAATATCCCTTTAACATGCCATTTCTCAAACTATAAAGAAATAAAAACAAAAGAGTGAGACAATAACTTTGATGTAATTGAAATGATAAATATCTCAAGCATAATACAATAGCCCAGGCTTTACGGCTTTACTTAGTTAATCCAACAAAAAAAAACAGAAAACTGGAGTTCTCTTAAATCACAGAGTTCAGTTTGATGGCGACGGGCAGGAGTGATTTGCTGAGCCTCTCAGTGGAGCCGCCCTGCAGTAACAATCTATGACAATCTATCGTAGAACGGGTGGACGGGAGAGTTCAGACCTGATTTTGGACTCCTGTGTTCCGGTCTGGTCTTCCTACTTTAGCACTTGGACATTGGAGGCACAAACCCCAATGTAGTTCACTAGATTTCTTTACCAATCTGACCTCATGTGGTGTGTGTAAGGATGTGGGGGAAAAGGGCTGTAAGTACTGGGTGGCAGCTATGTTTCTATCAGTTTGCCCCAGGGCAGCTGTGACCATCTGTGACAGAGGAATGAATGAACGATGCACTAATGTGAAGTGACTGTTGCCGTCCTGGAAAGCGCCATACTGCCTAACAAAACCCCCCAAAAAGTTGCCACAAAACCTTCGTAATGCTTTTCTGGACTGTCTTTAGCTCTGATTTCAGCACATATTTCATTCATTCAAAGCCGTCTCCAGCACATGCCAAAGATTAAGATAAGATAATCCTTTATTGATCTCACAATGGAGAAATTCACTTGTTACATTCGGCACTTGAGATCATACAGGGTGTGCAAAATAGACAGGAAATATGCAAACACTTAAATAGTAAAAAGAAAAAAGAAAAAAAGAGGTGTCTTATGTACAATGAGTAAAAGAAAAAATCTTAAGGCAGGGCAGAAATATAAACAATAAGGAAATAAAGAATAAAATAAGAATAGAAGAAGGGATTACGAATATACAGTAAAAGCATGTACACATTCATTCATAGATTATAATGCATATTCATAAATGGGACACCCTTGAAGCAACATTTAGCTTATATATGGGGCCCAATAAGACACATATTAAAAACACAATATAACACCTAAAATACCAATTCCCTACCAACTAACCTTACCTACTCTAATTTAAACTGCCTTACCTTACTTTTACTAGCTTTGAAATGCATACATTTTACATAAAAAGGTCCATATTTTTGCGTACACACATTAGTACATATTACTATCAGACATGGGTTGCATAAGTCTTGTTCGAGGTCATCGGGTTTATTATAATTTCCTAGAAGCTCGATTTTTAATCAAAATGAGAACACACTATAAAAAGTAGAATATGAAGGTCAGCATCGGCAGTGCAAAGTTTACAGTCCTATAGGGAATATACTGTAGTGGTGCTGATATTCATTGGATTTAAGATCTGGACTCTGTGGTGGTCAATCCATGAGTGAAAACGATATGTCATGCTCCCTGATCCACTCTTTCACAATGTGAACCCTGGCAGGATTGGGACCAGGTTATTTCTCTTCCCCGATGGCACAGGCATACTCCAAGATGACAACTTGGAATATGCCTGTGCCTTCATTCTTTGGGCTCATAGTGTGGCTGAGCTGAGACCTGAATGCCCCAGATCATAACAGTGTATTTATTTTGTATTTTCTTGTAAGATACTTGACCCCAGTCGCCCACTCTTTTGTCACAGCAATCTGGGGACAGGAACCTCATGTGGCTGTAAGAAATGGGCCAAATGATCACACAACAGATACTCTGTGGCAAACTCTTTGGGCACATAGTGTTACTGAACCTAGACCAGAGGTGTCCAAACTTTTTTTCATGGGAGCCGCATAATGAAGCGTACACAGGGTGAGGGGCCATAGATCAGTGGTTAGTGCCGCGAAACCTTTGACTAGCAGGGGTTTAAATTGTGCCCCACACCTTTATTTATGCTTAAACCTTCATGCCACACCATAAAATGTTAGTTGTGAGGTTAGAATTGTGTAGAATTATTACATTACATACATCGGTAAGAGATGATATGTACCGATTCAGCAAGAAGGCCACATTTCGGACACCCCTGACCTAGACCTGACCGACTGCTGCAACCCATGATCATAACAGTTAAAGGAATAGGCCACCGTTTTTACATACTAAGATATGTTCTTACCTCACTTTAGACGTGTTAATATATACCCGTCTGGTCTTTGTCCGTGCGCTCTGCCAGGCAAACGGAGCACATACGCAGCCTCTCCTACATGTCACATAGCTCCAAAAAAGCTCACGATAGAAGCTACCAAGCTCTTCCACGTGTTCCCTATTTAAATAAAGTTACGTGAAGTGTTTTCATGCGAAGTATATTTACCCAGAAATGTAGCATGTCGATTTTATAAGCAGATAAAAAGGGGGACTATATTGTGAGGCGTAATGATACGAGGAGCGCAATAACTCCTAAAGGTTATTGACGGAAGTGTGCGGGGGAAGTCTTTAGGAGTTACTACGCGGACGTTTTACTCCTCGTATCATTACGCCTCACAATTTGGCCCCCCTTTTTATTTGCTTATAAAATCGACATGCTACATTTCTGGGTAAATATACTTCGCATGAAAACACTTCACGTAACTTTATTTAAATAGGGAACACGTGGAAGAGCTTGGTAGCTTCTATCGTGAGCTTTTTCGGAGCTATGTGACATGTGGGAGAGGCTGCGTATGTGCTCCGTTTTATTTTTCTATCATGGTAAAGTTCCAGCTTAGCCGTGATTAAGTTAGACTGAAACAAACTTTATTGATCCACAGGGGACATTGTGCAACATTCAAAATACACATGGACACAATAGAGGGGCCAGTTTATTTGAGGTTGGAAAGTACCAGAGAAGGGAGAGAGTTCAGCTTCCTTGACAGCTTGGTGGATGAAGCTGTCCTTCAGTCAGCCGGACCTGGTTCTGGTGAAACAGTGAGACCTCTGAGGCGTGTCCAGCCAAATAGTGCAACATGAGCAATTACTGCCCCGCATCCTCCTAAACTTGGACATTTGTCTTGTTTGTCGGCACATCCCACTCAACGCCGTTGCTGCGGCTGCCGGGGATGTGTCTCATAACTATACGCTCATTAAAAGTTCCAATTGGAAGCCGGCCCAATCAATTAGTTTGATTGATCAGTAAAAATTGCCTGCAGGAGATGAAAACAGCAGCGGTGCAGAAGAAGCCTGGCACGGAATCACAATACACTCGAGTGGCATTTCTCCGCGCTTCGATTCTTATTTTATTGGCATTTGTTTGAGGAAGGGGAGGGGAAAAAGTAAAATTCATATGCAGAGGGGGGAAATTCACGCTCAGCTTTTTGCTAATCTTTCCGAAGCGACAGGAATCCGTATGAGTTGAAGAGATAAGGGAAATCTTCAAACATGTTCAGCGGCTTTCTTCTCCAGACCCTTTCATAAAGCGGCTACTTGCGGTTTTAAAAATGTGATTGGCACGGGTGGGACATTTTAAAGCCAAATCCGTGGTTCAAAAAATAAAAATCAATGCAAAGAGCCGTTGTTGGGACTAAATGTTCACTTCAGGGGAGGAAAAAGGAGATTAGGATACAGGGTGGCTATTAAAATGCAGAGTGTAAGGCTTATCCTAGCCATAAAGCACTGTGCGGATCGCTTAGCTCCCAGGGGTACGCATTCAACAAGCACACAAATAAACAGAGAACGGAGACAGGGATAAAACGCCAGTGTAGAGCCTTTATTGGAGTCTCATGGTACAGTGAAACCACACATCTACAGAGGAAAGGCTACGCAATATCACAAGACTGCAAGGATTGAACCGACGAGCCACGGATGATGATGCCACCAGGACAGTTTAGGTTGCGTTCACGTGATATACTATGTAAAAAAAAAAAGATGGATCGCAGGGGTTGGATATAACTGTGGTCGATTTACTGCATTTGAACATAAAACTCACAAAGAACTATCATTTCTTTGGAGTCCACAAACTTGCCATATTAAACTTATGGCTTAAAGTCCTTTCGATTGACAACCAGCGCCTCTGTGGTCGAACAAAACCACCAGTTTATGACACTTTTGATACAAAATGATTACACTTTAGTTCATTTGTGCTGATACTGATGACATCAAAGGCCCAATACCTGATTTTTTTGGACTAATGTTGGACTAATTTTCGCCTCTTTCTGTCGGGAAGCTCAAAGGAAATGGGAGCAGGCTCCGGAAGTCCATTGCTCCATTACATTCACACTTATTTTTCTTCTTTAAGTTACAATTTTACAGTTTGTCAGTCTCGCCTCCATGTGTTTGTCTTAACATGCTCAACATTGCCCCATATTTTATTTTTTATTTTCACCCTATTTTGAAAAATGGAGCCAAACTGCTAGCATGAACGAGCTTCAGTTAGCCTGCGCTGAACGCTATGGGGGAACGCACTCTATCCATTGATGTACAGTCTATGGGTTCAAAGTCAAAGTTCAAATACTGTCTCAGTAATGTAAACAACCAGCCTGATAGTTCACTGTCGATATAAGGCTTTATAATTAGGACCACAGTGCACAAAGATCCTTTTGTCCCTCAAATATCTACTTATACTTCCAGGCAACTGGTAAATTTCTGACCTGCCACTGGGAAAATGTCCTGAAAGTGTAGTTACATCTTGTAAACTCGGAGATGACCAGAGCGCTCCGAGTTTAGATACAAGATAAAGACATGGCGGCCACCGGTGGAGAAGCAACTTTAACAAAACCACTGCATCAGTCAAGTGAACTTTTGGTCAGTCCTCAGTAAAACATTATTTAGCATGTTTTGAACATTAGGTATCGGGCCTTTAACTTTGTGCAAGTTTTAGTTACATCTTGGTTTGCCTGGTAATTACAGATCATTTACGTTTTCATAGGTTCATAGGAGGTGTTCCAGGCATGTCCTAGTGGGAGGAGACCTCGTGGAAGACCCAGGACACGCTGGTGGGACTATGTCTCCGAGCTGGCCTGGTGTCGCCTCGGGGTCCCCCCAGAACATCTGGAGGAGGTGTGCGTGGATCGGGAAGTCTGGGCATCTCTGCTGAGACTGCTGCCCCCACGACCCGACCCCGGATAAAGCGGAAGAAAATGGATGGATGGTTAAAAAAAATAATTCTACCAAAAAATATCATCGCGTGAACACAACCTGTTATGAAACTCTGTGTACACTGCAGAAAATAAATACATTGAGTGCCTAAAATACTTACTCGTTTTGAATGGAGCTTTACTATGACCAGAAAATTTGACTTGTTTCTATATTTTTTAGGTCATAGTTATATGGTTATTAATACCAGCCAAAATAATTGCAACATAAATCAATAAATAGAAGCTAAATCCAATGTTTTGACATACAGAAAGAAGTTAAAGCCACACCGCGTAGAATTATACCCAATAAATAAAATTGAAATACAAGCATTTATTTTATGACAGATATTTTCATCTTCATAAACAAACATGTGCTTTTGTTGTGAGCGGCTCACGTCCCCTAAGACATGACTGTAGCTTTACCAGGAGTGGGGACGCCTCCAGCTCGTCTCCATGGCGATGTGGACTAAAGTCAGCAGAATTTGAGATTTACATTTTTCAAGCTGGTCATTAGGAGCATGTTTTCTATTGATGGCAACAGTATAGTCCAAAATGTTACGCAGTGTGCCTTTAAATCTAAACTGTAGCTGAATCTAAAACCAGTAAAAAAATCCAGATTAATACTCAGAATTCGAGACATTTCAGGTCCTCCAATTATTCCTTTTGTTGCGGTGTCGGGATCACATTTCAAAGCAGCTCAGAAAAAATGTCAAACACACACTCTGAAATATCTGAAAATCTGTTGAAGACATTACTGATTGATAAAATAGACAGTAAATAATAGATCAGGCGGCTCTGGTGGGCTTTTTTACTGTAAACTGTACATGCAGAGCAGAGGAGACACGATGCCCCTCAATGTGCTACTTTTCCTTTGGTTCACTCGAGACAGCTCAGACACACGGCCAGTCACAGAAAGACGTCACCTGGAATTAACTTTCTTTTTTTTAAATTAAGTAATGTGACCAAAGAAAGAGGTCAGTTTGTCACCTGAATATACTGAATCACGGGAAGAAGAGATTTTTTTCCTTTCCTGACGGGACAAAAGTGGTTCATCATGTAGTTAGATTTACTTTATTGAGAAGCACTTTTCAGACCAGATGAGTATTTTCACTTTGAAGTATCAGTAGTACTCTTGAGTACAACATTAGGTCACTCTTCCACTGTGAGTGAATCTACAAGTGACCAAAGCATCAGGTATATTCGTATGTGAGAGCGTTCTGTCTGCCTAATGACTTCACTCCGTAGATAAAAATACCGCTTTTACACTCGGTGAGTCAGTCAGAGGTATTTTAAGCTGAATAGAAAAAGACGCGCACATCGAGAAGCAGATGAGGCTGAATCCCAAAGTGAAGCAATTGAGAAAGAGTCATTCCACATTTTTCTTTATTCTTTAACCCTAGAACACTGTTGCCAGGTGGTTTTCACGCGAGCAAATACATTTATGTGATTTTCATTATGCTGTGTCTATCTGAGTGTCCTGGGTCTCTGGGCTTCAGCTTTGTCTTTGACATCTTTGATGGCCTGGGTGTTTTCCTACAGGCACATGTTTGGGTGATTTTCATAGCGATAGTAGGGTTAATGTATTTAATCAGGCAATCTTGCTCCTTTCAAGGTTGACATTCAGGGCTGCCACATTTATTTTGCGACTTCAACTACAGCTTTGCTCCTGTCACAGAGTTCGGTGTCTCTGGTCTCACAGCAAGTGAGGAACACATAGTTATTTTAGTCAGCTGGTCATTTTTTACCCATTCAAAATATGACATATTTAGTTTCTCTCTCCTGTGGCTGTTTGTGCCGAGGACACTGAGCCTGAACCAGGGAAGTCTCACATATCCCAGGAACGGGTGGACCAAAAACCAAGTCTCCATCTTCATTATTTTATTTTTCAGGATTCTTTTGTTCCCAAATTCCTAAATTTCCAGTAATTTCGGCACATTTTTATCTGGTCCTCTCATTATGCTTTTATTTCATTTTATTAGACATGACACAGTTTAATATAAAAGAACACGACTCAAATGTGTCAGGTATTGTCATGTTTTGATATATTTTGATGACAAGTACTTTTTATCGGGTGTATTATCTCGGCGTCAATGATGGTGTTTTGAATTTGAGCAATAGTTTTCTAGGGTTAAACCTAACACTTTTGGGAGCTCCAGTTGCTGTGTGGATCCTTTTTCACTTTCAAGTATTTTCCTCCCCCTACATGTTCCAGCCATGTCCTAATATGTAAATATGTAGAATGAGCTCAGACCTGTTCACCACAACTGCCTCTAAAATCCTGCACTGTCACTCAAAAAGGTGTTAATTCGGGTCATGCACGAGCTCAATATCGAAGGTGCAGTTACGCATACGACCTGCGATGGCAGCAGTGAGCATAAAATGACCAACTTGCATCTTGCCCCTTTAACTAATTACTTTATCTAATCTACCTTGTGCTTGAGAAATTGCTTGAGAATGCCATGTTACTCTTACTTCAGTAAATATTTTTGGCTGCGTTGCTCTGCGGATTGGCCATCACTGGAGTCCTGAACCACTTTCCACGGTTTGATCCATGCATTGTCCTCTTTGTTTATGGAAGAACATAACGCTGCCTTGGATGGAATAACCAAGCCATTCAGTATATTCGGGTCGGAAAGCTGCCCTCTTTCTACAGGCAGGAATCATCCAATGTGTCGTTGTTACTGATTTGCTCGGTTAAATCAAGATGGCGTCTTTTTCTGCCAGGGCCGTGTAACCAGTAACTCCATAATGAAAAACAACAGCGTGAAGAATGTCCTTGTATCGTTAAACATTACTCCTTTGATCGCTTGTGCACTTGTTTTCCCATTCGGACATGAATCTATGAGTCTTTGCGCTGCCCCATCACCCGAAAAAAAACAACCTTTGGCAAACATTGATTTTCTTCTCAATACTTTCTGAAGTCCACTTGGGGGCTCTTTCGCAGAGTCCGGTTTGTACAGCAGGCGAACGTGGGCCAGATAATTAACAGAACGAATCATGAGGAAAAAGTAAAACAAAAACCCATTTGGAAGCACACACACTGGTGCGGAGGAACCCACAAATGTTTGCACTTCAGACGCCCCAAAGCAGGGAATAAACAGCGTTTTTTGGAGCGTGACGTGTTAAATACATTGCCTGTTGGCTGCAGCGGGAACCAGCTTTGTTCCGAGATGCTAAGAACAGCTTTTAACCATTGCTAATCCGAGTGAGTCAAACACACACTGTATGCGTCATTTCCATTATCGAGCGCTGGCTTTCGAATTAGCGCCGAGCCGTGTTACGTGTGCGGGAGGAGGAGGGGGGGGGGGGAGGGGGGGGGGGGAGGGGTGGCATGGGGGGACGGTGAAGGAAGCGGAGGTAGGGCCATCTCTGGGGTAATCGGATGCTGCATGGATGTTAAACTGCTTGCTTATGAATTAGACATGCACAAGTTGAAGTGCTTTGTGGTCGGGCGTCTCGGAGAAGCTCGGGGCCATACAAATGGAGGAAAACAAGGGAGCAGGTTTACAGTGACGCAGAGCCACATGAAAGGAATCCAAACACTGCACGGGAAACGAGACACTCTCCGAAAACGAGGAAAAAGGTTCAATTGACTTGAATGGTAATCATCTTGTTTTACACTGCCCGACCCAAAAGAAAAGGTCACCCGCTCAAATCTTGTATTGATGCATCAGATCTTGTGTTGATGATGGGAGAGTGTGACCAGTGTGCAAAGCCTTCTCAATGGGGTCCAGATCTGGTCTCTGGAAACGATGTGTCACGCTCCCTGAACCACTCTTTCACAGTGTGAGCCCGATGAATCCTGGCATTGTCATATTGGAATATACCATATAGATCGTGACAGTTAAGCCCTGATGGACACTTTTGTTTTGGTCAGACAGTGTAGTAGTTTTGACACGTTAATGTGACAAAAAGGGCAGCACGATTTGGAAAAAAAAAAAACATTCTGGAAAGTATGCAATAGGTTGTGTTTACATTTTAGAATGTGATGATGTCGTAATGTCAGGTGGAGGGCAGGGGCCAATACAACTCTATGGGAGAAATACAGTTATTGTAAAACACTGCAGGTGAATTATTTTTAAATTTAAAGATATCAATTTGAAACTTCTGCTACTGGCATAAATATGAAGAATAAATGTACTGCAAGTTTTCTGTCATTTTATGTGTTCATATAAAAATAAGGTGCTTTTTTTCGGTGACGAAAACTGAATAATGGATTGAGCCAGAATCAAATTTGTGGTTTTATTTTGTTGGTATATTAGTCACAAAGACTATTTCAGAGGGGATTTGTTTGATTTCTTTTTTAACATTCAAAAGTCAATAAATCAGCCTAGGAATTAGATATGAAAAAAATCTTCAAAATATTGTTCAATCCAAAATTTGAAGTCTTTAGGAGCTACTGAAATCGAGATGTTGTTGCCCCACTGCCTTTAGAGAAAAATACCCTTGAAATTCTGTTGTCCCATATAAATCTATGGAGAAACATTCAATCAGCGCAATATTTAAACATGTAATTGTGAAGATTAGGTATATATTTTTTAATTTCCTGGTGAAAGTTTATGTTCAGAGACCAATTTGGCCCATTCTCCCAGTAATTACAGAGATATTAACCAAAAACTAAGACAAATAAATCTGCAGTTCGCTTTCTAGCTTACCATAGTTACATCATGCGATTTTCAGCAGCTCCACCTCAATTTTAATCTATAGGCTCTTTAGAATGTTGTGATGTCACGTGAACGCAACCTATTGGATACTCCATACTGTAGAGTGGGGGCAATCTGAGCACTGAAATGGTCAGAATACGGCATACGGTGATGCTGTATTTTCAGGACATAACAAATACAGAGGAGAACCACCTGATGACTTCGGCAGGAGGGGAGAGCGTGATTTGCGGTCTTCAGAACATGATCACTCAAAGGTGCACAAAACAATTATATAATCGATAATAGCTGCAGCAAAAAAACACAAAAAAAAAACGTAGTTGCACAAGAGAGCAGTACGCCGTCAATGGAAGACAATCTGGTTTGAAAAGAGGAGCAAAAATGTGGAAATAAATAATATATACTGCAACTATCATGAAATTGAGGTCCAAAAGAAAAACAATGTTCCTCATCAAGTCCTTTTAACTTGAGATGAACTTGATAAGGTTTTGCACTGTAGACAGGCGGAGGAGAGACTCGGCAGATTTGGGGCTTTGGAGAACCTTGGGAGCCTCTGTGTTTTGTGATGACTGGGAACCTGGGAACCCTGACTTCATTACACAGTTTCAGAGAAAATAAAACGGCGCTTCAGGCACACCCTCCGGTCAAAGTGGATGTTTCTCCTCGGGCTTCGCGCAACTGTTTATGGAAAAACACAGTCATCTCTCAGAGGTTCACCACCGGGATCCTGCCGGAGAGAGAGAGAGAGAGAGAGAGAGAAAGTTAACGTGAGGATGAGATGGCTTCCCAGACCCTGTGGTTATATGCCCGATATTATGCTTTATTGTGACTTATTCAACTACTTGATACTTTCAGTAGTAAATACGAATAAAATATCTGCTGAAGTGGTCCTCAAGGAAAAGAGTTTTGGACCCGCTGGTCTAGAGCAGGGCTTCCAAACTTTTCAGGCCGTGACCTCAAATATGATAGAATTGCCAAGAACCCCACTAAAAATGTGACATTGTTTATTTTGTTGTTTGACCACATTCACAAAACTCTGCTGTCTTCAACAACTACATTGTCATTGTCTGTGTGGGCTCTCAGTCATACAGGAGTTGTCCATACTAGATGAAGGAGTCATCTTCTGTACTCTGTAGTTGGAGTGTAGGACGTTTCACCTCTCATCCAAAAGGCTTCGTCAGTGACACTGATGTGTGTCTTCAACTACAGAGTATGGAAGATGGCTCAAGAACCTTCATCTAGGATACACTGTCATTATTTGTCATTTTCACCTTGAGATCCCACGCTAATGTAACAAGGTTATTTTGTTTATTAAATTTCATCAAAATATATCAGCTTTAACACCCTTTATTTGGAGTGTATTTTACCTGGCAGAGGTGGTTGCCATGGCTACACACTTTGCTCCTCCTCCCCTTTGACTGCTGTGTTGCCTCTGTGATAATTTGGGTAATTTTAGTCAACTTTAAATCAGTTTAATTTGTTTCATCTGTAACATAACACTGTTAAGTCTCTGTTTTAAGTGATTATTTGATATTTTTGTGATGTATAATGCTATAGATACAGACGGCATCATGTCATAGAAGGGGGCGTGGCCTCGCCGAGGAGGAAAACATCTTTTGGGGAAACACAATTTTTCACTCATTTTAACCATTTTCTGCCAAAATATAAACTTATTTATCTCATACCAATAAAGTCAAGTCTTTATCGGGTCCATATGAATGTTTATTCACAGCAGATTGTCAAGTAGAAGCGAAAAAATGGCAGTCGTAGCTAGCACTAGCTAGAGTTAGAATTAGCATGATGCTAACATGAAGCATCTGTTAGCATTCTCTGCTATTTATATATTTTTGGGCTGTTGAACCACTTTGCTTCTCTCCATGTCTTTGTATCTTTATTTAGTAGAAAACTATATTCATAATTTGTTTAAGTAGTTTTTGAATAATTAGAGAAAGTTTAGATTTTCCTCCAAATTGTTTTCCCCTGTTTTCAACATGACCATATATGGACAATTCCAGAGATGGCTTCTGTATAGAGCTCCACAGTCCCACTCACTTGCAGTCACGTGTCGGGGTCCGACACAAAAAATCCCATGTATTTATTAAGAGTTTAATGGCACGACGCCGGCTAATCAGCTATGTGCTAATTACCGACACTTGCGTGGGTATTTTATAAGAAAGAAACAAACAATGCTTAAAAATAGGACAAAATTACTTTTATAATTTTGCAGTTTATTACGTTTTAGACAAATCTTCAATTTTGCCTTGTATGTTTCATGTCCGTGAGTTAGCGCATACTGATTAGCCAGCGTTATGCCATTTAACTCGAGGGGGCAGGTAAGACTTGTTTTATTGTGATTCCTAAGTTTCAAATAAAAGCCTCAAAACCTCTCATCATTGCACCCAGGGTCAAACTTCAAGGGGTTACACTAGTGCTCACGACCCCCAGGGAACCACTGGTCTCGAGCAAAAAACGTTTAACAAACTAAAAACAAATTCTGCTCAGTTGGTAACATGGTCAAATTATAACAAAGGTAATTTAAGCACTGCCATGATCAGAACAAGTTTGGTGAAGGTGTATTGAGTTTAAAACAAGAAGAAGGAGCGTCATAGATCTCACAACGTCAGTCATTTTAGTGGAAAAGGGAGATGGACTAAAATCATGCAGAATACTCAAGTGTGTGTTTAACAATGCAACATGATGCATTATTATATTATGTGGTTCCACAGCGCTCAGGCTTCTCTCTTCAGCCTAAACCTGCACAGTAGGTTAATCCTCTGGCAATGAACTCCTGACTAATATCTCTGACGCTGGGAAATGAACCCGCTGTGGTCGCTCACTGCTACCGAAGCGCTGCCCAACAACAGCGCGGTCTACAAATACAAGAACAACAAATGATTGAAGAAGAAAGAAGTGGAGCACAGGCGTTTAAATCGGGACATGTTGTAAGGAGAAATTGAGAGCTTCTTCACGGGGGATTGAGAGCAGGCAAAGCTGATGGGGGGGTGTAGGAAATTGTGGGGAGCGAGCTGCTCAGTACATGCTATAATTATCCAGATTGAGATTAACTTTAAATACCTCCCGAATAAAGGCATCGTTTTATGGAGGGTGCTTATTCACTGGCCCGGGATGACTCATGTGGAGTAGGGAGTTTAAAATATTTTTCAGCGAAGGCAGCTACACTTGGGGATGTGGAGCTCCTTTGGGGAAAACTCCAGTGTCCAATTATACTGTACCTTTTTTTTTTTTTTTTTTTTTTACAAAGAACGAAACAAAGGAGGACTCAGGCGCCACCAAAACACAAAAAAAATAAAGCCTTGGAGTGTTGAAAATGGCTACAATTAGGCTTTGCATTTTTTGGTCCTTGTTTTTTTAACACTGTCATTTAGAAAGAAGTGATAGTGGAATGGTCATGCTTTACAAGGGACTAGCTTAAAGGCTTAGGAAAGGTCTGTTTCTGATATCGATTTGGGCATATTGTTAGAGAAGATGAGGGAAAAAACTATTCAATCCAGCAGTCGACTGGCTTAAAAATTGAATTTTTTGAGCCTCGTTTCCTTCTCCGTTTGATTCCGTTGCTTCTGTCTTAAGAAATAGACAATTTAAAAACACTGCCTGCTCAAAGAAAAGCTCTAATATTTCGTTGTAGCACCTTTTGCTTTGATTACAGCACGCATTCACTCTGGCATTGTTTCAATTAGCTACTGCAGTGTCAAAAGTGTTGCGTTCATTTCTCACCAAGATCTGGTATTGATGATGGGAGAGTGTGATCACTGCGCAAACCTTCTCCAGCACATCCCAGAGATTCTCCATGGGGTTATGATCTGGACTCACGTGCTCCCTGAACCACTCTTTGACAGTGTGAAAGAGCCTGTGCCAAAGCCTGTTCCATCAGGGCTTTGATGGAATAACCAGGTTCAGCTGATCTCATTGTTTGGGCGTATAGTGTTGCTGAATCTAGACCTGATCAACTGCAGCAACTCCGGATCTGAACAACCTACCACTAAAAACATGTACAATAGCCCAGGATGAATGAGAGTATGTTGAGAGTGCTCGTGGGGGACGACGGATGGAAATTAGCCCAACAATCCGGTGTCTTTACTTTGATTTTACTGTACGGATGTCGAATTGCTCCTATAAGGTGTTAATACGCCTTACAATATAGTGCCCCTTTTTATCCACTTAGAAAACTGTTTCATTTTGTGTATACTTGGATCGTGTAACTACTCATGTAACCGTATTTAAAGCCACATTGCGTACAATTTTATCCAATAAATCAAATTCAAATACAAGCATCTATTTTATTACAGATATTTTCCATCCATCCACCCTGGGAAGGAAGCTCATTTCAGCCGCTTGTATTCGCGATCTTGTCCTTTCGGTCATTACCCAAATCTCAAGACCGTAGATGAGAGTGGGAACATAGATCGATCGGTAAATCGAGAGCTTTGCCCCCGACTCAGCTCCCTCTTCACCACGACAGACCGATACAGCGACCGCATCACTGCTGACGCCGCACCGATCCGTCTATCGATCTCACGCTCCATCCGTCTCTCACTCGTGAACAATACCTCATAAATGTACAAACAAACATATGCTTTTGCTGACATGACTGTAACTTTATTGGGAGTGGGTACGTCTCCAGCTCGTCTCCATGGAGATGTTGAGCTGGTCATTGGGAGCATGTTTTGTTTTGCCGGCAACAGTATTGTCCAAAATGTTACGTGGTGTACCTTTAAATAGAGAATACATGGCAGAGCTTGGTCGCATCTAACTTCACGTCCGTTTGGCCCCATAGAGGAGAGGAGGAGAGGCTAAATGCTAACAACATCTTTGGTCTTTTTGCATGACAAAGCACACACGTAAAGACCAGACAGGTACACATCAACTCGTCTAAGCTCAGGTAAGATAATATCTCAGTATGGAAAAATGGTGGCCTGTTCCTTTAACATGCACTGTCCCGACGAAATAAACAAATACATAAAAAAAATACATAAAAACAGTTGAACTTCAGGCAGTGATATTCACTAATCTTTCACCCCAAGTACCAGCAGACCTAGATCAAGATCAAATCAGGACTAAATCAGGCCAAAATTTGAGCTAATTTGGGTCAAACCATGTCTAAACTAGAAAGGCACCGAAAACCACCAAAGCATTAGTTAAATTATCACAAAATGAAAGGAAAATTGAAAAACCTGGAGTACTACGATCAGTACTACATGTATCATAGTTTGAGAACCATTGCATCTCATTTACATAATTAGCTATGGCTTGAAGATAATAATACCCTACACTTAACAAAGCAGTACTATAAAGTGTGCTACATTGCATTGGTTCAACTGTGCAGTCTCCACACACAACCTGCTTATGGTAAATAATCTCGATGCAGTAACACGCGACTCAAACCTCAACACTGATATAAACTTTGGCACGAGGAATTCACCGTCTCGCTGTAGCCGGGCAGTCGCTTATTGAAAGAGGGAGAAAATAATTAAAGTTGCCGCAGATATTGTTGGAGAAAGTAAACTTTTCGATCCATCTCGGTTGTGGCGTGACACCGACAGTGCTCTGGGGACTCGGAGGTGTAACCAGTGGCAGCAGTTAAAACTTTCCACAACTCTGTCAAAAATCTTTCCAGTTTAGCTTCAAACCTCCCCCAACCTCCACCTCACATTATGCATCGCTCAGGCATTTTAAACTACTTTTGGACACTTCCTCATTGATGGTTATCAGTTATTACCTTATAGGGCTGAACAATAATCACAAATTGAAATATCATAAAGGCTGCTATCATTTAGGTAAAGCAATGAAATTAATACAAAAATCTGTTTCCATCAGTATCTATTGTGTACAAAACATCCCGACAAACACGTTCTGAAATAGGATTCTTGAATACGTTTGGAAGTCCACTGTAATCCCTGTGCACTCAGTTATTAAGCATTATCAATTTCATAAATTTTCATGGCGAGTTTTCTAGCATTTCTGTGACACTGACCCTGAAAAGTGACACTGCAAGTGATGAAATGTGCCTATAAACTCGTCCCTGTGAAGAATTGGGACACTATGAATATATTAGAAAAGTTAATAACGAGTTTAGTAAGTAACATTTTAATTTAGTGGTTTCCTCTGTCCTTCTTTTGCAATCAAAAAATCAGGTATTGCTCCATTAACCTATACCCTATAGCAGCCCGGTGGCTCCTATGATGCTTCCGGATGCATTTTATTTTAGTTTTTTTTGGATGTCTAGTACGTTTTCTGAATGAAATGTATATGTAACCATGGATACGGTTATGGAAATGAAATACTTTACATAAAAAGTTGCATAGTGCACTTTTAAAGGGACTATACAGAGTTTAAAAATGTAAAAATTAAGTATTTTCCTCCCCCTACATGTTCTAGCCATGTCCTCATGTGTAGAATGAGCCCAGACCTGTTCACCACAACTGCCTCTAAAATCCTGAACTGTCAAAAAGTTGTTTGTGTCCGAATTGCCGTCATGCACGAGCTTAATATAGAAGGTGCTGTTAAATGTATGACCTGAGGTGGCAGTAGTGAGTATAAAATGGATAACTTGCATCTAGCCCCTTTAAACATCTTTTATATAAAACTCAGCTCGAACTATAACAAATGCTTTCTACAGTTTAATTCAACATAAACAAATCTTCCACTGTTTCGTCCAAACTCCAAAACTCGGGTCTGTTTCTGCCAAAGAAATGGCTGTAAACCTGTCGATTGTAAAGTCCCATGACGACTATTGAGACTGAGAGCAGGGATTGTGATTTCGATTAAATTTCAATTACGGTAATTGCCCAGCCCTAACCCTACCGTCCCTGTGTGAAGTGCTTTGCCACGGGAAAAGCGCTGCCATTCCATTCCACCAACCCAGCCATAACTTCTGTCCCGCTACACAAACACAATTAATGCCATAAGAAAACACATGGGGCTGGAATAACTGTGAGCTACAAACCAGACAAAGACCCACCAAATATCCCATTTACACTTGTATTACCCCCAGAGGGAAAACAAAAAGGATTTATTAAGGTAAACAAGTTACTTGCTTTAAAGCGTATACCTCTATTTACTACTTATTTGTTTTCACACAATCCCGTCTTTGATTTCACATTTTCTGTCTATTTGCACCCTCTGAGTGTTCTTGAGAGCTGATGTAGCCTGGTTTTACCAGACCCTCGTACTCATTGCGTTTCGTACAAGGGTCTGGATCGTCACAATTGAGCTCCGTTATCAGGTGGGAGGGGTGAACTCCTTTGAGACGATTGGATCTGATTTTCGCTAGCCCGAGTGAGTGAAGCAGCTATCATAACTCTATCATAGCTCTATCATAGCTCTATCATAACTCTATCATAACTCTATCATAGCTCTATCATATCTCTATCATAACTCTATCATAACTCTATCATAGCTCTATCATAACTCTATCATAACTCTATCATAACTCTATCATAGCTCTATCATAACTCTATCATGACTCTATCATAGCTCTATCATAACTCTATCATAACTCTATCATAGCTATCATGACTCTATCATAACTCTATCATAGCTCTATCAGAACTCTATCATAACTCTATCATAGCTATCATGACTCTATCATGACTCTATCATAACTATCATAACTCTATCATCACTCTATCATAACTCTATCATAGCTCTATCATAACTCTATCATAGTTCTATCATAACTCTATCATCACTCTATCATAACTATCATAACTCTATCATCACTCCATCATAACTCTATCATGACTCTATCATGACTCTATCATAACTATCATAACTCTATCATCACTCTATCATAACTCTATCATAGCTATCATAACTCTATCATAACTCTATCATAACTCTATCATAACTCTATCATAACTCTATCATAACTCTATCATAGCTCTATCATGACTCTATCATAACTCTATCATGATTCAATCATAACTCTATCATAACTATATCATAGCTCTATCATGACTCTATCATAACTCTATCATGACTCTATCATAACTCTATCATAACTCTATCATAGCTCTATCATAGCTCTATCATAACTCTATCATAACTCTATCATAGCTCTATCATAACTCTATCATAACTCTATCATAGCTCTATCATAGCTCTATCATAATTCTATCATAACTCTATCATAGCTCTATCATAACTCTATCATAACTCTATCATAACTCTATCATAGCTCTATCATAGCTCTATCATAGCTCTATCATAACTCTATCATAGCTCTATCATAACTCTATCATAACGCTATCATAACTCTATCAAAACTCTATCATAGCTCTATCATAACTCTATCATGACTCTATCATAACTCTATCATGATTCTTTCATAACTCTATCATGACTCTATCATAACTCTATCATAACTCTATCATAGCTCTATCATAGCTCTATCATAACTCTATCATAGCTCTATCATAACTCTATCATAACTCTATCATAGCTCTATCATAACTCTATCATAGCTCTATCATAACTCTATCATAACTCTATCATAGCTCTATCATAACTCTATCATAACGCTATCATAACTCTATCATAGCTCTATCATAACTCTATCATAACTCTATCATAGCTCTATCATAACTCTATCATAACTCTATCATAGCTATCATGACTCTATCATAACTCTATCATAACTCTATCATAACTCTATCATAGCTCTATCATAACTCTATCATAACTCTATCATAACTCTATCATAGCTATCATGACTCTATCATGACTCTATCATAACTCTATCATAACTCTATCATAGCTCTATCATAACTCTATCATAGCTATCATGACTCTATCATAACTCTATCATAACTCTATCATAACTCTATCATAGCTCTATCATAACTATCATAGCTCTATCATAACTCTATCATAACTCTATCATAACTCTATCATAACTCTATCATAACTCTATCATAGCTCTATCATAACTATCATAACTCTATCATCACTCTATCATGACTCTATCATGACTCTATCATAACTCTATCATAACTATCATAACTCTATCATAACTATCATAACTCTATCATGACTCTATCATAACTCTTGGGGGCATTCCTTGCGCATTCCAAGGCTTCAATTTTAATTTCTGGATATTTGGGAGCCGAGCCAGGACGGATTGAAGAGCTTTCATTACTTTCATATTCGCCACCATTGCCAAACGTCTTGCTTGCATCCTTGACGTCACCGACAACACCCGCCTCCCCCGCTCGCTGAATAGTAGGTTGAAATTCAACCGATGTAACGCGGCCACTGAGATCAGACCCAGACGTACATGTAGGGAAATTATAATAGACCGGAGTTTACGGATTGCTGAGGCCAGGCTTGAGCTGATGTAACACGTGAATTTTTCCATAAAGGCTTTTCTTATCTTATCTTGAAGGTGCAGTTCATATTCACTAAATAGCAGGTTTTGAATATGCAGGATTACTCCAAGAACAAAACACACTTGCCTCCAGGTGTTTTCTTCGTAAGGGAAGCATTACAGCATTATGAAAAGCCAAGAAAAGTAGGATTTCAAACGCAGCACGGGTAATGATAACTGATTTTGTCTGAAAACAACAATAATCTACCTGTAGATCAAACCTCGCCGTGGTGCTGTGTCATTACCTCTCCCGGTCTGTGAAGGAGGAGGAGGTGCTGTGGAGCGTCTGCCGACTGTCCTCCGAGGCGAGCGAGCGGGGGAGAGCGAGGGAGAGGGGGGGGGCCACGCCACGGGACAGCGGGGGCGGGTGACGGGAACAGCTGCGGTCGTAACTGTGAGGATGAGACAGACATGGAGAGAAAAGGAAACTAATGTTAGGAGATAAGAAACCCTTTATTAAAGCGGAACTTATCCTTCGCATCAGACAGGGCAGTTGTGGGAGTAGTGGGTTAAGCGCTCGCCCATAACCCAAATGTGATTACCACCCATGAATTATTATAATGGTCCCTTTTGTGGGCATAACAGACAACATGAAACAGCCCTAATAATAGGAAGGACAGTCACGTAATACCATTCTTAATTAGTCTTCCCAGGACAAAATGAATGAGCCTAAAGTTAGCTGCGTTTATGCACAGAGAAAACCCATTCCTGCGTTCAAACCAAAAAAAACAACACAGGGTCCAGTGTGCTGAAGGATTGAAAGGTCAATCCTATTTTTTATTGAATGTGCACGTAGTTGAATTTTGATGTGTAAAGCCGCCCCTATATGTTTCCAAGGGAATTATGGTGTGGTTAATTAAATACTCTTAATTAAATAAGCAGGAGCAGGGTCATGGTAGTTTGGAAGGGAAACACAGGGCACATGCATAATAGGTTTTAAGGTTTTGATGGGAAATTTGCTTGTTTTTTCCAAAGTCGGACAAAAAAAAAAAAACATCCACATAGGGTTAATCCTGGACAACGGACTGTCTCCCACTGCTCTGTTTTCCACTTAGAAAACCACTCCTTTTCTGGAAGTATTAGGAATGTTCTATTAATTAAAATTCGCTGGCTATCCTTAGAAGTTCTTGGATCACGAACAAACCTCTATCGTGCCTTTGAACTCGAAATATTACATTTTTCATGGGATTTTGACTTCAGGAACCACAGCCGGGTCCGAGGTGGGCGGGGCGGTCGAGCTCTTATAAGTTTGCCTTCGCCTTATTAGAAGACCACTAAACAGTGGGTATAAATTGCAATAAAGGAAGTTGGGGAACAGAGAGAACTCATGAAATAAAAGAAGGAAAAGAAATAAACAAAGCCTTAATGTGTGGAGACATTTAGCATCAGCGTGTGCCCTGTTCTGCCACAGCGAGGGAGAATTTGTGTGCGAGGACTCATTACTGCGCTGAGGGAGAGAGGGGGGAGAGGGCAGAGGGTAGAGGATTTTGTTTTGTTTGTGTCTTCTTACTATAGTATGACAACATGTGAGAAATATTTATGAGCACCATCTATAAGATACTTACAACTATAGGTATTTTAAATAGAACACATTACAAGCATTC
Source organism: Gobius niger (assembly GCF_951799975.1). NCBI lineage: Eukaryota > Metazoa > Chordata > Actinopteri > Gobiiformes > Gobiidae > Gobius > Gobius niger. Next base: position 10,616,821 of record NC_136859.1, on the reverse strand, counting down.
AAAACAATATGGGTGTTATTGTGAGGCCACTGTTTTTCCACACTGAGATATGTTCTTACCTTAGGCGAGTGGATGCCTACCTGTCTGGTCTTTGCCCTCAGTTTTGCAAAAAGACCAAAGATGTTGTTAGCATTTAGCCTCTCCTAGCAGTAATATCTTCACTCCTAGGAATTCTGAAGATATTACGGCACAGACGTCGAAGTGCTCCTCAGGTGTTATTACGCCTTACAATATAGTACCCTCTTTATCCGCTTTGTGTGACTATACTCGGATTGTGTAACTACTCAAGTAACCGTATTTAAATAGGGAAAATGTGGGAGAGCTTGGTCGCTTCTAACTTCACCCAGTTTGGCCCCATAGAGAAGAGGAGAAGCTAAATGCTAACATCTTTGGTCTTTTTGCATGACTGAGGGCAAAGACCAGACAGGTACGCATCAACTCATCTAAGCTCAGGTAACAACATATCTCAGTATGGAATAACGGTGGCCTGTTCCAGCACATCACCAGCTTCGCCTCGACAAGATATGGGATGGGTACCGTTAAACGATACCTGTATGGTACCGGGGGGTATTGAAAAAAAACTTTATAGACCAAGTTTTGATGCTGTTAGCTCAATGGACAGATATTTTAGTATAGGTTTAAAAAAATGTATCATTCAGGTATCGGTATCGTAGACCAAGTATCGTTAAAAATGTAAAGGTACCCAGCCCTAGTCGAGATGTTGCTGTGTTCCTTTGACTGGTATACATTTGGCTCTTATCTAAAGAGATTCAGAAGACATCTCTGGAAATGTTAACGTTCTAAGCTGCCAGAGGGGAAAAACAAAGGGGAAAAAGAACAACTCTTTGACCAACCACTCCACCGCTACTTTAGCAAATGGAGAGGAGTAAAGTGGAGAATGCTAATCATAATGCTAACCGTTAGCTTCGAGCGCCGATCTTTTCATTTCAACTGGACAATTTTCTCAATTTTCTAAAACCAGAATGAGACAAAACATTCACAAGGACCCAATTTTGACTCAACTTTATTTGTGAGTGCTAAAAATGCTGATAGTCCACCAGAAAACTGCAAAAAGAGTGACAAATTGCAATTCCCATGACAATATGCTAACATATAATGATAACCCACAGCAAAACTAAGTTTGTCTGTGTCTAGCTGAGCTTCAGGGGCACGTGTGTTATTGCTAACATAGTTTTCAACAGTTTAGTTGCTCCTACGGCGTAACAACATCTGGAAAGTTCCGCAGTGTGGCTTTAATATATTGTAAGCAGGGCACAGTTGAGTTCACGGGGGGCACAGAGGAGGGCACCGCGGGCACAGAGGATGGCTCAGGGGCTAGTCGTGCTGTGCGTGATGATGAAATGAGGTGCAGAGGTGAGCCGTTGTCTTGTAGCCAGTTTAAGTGGTCAGGGTCTTGAATACAAATGAATCGATTGAGTGAAGGGTTTGCTTTAGGTAAGAGGCCAGGCCATGACCCGTCTCTATTTATATTGTGTGTTATTATTATCCCGTTCGCATTTTAACCACTGAACTTTCCCCACGGTTTGGCCTCGTGTCAGTCTGATACCACAGTCTGAGAATTTCCATATTATATCCAACATTTTAGTGGAATATCTCCCAATATGACATCAAGTTCTTTTTTGCATTAGAAGAGCCATCTGTCTGTATTTGTTTGTGGTTTTATATGGAATTATAAACTAAAACTTAACAGATTGGAATTAGGTTTTGCAAGCTCAACACGTTTCTTAAAGTACTTTGCAGTCCACTATTAATTCCCTTCCACCTCAACTTCTGAGGCCGCAGATGCCCTGTGGCTGACAGACAGAAACATGGCTGCCATTTTGCACCAGCAGACTTTTTGACACGACCAATACATTACACACTCTCTAAGCTTGGAGCAAGATTTGAGCTGCTGACTGCTTCCCCCTTCCATTTAGTTCAGGTACAATTTTTGGTCCAAAAAATGTTCTCAGGGTTGAAATCACTTAAACTTTTTAAACTGATCATTGTCCAAGAAATAGCTTTAAAAACCACTGAATTTAACAATAGAGATGCACCAATCGAATTAGGGTTGTGTTGTCACGTCCGAGGCACTGGTGGGCAACGCAAATGTATTAAATAGATAATAATAGTTCTATGGTGGGTCAAAACATGGTTCACAAACAGAGCTTTGCTTCTGTAAAATATCTGTGATTTAAAGAAACAGCTCTTCAAGCTTCAAGTTTTCCCACTAGTCACCAAAACATCCGGTGAAAATCGCAGAAATAAACAATAACAGCGATCCTCCCTATACTGGTATCGGATATCGGAGCTACTACTGGAAAAATATATATCGGATATTCCAAATTTCCGCTACTGAAGCCAAGGCTGGATTTATGAAGGGGCTTACAGGGGCTGAGCCCAGGGGCCCCTGGGCATACGGAGAAAAATGTGTGCTCAGTGCGGACTGTAAACTAGTTCCCTCTCTTTGCAAACTCCCTCACATTTATCAGATGATTTTTTTTTTACCCGAGAATAAACCGAGAATAAACCAGGTCTAAACCAGGTCTAAACCAGGACTAAGCCAAGAATAAACCAGGACTAAACCAGGACTACACAAGGTCTAAACATTTTCATTGAGTGTCAACTCAATGAAAATGGCTCAGGAAAAAACATGTACCTATTGGTCTGTTAAAATGCACCATTAAAATAAAAGATCTCTGTGGGAGGACCCCCAGAGCCCCCTTATAAATGAGTCCCCCCCCATCAGTCTGGCAGTAGCAAAGGTTCTTCCACGAGGGCCACAGAGCTCAAATTGGGGTCATTATATTAAACAGTTTTTTTTTTCAAACTAGTACTATTACTTCTGCATGTTCAAATTTAAAGAAATTAATTCCTTTTATCCTTTGTACAGAGAGAGAAATCAGACAGACAGACAGACAGACAGACAGACAGACAGACAGACAGACAGACAGACAGACAGACAGACAGACAGACAGACAGACAGACAGACAGACAGACAGACAGACAGACAGACAGACAGGCTGGGACAGAACTATGATTGGATCACCTAAAAGCCTCTTTCAAGAAAGTCTTTTGGTATCAGTTAAAATCAGCAGACACTCAAACCCTCAGTATCGGTAACGGAAGCAAAAAACCTGGATCGATGCTTCAAAATATATAACTTAATTTTTTGTGTTGGAAAATAGTGTTGGGGTTGCTGATGCATCCATCACCAAAACAGGGGTCACAGAGAATAAAACGGGAATCACTTCTTTAGTTCACAGACTTCATCAGAGTTTAGTCTTAAAATGACATTCTTGATCTAGGTATAAACTCGATCTCCTCCAACAAAAAGCTTTGGTTTCTTCTCAGACTCAAACTTTGAAAGTCTCTTCCCTTTGTTTGCTTGTTTAGTTTGGTCATTACAGTCCGCAGTCGCAGAGGTCAGCCTGTGTGGTGGTCAGGGTGGCCTACTGTCACTTGAGGACGCAGAATTATTGCATATGGTGTAGTCGCCCGTCTGCTCCCGGCTCTGAAGAACACTTAGATGCACCACAAAGCTGTTCACTGCAGACTTTTAGAGCCATAGAGTACCCTAATTTCCTCCCGGTAACACCTGTCTCTGCTCTTTCTCTCTCCCTTGCTTCCTCTTTCTCTCTGCCACCCTCTATCCCTATCTCACTCTCTCCTCCTCCCGGCTGTATATACACACAAACACTGTCACGCTCACAACATTAGCCACAGTGACAATCTGAGGGCTGGGGAAAAACACTCAGCACATATGCTCCTCTTCTATAATCACAATGAACTGGATGGAAGCCAATCTCTACTATAGGCTATCATCGCGGTCCATCTGCACACCCTCTCGCTCGCCCGACACATGGCGTTATTTACACATTTATGACACCGAGGCACGAGCCAGTCTGACGCTACAGCTACCAGCGAGCGGCCTGTTATTCACACTACGCACCAGGGTTCTCGTCAAGCCCAGTCTGAGACCAGTTACAGACCAAGACACTGTGGACAAACAGGGCAGGTAACTCCTCTCCTGTTTATGTAGAGTCGAGAACCCAGAGGGCGAAACTGACAGATGGACTGACCGACAAGAGAAAGGCATCTATCTGGAATCAAAACAAACATGATGCGAGCATGAAGAAAGATGACAGGCAAAGCACTAAGCACATGGAGTGTGACAATATATCGATTTTGTGATATATCACGATATTTTGGCACAATACTTTTGATGACGTCATGCATATTAATGAGGTAGCAGTGCTCCATAGTTTAGTTTTGATCAAGAATAATGATCAAGAATACAGTCAGAACAGCAGCACTACAGTTTTAAGCCCTTGGGCCAGACACTGTCACACATGATGAATAATATGTAGTATGTAAAAAAAAAAAAGTAAAAAATCGCAACGAATCATCATCATTATCGTGAGCCATGTATCGCGTATCCTATCGAATCGTGAGGCACCGAGAGGTGGGCGGCACGGCAGCCTTGCAATAGCGCTCGTTCTTCACAGCTAGAAGGTCCCGGGTTCGATTCCCACCTGGACGGGACCTTTCTGTGTGGAGCTTGCATGTTCTCCCCTCCAAGTACTCCGGTTTCCTCTACCACTAAAACATGTACAATAGGCCAAGAGGAATAAGAGTAGGTTTGAGAGTGCGCATGGGGATGACGGATGGAAATTAGTAGTGTTTACATGCATATACCCCATGTAGGCGCTTTGAGTGCCTAATGTAGGTGGAAAAGCGCTATATAAGTTGAGACCATTTACCATTTACCATTTTACCATGTGTGTTCATTAACATGCACTGTCCCGACCAAATAAATCAATCAGTGGTGAGAGATACTTGAAAGGAAATTTCTTCTGTATTTGAGCTACATGCTTCAACTTCAACAGCTTTGATTGCTAAAGGTTTTTAACTTGACAGTCAATTTTATTTGCAGTATGCATGATTACTATTACAAGTACAACTCCTTACAATTCAAATTCTCTATTTCCTGGCTACAGGGGGGGCTCTATTGTACATGTTTTTGTGATATAGAAAACTACTACTACTACTACTACCACCTCAAAAACATTGCTAAAATAAAAAACATAGTGTCTAAACCAGATTTGGAGAGTTTAATTGATGCATTTGTCTCCAGTCGGTTAGACTATTGTAACAGCCTGTTCACTGGCCTCTCTAAACGAGCTGCAGTACATTCAAAATGCTGCTGCTCGAGTCCTGACCACAACCAGGAAATACGACCATATTAGTCCAGTGCTCCGGTCTCTGCACTGACTTCCTGTCACTCAGAGAAGAGATTTTAAAATAGCTCTGCTAGTTTATAAGTCTCTTCATGGTCGGGCACCGGAATATATAGCTGACATGGTACAGTAATATGAACCATCTCGGGCCCGAGATCCTCAGGGAGGGGTCTCCTGGTGGTTCCTGGAGTCACCACTAAACACGGCTGGGAAGCTGCGAATGAATTGCCCCTCAGGGAGAAATAAAGTCTTCTGAATGTGAATCTGAAAAGTGTGGAACAGCCTCAGCGAGGATGTGAGACAGGCCTCAACTCTTACTATGTTTAAGTCCAGGCTGACGTGCCTATTTACTGTCGCCTATGGCCATTGATGGTATTTTAACTACTTTTAATATATAGCTTTAATATACCCATATATCTATATATATCATATATATGTCATTTTATATATTTCTATGAGTGTATTGATTGATTTGTTTTATTGTGTTTTTGGTGTCACAATTTAAATATCTACAACGTAACTGTTAATTTTACTTGTAACTGATAATGTCAGCTTAACCTGCTTTGTTTACATATGGACGACCGTAGTGTGCTATTGTACATGTTTGTGTTGTTTTATGTGGACACCAGGAAGAATAGTTATTGCAGCGGTAATAACTAATGGGGATCCGTAATAAAGATTAACATAAATATATTTTTAACGGTCAAGACTGTACAAATGACGTCCACTACAGGAAAAAGAGTCGTGTGATGGAAGCCCACGCTCCACATGGTGAGGTCTGCCGCCACATCCTCTCCTTTTAAAGCCCCGTTACTCACACAATGTACAGACTTTGTGAGACCAGGGCAGGCGAGTGTGTTTTCCACTTCAAAAGGAGCGTGGTGAAGTAAGTCACTGAAACAACAGCACAGCCTGAGCGGCGAACAGAGCGAGGGGTATACGAGCTTATCGTGTATCAGCTGAAGCCGAACCGGAGGATTATCTGCGGAGGAATCGGCAGCCGGACTGGCAGCTCTGGAGGAACCGGGGAGATAAGAGGCTCCGCAAAGACAGCCGCAATGACAATATGAGAGTGAGAAAAAAAAAAAGAAAGGAACACAGGAGACAAGAGATACAGGCAGGGCCACAGTGTAATGTTGCCTTTGATAGTCCTAGTTTAGTTATAATTTAGTTTAGACCAGGCTTAGTCTTACTTTACTGAATGAACTCCTGGTTTAGTCCTTATATTCTCAGGAAACATATTAAAGTCTAAGATCTAGACCTATGAGACTTCCATAGTGTGAACAGTTATGGAAACAAGGCGAAGTGGCCCCGGGTGGAAAGAGAAGACAGAGGAGTTAATGTGGTGTGAGAGCTGAGGCAAAGCTGAGATTACAACCAGCGTATAACAAGAGAAAATGACATGAAAGTACATTCTGTGAAGCAGCGGACAATGGCACGAGAATAATAAAACGCGCGATGAGCAGATACAAAAGTTATCGCAAATGAGCAGAAAGCAAAATGACAATGTGAAAAAGCAGCGCGGCACATTGTTGTCAGGTTTCTTCTATTTCTTTGTAAAAAAAACAAAACAAATGGAGTCTGTGCAGTCGTGTAGAGGTATAAAAATAAAAGATGAAGAAAAGAAATCTGTAGGACAATGGGTCGTCATATAAACGCACAGAATACATTGTTTGACATTGTAAAAATATGCCAGTGCTCAGATCAGTTATGTATTATCAAAGAGGAGTCACAATAATAGAGATTGGGATTTCTTTTGCACTTTACGAGTTCGACAAGCTTCTCAAAACACCATATTATTCTTTCACTCCCCGCATACAGTTGCTGGGTCATGCACCAGCACCAGGGGCCTCTCCTACTACCACCAATCACACACCACATCCCCACAGGTGCGACAGTGAAGTGTCTTGAGACGACAGCTGTACGCACTGATCACAAGGGCATAGCACAAAAAAGAGTTGATATTAATACGTTTTTGACCTTTCAGTGTCCCAGCGGCTGCTTGGGTGGTTAACATAGCTCCTTTACTTACCATCCTGATGGCCTGTAGGACGCTCCAGGATTAATAGTTTTTTTAGGTTTTCACAGCTTGTTGAACCGTATCCCTGGTTCAACTATGGTTCAACCAGCCGCCTGTGCCCAGACACAGGCAGCTGGGCACAGACAGTGGGGAGTCAGGCTCCTCAAGAGCTGACAGCTAATTCCCGACTCGTGCCATGTGCTTGTATTCTCACGGGCATTTTTATTTAGAAATACTGAGATATTTGTATTCCGTTCAGAAAGCTTCTCGGAAATCCTTAAAAAAAAATGAAATTAAATTGATCCTGAAGCATCATGGGAGCCACCGGGATGGAAAGTAAAGGTGCTTTTACACAAAATCTTGGATAGTGCAGCTTTAAACTTTAAAGGGGCTAGATCAGGGGTCGGCAACCTTTAACACCGAAAGAGTCATTTGATCCGGTTTCCACGGAAAAGAAAACACTGGGAGCCGCAAATACTTTTTGACATCTAATGCTGGGTTTACACATAACGACGACAAGTCACGAATGCCACGAATCCACATTCGTGGCCGAGGATCACGAATGTGGGTGATACGGGGTAGAGGTTTCATGCGCCGCCACGAACTGTTGCGACCTGTTACTGCGTGTTACGATTAATGGCACGAATTATTACGCACGGTCACGTATATGCGTCCCGCACTGCTGCGAGCTGCTGCGTGCTGTTGCGTGCTGTTGCGTGCTGTTGCGTGCTGTTGCGCGCTGTTGCGCGCTGTTGCGTTCTGTTGCGTTCTGCTGCGAGTTATTGGGAATTGTCGCGTTCTGTCAAAAATCTGTCAAGAATTGGGCGAATGTGGACAAGATCGCCTGCCGCGCACACCAGGGTGGAGGCGGTGCAGAGACGTCTCGCTCCGCCGTGCGCCCCTGACTCCTTGGGCTCTCGCCAAATCGGGTTAAACAAAAAGCAAATACACCAGCTCCGGCCTGTCAATATACTGGAGAATAGCAATAGTTTTTCAGTCTATGGGACAGTCACACCAGTTCAACCCCGCTCCTGTCAACGTGTAACACGGGCAAACGCATCAACAAACGCACGCGCTTCATGTCAGATAAGTCAGTGCAACAGCCGCACAATTTGGGCTGACTTTACTTCACAGAAAAGCATAAAAACACTACACTCACTGTGCACTCGATCTTCTGGGGATCCGTCGTAGAACTTGCTGCTCTTAAACCTCTTTATCCAATAATTCTCACTCGTCTGGTCTGTCCTCAGCTCCAGTTGAAAAAACTTTATAATCCACAAAAACAGGCCTGTCTTCACCTGGCCCGCGCCCACCGCCGCTTGCTTTACGTGTCTAAGGTTGTAAATAAGCCTTAACTTCTCCATGGTGCAGCTGCTGGAACCACGCGCTGTTGTTTTGGTGCGAGGGAGATGCATTCAGGGACAGCGGGAAAGGCGCTTCTTACTGTCCCTTTTTTCCCCACAAACGCGGGGAAAATCGGGACAAATATATAACAGTGGGGTTCTCCAGCGGGGGGGCAATAGGGGTGACAGGGACTGGCTCCCAAACATCAGGAGGAACGACCGCAGGAGGAGGAAAAGCCGGCGTTTTGGCAGGTATACCGGCTTTCACGAGTATGACGTTTATTTTGAGCGACGAAAAACAATAAAATATATTTATTCTAACATGTCAAGATCACAATAATCTTCCAATTTAGAACTAAAATATTAAAGAACTAACACAAATAAAACACACTTCAATTAAATACTTAGGTTTTTTTTTTTTTTTTGTAATTTATTTTCCCAAGCCACTCAGAGCCGCAGTGTAAGGATGAAAGAGCCGCATGCGGCTCCGGAGCCGCGGGTTGCCGACCCCTGGGCTGGATGCAAGTTGGCCATTTTATACTCACTACTGCCACCTCAGGTCATACGTGTAACTGCACCTTCTATATTAAGCTTGTGCAAGACTGCAATTCGGACCCGAATTAACACCTTTTTTAGTGACAGTGCAGGATTTTAGAGGCAGTTGTGGTGAACAGGTCAGAGCTCATTCTACACATTAGGACATTGTTGAATGTAGGGGGAGGAAAATACATAATTTTGACATTTTTAAACTCTGTCCTTTAAGTTCCTTTTTTGATTACTAACATTGAAAGGGGAACCAAAAAAAACAACAACAAAAAACAACATAATGCTTTTAAATAAAATGTCACTGTGCTACTGAGTATTAAAAGCCAGCCTGAATAAATAAGTCTTAAGCCTGGATTTGACAAGGCCAAAGTCAGTGATGGTGCGAGTTCAGGGGGTCGTCTTATTCCAGAGTCTGGGCCCATCGACTGCAAAGGCCTGATCACCCCAGTGGTTAAAATGGTTCCGGGGACTTCCAGCAGAAGTTGATTTGACGACCTCAAAGCTCTTATTGAGTTGCAAACCTACAGGAGTTCGGACGGGTCGGGAGGGGCGAGGCCACTGAGGGTTTTCAGGGCCGCTGCAAGTCATTTTGGTGCCTCAAGCAAAAATGTATGAATAAAAATGCATCTCCTCGCGCGATGCAGAGATTCCTATCATCGGTCGCATTGTCACACATAACTCTTCCTTTTCATCGTTCTCATGAATGCGAATCCGTTTTTTGTCAGGGTCACTTAGAAACGCTGGTAAACGAGCCGGCAAGTTCATTAAAATTATACAAATGCTTTATAATTAGATGCGATTAGATGAATTTACAATATACTTCAGGGGGACAATACAAAACTTGCAAAAATCCAATAGAACCAGGATATTTTCTTGCTTGCAGAGGATATTCTTATTGTATCCCTATTGTAATTTTGATTCGATTGCATTTTCTTGTACACTATGAGTTTCCTTACTCTGTATGACTGAAGGCAATGCACATATTAAAGTGCACATATCACAAGGCAAAGTTCAGAGCTTGTCAGAACAGGTATCAAAGCAAGACCAAGCATCCAACAAATGTGCTATATCACTAAGATGACAGCTCTTTCCCGCTAATGGCCAGGGGGAGAGACTGAGCTTTGTGAATGCTGTGTGCGTGTTGACCATGAAACTGACGGTTTAAACCAAAGAACATTTATACCAACTCTTTTCTGTTATTTCCCCAACCACAGAAAGACGGATGTCCCCGTACCTCCCACCACACCCTAATGATTATAGCCAACATTTAATCACTGGAGGCCTAATGGCGCTATCTGACACATCTGTGCCAACTGCGACTTTCCACAAGACAAGTGTTGTTCATAAAGCCATTAGCGAACAATTACAGAGCACACTTAAGGGGCTAATACGTGTACCTGCTGGGCTATCAAGGACACTATGTCTGCCTATAATGCCCAGCGCACAGCTTTTTTTCCGTCAATGTGTGCCATACTTAAGCTTTGGCCGAGCGAGTGAAAGCTACACCACGGAACATGACAGGAACGGGCTCCTAATGATCACCAAGACACAACGCTGTCTTTGCAGTGGGTTATCAAAAGAAAGCATTTGGAGGAGGATCTTAATGGGCTACCTGTGCACAAGGCAGGCTGTTCACAGTAAATGCACATGTTTTGTTAGGTTTCACCAACAAAAACACCTGTGATAAGTCGACATTTTACTTAGATCAGCAGAAGCTCTTTCTCGCTCTTCTAATCAAATATCAGACAAGTTAAGCACACTAAGCTGGACGTCTATTTAAAGTGGCACTATAGAACAAACTCTGGCCACATTTGCAGTTTGAAATTACCGCCAAAGTGGGTCAGCTGGCTATACACATAAATTGTCACACCGTGCAGCCGAGTAGCTGAAATCTCCACGATGCGTTAAGTGCTAATGACACAAACACCTTTGTGAATGAAACTAGCACTTTCTCCTTCACTGTGTGGGATCTTGAAATGAACCGCTCATTAGATCACCGTGTGCTCATGACATGAGCTTGTTAATTTAAGTGGAGAACGAGGGAAAATGTTCGCCGCTAAAATCTGATGTTTAGTAAATTGATTTGTGTAAAATGTCCAATGTTCATTTGCACCAACAAGTCAACACTGCACCATTTATCTGCACAGCCTAAAAACGGCTTTGTTTTCGTGTAGTAGAGATTTTATCTTGACTTCTCCAGTCCCATGTAAACTAATAGGAGAAAAGGGGTGGGCACAATTCATGGCGGCGCCCACGCAAACTTCCGGAATAAGGTGAATAATCCGGAAAATACAGACTATAAGAAAAAACATCCAGTGGGAACTGCAGATAATCCTCTAAAATCATCAGATATTTCTCCTTTGAAAAAAATCTGTTTGGTCTTTAGTTGCCCTTTAAATGGGCTAGATGCAAGTTTGCCATTTTGTACTCACTACTGCCATCTCAGGTCATATGTGTAACTGCACCTTCTATACTGAGCATATGCATGACGGCACTTCGGACCCGAATTAACACCTTTTTGAGTGACAGTGCAGGATTTTAGAGGCAGTTGTGGTGAACAAGTCTGGGCTCATTCTACGCATTAGGACATGGCTGGAACATGTAGGGGGAGGAAAATACATAATTTTAACATTTTTAAACTCTGTATAGTCTCTTTAAACTCTGCCCGCCCCTGAAAGGTGTGGTCTGGACTGCCATAGCTCCTCCTATTTCTTAATCCCTCCCCTCAGGAGTTTCAATAGGCCTCTAGCTTGTGCATTTAACCAGTCTGACAAGTGAAACATCTCCAAATAAATCCATCCAGCCCAGTCGATGATGTTTAAATCCCTACTACTACGATGAACAACTCCTGGACGACTGACATCCCCGCACAAAGACACTGGAACCAAAAGCAGGTAGAAGGCAGCAGATAGACATTTTGTTCTTACCAGAGTTTGGCTGTTATGATGACCGCTGTGAGGATGAGCAGCGAGGAGATGGTCACGGTCACATAGAACTGAGGGTCCACTGCAACAGACACACAAACGCGCACTTACAAATCTGACTGTGGCTGTGTATAATTGTGTCCACAACAAAGAGGTAAAATCAATGAAGGCAGCAGAACATTAAATTGGATGCACAACACGCTCTGGCCTCCAACTAAATCCGATGACGTCTTCCCCAGCAGTATCTCGCCGTTTGACAGTCGCCCATTTCTCCCAGTGAGTGATGAGCACTTTATTAGGCATCCCCCGACATAGACACAGGCGGCTGGGCACAGACAGTGGGGAGTCAGGCTCCTCAAGAGCTGACAGCTAATTCCCCCGACGACTCGTGCCATGTGCTTGTATTCTCAGGGGTATTTTTATTTAGAAATACTGAGAAATTTGCATCTGCTATTGTGATTGGACGTTCGTGACCAAATCGGATCCCGCGAGCGACACTTTAGCACGAGCGGTTCGAACTGATTTCGTGAAAAGAGCTGGAACTTTTTTTTTTTCTTTCTGTCTATTTATTCATGCAGTTTCACCTAGATGCACACTTAACAAACACAAGAAACTGCATAATAGCAGAGCAGGCAACCAAGGTGAAAGCTTTTTGCTCTGAAAATTATGTGCATACCATTAGATGCTTCATTTATGACGGAGATTGAATCCATCATACAGGGCTGCACAATATGAGAAAAAAAAATCCATTAAATTTAAACAGAAATTGAAAGCATTTTATCTCCCATCAAAGTAAATCATGAAATTCACTTACTATTTGTTTTGGGCTGTTTGCAAAACAAATGTATGAATCCCAGTCAAGAAGACCTCAGTAACTTTGCTATATATCACCCAATCTAACAACAATAATTTGCAGATATATTGAGCAGCCCTGATCCACTATGTAACTGAATAGCTACAAACTTAACAAATTATTGGCAAAATCCCCACTCTTATTAAAACTCCATGAATATAATCAACTTCTCATTTAAATGTCTCAATATCAGAACATATTTATTTTAAGATATTCAGTCTCAGTCTACCAACCAACAAATACTCAACATTCACAGCACCAAAACGATCTGGCACGACAGTTGTAGCCTGTTTTCTTTCAATGTGGCACAAAGTCGGGCTGGGCAATAAACCGAAATCACAATCTCTGCTAAAGTCAATCTCAATAATCGTCATGAGACTTTAAAATCGACAGACATTTCTTTGGCAGAAACAGATCCTAGTTTTGGAAATTTGGACGAGAGAATGGACGATTTTTGTGTAAAATGAAACTGGAGGAAAGTGTTTGTTTTTGTTAGAGCTGAGGTTTGTATAAAAGGTTTGTCTAAATTCATGAATTAATCCGGTTTACTCTGTAATTTTGCCGGATTTTTATGGAGAATCAAAACTACACATTTTTGAAAACTTTATTAAAGGGACTAGATGCAAGTTGGTCATTTTATACTCACTACTGCCACCTCAGGTCTTTTGCGTAACTGCAGTCTCTATATTAAACTTCGGGCACTTCAGACCCGAATTAAAACAATTTTGAGTGACAGTGCAGGATTTTAGAGGCAGTTGTGATGAACAGGTCTGAGCTCATTTTACACATTAGGACATGGCTGGAACATGTAGGGGGAGGAAATACATAACTCCATATAGCCCCTTCAAATAAGCAATCAGAAAACACAATGTTTCCTTTTGCTCTGGTATATATAATATAATATAATATATAATATAATATAAATGATATTCATTTATATGGGGAGTAAAAAACTCCCCATGTAAAAGATATATTACGAAATTTAGCAGAAAATAACATTTGGTTGTTCTAATCAAAAAAGTCAATGAACCCCTTGTCATATGTTTCATGGAGTTACCATAGCGACGACCACAACTCCCCATTTACTCTAATGGAAAAATAGAATAATTGCACAATTTTACAAAATGACAAGGGCAAATGGAAACATAGTTTTTCTCATTGCTTATACCATAAGGTTTCCAAAAATATATAGTTTTCATACAACCAAATCCCACAATGGTGGAATGTGTTATTTCATTATGAAAAAATCTAATCAAATTGAATATCGAGATCGAACAATATGAGAAAAGATATTGTCCAGACCAAGACAAAGTTTCATTGTCATTCACACAATTATGTCAAAGGGTAAAGTCAAGTCTCACTATGACTTTAGGTTATTTCAGTAAAAAAGTGCCAGTGTCAGGGTTTAGACCCCACATAATATGGTTTATCAGGTCGGTTTCTTAAAAATATTCAGTATGAAAATGTAATTTTAAACAGGTCCCAAAGGTTCCCAGTAAAGTGTTTTATTCCCCATGTAAAGCGTCTTTGAGTGTCCAAAAAAGCGCTATACAAGTTTTATGTATTACTTTTTATTATTATTATTAAAGAGTCATAAAATCCTAATGTTGTTTCCCACCTTCCTCCGGCTCCGTCTCCTCCGCCTCTGTTCCCTCAGCCTCCACTCCCTCCTGGGTCTTGGGCTGGAGGAGTGTTCCCCCTGGTGGGTGCGCGCTGCCGGCCGAGCCCTGAGGCCAGTCCTGGACGGTGGTGCTGCCCCCCGCCTCATGGTGCTGTCCGCGGGGGTGGTGCGCGTGAGACAGTGGCTCCGTTTCCTGGCTTGACACGAGGTGGTAGGTCTCCTCTTCCAGCGGCTGCGTGGGGCCCCACACCACTGCCCACAGCGGGGTGGGGGTGCCCTGCGCGGTGACGGACAGCTGCTCCTCTGCCTCCCTGTCGTCACGGTTACAGGTGGAGGGCGGTGGCAGCAGCAGGAGAGTGGCCAAGAGGAGCGAGGAGAGCCAGCGGAGGGCGGTCAGGCGTGCGACAGGAGAGATGGAGCTGGGAAAGGGCAGAAGTACCACAGAAGTTTGACATTAACGGGAGTCAACAAGCCAAATGCAAGCGGAAAGATAAGTTGGCAAGTGCTAACCCAACCTAAGACATGCACAAATCAAACCCTTTTTGTATAACACAAAGGGCTGCACCAATAATACAGATTTACGGAACACGGAAACCAGAAATGACACTGACATCAATGAGTGAAACAGAAAAACAACAGGCCATTTATCCAGGTGGGTACTCTGGAATATGATTGGCCGAGAGGAGCTGTAATGGGCTCAGGGACAGGTAGAGTTCAGTTCTATTCAATATATATGGCCAAAATTGATCAAATATAAGAATGAGGCAAAAAGCAAACAAACGTCGGCAGACAGAGTTAAAGGTGTTAGATGCAAGTTTGTCATTTTATACTCATTACTGCCACCTCAGGCCTTATGTGTAACTGCAGCTTCTATATTAAGCTCGGACCCGAATGAACAACTTTTTGAGTGACAGTGCAGGATTTTAGAGGCAGTTGTGGTGAACAGGTCTGGGCTCATTCTACACATTAGGACATTGCTGGAACGTGTAGGAAAATACATAATTTTAACATTTTTAAACTCTGTAAAGTCCCATTAAAGTGCATATGACACCCTAGACACATTTTTTGCTAAAACATAGTTAATACAATTATATTTAAGATTTTGCTAAAGATTGTACCCAACTTTCTTTAGTTTGGCCATTTTTTGTGAAGTTTATATTTTCACTTCCTTATTGGACATCGACTTCCTTAAACTGTTGCCGTACCAACCATGTTAAGTCAATGGGAAATGCGTGGGGGGGAAATTAGTCAAACTTCTATGAAATGTTCCCTTTTTCTAAACTAAACAAATCTAAATTTCCTAGAAAATATATTTTTTCTGTAGAGACAGAACAATGACATTGCTCAAATATACTGCTCAAGGCTGGACGATATGGCAAAATCAAGATTTTTCTATTTGATTTGATTTTTCATGTAGCTGATTCATGAACTTAGACATGTCTTTTATACCAACTTAAGCTCAAACAATAACACACACAAATCATCCATTCTCTCGTCCAAACTCCCAAACTATAGGTGTTTTAAGGAGAACATGTCTGTAAACCTGACAATTATGAAGTCCCATGACGATTATTGAGATTGACTAAAGTAGGGATAACATTTCAGAGTCCAGAATATTGAAACTTAAGTGTTCGATTTTCATTTCAAATTTAGTCATGGGTCAGTCCTTATGCCTCACAGGGGGGGAGGAAAGGCACACCCATGTCTGACAGATTGCCCAAACAATTCGAGAGTTTTCCATTGAAGTAAAGGTTTTCCAAGTAGTCAGGCTGGGCTGGGTTGTTTTTTTTAAATTTGAGAACAAATCACTACAGATGACAACTTGAGAGTCTTTGATACAATACAGGAACAATTAAGCGAAGCCCTCATCTCACTCTAAATACCCACGTTGGACAGCCACATTACATAACTGAAGATTTTCAATACAATGGAAAAACAATTACCACATGCAGCACATTCAAAACTAATGAGTTCTTGGCTTGTGAAAACTCTAATTGGTTAGTTTGGAAAGAACTAACCACAGTTGACAGTTGAGCACGCAAAAAAAAAAAATCCCCGGTGCAAGTATAGTGTCCAGTGCAGCCGTGCCCACTCTCATTCCCATGCCAGTCATCAGTCACAGTGACATTTGTGCATCTGCTCCTTTCACCCCCACGATCCATCTTTCTTACCATCTCTCCATCGCTTCTATGTTCACTTAGACCCCGCTCCTCCGATCATCGCTCTCTGGAAGACAAAACAGAAGGGGGGCGAGAGGAGGAAAAAGTGAGAGAAAAAGAAAGAACGGACAGGGGTGAGGAGGCGAGACAAACACGAGAAGATGTGTTACCTTGTAGAGACAGTAGCATGCTCTCTCCCATGGGTGTTCAAATTTAAAACAAAAAAAAGTGCAGAAACACATGCAAAAGGGGAAAAGAAAAGCAGTCTTCACTCACCATGCGCACACCTGAAAGCACATTTATCACTATTAGAGCCGTCATGCAAAGACAGAAGCAATACTCTCCGCGGTACTTTCAAGAGCGACAACTTCCCGATCCACAACTAAAATGCCACAGAAATGTCACTGACGGCTATACGGGAAATTAGAGCGAGGGACCCAGCAAAGCGCACGCTCGCACCGCCTCGACACATATCAGTTATTATGAAGCCTACACCTCTGGCAATGGAAAGAGGGAAAGAGAAGGGAGATGGAGAGAAAGGGGGGATATAGCGAATAAGTGAGGGAGGAGAGAGAGAGAGAGAGAAAAAAAAAGCTTTGGTTGCCGTAGCGACTGAGACATGTAGAGTCTGCCGGGGAGAGAGAGGGAAAGAGAGAGAGAGATGGAGAGAGCAATAGAGGACAAGAGATGGCAGCAAAGAGATTGAAATGCTAATTATGTTTTTTTTAAATGGTCCAATTAAACGGACACAGAGGAAGAGCAATTAATTCTGACAAGGGGAAATACAAATGATACAGAGCACAGAGCATTAAT
The DNA here is from genome assembly GCF_951799975.1 of Gobius niger. Classification (NCBI taxonomy): domain Eukaryota; kingdom Metazoa; phylum Chordata; class Actinopteri; order Gobiiformes; family Gobiidae; genus Gobius; species Gobius niger. Next base: position 10,599,302 of record NC_136859.1, on the reverse strand, counting down.
GAGTTTATTTTAAGGCAGTAGTAACAAAGAAGGCGAAGAGCGAAAACAACTTTATTTAATTTCCAAAAATGCAAGGACATCTCCCGAAGACACAGAAAGGTGGGGAGTGAAGATAGGAATAAATAGCGGACCTAATTTAATTTACACGCGCTTCGCAGGCTGGCTGCTTGGGCTCCGAGTGCGGATTGAAAAGCTGCGCGCTGTGGAGAATAAACGGCTTATCGGTCATAGATGAGGTAAAATAGTGATGGACACGTTGGGGCTGCGGCGGTGGCTCAGCGGTAGAGCGTGCGCCCCCTGGTCTAAAGGTCGACAGTTCCGTCCCAATGCCCTCGGTAAACGACAAAGCCTTATCGAGAGCGGTATCATTGTTTTCAAACTGTGTAAAACTAAACCGTGCTCGCGGTTCCAAAGACACGTTCTGAGTTCTCCAGGGACCTGTCATTTCAGTCTGTAGCGCCCAGACTGTGGGTCGTCTGGCTCTGTGGCCGACTCTTTGGAATCCTTTAACAAGCAGTTCAAGACATTTTTATTTCGGAAAGCTATTTGTTGAATGGGTTTCTGACGTGATATTTATTTCAAAGGCATTCGCTTTAACTTGCTCTCTGTAAAACTCATTGTGATTTATTCATGAACTTTGCTACCTATTTCTACAACTAAATCTAAAAGTGAAAGTAGGGTGTGAGTGAGTGGTTGGTGGTGGACGGAGGGGCCGATGGTGACTAGTTGCCTCACTTCTTTCAATCTACCCCAGGGCAGCTATGGCTACAATAGTAATTTACCACCACCAAGTATGGAGTGAATGAATAATGCAATGCAAAGTGTCTTTGAGTCCAGAAATTCTTCTCCTTCTCCTTCTTCTTCTCCTCCTTCTCCTTCTGCTCCTTCTCCTCCTTCTCCTTCTACTCCTTCTCCTCCTTCTTCTTCTTCTCCTCCTTCTCCTCCTTCTCCTCCTTCTTCTCCTCCTCCTCCTTCTCCTCCTTCTCCTCCTCCTCCTCCTCCTCCTCCTCCTCCTCCTCCTCCTCCTCCTCCTCCTCCTCCTCCTCCTCCTCCTCCTCCTCCTCCTCCTCCTCCTCCTCCTCCTCCTTTACAAGAAGGTCCCAGGTTCGATTCCCACCTGGAGCCTTTCTGTGTGGAGTTAACCTGTTCTCCCCCAGTCTGTTCAGGTTTCCCACCGAAAAACATGTACAATAGGCCAGGATGAATGGTGTGTGTGCGTGAATGAATGATGGTTGTCAGAGGGGCCGTTGGCGCAGTTGCGTCAGCGCTTCTGTCAGTCTTCCCCAGGGGAAACTGAAGCTATGGAGTGAATGTACAATTCCCTGTATGTCTGTAAATGCACTATACAAATAAAGTCCTTTCCTGAACTTTCCTATAAGAGAAATCAAGGCTAAATTAAATAATATTTCACACATTAAATAACTAGAGTTTCTCCGAGTTAGTTGTTTGCTTAATATACATAATGAGCCATGTGCTATAGATTTTGGCATATTTTAAAGTGACACATTAGACACAATTTTGCTAAAACATTGTTAACACGATTATATGTAAGATTTTGCTAAAGACTGTACCAGCTTTCTTTTGTTTGACCATTTTTGTGATGTTTATAGATTCACTTCCTTATTGGACACCGACAAGAAGTGACATAGTAGAAGGTAAACAATTTTAAACTGTTGCCGTGCCAACCATGTTAAGTCAATGGGAAATGAGTCAAGTTGATATGAAATATTACCTTCATCTGTCACTTCCTGTCAGCAGCTTAAAAAAATCAAATAAAAAGAACATTTCTTCTTTCTTGGCTAGATGCAAGTTGGCCATTTTATGCTCACTACTGCCACCCCAGGTCTTATGCGTAACTACAGCTTCTATATTAAGCTTGTGCATGATGGCACTTCTGACCCGAAGTAACAACTTTTTGAGTGACAGTGCAAGACTTTAGAGGCAGTGAAAAGGTCTGAGCTCATTCTACACATTAGGACACTGCTGGAAACATATAGGGGGAGGAAAATACATAATTTTAACATTTTTAAACTCCGTATACTCCCTTTAAAATTGCTGCTTCATTGAAATAAAATGATTGATGATGATGATCATATTTTCAAAAGCATTAAAACATGTCATTACCTTTGTTATTGTTTTTATTCACTTGCTGTTGTATCGGACTATTACTCGATGTTCGATACTCTGAACCCAACAAATATCAATATCGGGTCAGATGGGAAAACTGGTATCAGAGCACTAATAAATATAATAAAATCCAAGCATATATTATATTGCAGACATTGTTATTGTTTAGAAACACCTGATAAAAGTGAGCGGCTCACCTCTCCTATGACCTGACTTGGGACTTTACTGGGAGAGGGACGTCTCCAGCTCGTCTCCATGGAGATGTGACTAAACACTGCCAAATATAAGATTAAAAGTTAGGTCTTAGGTTTAACCACCAACCAAGCTGATCAATAAGAGCATGTTTTGTTTGTTTATGCTGGACACATTATCATCAAAAAATGTCACGCAGTTACTTTCAGGCTGCAAAGGAAATGATAATAAACATTGATAACAGTGATTTTATACCTGATGGTTTTGAAGAGTGCGTATCAGTGAAAACGCGGATGGAAAGTGTCATCTCGTGTGTTCATAATAACGTCCAAATAGTTAGGGACAGAGTGTTTCTCGATCTCGCACACACACAGTTGCACATCGATTGCTTCAGCTCTAAAGGGACTGAGAGACGCAGGCTGGCTCATAATCAGAAGTCACATTTATTGTCAAAATAATTATATGTACAGGACATGACGAACACGCACAGACACCCATCTCACATGGGTCGTTTCTGCCCGAGTGTTTGAGCCACACTTGCGTACCAATTCAGCAGCCAATAGTGCAAAATATAGTGTGGCTTTAAGCAGAAATTAAAATTACACCTCAGAGTCAAATTCATTATCAGAAATGTATGTAAGATGTCTCTCTCTCACACACACACACACACACACACACACTTTAACAGATCCAATACTGACAGGCTTTGACAGCGCTCCCCCCCCTCCCCTCCTGCTGCTGTCCCTCAGACTTGCCCAGAGAGACCAGTCACTGAAGCAGACATCGTGACCAAAGGCTGGAACCGCTCTCCTCCGAGTCTTCAAACCCACTGTCTTTTTCCTCGCAGTTATCCTCGTCCTCGTCATCTGCGTTTGAGCGAAAGTGAGAGTTAGTCAAAACAGCTCACAGACAAAGACCGGTGGATAATTGCAGCGTGCGTTTCTGTACCGTCCGTCTCGTCCTCGTCGGTGCCGCCCTCCGACTCCAGCAGAGAATCCAAGCCACGGTTTCTCCTCACGGTCACGTCACCTCTGCAAAAGAGACGCAAATATGATGCAAAATGTTCCTTTTAAAGCCATTCTGAGGAACGTTCTGTGCTGAAATTGCATCATATAGAGTTCAAGAAAGTGGGAAAACTGCCCTCTCCTGCCCACTTCACATGTTTTTGACCAGAACTAATCCAGCAAACATTGAAAGGGCTTTTTTTTTTTTACAAGTGACAAGTGGTTTAGACAGATAGGAAGAGCATAGTATACCTGCTCTTTAAAATCTTTTATCTACTTCAAAAGCTCAAGTATAATCGTCTTTATTATGAACCAAGCTAAATATGCAAATTTGAGGCATACTCGGACACATTTGGAGCAGACTTTTAGGTGGAGGGTTTGGCAGGTGTTGTACGCACTTTTGCTTTGCAGAACTGGGCAGCTGCTCCCAGACGACAAGGTCCCGACCTCCGGTGACCCAGCGGTGGTCCCCGCTGCCTGTGGTCCATGAGGCCAAGCAGAGCACCCTGGGAGCATCGGGCCACGTCAGAGAGGCCAGATAACGGCACTGTGGCAGGGAGAACACTGGGAGCAAATGCACAAAAGGTCAACATAGTTATTTTCATTGTCCACATCATAGGCCGCAGACTGAAGCAACACACTCACAGTTTAGTGTGCTCTCTCCTGTCGCCAGATCATAGCAGGAGCCAATTAGGAGGCCTCCTGTCTGGTGGACACAATCTGTTACCCCGGCGATGCTGCTGTGATTGGTCAGCTTGGACATCACTCCTGCGGTAATGAGACAGATGTTAGTTTCATGTATTATGGAAATGAATTCTGGCACATCTGTCTGATTTCAGAGCTCACCTGTTCTCCAGTGCAGGACCTTGAGCCAGGCCTGTCCGTAGCCCAGGTAGACGGTGTCTCCACGGGGGCTCAGGGTCAGTCTGCCCCCCGACCCGGCGCTGCAGCCTGTGAGCCGGCCGCTCCAGTCGTGCAGCAGCCTTAGGGGGTCCCGCTCGGAGCAGCGGTTCTCCCACACACACACGCCGCCCTCGGCCGAGCCACTGAACACCAGCGGACCCTGAGACTGAGGGCACACACCGTTGTCATGGAGATCAGTCTTTATGAGTGTAATTGTGTTTGTGCGTTTGCACCGAGTGGTGCCAAATGAAAGCTTGTGTAGATGCAGACGAAGGGTGAAACTGTTTCAAAAACACTCTGCAATGCTCCTTTTTGTGTTGTTTTTAAGAAAGAGGCGACAATGAAATGCTTTTATGCCACTAAATCAACCAGAATGAGCAACTCTGAGAAGGTTTTTGCCTCAATTTGTCTCTACATTATGCAGCACTCAAACGATCCTCTATAAAAATAAAAATGAATAAATAGAAAATACAGGTTGTATCTTACAATTCATAAAGTCATAAAAAAGTACATTTTTGGCTTATGTGAGAGACATACAGATCGTACTGAAACAGGAAGAACGATTTGACTGAGTTACGTTGTATTTCAATCTACAGACATTTTTGTTTGACAGGACATGCACTACAAACATGGATCACACTGTATAATAAGGAATACAATATCAATAAAGCGCTAACATAAACACAAGTTAATAATAGACTAATAATGAACTAACTAAGGAGTTAATATTATAAGTTGATTACACCTTTATAACAGGCCTGTTTCTAAAGCATTGGTTCATTATTAGTTTATGATTAACTCGGGTTTGGCATTAATGAATGAACATTTCAAGAATCACATGCACTTCAGAACACGTTGGTAAAGGTCTGCACTACAGGGTAAGCAGGTTATACGAGTTCCCATGGAGACAAGGCATTTATGTCGCTTAAATAGCCCCCATAGTTTGGTTTGATAATTGCAATCGTTCAGCGCTTTGTCCCAGAAGATGAAATGGCGCGCTCACCTGTACGGAGGTGACAGTGTCTTCATGAGCGTTGATTGATTGGCAGTTTTCAAACGTGCTCCAGCTCCAGGTCTGAACCTTGCCCCCGTCTGAGGAGACAGAGTGTGGGGTTAACGTGAGCGGACAGGCGTCTGGCAGTAATTACAGCTGACGCACCTGAGCCTGACTGCTTCAACGAGCCTCAACGCTGTGAATTGAGTTGATAGACCTGTTCCACACTCTACTCCGACTTGTGACTTTCAGCACACCCTCAACAACGGCCAGGAACCAATCAGTTTTTTGTTTTTTATATAGTGATGCTAGTACTTAAATAATATATAGTTAACAATACCGGCGCCTGATCAAAACTTTTATATATTCATAGATACTGTAGCTTTCAGATGACGTCATTTGAGGGCAGAGCTCATTAGACACACAGCTTTCACCAAGCTCACTACTCACATTAGACACAAGATGTTTAATTGTTTTTTACTGAATGTTATCTTAATGAGCCCACTCAGAAATATAGCCCAACCGGTGCCGGAAGTAAAAATGAAGCCTAGCCGTTAATTCAACCTGGGAGACTAATTTCAGCATCACCTGCGTACAGCTAATGATCGCTTCCGAGAGGGCCACACCTCCACCTCAGCCATCAGCGCAAAGAGCCGCACCTCCGTAGCAGCCAATACTCGCCATCTGTCCTGCTTTAAGCCTCCTTTGCGGGTCTCCTATACCACCACCAGTGTCCAGGCTCTGGGGATGACATCCCTAACTCCAAGCTGTTCATCCATACTGACTTTCACACATACATCGATGTCTACCGCCAGGGTCTGACCTCCAAAATCAATATGCATGTCAATAAATCTTCCTAAACGCTGCTTTTGTCTGTTTGAGTCTATCCAGGTGGAAATCCCATTCAAAATAGCCATAGACCTACCATACCAAGGGTTTAAAAGAAAAATAGCAGCTAATCAGCTATGTGCTCTGCCGTGGTTAGTGGACATAAAAGACACCATTTCAAGAAAAAAAATCTAAACCGAAACGTTATAAAAAGGATTTCATTGTATGTTCAAATATTTGGTATTTTCTCTCTACCAAATACTTGAAAATATTTTTCAGGGTTTGGATAAATCTCAAATATTAAATAAGATAAGATAAGAAAATCCTTTACTGATCTCACAATGGAGAAATTCACTTGTTAAATCAGTTCTCAAGAGGCAGGAATGAATGCAAAGAAATTATTGTTAGAGCAGACTGTAAAACATGTCAGCATGGCAAATTCTTTCAGTCTTTCAGTCTTAGTGCAGGTAGAGTGACATTGATCTACAATTGTACCATTTAGAAAACAGATTTTAATTTACTCCATTAAAGAAGCCTTTTCAATAAACATGCACACAGAGAATAAATGACATTGACTTCACAATCTAGCATTGGCAAACTGTACTGTAGCGTGTGTTCGTCATTTGGAGAAACTCACTTTAAAAAGAGAGAGAAAATGTTAGCCTTAACTGCAATGTAGAGGGTATGCAGCTGATGTCACAACACAGAAAGAGCCTGGAACAAGCACTCAAATAGGCATCAATTCTGCATTGTTATTACAGGTGCACGTCATATAATTAGAATATCATGAAAAAGTGCATTTACTTCTGTTATGCAACTTAAAATGTGAAGGTCATATACGATAGACTCATTACATGCAAAGTGAGATATGTAGCCTTTATTTGTTGATTATTATGGCTCAGCTTGTAAAAACCACACATTATAGAAAATCAGAATATTTTAACAATGGACTGTAAGCCATAATCATCAAAATTATAACAAACAAAGGGTTGACATGTGTCACTTTGCATGTAATGAGTCTAAATCATATATTACTGTCACATTTTAAGTTGAATAACAGAATATTATTTCTAAAGACCTTCCTTTGGAACCTTCCTTTATAATTTTAGGTTTGTATCCCAAGCAATCGAGAAATTGTTAATTGATATTTGTTTGTTACAAGCTAAAATGTTGATTGCACTGCACTGGAAGAGCAAAAGAAGACCAAGTATTGGGTTAAACAGATGTGGGCTACTCTTCCTTTGGAACACATTACATACTTGCTAAAAGGAAAAAAGGACTTGTGTGAAAGTATTTGGAGACCTTTCATGCTTTTTGCAGAAAGCACAGACTTAACATTTTATTGTGCTGTGTGAATGTAAGCAGCGTATCTATGTATCTATGTATCTATGTATTTGTTTGTATACTTTATTGTCCCCGTAGGGAAATTTGTCCTCTGCATTTAACCCATCCTTCGATGCCGCTGGGGCAACCCGTATCTATGTATCTATGTATCTATGTATCTATGTATCTATGTATCTATGTATCTATGTATCTATCTATCTATCTATCTATCTATCTATCTATCTATCTATCTATCTATCTATCTATCTATCTATCTATCTATCTATCTATCTATCTATCTATCTATCTATCTATCTATCTGTCTATCTATCTATCTATCTATCTATCTATCTATCTATCTATCTTAACAGAAGATCAAGAGGAGAATGATGCTTTTGAATAACTATACAGTCAATGATCTGCTCTGGGAGATGGTTGGTCTCTGTTACCTTGTGTCAAAGGGCATTATCAATATTACATATGGTAGCATTGTATTTTGTGTCTGAGAGGATGTTCTGTTGAATGTCATTTCAAAATCTAAAAACACAAATAAACATAATGTTGGAAAAAAATGCACTTTTTCATGATATTCTAATTATACGACGAGCACCTGTATTTGTTCACAAGCAGTGTAAACAGCTAGCTAATGCCGAGTTGAGAATTTAAAGTAATTTATTCACTATTAATGCGCGTGTATTGAAATGCTTCGCAAATCGCAGGGATAAAAAATGGTACAAGTCCATTACACCGAAATGATGTAAAAAACAAACGCTTTGTCTAATGTGAGTAAACAGTGCTTGAGACAGTCTGTGCCTCAAGTCAGCTCTATTCTCCAATGATGTAACCACTATGCTGCATTAATCATAATAGCACCATAAAATATTCAATAAAAGACGGTCATTTATTGTGAAGCTCTGCCACCAGGTAATACGGCTCCATTTATAACAGGCTTTCTGAGCTGCATGTAAATCTGGGACTACAATTGGGCGTCGGGCCTTTCTCACTCCTCAGCACTGATCAACAGCTGGATAATGCGTTTGATAATGCATATTCTATAAGATAAATTCCAGATAAAGGTTCAATATGAAAAAAAGCACCTGATCCAGTGACGATGTAGCCGGCTTCCTCTGGCACGAAGCAAAGGGCAGTCACAGCGTTAAAAGTGTAAATAGACTTAACACACTGGCCTGAGGGTAAAAGAAGGAAAGTCATTTTATTGACCGGTTACTCGGGGATGCACTGGTAAACATGTTTATAATTCAGATTTATATGTGTAATTATTATGCCCACAATATACACAGCCTCGGGGCACTGTCTACCTCAGGAGATAAAAGAGCATTTTCCTGTTAATGCGAATGCGGTTACACATACCAATGCTGAGGGCCCAGATCTTCACGTTGCAATCTGCCGAGCCACTTAAAATAAACCTCTCCTTGTCGGACAGAGACAGGTCCCAGGCTGACAGAAGGGAAACATTAAAAGGAAGGAGGAGATAAAAAAAAAAAGATGAGAAACAACATTGAGAACAGAGTGATTAAGCAGAATACAAAAACAAGACTGTAAGGGTGAGTCATATACATTATTTCACTTTCATGACTTCTCCACTGGCTTTAAGATGATTTAGCTGGAAATAACACAAAGAATCTGGCGCTTAAGGCGAGCAATTTTAGAGAGATGTTGTAATTTACCTAAGAATAGCTTGGTATCGGAACAAGTCAAATTATCTAGGTCAGAGTTGCTCGATTTGTGAGCATCGTGACCCACCATTATCCAATAAGCCCAACCCGAAGAGAAATATTGAAACGTTTTTGCAGTTTGAGCCTGATATATTGTTTCATCAAAATGCGGAACTTTTACATCAGAGGTTTCTTGATTCACACATTGAATCATCTAAATCAGGGGTAGGCAAGTTTTGTTGGCGGAGGGACGATTTTCTTTATTGTAAAGAGACCGATGGCCGAAGCTGCTGATTATTAGTCCAAAGTAAAGCACAACACTGGAAACATGACTATCTTAAATTAGATAAATGACTTAAAATTGCTTGAATTAAAGTTCTTCAATGTTGAATTTGAGTCGGTTTGAAGCTAGCGCCAATGGAACAAGAATAAAACCAACTTGAAATCAGACAAATAATAGCTTTTCACTTGAAATGACACAAAATTATCTGAATTAAGAGAATAACTACTACTAAAGGTTTTATCTCGTCTAAGACCAGACCAAATCTACTCAAACCTTAGATTTAACTTGTTAGTTCAAGTAGATTTATGTCATGTCTTCCTTAAAAGGATTATTCTTTTTCCTGTGCACTTCTTTCAAATGCCAGTGTTGTACATAATATATGACCTAATTGGGTGTATTGACAGTATTTCTACCTTTTTTCTCCAATTAAACTCTAATAATGTTAAAAGTACTCTTTAATTTGTGTAATAATGTTTCTCAAAATCATCTTGAGGGCCAGAGGAGCAGTGCTGGAGGGACGGACTTGGCCCCCGGGCCTGACGGTGCCTACCCCTGATCTAAATTCTGTTGTTCTTTTATTCTTTGTATTTCAGCAACTGCTATTTTTATTCTCACTGCTTTGGCCAATTAGATTTACTTGTATTTTAATATAGCGAGTACAGTAAAGTAGGCATGTCGTGGTACATCTTTTTTAAGTCTGGAATATTGTAGTGTTTTTGTTGAATTTGATGTGGTTTTAAATGTCAAAAAAAGAAATCACTAAAAGAAACTTTAGAACGAAGTGTGGCTAGTAACATTTGAAAAGGACAGTGAGTTACCAGAGCGCAAAATAAACGAAATGCCAAGCCATGCTGCCGCCAAAACAATTCAGCAGAGCCTCCAAAAACCCTCCACATATTTTTCTCTTTCAGAAACCCGTTATTTGTTCTTTATTTAAGCAGGTCAATCAATTGAGAACAAATTTACAATAACAGTGTGTTTGTGAGGGTGAACGCAGGAACAACAGCAAATAGTCAATAGAGTTCGGGAAATTCCACAGTTACCATGGAGATCCGCCATCTTTGCAGCTGTTACATTACATTTCCATTGACTAACATCAACTAAAAACAGTATAAAAAGTGGGGGGGAAAAGCCTTACTTTTTTAATGTGAACAATAACTTCAATATTTTATTTCTAAAATTTCCATTAGTTTACAATTGCTGCTAATCCCATAATGCTTAGCGACATGACATGACATTCCCAAACTCTATTGGCTTTGTGCACAAAATGTTGTATTGTAACATGATGCTAACTTCCTGTCTGTGTTTTTGTCCTATAGTTAGCCAGATCTCAAAATGAATAAATATTTAAACGGTATGTGGCAGAAAACAGGCAAGTGTTGGATAATCACTTACAACATATTTAAAACTGTACACTGGATGAAAATACTTCAACGGAGGAGACTTCTATGATTATATCTGTAGCAGTTTTAGCCTTGAAGCTAAAGGCTAATGTTGTGTCGACGCTAACAAATGTTAAAAAAGCTCCACAATCTGAACATAATTTTATGAAACACACTCGGCTTGACATTAATTCAAGTTTTCTTCTGTTTATGTTAATATTATAGTTTTTTTTTTAAGTTTTTTTTTTAAAATGTTGACAGGAAGTAGTCTTTAACTGACACTGGCCAACAGGAAGTTAGCCAAAAACATTCCGCGCACAAAGCCTATACCATGGAAATAATAGAAATGCCTTTAGCTAACTGAGCCAGTTCCTACAAATGCATACATGTTGTTAGCCGTCAAATCTCAGACTTTAAATTGAACGTTCTATCCCCATACAAATGAACAGGGAAGACAGGCGCAATACTAACGTACGGCGAGATACGTTTTGTCCTTTTCATAGCTTTTAACCCTCGTGTCGCCTTCGCGGGTCTTTTTGACCCGCTGTCATGTTCCGGGCATTTGGATGCAAGGTGACACAAGGGGGCGCCCTTCCAACAAATGTGAGTTGACTTTCTTCAGAGTGAGACTTCAGGTCAGACACCATGAGTGACAGTAACATGACGCTAAATACAGTGAGCTCTTTGTTTGCAGTAAAAAGTCAGAGGCCTCATTGCTCTTCAGTCACAGACGGAGAAGTGAAGAAGGAAGTCATGGAGCTTCTGCTTTAGATAGAACTTCAGACTTCTGCTGCATGTAGGCGTCATATTACATCATATCAAAAGTTGTAATCTGTAAAGCACTATGTGATACCTTTTGGTATGAAAAGCGCTTTATAAATAAAGTTTGATTGTTTGATCATATCCTGAAACTCAAATCTGTAGTAAAAACATAATATATGGAAAATAATTACAATTACAAAAATGCTGTATCTAATTTTAAATTTACTCTCATTCTAAAAAAGAAAACCCAAACAAACCCTAACCATGTGTATCTGCTGTAGGTCATGTTTGTCCCAGTTCCTCTGAGTCGTGGTGCAGCAGGACTGATGTGGACAGATTTTACAGAAGAAGCTCATGAGGTTCATTTCTTCAACAGTTACTATAGTAACTATTTTCTCCAAAGGAAAAGTAGATCTACCACAGTCCTGTCCACATCTGTCACGGTCCACCATGACCCACCATGACTCAGAGGAACTGGGACAAACATGACTCTACAGCAGATACAAATGGTTAGGGTTTGTTTTTGTTGTTGTTGTTTTTTTAATTTTTTTTAGAATGAGAGTAAATAAAAAAATTTTTTTGATTAGATACATGATTTTCAAATATTTATCTTTTTGTAACTGTAATAATTATTTCCATATATTTTGTTTTTACTACAGATTTGAGTTTCAGAATATGATAAATCAATCTTTATTTATAAAGCCCTTCACATACCGAAAGGTATCACAAAGTGCTTTACAGATTACAACATTTGATATGATATGACTCTTACATGCAGCTGAAGTCTGAAGTTCTGTCTAAAGCAGAAGCTCCATGACTTCCTTCTTCACTTCTCAGTCTGTGACTGAAGAGCAATGAGGCCTCAGCCTTTTTACTGGAAACAAAGAGCTCACTGTATTTAGCCTCATGTTACTGTCACTCATGGTGTCGGACCGAAAGTCTCACTCTGAAGAAAGTCAACTCACATTTACACTGAGAAGGTTGGAAGGCGCCCCCTTGTGTCACCTTGTATCCAAATGCCCGGAACATGACAGCGGGTCAAAAAGATCCGCGAAGGCGACACGAGGGTTAAATCATTTCTGTGGTTTCTTTATAACAGCATTTTCTAAGATGATGTTTTATATCCACTGGATGTGATTACGACTCCAAAACAGGCATAAACTCAATTGAATTTGCGTTAGCATTTAGCTCAGAGGACACTTGCAGACGCTAATTTATAAATCCGTTAATGATTTCTAACTAGCTGAAAACATGTGGACCGTTCATAATTTGTGATGTTTGATGGCTAATGCTAATGGCTATAGGAGAAATACATTGAGCAGGCTAACAGACTCTGAAAAGTTGCCCCTAGACGGCAACACGTCATACAAGGGGGCGTGGCTTGGACAATTTTTCACTCTTTGTAGCAGTTTGCTGGCGGACTATAAACATATTTATCACACAACAATAAAGTCAAGCCAAAATCGGGTCCATATGGATGTTTTTTCACAGCAAATTGTTCAGGAGAAGCGAAAAAACGGCACTCCTTTGCATCGCTTTGCTAACGTTAGCATACTTCCTGGTTAGCATGGGACAATTTTTACGTATAGAGTTCGGGAATGTGACGTCATATCTCTAAGCATTATGGGATTGTAAACTAATGGAGATTTTAAAAGTGAAAATACTGGAGCTATTGTTCACAATAAAACACTTGGATACCACAGTGCGTTCTCACTCAGGAGTTGTTCCACGGCTTTTTTCTCCACTTTTTATACTGTTTTTAGCTAGCTATGTTAGTCAATGGAAATGTATGCTAACAGCTTCAAAGATGGCGGATCTCCATGGTAGCTGTGGAATTTCCCGAACTCTATTAATATGCTGTAGAACCATTCTGCTTCTCTCTGTCGCTATATTTTTATTTAGTAGAAAAATATATTCATTATTCAGCATCTGCTAAAGCAATGGTGTAGAAATTTGTGCATTCATTAACATACACTTTAAGTATTTTTCGTAAGTGTAAGCAAGCATGTAATATAGATGTCTCACCCAGTCGTTTGCAGTACTCAGGAGGGGGGGCACACAGACAGCTGACCCCCCCAGTGTGACCTCCGAGGTTCTTCTGCTCCGTCGCCGTGGGAACATGCCACACCTTTACTGTTGTATCCCGGCTGAAAGAAGTAGAAGATTCAGATTAGATGGAGGAAGTTTGTCATCATTAAGTAAAAATAAATCTTGGCTCTTGGAACCAAACCAGTGAAATAACTCCACGTCCGACTGAGAGAGGAATCAGGAGCAGGCTAAGTGACAAATGAGGCGAAATGTTCACTTTCCACATCCATTACGCAAATGAGAGCTTTACCTTCCCGAAATTACCAGGTTGTCAACGGCAACCACACAGGTGATTATGTCATTGTGACCCTCCAGCAGCCTGAGGCGAAACTTTGCCTTTTCCCATGATGCTTTGAGCGATGTAAATTCGGCGTCTGTAAAGGGAAATGATTTGTGCAATTAGTAATGTTGACTCATCAGCACTCAGCCTTGTTAATCTACACAGTTGTTCAATATGGATTAGTCTGCCACTGTGAAGCGCCGAGCTAATTTAGCTGCAAGGATGCAAAACAGAGGTCCTGTCTTCAGGGAGTCAAACAGCGCCTGTTAGTTTTAACGCTGGCAGCAACAGGAGCTTGTTAGGACTCCTCCGGGCATACATGAATAATCTGATTTTAAATGCTAATAGCAAATCAGGGCATTCATTGAAACGGCCTTGAATTTTTAAACTTTCTACTAATAGTGTTAGCGACTTCATCCACCAGCAGAGGCGAGTAGTACTCAGTTACATTTCCTCAAGTAGACGCACTTGAGTAACTTTATTAAGTACTTCTTAGAGGAATTTTATCATAAGGTACGTTTTACTACTAGTTGAGTAACATTATAATGAGGTATAATAAGAACAGGGCTGCACGAGATCAGAAAAGAATGCAATACCCTATGTATGTCTTGAATATTGTGATTAATATTTTTTTTATTTTCCCTTTTCAAGTGCGTTACATGAATTTGAAATAGAAAGCTAAGGAAACTGCAGACATTTTATTCCACTCATCCTCTTGAGCAAAAAAAAAAAGTTACTTGTTCCACAGTGAGTAAATCTTTAATGTCTTAACCTTAACCAAGCCCATTTTATCCAGTTTGGCTTTACCCAACTGTAAATGTTTCTTACAGCCTACAGTGCTTGATCTGGAAGCTAAGACTAAGTTTTTGTTGTTCTCTTTTGGCTTTTTGTTGCGCTTTCATCACATGTTTGTTGCTTTTTTTATCGCTTTTGTTGTCATGTTACTGTCGGTTCACTTTCATTCACATTTTTGTCACTAGAAACAATGTGATGTCTTAACTCAAGCTTCTCAATATATCGCTCAATATCACAGAATCACCCAGATCTTCTTCACAGCCTATGTCAAAAAAACGCATGGTACCTTAAATGTGCAAAAGATCAAATAAATTCATGATTTTGTTCCATTTTAGCCTGATCCTGATTTAGTCACTTTTAAGTCTTAATTCTAGTTTCAAATTCATGTCACACAATATTCAAGTATTGCATTTTTTCTGATCTTGTGCCGCTCTGATCACATTATTACAAGCACATAATAAGTAAACTTCTCCTTTAAACCGTCATACTGCAGACTACACTACTGTTATATCCTATAATATGTAGAAATTACATTATTAGTAAAAATTATATTAACACATTGAGTTTTTGGTATTTAGCTGTTGAGTGCCAACAATCCAGACCATTTTTCATGATATTTGTAGCACCACAGCGTACCCTGTGTTATAGCTATGGCTCATTTGAAAGGTGAGACTCTAAGCTCTCCGTAGGTGATTGAGCTGATTGACTGTTTAATTCTACGTGCCTCGGTTCCTGAGAAATCCAAGCTAAGCAGGGGCCAGTTTTGATTAAAATCACCGATTTTTTTTCTAGAAACGGAGATAACAGGGGTTTATCCAACACTTTCCTTTCTGATTAACTCCTCTCTCCAACTCGATCCTCTCTGGACGGACACTAACGTTGTGGGAAGAGGCAAATGCCTAACTATCTCGTTTCAGCTGCAGATCGATCGCTTTGTATCGCGTGTGCATTTAAACAGCCTGGTTCTCGGATTGAAGACTTCCCCCAGATGTTTCTCAGGCGTCCTTGGACCGATTTTGACCATTTAAAAACTCAGAAGTTTCAATCTGTTCCTGGGAAGCCGCTCTGCTTTGTCAAACACTCTCGGGAGAGCGAGAGAGAAGTGTCGAGTTTACAGCTGTTCGCTACGCAACACCAGACTGGCCCCCTCAGACTAGTTTCTCTCAATCTTTAATAAAGTGAGGTGATAAAGATGGGATTCAACATTTGTGGATTTTCAGCATTTAGAATTTCAAATAGTGACAAACTTAACTTCTGAGATTTTGAGATCTTCTTGAATGAGCACCCAACAAACAGCTACTGCACCTTGAGATTGAATGATGTTTGGTAGTTTTGAGAGATAATTCATTCACTCTAGGTCATTTGTGGTGACAGATGAGACGTTGAACTTGCCAAATTTTGTTTTGTGCAATCTGGCCCAGTATTGACAGGTATCAATCATACACCAGGCAAAACCTCTGTAATACGACGGTTAAGAAGCAGATTCTACCTTCACCTTAATAATCTCTCCATCTACTGTGAATCAAACATATCAGCCTTCACCTTCCTGATGCCCTTCTTGCGTTTGGTGAGCGTTTGAAGAGCTCGTAGAGGCGTCCCGGCCCCGATCTGAGACTTTGGCCAACTCTGTGTGTGGCTGCTGAGCACTGGTTCCCTCGGCCCCTCCTGTCTTCTTCTGCCTGCCACTGTGAGCTGTGGGCCTTTCTTTTGCTGTGGTCTGTGCCGCTTCCTTCAGAATCTTGGAGGCAGGAGGCATTTGAGATGGAGGTGCCCCGGGGCCATCCACCCTGCAAAAGAAATAAAATATTCAGGCAAGCATTTCAAAGCAAAACTGCACATAGTGGATATTAGAAAAAAACTTGACTAACATTAACTGTTTGCCCCTGAGTTTAATATTATATGAAAAATTGAATGAACACGTCATGATTGGTTTTGGTATTTCTTTTTTTTACACAAGCTACAAATTTCAAGAGATTTACAGAGAAGTTCTTACAGAGTCAAGCAAAAAGATCTGAACACATGACTCACAACAGCACTATACAGCGACACTATACACTAATAGAACTTAAAGCTGCCCTCAGCTAAACTCCTAGATTTTTTTTTGTCAGTAGTGAAACCAAAGAGAGAAGGGAAATATCAATAATCGTGTGTGCAACATATATTTATCAGCAGAATAAATAAGAAGCAAAGTAAACATTTTGAGACATATCTGTTTGCTAAACTGCAACTTTCATGCAAGTCTGTGTTTTTAGGCATTTATCTCCCACAACCCTCGAACACCTCATACACTACTCAATGGGGATTTTCTTTTTCTTTATGATAGCTGGCAGTATATCAATCAATCAGGGTTAGGGTTTAAATGACGGTTATCTCATTCCTCGGATAGTTTTATTCCCCAACTATCCAGGGGGGGGGAAAGAAATAACTTAAAGGGACAATACAGAGTTTAAAAATATTAAAGTGAAGTATTTTCCTCCACCTACATGTTCCAGCCATGTCCTAATGTGTAGAATGAGCCCAGACCTTTTCACCATAACTGCCTCTAAAATCCTGCACTGTCACTCAAAAAGTTGTTACTTCAGGTCTGAAGTGCCGTCCTGCACGAGTTTAATATAGAAGCTGCAGTTACGCATAAGCCCTAAGGTGGCAGTAGTGAGTATAAAATGGCTAACTTGCATCTAGTCCTTTTAAACAAACGACATGGACATTTCACAAGGAATTCATCTGCGTCAGAACAGGGAGGCGGAGGAGGTGTTTGTCTCTGCTACTGGGGTCAAAGTTAATTCGCCGTTTTGAAGGTGGTAAATCTGGGGCCGACAAAATGGAAGAGCTGAGGGCGGCTTTAAAATAATATCACTTATTATACATTCTTTTTAAATTCAATCACAGTCATGATGATTAGGGAAAGTCACACACAAGGGCCCGA
The DNA here is from genome assembly GCF_951799975.1 of Gobius niger. Lineage (NCBI taxonomy): Eukaryota > Metazoa > Chordata > Actinopteri > Gobiiformes > Gobiidae > Gobius > Gobius niger. The sequence goes on along the minus strand of NC_136859.1, from coordinate 10,581,739 downwards.
AACGCCAACCTTCCAATTCCCAGGAAAATGTTTACATCAGGGCTAGGAAAACTCGCTAGGTGGCAGAACGATTTATCTTTTTTACATTTTTCATCAAAGCAAAAGAGCCAGGGAGCCAAACTACGCAATATTGGGCAAGCACCACTTCTACAAATAGCAGTGTTGATTATCATGAAGAATAACAGAGGAATCTCGGTACTCTCCTTCAGGGAATCTTGATGGAATAGACCACACTGGTAGTGTTTCAGGAGTAAGCTGCTTTAACTTGTTCTCTGTTGTGTGCAATAAAATCATTTTGGGGGCGCTGAGGATCTATGCTTAAGGATTTGGATAGACACACAAAAAAGATCAAAGGGCTCAAAGTGAATGTTGTTGCTTTTGAAGAATTATGTTCATGTCTGCCTCCCTCTTGGCACCTCTCCCTCACTTCCTTACACTTGTCTTTTCATCTTTTCCTTTTTCCCGTCTCCGTCGCTCCCCGGAGTTCGCTGCGGGCCAGAGAGCTGCAGCTGAAGCTCAGCCAATCTGGAACGCAGCTCCGCCTTCCTGGAGATCTGAGCGGGGAAGAAGATGCGCGATTAACAAGCAGCCGACTTAATCCATGACTTGTTTATTTGCGACCAACATGTTCAGCCGCTTTTCATTTATTCAGATGGAAATGTCATGCGCTGTAGTTCAGGCTCACAGTCATTAAAAAACATGAATCGCAGTAGCAATAAAGAAAACAAATTTTGATTTAATTAGTTTTCTTTCAATAAATGACACTATTATTTCGGCAACTCATATTGACTCATTTTGTTGAAAATGTGCCGTTTCCATGAGATCAATCACAGTTATTAGACCTCTTCAAACATGTTCTGATACTAATTTGATTTAGTTGCGGCTGGTGGTCTTTCAAACAGGGGAGGCTTATATTTTCTATTCATTATCATGGACCTGCATTAAACCTGTACAAACATTGTACCTGCATGTTTGCACACAGCCGTGTGTGTGCTAACAGGATTTATTTAGTAAGTAAGTAAAGTTTATTTCTTAAGCGCTTTTCACGGACTTTAGACTCATAGTAAATACCAAAAACAACCAGCCAATCACTATTCAACGAGAAGGCATCACAACACACCCTCCTTCGAAGCCGGGTCTCTTATTAAGCCAATCAGATCCTGCATTTTCCCAATAGAGCTTCACAGAGCTTCAATGGGATTTCCCATAGAGCTTCAAAGCAGCTTTTAAGTGACAGGGAGACCATATTGAAGACCACACTGGAACAGCTGATGAACAAAAGAGTGGTGAGGAGTTGGGGTGGAATGAGGGGGAAACTAAATTATTTAATTTTGTTGTAAAGCTGTATTCATAAATATAATAAAAAAATAAAGATGAGCGGGTCCCATTCAGCCCCATTAATTGAAAAAAGGTTCCCAAGTCCTGTGTGAACCTTAATGGCCGCTCTGTCTCTTCCTAGGCAGCTTGTTCCTTAAAAGAGCAAAAAGGCGGGAAGCCCTGCACTCACAGGGCGGGCAGAGCCTCCACAGAGGTCCAGAGCTTGATTGACAGGCTCTGGAGCCACTCAATGTACTGAAAATGTACTTCCAAATCTCGGGCTGATAAAAAACAAACAGCGTGGTTAAAAATATTTCACCTACCCCAGCGTGGTCCCACGGGTCATAGGGATTTTTAGAAAAAGAAAAACTCTTTGGAGCCAGGCTTTTAAGCCGTTCTAGGGACGTCTGAAGTCCCATTAGAATCAATGCTCCCAAGTGTCTCTTGGAGTCACCCCTGGCCACCAGGGGATGGTGTTACAGCAATGTCAGCTCCCCGCCATAAGGACCATACAGAAGCATGTTCCTCGCCCATTGGTTGTATTAGGAACAGATAACACAAGATAAATCTTCCCTCTGTACCTTTTTGTTCATGTATGGAAGAAAAAAAAAGTGTAATGACATGACATGACATGACATGAACAAATGACCTTCTCATGAAATGGAGCACATTCTTGCAGACTTTTACTAACTTTTTTATAAAATGTAGTTTTAAGGAAAGTTCAGCTTATAGTCGATGAGGGCTAGATGACTCATACTCAGAAAAATCACAATTCATTCTTCCAAATCATGCATACACAGACTAAAGAGGCATTTTACTACCACCACCAGTATTAGAGAACCATATTCGAAGACAACATAATAAAGCCTATTCTTTCTGGTACTTTCGTGTAGATTTGTGTAATTGTCATCTTTGTGCTTCTCCCATCATCACATCTACCAAACAACACGGCGACTTGAACAGTTACTCTTACACGGATAGTTACAACAATGCTACAAATATGAGCACGTTCATGCAATCCTGTCGATCTAATTTTGTGTGAATCCCATGTGAGTGAAGTGCAATATCTACAAAGCCTAATCAAATGCAGGCAAAAAACAAACAAAGCATAACATATTATAACAAAGAGAAGAAATTGAAGGATCGGAGTGTTTTTGTACCTTGAATCTCTCCTCGGGGGTAAGACTGATTTTTATTTCCAAATTCTCAATCTGCCTCAACTTTTTCTGCAGTTTTCTGACCTCCCCCATTGAAACTTTCTGCTTGATTTTAATAACCAACCAGTTGCCTACCTAAATGCTGTGATTTGTAGGCTAAATAAAGCAACACAGCCTCAAACTGTAGCTTCTTTAACTCCGTGCGACTTCTCCGAAACATCAAAGGCGCGAATTTTCACAAACAAAACATTAGAATAGAAAGAAAATCTGATTATAAAGCTGCAGGGCTGTTTTGTTGTGGAAATGTTCGGGGGGAGACGTGTCGCCGGATGTTGACGGATTATAAACGTGTTCTTATGCCCACAGCGCCCTCTGGTGGATATCAGAAGTGTTACATCATTGTCCACACAAAGAACTAAAAATATCAAAGACAAAAAAAAAAACAGTTTGCTGCTTTTAAATGCTTTTTTTTCTTTTCATTTATACATTTTGATGCAACAACAACTCAATTCAAAGTCAGTTGCGGGAGACTTATAATATGTTCGGTGTTCAGGATTTTTTTTATTTATTATTATTATTATTTTTAAACATTTTATAGAACAACAACAGCGACAAAAGAGTAACAAATAATATTAAAATAATAATTAAAAAAAATAATTTATAAAAAGGAGGCGGGGAGGGGGTAGGTGAGGGATTTTTGACCTAGCATAGTAGGCTACTAATCGTATAACCTGTGAATTAAAGCTCATCCACACTAAAACTGAGCGGTGTAGCTACATGCAGGCTTACACACGCTCACCCCGATAATGTACGATTAATTTTCGGATGTTTGACGTTTTAAAATTGGCCGGTATTTTCGTTCGCGGAAGTGACATATGCGCAGACGCTCCTTTTGTCCAAAGGAAGTGGAGCTCAGACGAGGCAGCAGCTTGACCGGAGGAAAAAAAAAACTAAAAAATAATATAGGTAAGAGTGGGAAAACTTCTAGAAATCGTTTGCCGATTTGCACGACGATGGCGTTTTATAACCGACCCCGGGGGCAGCACGCGGGGACACGGGGTGATCCGTCCGCGTTGTGCCCGCAGTCGGCTGTGCTTTTTGGGAGAATGCATGACTCTGCTGCCGCCTCTCCTCTCCGCTCTCCTCTCTCCATAGCCCGGAAGTCTGCGTGCACCGTCGTCTACTACTAGTATTTTTTTTTTTTTTTTCTCTGCGTCATCTTTTTTTTTTTTTTTTTAATCCCTACAGTTTTTTCTATGCTTTGTTTTGGTCCCTATCTCCACTTGTGGCTGGGAGAAACCAAGCCATGCCTTACTAGCTGAGCGTCTGCAGAACGTCGGGCCTACACGAAATGGAGTCGGCCTTTGCGCCATGCCCTAAATTTAACATGATTATATACCATCTTTTATATTTACATTCAGTTTTTGATGATTTTTTAAGGTCATTTTATGCAAAGGCATGGTTAGCAGCAGCAAAAAGACAGTTCCTTTAAAGGTTTTGCTTTACAGAGTCTGCAGAGTTTTAACACTTTGATTCATTATGTTTCAGCTGTGTATAAAGTCACATTCTGTTCTCCCAATAATAAAAAACGTGAATCATGTGTAATCTCCAAACATAACATCCTAGCTTGGAACAAATCTTATTTTTGTTTTTGTCTTGCAGAAACAATGGAGGATTCACATTTTAATTCGTCATATTTCTGGTCTCCTGTCACCACTGTGCCAGGGCAGGTAAGGATTCAGCTTAACCTCTTAACCCCCACCTGGACCGGGCACATTTCCTCTTGTTCAGCTTTACACAAATCTGAAAGCTTCTTGAAAAAAAGCGACCAAAACGGGACAAAAGAAGCCACAAAAAATGACAAGAAAGCAATGGGAAAAGTGGTAAAATGCAACAAAAAAGTAGCAAAAAGGTGATTTAAAAAAAGCTATGGATAAAGTAAAAAGAAGTGATGACAATATGGCAACATGGAAAAAGATCTGTTTAGATCAGTGTTGTTGGTCTTAGCTTTCAAATGAGTTGCACAGCTCTCCAGTCAAGAAGCTTTTAGGTAAGGCTGAGATGAAGAAAATGCGCTTGGTTCAGGTAAGGATTCAGCTTAATAAACAGCCAGAGTTGTAGTTAAGTCATAATTTCAAGTTCAAAAAGTCACCCTCAAACCTCATTGTTTGACTTGAGTCACGAGTTAAAGCCCGGTTCTCAAGTTCTGGATCTCTGTTGTAGAGCCTCTATGTCCACCTTTTTGTACAACATGTGGTACATTATACAATTACTTGATACAGATATGGCTTCTGGAGTTTCTTTCATCTGTTTTCAAAGCATATGAAAATTTGCATTAATTGTATTCAGACGAAATCTGTGATTTTATGATTTGATTTCAGATTATTAATGTGTAAATTCAGCAGACTGTAGAAGTCCTGCACCACTTGAATTATTATTTTGTCAGAATCAAGTTAAGATGTACTTTACCGATTCCCTGTTTGGAAACTTTTGAATGTACAAGTTAATTACAGTTATACGATCAATTCCTTATGTCGGTGTTTCATTAACTGCAGATTAATTAATGCCAAACATTTGCAACTTCACAGGTCCCCATCTCTGCCGGACCTCATTACCAGCCGGCTGTGGTCACCATCCCCACTCCCGGAGCCAAGCTGGAAAGTGCAAACCAGCCGGGCCGTGTGCCGCACCACCACGCTCCACACAGCACTCAAAGCATCACGGTGCTCCCTGTGCCCACCACCGGCATCATGACGGCAGGTACGAGTCACCCTGAGTCCTTTTAAAGCAAACCTTTCCACTTCACGCGCTTCACCGTTTCCTGTGCTTGTGTTTGCAGCCGGTCTGGTCATCACGACGCCACAAGGGACATTAGTGAACTCGTCTCCGTCTTTTGTCTCTGCGCATCCAGGATCAACATTAGCAGTGTCACATCTCCATGCTACAAATACTGGTGAGTCACACTGTAATAAGTGAAAACATGAACTGTTGTGCATGTGCGTGGTTACATGGGTTATTATGATAGAACTGCTTTCATTATAGAAGATACTGTTGTTATATCTGCTACAATTTGATTTTTATTTTCTAGCATTTTCAATTTTGACCTAGATTTTTCAAAACTGGTTTTAGCAACACTTGAATCTTCTCAAATAATTCCACTTGATTGAACTTGGCAAGGTCAAAGGGAGAGAGAGAATTGTTGCCTTCAGTAGCAAAATAATTCCTGTCTTTGTGCTGTTTTTCTAGAAAAAAAGCCTTCGAAAAGGGGGAGAAAAAAGAAGGCCACTATGACCAGGATCGGGCCTGAGGGAGAAACTATTATTCTGGCTCACCTTGCGCCAGACGGACAGGTAATGTAGCACAGCATGCACATTATACATACTGTGTTTTAGATTAAGCCTATTGAATCATCTCAATTATCAAACAGCAACAAACTCTATAATATATAAACGCTATAATTCTGCAGAGAGCAAAATCTCCTGAATCCCAGGGGTCTTTGTCTATGTCTATGTCTATGAAAGACATCTTATAGTGTAGATGTGAAAAAGTAAAACTGTATTTAAATGTAACGACACATTTCATTTCAATATATGTCAGAGATTAACTTAGTCTTGAGCTGCACAATTGTTTCTCATCATATACTGTATCTCAGGTGACGCAGGTGGAGGTCGACCCGTATGACTTGTCCCACGAAGAGAACGTCCCGTTAACTAAAGACAGCACCAAAACATACAGGTAAAGACGCTGCACAGAGCAATAGACAGTGCATGTTTTTGTTTGTCTGTGCTTTAGCTGACTGCTGTGTGAGCATATCCATGCACTGGCTGCTGTTGCTTGATTATCGCCCACCCTTCTTCCCCATATCCTGTGCAAGGCTTCACGACACGCTGCGGCAGTACAAAGCTGGTCTGCCGTTAATGAAGACCCACTCTGTTTGTGTTTTCTGCTTCCTGTTGGTTGTTTCATAACTAATTTTGTTGACATCTGCCTATTAGTGACGTCCTGCTGTTTTAAGCCTTCTTCATGTTGCTCTGGCTTGACATCTGCATCTTTCCTTTTGATTTCTGCAGCTGATTGTGCGTCACTGTTTCTTTCCGGGCTCATTGCTTTTTATGCCACTTTTTTTTTAACGTGTTTGACGTTTGGCTTAGGGATGGGCGATATTGTCTTGACGCAGGTTTGGACTGCTAAATGTTTTTTATCTTTTTGATTGATTTTTAAAATTGGTAACATACTTGATCCTTATTTAGCATATCTTCCAATTAACAGTTTGGATCAGATCTGGTAGACTGCGGATATATCGCCCATCTCTACCTTCTTCATTTTCTTTCCTTCTCTGTGTCGCCCTCTTGCTTTCCTGTGGGTCTTTTTCCACTCCCGTCCTCCCATCTCTGTCTCTCCTCCGCCCGTAGGTGCCGGATGTGCGTGGCGACCTTCTTCAGTAAGTCAGACATGCAGATCCATTCGAAGTCGCACACAGAGGCCAAACCGCACAAGTGTCCTCACTGCGCCAAGTCTTTCGCCAACTCCAGCTACCTGGCCCAGCACATCCGCATCCACAGCGGCGCCAAGCCGTACACCTGCTCCTACTGCCAGAAAGCTTTCAGGCAGCTCAGTCACTTACAGCAGCACACACGGTACTACTGACCCCCCGCCCGCCCGCCCTGACCCCCATCCCAGTACCCACGTGTCGGCATCCCTACATCTCAGTTTCCCTGTAGGGGTGGGCGATATTGGCAAAACTGAAGTTGACGTTTTTTTTTAAAGAATATAACAGCCAAAACAAGTGCACTTCCAAAGGTCTGTGCTGTGATTTGATTTGACGAAGGACAGGAAAAAATATCACAAATTTTCATTGTTCCTTTTTAGTCATGTGTTTTCTGATTCTGTTCAATTCTAGCCTTGTTTTGGTCCTGATTTTGTACATTTTAAATGTTGTATTGACACAATTTCCTGCAAAAACTATATCAACAAATTTTGCTTCATTTGATTATGTAAATGTACTGTTTGCTCCTTGACTCTCAGCTTTAAAAAGACCCTATACCTGATTATTTACAAACAATGAAAGACAAAGCCGCTAAATTTAAAAGGGACAGTGTTTAAAAATGTCAAAATTATGTATTTTCCTCCCCCTACATGTTCCAGCCATGCCCTATGGTGTAGAATGAGCTCAGACCTGTTCACCACAACTGCCTCTAAAATCCGGCACTGTCACTCAAAAAGTTGTTACTTCGGGTCCCAAGTGCCGTCCTGCACGAGCTTAATGTAGAAGCTGCAGTTACTCGTATGACCTGAGGTGGCAGTAGTGAGTATAAAATGGCCAACTTGCATCTAGCCCCTTTAAATGTTGTGTCCAAACTCATTTGAAGCATCCAAATTCTTCACAAACCGACAGGCACAATTCACAACTCGTAGGATTACCTTTCACAGTCACTTTCACTGAAATGGTAGAAAGGTTAAATCATCGACTGGACCAGGTTTTGGTCAAGTTGAGGACATTTCGCTTCTAGTCACAGAATCAGAATCAATAGTTTTTATTGCCATTGTTTGTAAACAGGGTCACAACCTAGGATTTTTTCTCAGTGAAGACGTGCAACATTTAACATGAAAACATATAACACAGAGTTTAGATTAAAAAAAAGCTACAAAACTTTAAACTATAAGGCTTTAGGGGCATGAATGAAGAAGCATCTTCTTAGCTCTTTGGGTCATAAAAGACACTTATACCAAAACTGGAGCAGTTTAAAAAGACCCAGGCAGCTCCCAGGAGGAGAGAATCAAAACTGCCAAAAATTCCTATTGACAGTATCACTCATTTAGCAGGTCCTTGTTCTGCTCTGCTGTTGAGTCAATGGACATGGGTCGTCTACGTCGTCCATTGACTCAACAGAAATGCGAGATAGTGGGAAATACCGGATAGATGGGTCCGAGTGCCGCGTCCACTGCTCCTTACGGGTCGTCCCAGTGGCATCGAAGGATGGGTCAAATGCAGAGGACAAATTTTCCCTACAGGGACAATAAAGTATACAAACCAATTATTAATTAGCCTGCAAGTTCATGAAATTGATAGAAATGGTTTACAATTAGGTGCACCGTGAGATATACAAAAGGAGGACAAAACAAACTAGAAAAAAAAAATCAGGTATAGTGCCTTTTGATTAATTCCTTTTAATGATATTCTAGTTTTTCCCATATCTTCAGCGATTAGAAAAATATACATATATTATCTTGTAGCCTGCTGTACAGTATCTCCCACCTCTATTTCCCCTCATCGTCATTTTCCCTGTCCAGCCTCTACATGGACCTTTTCTGGGAAAGTGATTTGAAGTGGTGTTTTTATTTGTTGTCTGGCTCGCATGCTGTTCATCTCCTTCAAATGGCAATCTACAGTAGTGCACATTGCAACTAATTTCATTGTTACTGCGATAACAGCTCGGCACGAAATCGCTCTGAGGATGTTTTGTTTTGGTGTGTGCTGCGTTTCATGTCACCTTTTCAGTTCTTTCTGCATTGACTTTGTTTAACTTCTTCCAGAAAATACGCTCTACTTGCTCAATTACAATCATAGGTTTTTTAATTTTCACCCGCTGTGTTGCACATCATTTCTAATTTGCGTAGTATCATATATTTCCATTGTAGCCCTGCTTTGCTTACACTCTGCTGATGTCGTCTCCTTGTTTGCAAATGAAGTCCCAAGCTTTCTAATTCTACTCGAGCAAAAATACTAAACCTTTGATTGCTTCCTTTCTGTGGTGTCCTGTGGTGAGGCTAATTTCCCGTTCTCCGTTCACAGGAACCACACGGAGTCAAAGCCCCACAAGTGTCCCCATTGTACGAAGTCTTTTGCCAACTCCAGCTACTTGGCCCAGCACCTGCGCATACACACCGGAGTGAAACCCTACTCCTGCATCGTCTGCGAGAAGTCCTTCAGACAGCTCAGCCACCTCCAGCAACACAGCAGGTAAGTCAATCGCTCGGATATGGTTACTCATCTGCACATTTGTCGACCTATGAATTAATGGTTACACTTTAGATTACAGCCCACAAGCTCCATGTGTAGGTACAAGCAACAAGAATGAGTAATTACACATGTAAGTGCTGTTAGAGAAATAATAATGGTGTCTGAGAGGATAGATGAAGAATAGGCAGCTGTCTGGATGTCTTATACAGGAGAAGTTTATTTACCATCGTTACCGGACATGAACTCGAGACATTGCACTAGTTCTACCATTCAAGTCTGTCTATACTTCCAAAGAAGATGGATAAATACCCTGGGGCGTCATACTGATAAGTAGAAGCAAATCATTAAGTGGCTGAGAGTTGGCACCTGAGCACCACTGTCAAGACTATAACAGAGATGGTGCGGCTGTACAGCTTGACCCAGTATGATAAATAGCGATTAAAATGTATCCTCTAACAAGTACAGGCAAATACATAATAAAGTGCAAGGTTTATAAAGTGTAACAATGGGTACAAAGTGTAACAAAGCTGTGTAGTGTGTAGTTGCAGGTGATTTGGCCGTCATATAGTTGTGCCAGATTTATAAAATGTCATAAATTGAGGAAAATGCATAACTAATAATAATAACAATGCTTACACTTGTATTGTGCTATACAAGCCTGTGTTACGAAGTCATTACTCATTCACGCCATACTCGGTGGTTAGCTACTGTTGTAACCGCAGCTGCCCTGGGGTGGACTGACGGAAGCGAGGTAACCAGTCTGTGCCATCGGCACAACCACCACCTCACTCACACTCTGTCTTTCATTCTGACCAATAGAGTTTGGGAATGTGATGTCATATCGCTAAGCATTATGGGATTAGCAGAAATTGTAAACTACTGGAGATTTTAAAAGTTATTGTTCACATTTAAACACTTCGACACCACAGTGTGTTAGATGTATTTACCAGCAGCAACTCAGCAGCTAATGGAGCTGTTCCACAGCTATTTTCTCCACTTTTTATACTGTTTTAGCTAATGTTAGTCATGTATGCTAACAGCTGCAAAGATGGCGGATCTCCATGGTAACTGTGGAATTTCCCGAACTCTATTGCACATGTTTTTAGTGGTAGGGGAAACCGGAGTACCCGGAGGAGACCTACACAGACACAGGTAGAACATGCAAACTCCACACAGAAAGGCCTGTAATCTAAAGTGATACTCTATGGCCTTTATGTACAAGAGGGAACAGAGAAAAATAGAGAGTAACTAGGTTGAACAAGTGAAAATAACTGCATAACTAATGTGCAAATACACCATACCTAATGTGTAACTACATGTTAGCGCGGGCTGTGATCTTAAGTGATACACACTGTACCGTGTACACCTTTGTTGCACTTTGTACATTAAATCTTGCACTTTAATGTGTAACCGTACGTACCTGTGTAAATACTTTCCTGTTACCTGTACCTACACATGGAACTTGCGGGCTGTAAGTGTTACCCAAGTAAAAATGGGTCAATAACAATATTTTTCTTGCAATCGGTTGCGCTTGTGTGACAACGTTAAAAAGGAGGGAGAGCAGGTCGTAATTGTTTGTCAGATTTTTCCTTTTAACTGTCAATCTCTGGGTGTTTTGACCTGGTTTGTGGTTGATATCCCTGTAGTTAGAGGAACTATCCACATGAAACAAAGCGGACATCAATTACAATGTCATCTTTGTCTGCACACATCAGCTAAAGCTCTTTAAGGATTCACCGAGCCGCGATTGTTGTCGGTTGAAAGTCAAAAGATTAGTTTGTGAACCCAATCCGTAAAAATGAGAGATATGGTTCAATATATGTGGATTTTCTAGTGTCCCCTGCCCTCGTTCAGAGATCAATCAGTATTTCTTGCAAATACGTGAATGTAACCTATGGTAAAAAAAAAAAAAAGTGGCATAAAAATGATTATTAAAGCTCCTATATCTGATTATTTATTTATTAAGCTGCTGACAGGAAGTGACATAGATAGAGGTAAAGTTCCAGAGCAGTTTGACTAATTTCCCATTGACATAACATGGTTGGCACGGCAACGGTTTAACATTGTTTGTTCATCTATGTCACTTCCTGTCTTTGTCCAATAAGAAAGTGAGACTAAAAACGTCACAAAAATGGCCAAACTAAAGAAATTGTGTCTAATGTGTCATATTATGCACTTTAAATACATTCTTCTTCTTCTTTTTTTCTTGCAGGATCCACACAGGAGACCGGCCGTATAAATGTTCCCACCCAGGCTGTGAGAAATCCTTCACACAGCTCTCCAACTTGCAGGTTTGAACGAATCCTCAACCAAAAATTTGAATGCGCGCATGTCATCATTTTCAAACATAAATGTGCAATACTTTTTAGCATTATCTTTCCAATAACCATTTTATTCCAGTCACATCGACGGCAGCACAACAAAGACAAACCCTATAAGTGCCCCAATTGCAACAAGGGCTACGTGGACGCGGCAGGTTTGGATGTGCACATGGCGACCCACACGGTGAAACACGCCCGGGTCTACTCCTGTGGCCTCTGCAACCGCTCCTACACATCAGTAAGACAAAGTTCGATTTATGAAGACAATTACCACATGAATCGCTATGATTCGTCTCCTCACTGGCATCACTCAGCCGGGAGCTACTATGCACCGTGTAGTCACCTGTCCACTGTTTCCCCTCCTCTGCCTATGCTCCCTTCATCCCAGGAGACCTATTTGGTGCGACACATGGAGAAACACAACACGACGCAGTTAGCCTCGGCTTCAGCGCAGCGGAGGAACCAGCAGCACAGCAAAGCGGCAGCAGAAGCGGCAGCCAATCGACCCGGGGGAGGAGCCAATGCGGGTCAGCAGCAGCAGCAGCCCCAAAGCAACTACCAGCCACCGGAAGGCGTGCCCTGCGCCTTTGACATCCACCAGTACAAGACGGTAGCAGCCAATGACATTCATTACAAACCTGTCAACATGTCTGACATGACTTCTCACAAAGACCTGTGCCTCACTGTGTCCGCGTCTGCGATTCAAGTGGAGCACCTGAACTCCTAAAAAAGACTCAAATGTTTCACTTCTAAAGGAACTTGTTTAAGAAAATAAGACACAAAATGTTGGCAAATGAAAGCAATATGAATTTAAACAAGAACAAAAGACTGTACCGGATATCGACTAAAGGCTAACAGGACACTGGTTGCGTTCATGACATCACGACATTATAAACTGTGAAATGTTTGCTTTTTTATATTGCGTATGACACCACCTGGTTTATGGTTCTCCATGTGAAACAAAAACTGGCATAAAGTTCAATGTCCCCTCTGTTTTTCCCACCACAGTGTAAAAAAGTGTTGGCATTACTCACCACAAGCTCGATTGTTCTCTGTTGAAAGCCACAAGATTAATTGGGCTCGTCTGGTTCTGATCCCTAACGAAAAGGTTTAGTATGTTTGTACTTTCTGTTTTGATATTTCTTTCATGAAAAAACGTAAATAACCACTTGCCTCGCCTGCGTTTGAAACTACGACATCAAGTAGTTGAATCACGTGAACGCAACCTACATGAAAAGTAGTACATTGTCACATTCATGTATAGGCTGCCACTCTCAGTCATCCAGCATTTTGAATTGTTCTTTTGCCTGGCTGCATGTAAAGGCTGCAATGATGTGTATTTCAGTCCATCACAGTGATGGTTTTTAATTGAAAGAGTCAGTGATTTGTTATTTTTATCGTTGCTGCTCTTCTAAACACATTCACCTTCAGCTGTAAGTATTTATAGCTTTTCTGTTTTTAGATGGTGATTGATATGTGAAGGTAAGTTTTACTACTTTCACAGTAAGCTGGTCAGACAGTGTTACTATCTTTGAACGGATCTGTTGAAGATATCTGCCTCAAAAAGGGAAAAAGCAATTGCTTAAAGGTATAAATTGTCAGTGTTTTTATCAGTTTAGTAGTTGGGATTGTTTGGATGATCCATGTTAAGACTCATTTGCAGACCTTCACATAAAGAGATGTGAGTAGCCTCTTCATGTTTCATGTAATTCTAGTGTACTGTTCAGCTTGTGTAAATAATGTAACTATTCAAATGTGTTGTTGATATGATACATACTATCCAAGTTTACATAACCTCTTTATAGACAAGATGACACTTCATAGATCAAGAGAAAAAATAAATAAACCATACCAAAATCACTCTGGTGTGTTGTTTACTGTAATAATTGAACTATTAAATCAGTTTGCAGTTTTAAACACCCTTTAATAGCACATTTTCCATGTCCCGATTAGTCTATTGTTCGTTAAGTAATAAATGAGAGGATTATTTCCATATTATGTGGGAATGAGACCGCTGGAATGTGCCATGCTTGTGATGTGTTTACAAAAGTGGACTGTACCATTGTGATACTGGAGGGCACTATTTCATAATACTTTATTTTTTTACGAGCTACATTCTCTTTTATAAAAGCATTTAAAAGTAGTGATTTTCAGACCTGGAAGGCCTTAATACAGTAAAATATCCACAGATTGTTTAGTGTTGAGGGTCGGATGGTTCGGTCCGCTCTGCAGTCTGCAGTGGAGATGGCGTCACTGAAAAGTGTAGGAGTCGAGAAACTTCACCCATGTAAATATTATTAGCGAAAGCTGTGTGGCACACGAGGAGATAGTAGCACACAGCTCTTAGTTCATTTTATATCCACATTAGTCTGAATATGCCGCGGAAGAAGCCATTCAGCAACAAACAAAAGAAGAAACAGCTCCAGACCAAGCGTGAGAGAAAGAGAGGTAAGTGCACGCAGTGTTAGCCATGCTAGCTGTAGCTTTGCTCTGTGTCCAGTTTGTAGGTTTTACAGCAACGTTTCATCGCTCTGAACTTTTAAAACCTATTAGTTAGAGACATATTTGCGTGTAAAGACACACTGGCATAATGACAACCGATGGGCAGCTTAGAGATGAACTTGAGTTCATATTTGTATTGACAAGTCAAGATGTAGTACAGTTTTCATTAACGGTTCATAAATACTGTTTTTTTTTTTGCCCCTAAACCAAGTTATAATGGTTTCTTTTGTCGACAGCCTGTCCTTTCTTTTCATGAAGTGCTGTTTACTGAAAACACTGCATTGAGGCATGTCCAAACACTGCTGGGTAGAAAATATGTGCAAAGTTTTAGATTGAAGTCCCACTCACGTAAACTGTAATTCACTTTTGTAACTTAAATATTTGATTCGTGTTGTATCAGCACAAACTATTTTAAATGTCTCCTGTCCATTTGGGCTTTGGGGAATTTCCATCCAATTAACCTGCATTTCTGTTTCAGGAGAGACTGGCTCAGGGCCCAGCAGCCGCAATGCCAGTGTAGAGCGAGGAGACCGTCAGTCAGACACTTCAGACAGTGAGACCACTGACATCAGGAGAATAAACCAACAGCCCATCAGCCAGGATGGAAGACACGACCCCAACAGGTCAGGAGACCATGTCATCCAGTTTAGGATGTCCTGATGGAAGCATTCCTCTGTCCTGAGATTGATATGTCATCTTTGTAAACTTGGCACCATGTAGGCTTTACATGAGAACTGGTCAATGATAATAATGATACCATTGTCTGCTGTTTGCCTCTGTAGATTTCGTCTGCACTTTGAGAAGGAGAGTAAAGAGGAGGTGGAGAAAAGGAAGAAGGTTGCCAGAGAGAAGGTGCTGCAGCCTGTTACAGACAAAGAACTTGAGGTTGATATTCATGACATCTACCCTTCAGAAAAAGGTCAGCTGTGTTTATGTCTAACAATACACCATACTGCTCCTAACTTGTGATTCAGTGCGTGACATCCTTGACTTTACGATTTCTCCTAGGCCTTGGTTTCCCTCACCGGCCACCTTGGAGCTACGAGATGACACGAGAAAGCCTGCTTAGGAAAGAGGAGAAGTCGTACCGGGAATATTTGGACGACCTGCACTCCAGAAACCCACTCGGATCTCTGAGCCACTTTGAACACAATCTGGAGGTGAATTCAACAACTATTAAGTAAAAAAAAGAGTCTGCATATGCTGCCAATAAACCCCATTTTAATGTAACATGGCATACAGACTGCAGCACGATGAACCAAGAGTCTGAAGAGTTGTAGCAACTTTTCTAGTGGAAAACTTTGCTTTATTTACACAGTGTTCTTAGATTGAAAAGCTAGTGCTTGCAAGCACATTTCAGATTTGTTGCCCAGTTTATTGACAAATTTATTTTACTCATTTACTTATTTTGAGATTGTGTTGTGCCTAGTTATGAAATATTTTTATCCCACATGATTTATCACTTAACAATCAAGTAAACCTTTAAAATTGTTGATATAAAAGTGTGTTTTTTAGCTAAACTCATGTCGTGCATATGTGCATTTCTCAGACCTGGAGACAGTTATGGAGAGTGTTAGAAATGTCAGACGTCATCCTCCTCATCGTGGACATCAGGCACCCGGTGAGTAAAGCAATTGCAACATGTGTCCAGTAGATGGAGACAATGGTTGTATTAAATCACTGTATGAAAAGACCTGCAGTTAAGTTACAACATTCTCTTCATTTTATTCCTCACAGGTGTTGCAGTTTCCCCCAGACTTGTACCACTACATCACAGGGGACCTCCAGAAGCAGGTGGTGTTGGTGCTGAACAAAGTGGACCTCTGTCCTGCTGCTCTGGTGATTGCCTGGAGGCACTACCTGACCTCCCAGTTCCCTCACATCGAAATAGTCTGCTTCACCTCCCACCCCGGCCAACCCTACAGCACAGGTGAGGACAGCGGCCGATGTAAAATACGGTTATGTGGCCATACTATACAGGAGAACAGATCGGGTTCTTAGCCTTATCAGTGAAGTTAGGATCGTCACTTCAGCTCTTTTGAATCTCTGTGTCCTTTGTTTTCTTGCTTCTAGTGCTACAAAAGAAGAGAATGAGAACGAAGGCCAGCTGGAGCCACGCTGGAGGCCCTTTAGACATCCTCCGAGCGTGTCAGGAGATCACGGTGGGGAAAGGTAAGCACTGTCCACTCAGCTGTTTGTATAGAGTCCATCTTGATATACTCTGTTCTGCATACGCCAAACAGCTTAACTCTGGGTCCTTTTATGCCACAGTTGACCTTTCAAGCTGGGAACAAAAGATAAAGAGCGACGCTGTGGCCGAGCGCATGGATGGAGACGGGGCAGATGAGGGGCCCGGGGCGTCGGTGCTGATGGAGCACCACAGCGACAGCGCCATGGAGATGAGCGGCATGTCCCAGGAGCTCTACAAAGACGGCGTCCTCACACTGGGCTGCATAGGTACCAGTGTTGTCACGATACTGAAGTTTCAAACTCGATTTCGATACTCAAAATAAAACTTCATTCTTGATACCGCTTTCGATACCACAGTAAAAAAAGAAAAAAAGCCCCTTTTAAATGTCATATTTGCTGTAGGAAACTCTTGTCTACATGGCAGAATATTTTATTTCTTATTTTTTATTTTGTTAGTTTATTTGAACAGGGACAATGCACATTAATTAACATCACTGTAAATGTGCCAGTTTTAGCTCTAAAGTTAGTTTTCAACTGTAATGCCTGGGCAAGATGTAGATTGCCAACAGTAAATAATATACAACAATAACAACAATCATTATTAACCTGTAAAATGATAAAGCAATTCATTAGTATGATCTCACACACAACCTATGTTAACATTCGGCACAAACACTAACATTCGGCACAAACACTACACCATAGACAAATACACACGGGCAGAATTACACAACGTTATATTAGTTTATTCAGATTTACCATGTTTTTGAGACATTAAGTAATAAAGGGTCTAATTTGTTATCTCTGATTAACTGTTGCACATAGTCAAATGTATATACCGTTTTTATCGATTAAACCTACAATATAGTGTTAAGAGACTGGATTTGGCCCAGGACCATCATGTTAAACACTGTCTGTTTCTGCCTTCATGAACAGTAACAGTCACTGCTGTCACATTTAAGAGCAGAACAGTGCATTCATTCACAGCACAATGTTCAAACTGGCCACTCATGAATATATTTAGGGGAATTTTAATGAAGTACAGATAGGTAGCATGTAACTATACAGTTGACATTGGTAAAATTTAATTTTGTTGAGATTTTTTAAGAGAAAAAAACGACTTCAAATGAATATCTAGCTTCGATACCACTTTTAGCATCAATTTAGTATTGAGGAATCAATTTTTTTGACAACCCTAATAGGTACAGTATAGGAGTTCTCAAAGAGAATGTTGCAAAAGAGAAAAATTACCGTAGTCATCTGAAGTACCCAAGTGCTACAAAAAAATCGATATCTAGGAAAAAAGTCTAAAAGTTTGATAGCACTAAGACTGAAGATTACAATATGACTTTCTCCCTCGTTTTTTGGCTCAGGTTTTCCAAATGTCGGCAAGTCATCGGTGATCAACAGTTTGGTTGGAAGAAAAGTGGTGAGCGTGTCTCGGACTCCAGGCCACACCAAGTACTTTCAGACTTACTACCTCACTCCCACAGTCAAACTCTGCGACTGCCCCGGACTGGTCTTCCCCTCCCGGGTCAACAAGCAGCTACAGGTACAGAATAAAGGCGTACTGCTTTGTGGGCTGCTTTAAAGATGTAAAGGTGCATCTGTAAAAGTTTCAGTGTTGGTAACTTTATCCTGTTCTGTGTGTTTTTATTTCAGATTCTTGCGGGCATCTATCCAGTGGCTCAGCTGCGAGATCCCTACAGCTCCGTGGGCTATCTCTGTGAAAGAATGCAGTTTCTGCCTGTGCTCAAGCTGAAACATCCAGTTTTGCAGGAGAGAGACCCGCAGCAGGAGAGCCAGGGGGAGCCCGAGTGGACAGCTTGGGACGTTTGTGAGGGTAGGTTCAGGCGCCTAACATGACTGAATCTCAGAAAAAATGTATGCTATTTTGTTATTGGGGCCCAACGGATATGGATTTTTGGGGTCCGATACTGATATGAAGGGGTTAGCACAGTCAATAACCGACATATAGGCCGATGTTTTAAGTCTGAAGGAGGAGACGACAGCGCTCAGGAGATCTATCAGCCTTCAAAGATCACAAAGTCTGAAGTCTGGGCATATTTTGGGTATTTTAATAATGCCGGGGGACAGTTGATAGAAAACAGTTATCCGTTTGCAGAACATGCAGGAAAAAAGTGTCTGCTAACGGCAGCAATACTTTGAACCTCATGACTCACCTGCATGACCGTCACCCACAACTCTATAGCCAATGTAAGTAAGTTAAAGGGACTATACGGAGTTTAAACATTTTAAAATGATGTATTTTCCTCCCTCTACATGTTCCAGCAATGTCCTAATGTGTAGAATGAGCTCAGACCTGTTCACCACAACTGCCTCTAGAATCCTGCACTGTTACTCAAAACGTTGTTACTTCGGGTCCAAATTGCCGTCATGCACAAGCTTGATATAGAAGGTGCAGCTACACTTATGACCTGAGGTGGCAGTAGTGAGTATAAAATGGCCAACTTGCATCTAGCCCCTTTAACATTAGTGTTTTAGCTGAAATGCATGATGTGGAGACTTGGGTTGAGGGAAAATGCAACGAGTCGCCCCATTCGCTACTTGGGCAATACCATAATGCATTGCGCCTTGGGGGGTTCGCTGCTGTAAACAATATAGTGTTGTGAGCTGTCATCAAAGAGACCAATATTAATCTTTCAAATACCTTAAAAAAACATCCAATTCCACTAAGCCAAAGCTTAAGAAAATCTGTACCTTTTTATCTATTCATATTGAAAAGTCGATCGGAAAAAAGCTCTTGTTAACCTCGTGTGTACCTACCTCGGCTAGTAGCGTGAAGTGACACAACAACAGTGTGCATTTGTGGGAGCTCAAATTTCGAACCCACGACCTACCAATCACGAGACGACCCACTCTACGAACTGCACCACCATCGGGCCTTAATATTTATGTCAGGTTGATATCCTTGTGTGTAGTATTGTTGTCTAATGTGTACTTATACTTTTATTGTACTAAAACAGCTTTTTCCCTCCGCATCGGTTTACATTTTCAGCCTGGGCAGAGAGAAGAGGTTATAAGACGGCAAAGGCGGCCCGTAACGATGTTTACCGCGCAGCCAACAGTCTCCTGAGGCTGGCTGTCGATGGACGACTGTGCCTCTGCCTCAGACCTCCAGGCTACAGCTGCCTCAGAGGTAAGAAAACTTTTTACCTTTTGAAGGAGGTCCAAAACGCTGCAGAAAGTACATCAAGAGCGAAGCATCGAAAGGGCGCAGGGGACATTTCGATAACTTGCTGAAAAAGGAAATGGCAAACTTACTGGATGAGCAGACATTGATTTATCGTACTTTTTTTTTTTTGTCCTGCAGAGCACTGGGAGAATCACACGGATCTGCCCGACATCATGGCGTTGCAGGGCAGGACGAACGTGGAGGAGGTGTCCGACGAGGAGGGGGAGTCGAGCAGCGAGCCGGAGGAGGAGGAGCGGGACCGCGACGCTGACGACGACGAGGACGGAGACGACGAAGACGAGGGCTTCGGCCGCCCGGCGAAGAGCAGGGGCGGGCAGCAGCAGCCGGTCAACATGTTCAACGTGCTGAGAGAGAACGAGTGCGAGTGACCGACGAGTACACGCCGCTTCACCGGCTGCGTTCACAAGATGTCACAGCGTTCGGGAGTGTTCACAGAGTAAAACCGAGGTGTAGGATTGTTGGAGTTCTTCGGTAGAATCTATAGTTGTCATAGCGACGGGATATTTAGTTGTTTAGAGCGCGGACATTGGGACAAATTGCAGCCTTTGTGTCCTTTTCTAATTGCTTCATTCAATAATTTTCTGACGTTAACAGAAAATCCACAAAGGTCAAAACATCTGCATTATGAATCTTCATCATCAGATTCTACCTTAGAAAACCTTCACCCTGCACCGAAATTTTACACTGTGGATCGAACGCACCTAAACCCAACCTATAAGCTCCAGTTCAAGTCCTGCAGATTCATCGTCATTACCTACATTCCTTTTGACATCAGCATCTGCCTTAGACTTATCTAAATGCCTCTGTTTTATCATATTCAGAGTGTGCCCATGCTGTGCCTCTGCCCTGTTGGTTTTTAGTGTTAGGAAGATTAAGTTTGACATTTTTGCATGCAATTCCCTGAAGTTATTCTGTTGAAAAAGTAAATAAAAAGCCAAACAAGCTTTTCCAAATCCTCCTCGACAGCGACTGGACATGAAGCATTTATTAAAAAAAATAGGGGTCTTTATGTGGCTCTCAAAATACTATAGTAAAGCGAAGTCCTAGTTTTCATTTCATAGTTCACAAGTCTTTAATAAAAAGCTGGAGATTGATTCAAGGCAACATGAGTAAGAAAGCAATGGTTTAAAGTGTCATTAGGTTATGGGTAGCGTTTATGGCTTTATTAATCGATGACTGGTTTATAACGCTGGTGATACTTTCCAACACACAGCCTCATAATGAGGGTCTCCAGAACGCAATGAACATCTGTTTTTGAAAAGTATCATTTAGATATAGTAACCCAGTTTATGTGCTAAAGTATTTAAACAGTACTCTGCCCTACTTTCGGGGAGGGAGCGTGTCGGATTATTACAGGTTTAGTCCTGTTTTTTCAGGACAACTCTTTTTCAGGAATCAGACGTGTAGTGTTTTAGCTACAATCATTATCCTCTGATGCTGGTTTTCTCGAACGCACACTTTTTATTCTTCCAACCAACAGTTCAGTGTCTAAAAGTATAATTTAGATCAGTGGTTCTTAGCTGGTTTGGCGTCAGGACCAACAATCACATTGGGACAAGCCATGACCCAAATACGACTTACACTTGTGAAATGTAATGGAAAATATAGTCTTTTCCTTGAACAAGCTTTAAAGGAACAGGCCAACGTTTTCCACTGAGATATGCTCTTACCTGAGCTTAGACGAGTTGATACGTACCTGTCTGGTCTTTGTGCCCATGGAAGAGCGTGGTCGCTTCTAACTTGACTCTGTTTGGAGCTATAGGAATATACAGGGAGAGCCCAAATGCTAACAACATCTTTGGTCGTGACTGAGGGCACGCACAAAGACCAGACAGGTACGCATGAACTCATCCAAGCTCAGGTAAGAACATATCGCAGTGTGGAAAAATGGTGGCCTGTTCCTTTAAATAAGCCTAAAAAGCTGAATTTATGATAAAAGCAACCCAATAATAGGCTCAAATGTTGATTCTATACTTTTTCTCTACATACATGTTTTCTGGGACCCGAAACACCAGTTGAGAACCACTGATTTACATCACTCCTCTCTTGATCAAGTAAAGGAGCCTGGATATGTATTATAATAGATGAAATAGTTTTGTTCTGATGCAAAAATGATTTTATTTCAACTGTTCCAGCCATACTCGCTCTTCTGTGAGTGGTTTAAAGTGTTGGGTGAGCCATGCAGACAAGACAAAACATCTTAATATATTTTTGGATTATCCTGATAATATTTTTGCAATCTATCAGAGTATGCTGAGATGAAAAAAAAAAAAAAAAAAATGCAGATGAATTGGTCCAAACAAATGTTCCGAGGTGTGTGCGTAAAGCGCCTGCGCCTTCCTTACTTCAAAGGCATCCACTTTTTAAGCTTTTTCGGTTGATGTTATGTGACAGTGGCCCAAAACGTTGCGTAGAAACAATTGCTATTCTATCTAGGCTGTACGTCGCCCACCTCTGGCATCAAACCGCAGCGGTCTCTTCCTGGTACATTGCACACAGCGCCATTCAAATGTGTGAAAGTGGGCTCTTATGAAAACGACTGAACTCGCTGTTTCATACGGAGGTGTGTTGGAGTTCAATGCTGCATTCCACATTTCATATCTTGTGTAAAAAAAGAGAAAAAAAAAACTGGATGGCTTTCTGCAATAAATTATAATCTTCAAAACTTGGAGCTTTGTTTGCTGAGTGAATCTGTTTAGTCTATTTTTTTTTATATTTTTTTTTGGAGAGTGAAAGGAAACCTGGGGGATAAATCTTTATAATACACATAATGAGAGAAATGAATGGTTTCACACTTATTTATGTGTCTAATTCCACCTCATCCGTTGCCAGTGTACAGAAAAGAAAACAGTCATTGAAATGCAAGTGCTCCCTATGATTAGGACAGTCTTCTAATTAAGGGGCGGGACTTGTCATTACGTCTTTTCATAACAATTACATAATCTGAGGAACATGACTGCACAATTCAACAGTTGTCTGGAGTCCATCTATGTGACTTGTTAAAGTAGGAGGGCGTGCATTGACAGCTTTTTTCTCGTTCACACGGGAAAAGAATTAATGATTGACCCAAGTTTCCAGTTAACGCCTGGATACAAAACATGGAGAGGCTTTACTGCTGGAGGTGCTCCAGGTTGAAGAGTAAAAGATATATAGAACAAACGTACTTCCTGTTTAATGTTTTGGGCTTTTTTTTCTTTTGTGATAGAAGGGCAAGTGCTATGTTTGTGTTGCGATGGGGAAACCTATTCCAGTCTGACAAGGACAAGGAGACGACATCACCGAGCCACTTCGACCAATCAGAAGACTTCATTCTGTGACCTTTATTGTCCTTGAGAGAAGTCTATAAGAGCAACTGAAACCATTGTGAGGATAGCACAGCGTGGGCAGAACTAAGGTTATGCTCTGAGTGTTTCATACTGTGAAACTATTCAAATGGAGGTCTGTTTGTTACATGCGTCACTTTAAAGGTGCACTATGCAACTTTTTATGTGGAAAAAGTTGCATAGTGATGCTTCTGTGTATTTGACCTTGTAGAGAACCAGTGGCTGTATGAGTGGTCTGTATGGTGCCTTTACTTTCCATCATGGTGCTCTCTAAGACACTCCAGGGTCAATTGTTTGGAAGGTTTTCACAGCTGACAGGCCCTCTCACTAGAAAATCTACAAAACAAGTGACCCTAGAGCGTTGTAGAGACCACTGTGATGGAAAGTAAAGGCGCCATGCTGACCACCCATACCTGCTGGGTAACTACAAGGCACAATATCAACCTTTTTTTTCCCCCCCGCATAAAAAATAGCATAATGCCTCTTTAATTGATTGACTGCGGAATTCTTCCGCAGTCAATTATTGGTTTTCATGTTCTTTATTATTATTCCTCTTCCATCTTTTTCCCGATTTTCTAGAGCTTTCAGCACCTTCATGCTTTGTGCAATTTATGCAAGTTATGCATCAAAATGTTCCGCATGTTGAGGAGAAGGGTGCTATTACTTTTGGGACTTCTGCAACTTACGTTTTTTCCGCAATCGGCCAAAATGTCGGAGATTTTTCCCATTGACTTATAATGGGGCTGCCGCAAATCCATGCTTTTCTGCACTTTTTTCTGCATTTTCTGCAATTTCTGCACTTTGTGCATGTTCAGCTTCTGCAACTTGTGGGTTTTGAGAAAAAATTGGCCTTCTGCAGTTTTCCAGTTTTTTTATACGAGAGTTTGAAATTTTTGCATTGGTGTGTATGGGGGAATCCAGCCAATGGGGAGACTCCAGGACTTTCAGCCATTTGTGCAGCTTCTGCCAATCAAGCACTGAGGCCATTTCAACAGTTTGACCAGTTTATGGAATATAAAAGTATATGCAATATTAATAATTTATGCAAAGTAACCACTTTATGCATTTTAAACCGTTTATGCAACTTAAGAGTTTATGCCATTTAGGATTTTTGAATTTTAAAGAGTTTATGCAATTTACATAATTTATGCAAATTAACCCATTCATGCATTTTACCACTTTATGCAGTTTATACAGTTTATGCAACATGACATTTTATGCATTTTACCAGTTTATGCAAATTAGATTATGCAAATTAAGCAATGTATGCAATTTGAACAGTTTATGCAATTTCTGCATTCGCTTCCCGCAATTCCGCAGTCAATCGCAATGGCGCAGCCATTGCATTTCTAGTTGTAATTGGCGTGCTAAAAAATACCAAGGGTCATCTGTATTTTTAGACTTTATTTCATTTCAATGATGCCTTAGTAATAGTGTATGTTAGCTTTAGGGTTTGGGGAGTTTGGACGTGGTTTACACCCAGTTTAGATATACAGTAATTAAGTCCAATTCAGATCTGTTTGATTTAGATCCTGATCGAAGCCTGATGATCTGATATTTTACGAGGTGGTGCCACTTTCATAGGGTACATACAAATCACATATTTCCTAGCTCAACATTGACACTCATTAGGGTTTTGTTGCCTGTGCTGTGGCTTCATACAGTCAGAGGTAGAAGTGCTTTCCTCCGTGGAAAGCACTTAGCACTTAGGCTTATATTATTGTAGCCACATTCCTGATTCTTTTTTTTTTTTATTACAAACAATGACAGAAGAAACCACTAAATGAACACTTTCCTAA
Source organism: Gobius niger (assembly GCF_951799975.1). NCBI lineage: Eukaryota > Metazoa > Chordata > Actinopteri > Gobiiformes > Gobiidae > Gobius > Gobius niger. The sequence goes on along the minus strand of NC_136859.1, from coordinate 10,556,952 downwards.
AACAATTGCAGCATCCCAACTCTTCACAGGGACAAGTTTATAGGCAAATAACAACTTGAAGTGTCTGTTTTCAGGGCTAGAAGAAGAAGAAGAAGAAGAACTTTATCACTTAATCCGTCATCCTGGCCTATTGTACATGTTTTTAGTGGTAGGGGAAACCGGAGTACCCAGAGGAAACCTATGCAGACACAGGGAGAACATGCAAACTCCACACAGAAAGGCCCCGTCCAGGTGGTTACTTCCTTGAAATGCTAGAAAACTCGCCTGGAGTGAAATTGGGGGGGAAAAGCTTTATAATTGGGTGCACAGTGTTTTTCCCACAAATGTCTGAGTTAAAATATAATAATAAAGGACAAAACAAACCTTGTTTCACAAATAGAAGAAAAAATAAAGATTGGAAACATAATTGTGACACTGACTTCTCTGTGAAGCCAAAAGAAAGAACCTCTAAAATATATTAAAATTATAAAACATATGGAACTGATCTCCAAACATTTCAATGTTAATGAAAACTTGCTCCTAAGTTCATCTGGTACGGATCAGTGCCTGTAATTTACGGCTCTTTTGAGAACTGCGGGTGTTGCTGTCATTGACTACATTAACTCACATCATCATATTCAGACCGAGATTCCTCTGTGATTTATGCAATACATGGACGGAAATCCCCCCTTTTTTCCCCTTTGCAATTTGGGTTCATTGCCAAATGTGTACATGCAGTTATGCTATTTGCTGACTTGATAAACGCAGACAGACATTACTGAAATAATGGTTCAAATCCCGCTCCAGACGATCGTACCCTTGGGCAAATCACCTCACCCACATTGTCTGTGCAAAAGCGAGGTGTGTGAGTGCTTCGGTGGTCGGGGGGCCTATGGCGCAGATTGGCAGATGTGTTTCCGTCAGACTGCCCCATTTTTATGCATTTAGAGTGAACTGATAATGTATGAAAATTTGAGCATCTGGAAAAGTGTTGCACAAGACTAACTATTATCTACATTGGAGTTTTTTTTTTTAGATTTAAACGTGCATTATGCAACTTTTTATGTGAAAAAAAGAGTTGATATTTATGTATTTTACCCATAGACTGTATATATAAATGGACAGCTTCTGCTCACTCCTTCCTGTTTACCATAATGACCACGCTCGAGGGGGAAATCATGGCGGATTTACAGACTCCCCCTGCCCAGCTCTGACGAAGCATGTTCCTAAAAAAGGCATAAGGGCGGGATCTTCACTGTAGACCCTTGCGTGACGTGTAGCTCGCGCGGCTCTAATGCTAGCAGTCCGACCCTCATTAAGTACGAGATTTCTAAAATTCTTCTTATGAAGACCAGCCTGGTTTCTTTAATTGTGACTAACCCAGCGTTATCTCAGGAGGAATATGTAGCCGTAGAAAGTGTTAAAAAATAGAAACCAGGCGTTAAAGTTGTTTTTAACGTGTCCTCTGCTTTTCAATGGGAGACTAGTGGCAATATGGAGGTACGACAGTAATGGCGGCCTCTAGTGTCATGGGCATGAAGCAGATCAGGATCACTTGTTTTGTAGGTTTTCTGGTGAGAGCAGAGAAAACCTTCCAACAATGGATCCTGGAGCATCCTAAAGGCCACTGTGATGGAAAGTAAAGGCCTCATACAGCCACTGGGTCACTACAAGGTCAGATGTACAAAAATATCAACTTTTTTTTTCACATAAAAAGTTGCATAATGCAGCGTTGATATGAGATATGAAATTTCACTTCATTTTGTGTCCAGGTTTTGTGGTTTATTTCACTTCCTGTGGGTGTATTTGACCTTGTACCTTGACTTGTTTGAGAGGTCATTATGGCGGCTTTACTTTCCATCACACTGGTCTCTAGGACAGTCCAGGATTAATTGTTTGGAAGGTTTTCTCCGCTGACGGTCACCAGAAAACCCACAAAACAATTGATCCTGGAGCGTTGTAGAGACCACCATGATTGAAAGTAAAGGCCATGCAGTGGGTCTCTATAAGGTCAAATAGGTATTAGGACTATATTTCCACAACTATGCAATTATCAGCAAGTCATCAGCAACACCAGAATGTGATTTGAACATGTTTACCTCATATCCGGGGACACAGGTGGGTCATGTTTATGAAATATTTACAAAATAGCCTAATCTTTTGTAGCCTAACTTTAATTCTTTCAAATATGGTGACTCCAAACAAAGTCTTGAATCTGGGCCAAACGACACTAAAAACAGCCCTGATCATTTGGACCTTTTCCTAATTCTGATTCACAACCATGAGACGCTTAATTTCCTCCAGCTATTGCGCTAAAAGGTTGCGGTTCCCCCCAAAATTGTATGGCAATGATTAGAGCCAGACAAAGCCCCCTGATTTACAAGTGCACGACACCATAAATTTCACAACTGTTAATTAAATTCGGGTGTGTAACATGTCAGTGTTCGTCGCCTCAGTAATGCCCATGTGTTTTGGATTGGAGTTTTTCTCTTCTTTTTGAAAGCTTTCTCATGATGTCGTCATCGTGTTTGCCCTTTTAGCTTTCCCCGGGTGACCCTTCGTGACGTGTGGGTGAGACCTGTGAGGACTGAATTGGTTACATGTGGGAGCTTAGCGGAACAGAGGAAAGCATTAGGCAGTTTTACACACACCCAGAAAGGTAAGCTGGACATGGTTATACGCCTCATCTGCAAAGTTTAACAACAATGGCTGTAATCGTAAAAAGCCTGTGTCCCAAATGAATTAGCAAAACGGCCCTGTACTGATTCTTGTTATAGTAAGCAAGGTCCTGGAGGCCTTGTTTTTCAGCATAGGTGGATTTCAGGTGATTTCCAGCAGGGATTGAAGTGAGAATGTTCTGAATCTTAATGACTTTTATGGTTCGGTGAACGTGTTTGTGTAAGCGCTGTTAAACGTAGAGTTTTCTCTCAGAGGCTCTGGTTCTTGACCTGTCGTCTGTACTGGGATGTTTTAGTGTTGAGGACGCTTAGCCTCACACTCACAGAGGGTCTGTCAGTCGCTAACGATCTTTTATTTATCAGGGCCTGCATGTTCTCCCCGTGTCTGCGTAGGTTTCCTCTGGGTACTCCGGTGTCCCCTACCACAAAAAACATGTACAATAGATACCAAATCTAAATTTGGAATAAAGGTGTTATTCGACTCTGCAGTCACTTTTTAGAATACTTAAGTACTAAGTGCTTTATTTTTCATTGTACAATTGTACAACAAAATTGCGTAGATCAGATGTTAGGGTTAGTCCTGAGCCGCTGCGACTCTGCATCTACCACTGTGGGCTGCTCTCAGTGCTCCTCGGAAACGATGCACTGCCTCCTGAGTTTGTCCCTGTTTCAGAGCATGGTGTCCTGCACTAGTCAGCTCCTCCACCTCCTCCTTCCTCATCCTCCTGCGCAGCTCCCTCCGCTCCCGCGGTGCCACCTCGTCTCACTCCTTCTTGCCTTTTGTGACGCCTCCACTGTGCTGCAGGTGTGGAGGGCTCTTGGTGCCTCTTCAGTGTTTCAGAAGAAGCTACTCTAGCTAGCTAGTGTTAGCTGTTTGTTTACATAAAAACTGCAAATGCAGTTCACAGCAAAAGGCAAAAACACTGCTGCACCAAGAAAGAGGGAAGCAGCCTCTTGTTTACGTGCCAGCATGGAGACATAAAAGTGAGTGCCACCACTACATACTTGGTCAATATAAACACAGCCTGTTGCTACGAGATTTGTTGCTGATGAAGCCACTTGCCGAGAGAAGTAAAACATCCACAACACTATTTGATACTATCATCGGCTTGTTTGTTTTGTTTTTTTACTCTGCAAAAGTAAAACTACTCTGTCAAGAACAAGTTTCATGTAAGTCTTTCCTGACGAGAACCTCTGTGGTCACTAGGGGGGTATCAAATACAACAGTATCAAGCAGGTGACAGCTTATACTTCCCCTTCTCTGTGCACTTTGATCACTTTGAGAGCTGCTTCAGTTGGAGTCAGAGTGCCGTTCACTCTTTGACACTTTTGGAAAGCGCTTTGATGCACAGTACTTGTATCCACAGACCACACAGGCAGATGTTATTTACAGCCCGGGCAGTTGTCCCCCCACCTCCACCGTCCTGGAGCAGCGGGGGGTGACGGGCCCTCTGCAGCCAAAACTCTCCTCTATCGCAAAAGAAGAAATACACTACAGTTTAAGCAGAATAAATTAGTTTAGTTTAGTTTAGTTTAATTATTTAGATAAGAATTCTGCTCAAAAGGAGTGGGCTGAAGCAAAAGTTTAAGAGTGCCGACCACCGAACTCAATCCAATAAAAATGTTCATTTCACAATAATAAAAAAGGACATAGTCCAAAAGGAACAAAACAACAACAATGAACAAAACAATAACAATGAACAGCAGCAAAAAAAGGTATTATATGCACTCATGATGGCATTTACCTTAAGTAAGATACATGAGTGAAACTCTACACTATCCATCCCCAAAAGGGAGTAATGCTAATTACGAAGCACAAGCAGCATTTACATACACACAGTGTACATGCGCTTGCATCATGAAATAACTTTGTCCTACAGCAAATTACATCATCCGTCATACATTCAACATATTGAGATTAGTCTCATTGGCAAAAGAAAACTTGTTACACTTCAGTGCGGCTTAATTAACACAGGCCAAATACATCTGAATGTAGCTTTTCTACTGCAGTAATTACTAGGGCTGGGACAAAATTACAAAATTATAACCTGTAGTTTTAGTTTATAATTCAAGATCAATTCTATTGTCTAATTTAGAAGCAGTAGCAATGGCTCAGGTACAGAGAGAGCATCATTATTTTTTACATTTTCTCGACTTGTTGCATCTAAATGGATTTTTCTCATGTTTGTTTTGTGTGCCACATCCTGACCGTCAAATTGCTGGGTTTGTGCTACAGATTCAATAAAGAATTATCAGAGGAGTGACAAATACTTTCGAGGAGAGGCTGTAAAAATATGAAATATGTGCTTTATTACTTTTGTTGTGATTGAAAGACCGATATTCTGCACCATATTTGAAGCATCCCATAGTTACAGCAATGACAATCTTTTCTGAATGACTCTCAAAAGTAGCTCAAGTTTCAGAACAGCTCACTATGGATAGTTATGTGTGTATGTATCGGATTGATTATTATAGCAAATGTGTGGACTTTTCCGATCCCCACTTCTCTCTTCGTGGATGTACAGCGTGAGTCATGTTGCTGTCTACACCCCCCCTCCCCAAATTGATTCCTCTTTTCATTCACAGAGGTGTATTCTGAGCACACAGACAGTAGTGGACCGCCAAACCATCTCTTTTCTCTCGGTGATGACCAGCTCTCTGTAAACGCGGCTCAGCGGCGCGTCAGTGCAGACCTTCTCAGAAACAATAGCGTCCTCAGCGGGCGTCCAGCACACTGTGTCCACAAACCATATTCACATTATTCCCCCCTCGCCATGCCTCGACACGACACCTGGCTCGGGTTTGCACCAAGGGCTGCGCTGTCACTGCTCTCCTCCGACACATTCAGCCAATTACCCATTACCACGGCATCCATTACACCGCTGAGTGCGACTTTCCTGAATTGTGCAGCCTCTTAGCGCAACACGTGGGTTATTTTAAATTGTCGTTGGTTTAATTGTGTCAGTGCATGAATGAGACCTCTTTGTTTGCGGTAAATGGCCGCTGGGCTGTTTGTCGCTGACCCCGTCTGTGAGCCCCTGGAGGAGTCCATGTGTCAATATGTATTTTTAGCAGCACCACTCACTGCATTGCGATGGCACTCATTCACACCCCTTCAATCCCAAAGCCTCCCCCTCTTTCCCCCTCTCCCCCCACTGTAGCATTCACTCTCACTGCAGGGAGCAGGCGTGATGGAGGAAATGTAACACTGTGACATTATAAGAGAAGTTGGTAGTAATCCACAGGCCTGATTAAAGCGACGATACCTGATTTTTTTTTTCCTCATAGAGTTCAGTACTATGATGTCATATAGATCAGACGGCATCTCGTCATAGAAGGGGGCGTGGCCTCATCAAAGGGGAAAATAGAATCTTTTGGGAAACACTGTTTTTTCATTCTTTTTGTCCATTTTCTGGCGAAACCTAAACTTTTTCTTATCACATACAAATAAAGTTAAGTGTAAATCGGGTCTATATGGATGTTTATTCACAACAGATTGTTCAGTAGAAGAGAAACATAGAGTCATAGCTAGCATTAGCACTAACACGATGCTAACATGTAGCATCATGTTAGCATTCTCTGTTTTTTTATGTATTCATGGGCTGTTGAACCACTTCACCGCTCCTCTCCATGTCTTTGTATCTTTATTTAGTAGAAAACTATATTTATAATTCAGCATTTGTTAAAGCCGAACTGAAGAAAATGCGCTTGGTTAAATTGGGGGGTAAGAAGTTATGTGCAAACAGCAAAAAAACATCTCCATGGTAACGGTGGATTTGTCCGAACCATAGTTGAATTAAATGTGTTTTGTCTCTTGCAAAAGAAGGCCGTTGTAAAGTTTGTGCGCTGTGGATCTAATTAAAAAGCCTTTATTCGATTTGCGAGCCCTAAGCTAGTTATTGTTTACGTTACCGTGACAGAATTGCTCCCTGAACGTCATGAAACCATGACCCTGTGAAGAACTGGGTTGAAACAAAAGCAAGGAATAGGTTACTCGCTCCCTCTTTCAATGTTTGTAAACAGAAATATCAAGTTTGGGTCGCGACCCCCAAAATCACTCAACCAACAACTCGGGACCCCCTTCTGTAAAATGCAGCATTTGAAATCTTGTTTAATGAGTTTGGATGCTGCATTATGATATTTAAAATAAAATATTGGCTGCTGTTTTCAATCAAAAATACATGAAATTCAGTGTCAAAACGCTCAAGCGCTTTTCGTCACACTCATCATAGAGTCACACTCTGGAGGCAAGGTGGGTTAAGTGTCTTGCTTAATGACACAACGACAGTGTGCACCTGTATGCATACCTGTCTGGTTTTTGTGCCCGTGGAAGAGCTTGGTCGCTTCCAACTTCACCCCCGTTTGGAGCCATAGGAATATACTGGGAGAGGCCAAATGCTAACAACATCTTTGGTCGTTTTGCATGACTGAGGACAGGTACATATCAACTCGTCTAAGAACATATTTCAGTATGGAAAAATGGTGGCCTGTTCCTTTAAAGGGGCTACACCTGATTTGTGACGAAATGGGTATTTTTACTGTCAAAAAGGTAATCCCCCTTTTAGTCACTTATTGGCTATTTGGGTTGACCTCAACATCAACAAATCATAATACAGCGCAAACTTGCATCAGGCAGATTTTTTCCACAAATGACTACTTTTACAACATACTTTTATGAGACAAAAACAATTTTATCTTACAAAAAGAAAAAAATGTCAAGTATAGCTCCTTTTAAGGTTAGGTTAAGGTCCTATGTCTTGTTACATTATGTACCACCAAACTACTATACATACCACCGGGTAACACTTTATTTTACACTACCCTTGATACAATTTGCTCTGTAACAATGTGTAATAAGTTGTACCTATGGGCTAGATACACAATGAAATAATATGTATTTGTAGTTTGTAGGTACATAATGTAATAAGACATAATTTGAACTCTAACCCTAACCCTTAAGCCCAAACCCTAAGGGTCTCGTGTCCTATTACATTATGTACTTACAAAGTACCAATACAAGTTATTCCATTGTGTATGTACTACATAGGTACAAGTTATTACAGATTATTCCAGAGCACATTTCATTGTACTAAATTTAGCTAGGTACAATGTATCAAGGTAGTGTATAATAAAGTGATTCCGCATAATGTGTATTAGTACTTTGGAGGTACCTTTTGTAATAAGATACCTGATTTTGAACCCTTTTAGTCAAAATGTGACGAAATGAGTATTTTTACTGTCACGGTTGTCCTTCGTAGTCACTATTGTACAGTCATATTGACTATTTGGGTTGGCCATAGGTCAACAAATCATAATCCAGCGCAAACTTCACGCTTCAGGATGATTTTTTCACAAATTAGTACTTTTACAACATACTTTTATGGGGCAAAGCAATTTTATCCTACAAAAAGAAAAAAAATGTCAAGTATAGCTCCTTTAAGGTTAGGGTTAAGGTCCTATGTCTTGTTACATTATGTCCAAACTACAAATATATATTATTCCATCGTGTATGTGAGGTAGAAGTTACTACGCACTGTTACACAGGACATTACATAGTACTACATTTGGCAGGTGTATTAAGGGTAGAGTAAAATAAAGTATTGCCAGTGTCTTTAACCATAGGAGCTGTATAATTTATTCCTTTCAAGTTTTTGCCACTTGTAGACTTAAGTTACTCATTTGGAAGTGCAGCCAAAAGATTATTCCAAATAGTGCATGTTCTATTGTAATAAAACTTAAAAATACATCTCCCACCAAATCTTTTACAAAAAAAAAAAAAAAGGTAATTGCGTCACCCCTTTTTGTATCCAACAACATGACACAATTGTTTTGAGGAAGCGATCAGTCAAACGATGAGGCGCAGTCACTGTAATTGGGGCCGACAGACTGCGAATCGCCCGACTCAAACCATCAGATGCTCAGTTGGACCAAATACAATTCCCCAAAGCGCTATTGTTAGCCGCGTGGAGAGATTAGCAGAGAAGAAAGGAAGTCTGTTCATTCAGGCCTGGACAGGTGAGGGGAGGGAGGGGGGCCGGAGGGGGGGTATTAGGATCCGCGCGCGCCGAGAGAGCGACAGTTTGAACACAGGGCGACAGTTGTAAAGGAGCCTCTCTCACATGCCACAGCAAAAGGCTGCCGCGCTGTCAGACGCGCACGGGCGAAGCGCGAGGGGATTTCTGAAGACGGGCTGCACTGCAAAAGAAGAAAGGAATCATGCTTTGTGTAGTTAAAGCTTCCACATGTTTGACATTATCCTACAGGTGTCAATGGGGCTCCACGGTGGCTTTGTCTTTTTCAAATATTACTGAGAGACACAAGTTGTTTGATGCAAGGCGAATTTAATTGTAGAGCACGAGGCAATTCAAAGTGCTTCCCAGTGGCATAAAATTACAAGAAAGCAGATGAAATCAATCTATAAAACATCAACATAATTACAGTAATTGCCAAGTTCTTATACCTGCCCTGGCCTATAATCAAAGCCTTCAAGGAAAATGGGATTTATAAAACACAACAACACGTGCATGTGTTCTTGCGTAATATAGAAGCTGCAGTTACACATAAGACCTGAGGTGGCAGTAGTGAGTATAAAATGGCCAACTTGCATCTAGCCCCTTTAAAGACTTACAGTAGTAGTATATAGGCCACTAACAATACAACTTCAGGCAATGCCATCACCATCACCATGTCCATATCAAATAAATAAATCTTCAGCAATAGAACCTTGTAGCTCGAGTCCTGACTAGAACCAGGAGATACGACCATATTAGTCCAGTCCTGCACTGGCTTCCTGTCGCTCAAAGAACAGACTCTGCTTGCATACAGGTCTCTTCATGGTTTAGGACTAAAGTACATCTCGGACTCCATATGAACCATATGAATATGAACCATCTCAGGCGTTGAGAACCTCAGGGAAGGGTCTCCTGCTGTTCCCAGAGTCAGGACTAAACACTGTGAGACTGCGTTTCAGTTTTACGCAGCTAAAATGTGGAACAAACTTCCAGAAGATGTGAGACAGGACTTTAACAAATCCACCCTAAAAACAGTTCTGTTTAGCTGTGCATATGAGGATCAGAGGAGCACTGAAGGCAGCCAGGCAGGTTAGCCGGGTGCTACGGTTTCCTTGACCTCCAGGTCAGGTTGGCCCACAATGGCAGCGCGGCTCACTCGCAGCGGCTCAGGACTAACACCTGAACACTATTTCGTTGTATGCGTGTACAATGACAAATAAAGCCCGTACTTACTTACTTGCTTGCTTGCTTCTTGTTTACTTACTTACTTACTTACTTACTTACTTACTTACCAACTTACTTACTTACTTACTTACTTACTTACTTACTTACTTACTTACTTACTTACTTACTTACTTACTTACTTACTTACCAACTTACTTACTTACTTACTTACTTACTTACTTACTTATTTACTTACTTACTTACTTACTTACTTGCTTACTTACTTACTTACCAACTTACTTACTTACTTACTTACTTACTTTACTTACTTACTTACTTACTTACTTACTTACTTACTTACCAACTTACTTACGTACTTACTTACTTACTTACTTACTTACTTACTTACTTACTTACTTACTTACTTACTTACCAACTTACTTACGTACTTACTTACTTACTTACTTACTTACTTACTTACTTACCAACTTACTTACTTACTTACTTACTTACTTACTTACTTACTTACCAACTTACTTACTTACTTACTTACTTACTTACTTACTTACTTACTTACTTACTTACCTACTTACTTACTTACTTACTTACTTACTTACTTACCAACTTACTTACTTACTTACTTACTTACTTACTTACTTACTTACTTACTTACTTACCTACTTACTTACTTACTTACTTACTTACCCACTTACTTACTTACTTACTTACTTACTTACTTACTTACTTACTTACTTACTTACTTACCAACTTACTTACTTACTTACTTACTTACTTACTTACTTACTTACTTACTTACCTACTTACTTACTTACTTACTTACTTACTTACTTACCTACTTACTTGCTTACTTGCTTGCTTGCTTCTTGTTTACTTACTTACTTACTTACTTACTTACCTACTTACTTACTTACTTACTTACTTACTTACTTACTTACTTACTTACTTACTTACTTACTTACTTACTTACTTACTTGCTTGCTTGCTTCTTGTTTACTTACTTACTTACTTACTTACTTACTTACTTACTTACTTACTTACTTACTTACACAACTGAATGTATTTTATCTGGACTTTTAATGTAAGGATAATTTACTGTATGTTTTACTTTATGCGACTGTGAAGCACCTTTAATTGCCTCCTCTGCTCTACAAATATAGTTCCCTTGCCTAGATTTCTGACTTATTGAGTTCGATTAAGTACATTTTTCTTTTTGCAGAACATTTGCTTTACTTAAAACAGTAAAACACATTAAATCCAGCGGGAATGAAGTCCAATATAAGATATGAGACCTGTCGTGCTAAGGAGCCCAGGAGCCAAAGAATGCAGACACTAGACCATTTTCCGCCTTTGGACGGCAAATCCTACCGTCATAATCTGTTTGTACAATGGATGGTTTGGAAACTCTAGACGTACTGAATAAGTAAGCATCCGAAACTCAAAACAATCAATATTATGAACGTGTTGAAGGTACAGCACATATTTTACAGTGTGTAGTAACTGGACACGGAAAAGAGCGTCCACAGCCCCTCCCTCCCTGGTGTGGTCCTGAGGAAGAGGAGGCACAAGTGTTACAGCTGAGAGTCCACAGACTTACAGACAGACACAGGGTCATGTGGAACCGTCCCCCTCCACCCCCTCCACCCCCTCCACCCCCCTCCACCCTCTCTCTCTCTTTCCAAATTCCTCTGAGCTCATCCGACAAGCTATACCTCACTTCCAGCAACAACATCACATGACCTCTTCGGGGGTAATGATTTCACTATGGCCTGGACTTATTCATGTCAATGGTTTAAAATAGTTACTGGATCCAATCAGCAGCAAATATCCCAATAAAAGTCCTATTTGCAAACTGTTTTAAATCAGATTGATTTTACAGTGCTTTATTTACTTCTGCATTGGATTATAATCTATTTTTTGTCAGGTAAGGCCCATTACATTTGCTCTCAATCTTGCATCCATAAAAGCTTTATGTCAAGTCACAGAAAAAAAATAATTGTATTAATGTCCATTCATTGCCCATGTGTGTGGGTATAAATTGATATTTGATTTAATCATGTTTACTTCATATTTGGGGATATAGACAGTGCTTGATTTGTGAATTAGTGTTTTCAGGAACATTTTTGGTTTGATGTGATGGATTCAGGGAACAGGATAAAACAGTTGCCGGAACACTCTCATTAAACACCATTATATCAGATCAAATATTTTCCGGATCCTCTTAAATAGTTCCCGGATCCTTTACCCTGAAAAACTGTAATGTGGGGGAATACGTTCCCCCAAACGAGGGATCAAATTAAGCACTAAGGTTTATAAGGTCCTAAAATCCATCATACCATTCTTCTAATGATACTCAAAGGCCTGATGACTGATTTTCATCACATAAAAAAGAAAGCGGAAGACAGTAAATTACAAAAGTTAGCTGTGGTTCAAACTCATTTCCTAACTTTTCTAATATAGTGTAGGCACATTTTCAGGGTCACTTTCACAGAAATGCATTTTTCTAAAGAAATGTCTGATTTTACAATACACTAAAGGAGGACAAAACTAATTTTGCTCTAGCAACTCAAAACAGGTAAAGTGCCTTCAAGTTATATTTTTACCTTTCCCAGTTGTACTTTCTGGGGTGAAGATACTAACTACATGACTGCTCTGCCTTCATCACATGGAAACTCTGGAAGAGCTGGCACAACCGGAGAGCCCCCCCCCCCCCTCGCCTTGGGGCACACAGTGACCCCGCGACCCTCTGACACTTCAACCAGCAGCAGCTCCTCACGAGTCCTCCTGAGGCTAATCGCTCACACTTCAATGACTGACATGTTACTGTAAGAATACATCACACGCTGTAGGTCTGTGTGGAGAGCAAACGGAGGTCGAAAGTCACATGGAACTGCAAGGTTTTGGTGGACACGGCATAGAGAACCTTTCCACATTCAAGTGTGTTATCAGACGGATACACAGCATCTTTATTTGTACTACTTGACTCAGTATGAAAAAGTCAACTTAGTAATCGATTAAAAATATGAATCCGATAATGATATGTATCAAAGCAAAGTCAGTATTTCATTTCTGGAGTGTGGGTCTCCTCTCTGGCAGTAGCTCCCTGGAGTTTCACCCTGACATTTATTGGCTGGAGATTTCCTGAGTGAATTAGGCGCTGGAGGAGATGGTTGGGACAGTAGTATGTGCGGCATGTGGTTTTCCTCCGGCCCCAGCGCGAGCCGAGCATTCTGGAAGTGAGCTGTGTTTTCTGAATGCTGCAGCCCCTCACAGCTGTCAGAGCCCGACGGGGGGTGGACAGGGCGGCCCTGTATGTTGTGCACTGTAGAAAAGAAACAAATGCAATGCAGATTTGGGAGCATTTTGAGTAGATTTGATGTGTTTAGTGAGATGTCTAAAGTTTGGAAGGACCGTGCCTGATCGTTTCTGTTTTCTCTATGTCTCAGTTTTTAAAAGCATTAGACTAAAATGAAACAATTCTATTAAAGATTTTGCTTAAGGCGAAAGGAAATGACTAAATTTAGATTGTTTAGTATGTGTGAAATACAAACGAGCCCCACGTTGTTGTAGCTACTTCCTGGAAAACTCAACATGACCTTGTAAAAAGGGTGAGTCTGGTCTAATTTTTTAGTCTGGTGTTAAAACTAAGATGGAAGAAACCTTAACCACTGCGTGAATAATTGATGTTTTCACAAGCCGTGTCTCGCCTTGAAATTATTTTGCCTTTTAAAGTCCAAAACGCTGGGACGCCCATCTGTCTTTGTCAGGACATAATTTTACAGAAATATGAGCATTAATATTAACCGAGTCAATTTTCTCCAATTTGGCTATATCTTTTCCATGTGTTTTTGTCGCTTTCTTCATTGCATTTCTCCAGTTATCATGATATATTGGTTTATTGTTGTACATAGATATTAGAAATCATAACAATGACATGGATGAGAGACAATTGCACAAAAGTCAATTTGAGCAGAGTCTTCCAGAGTTCTTGTGTAGAATGAACCATCACAATATGGCTGCCATGAGCCGGACATTATAATATAATGTGGGTGTTGAAAGATATATTACTGTATATCTTTCAAATGCAACAGTTTTAGTTTTGATCAGTGCCGAGGTCTTCATATTCCTTTGACAAATAACATACCTTTTTTCACCAACATTTCTAGAGCTCCCATTTTACTGGAGGAAAACCGGTACTTTCCATGATTACACTGGTTCACAACTCATTTAGGACAATTCTGATGTGCTGAATATAAAAATCACATTGGTTTTGCTGGTAAGACAAGTTATTTTTTTCCCCTCAGCCACATTTTGCCGAATGTCAGCTGTACAAACTAGCGTGTGTTGGTGGCAATTTGTGGAAACAAAAAATAATCTGATTTAGTGGACAATTGATTTAAAAAAAAAAACAGAAAAATCCACTTGGCACAAACACCTGACCTGATACAGAAAAATGTATGTTATTTTCAGATACTGTGTTGCAAAAAGCCTCTTTAAAGGAATGGGCCACCATTTTTGGACATATGACATATACTGACACATACTGACATATGTTCTGAGCTTAGACGAGTTGATGCGTACCTGTCTGGTCTTGACGCGTGCCCTCAGTCACGCAAAAAGACCAGAGATGTTGCTAGCATTTAGCTTCTCCTCCTCTCCTCTATGGGGCCAAACAGGGGTGAAGTTAGAAGCGACCAAGTAAGCAGATAAAAGCAGATAAAAAGGGGAACTATATTGTAAGGTGTAATAACACCATAGGAGCACTTTTACGCCAAAGGAGAGGTTAAATGCTAACAACACCTCGGTCTTTTTGAGTGACTGAGCGCACGCTTAAAGACCAGACAGGTACGCATCAACTCGTCTAAGCTCAGGTAAGAACATATCTCAGTATGTGAAAACAATGGCCTATCCTTTTACCCAGCACATTTTCTCCAGTTTTATCCAAATCTAAAAGCTTCTTGACTGGAGAGTTTCATTGCTTTTTTTGCATTTTAAAAAAAATGCTTGTGGTTGCGTTTTAATCCCAGTGTTGTTTTTGTCTTGTTTTTGTTGCTCTTTTGTGGCGTTTATGTCACATTTTTGTATTGTTTTTGTCGCTTTTTTTCCAAGAAGCTTTTACATTTAGTTGTAATGCCTGGATACCTGGATAATTACGGGAGATAATGTGCTCGGTTCAGGTGGGGGTTAAGAGGTTAAAGGAACAGGCCACCGTTTTTCAATACTGAGATATGTTCTCACCTGAGTTTAGACGAGTTGATACGTACCTGTCTGGTCTTTATGTGTGCCCTCAGTCATGCAAAATGACCAAAGATGGTGTTAGCGTTTGGCCTCTCCCAATGTATTCCTATGGCTCCAAACGGGGGTGAAGTTGGAAGCGACCACACTTTTCCATGGGCACAAAGACCAGACAGGTATGTATCAACTCGTCTAAGCTCAGGTGAGAACATATCTCAGTAGAAAAACATTTCCCATTGTTTTAACATACAATCCTGTCACTTAAAGGGTTCTCCTGTTGCCACCACAAAGACACTCTTCTTTTCGGTTACAGGTTGCAGCCATAAACCTCCTTGAGATTGCCTGACTTGTCCACTGAAAACTTTTTATTAACCAGTGCGATTTTCCCACTCCACTGGCAGATATATACATAGCTTGCGGCGGGGTAATTAAGTAAAATATATTAAGGCAATGATCCAGACCTACATGTAAATGAATGTAATCAAAGCTATACAAAAAGATAAATATACTGATTCAAAGTTTAGCTCGCGTTGGTGTTTCTTTTTGCAGCGAGTGTTTGATGAAACACCGCCACGAGTTAAAGACCTCCATTTCCAATTCAAATGTTTTTATTTTTCCTGTGACTGCGTGATAAATCCGCGTTATGACAGGCCTATACATCACTTGACGGGAGGTGAAAAGAACTTTGAATGGTCGAAGGCTGTAATTTTAAAGCAAATCAAACGGCTGTCAGACCCAAAAGTCAAATATCCCTGTTTCTCCCTTTGACGTCACATTAAACGGACTGATAACTCCTTTTTTTTTCTGCTTTTGAGCGTGTAAATATGTTGTTTCCTCATAAAAACATGGTGTGGTGCTTTGTTTCATTCCTACATGTTTATTATTAATTATCCTGCATAGTCTCCTTTTGAGAGTTTAAAACGCCCACCGCCACCTGCTGATGTCATGAGGTGGTGCTCTCTCCCTGAATAATAAGAATATCTCTAACAGCTTGTTTTTCATTCTATTTATTGGTTGAAATGTTACACGGTGCAGCTTTAACCTCTTAACCCCCACATTAACCGAGCCCACTTCCTGTAGTTCAGCTTTATCCAAATCTAAAAGCTTCTTGACTGGAGTGCACAGCAGTGTAACTTCTAATTGGAAAGGTAAGACCTTTTCACTTTTTTTTTATCTATATTTCCATCTTGCCATTTCCATTTTGTTGCTTTTTCATCACTTCTGTCCAGGGCCGGATCTAGAAAAAAAATCACGGGGTGGCACGTAGGGTCGTGTCAAATGTTTATAGCGAGGTATGCAAGTTTTGCTTGATTGCAAAGCATTTTTTTCCGTTTAGCTGCAGGCTGAATCTGCCAAAATTATATAATTAGCAGCATTATCCATAATGTAAGTAGGAGGTTTCTATCCATCCATCCATTTTCTTCCACTTGTCCGTCTCCGGGTCAGGGGGGCGGCCATTGGACCTGCCCGAGTCACACTTCACCAGCCCCTATGGTTCCTCCTGCAGGTGGTGGGTCCACAGAAGGACGGCCTCACGATTCAAACAGGGCCTGTTGGTCTCTCATAAGGGGCTTCTGAACCGCTCTTTGTCTGACCCGTCACCTGGGACCAGTTTGCCACAGGAGACCCTACCAGGGGCACGAAGCCCCTGACAACATAGCCCTGAGGATCATTCGGGCTCAAACCCCTCCACCACTTTTAGGTGGCGGTTCCGGGAGGGAAGAGGGTTTCTAACCCAGGTAAAATTTAAACATGAAAAAAAATCATCATCTTGGGAGCCACAGGAGTTGGCACTTCGCTCCTTATTTAGCCTTAAAGTTGTTATAATTATTTGTCCTGTCAATAAAGTGAGCAGATGTGGGAGACAAACCATTAACTGAATCAGGATTGCAACGAGTCCTTGAAACAATGCATTTAAAGTGCTAGGTCGACGACCACACTACAATTTAGACAGGTCCAGACAAGGACAAAACCTGGCTGAAATCAATGATGGTTGGAAGCTGGGGTAGCGAGACCCTCACTAGGGGCGGTGCCACCCCGTGGCACCCCTCTAGAGACGCCCCTGCTTCTGTCACTTTTTTGTCGCTCTTTTGATTCCCATCCAAGTCTCGTTTTTGTTACTATTATGTCGCTTTTTTTGTTGCTTTTTCATCAATTTTATGGCGCTTTTTTGACTTGTTTTGTTGCTTTTTTATTTATTATTTTATTTATTGACCTTTATTAACCAGGATAGTTCCACTGAGATTAAGAATTTCTTTTTCAGGGGAGTCCTGGCCCAGAGGGGAATCTATTGTACATGTTTTTAGTGGTAGGGGAAACTGGAGTACCCGGAGGAAACCTACGCAGACATGGGGAGAGCATGCATGCATGGGAATCGAACCCGTGACCTTTTTGCTTCGTGCTGCCCTTTATCCTCATTTCCCTCTTGTTTTTGTCACATTTTTGTCGTAGTTTTGATGCTTTTACTGAGCTTTTTTGTTGCTTTTTTGCCGTTTTCATCTTCAGTTAGGTCTCGTTTTTGTCGCTTTTTCATCACTTCTGTCATTTTTTTGTCAGTTTTGTGATCTTCATGTACATCTCGCTATTTTGCCGCTTTTAGATTTAGGTAAAGCCAAACTGGAGGAAATGTGCTCGGTTCAGGTGGGAGTTAGGAGGTTAAAGGTAAAGAATAATTATCATACTTTTCCTCAGAAGTGTCTAAATGTGTTATAAAAAGCCAGACAAACGCACAAGGCCCTTTATCTTGGCTTGTTCTTGTGTGATAAACACAGCTCAATACTGGTGTTATCCTAGTGAATTCCTCGCAGGATCAGACCTGCTTTTTATGCTCCGCCGCTTCTCACTCAGAGCTAAATTGAGAGCTAAAGGGGAGAGAAAGAGGTCAGGCAGAAGTTTGAAATACAGAAGTCCATGATACTCTGTAGACCAGGTCCTGGCTTGACCTTTACCTGGTTCAGACCTGGTTTCAACTTTTCTTTTTAAATACCTTATTTAGTCCAAGTTTACAGTGAATTCAAACCTGTTGGAGAAAAGTTTAGACTTGGTTTTCAGACTAGGACAGCAATATTACACTAAACCACTTCATATCACATCATAGTGTGTGCCACTCAGTTTTTAGCAAACTGAGGCAAGTAAGACTTCAGAAACTCTAAATCAGGATCAATACTAAACAAAAATGACACTAATTTATAAATTCCCTGCATTATTTTTTTTGTCAGATCAAAGACTTCTACTGTGGCTTCATGCAATATTGATACACCATCACCTAATGTCACCTAATGTTTTATTTTTCTGATATATTGTGCAGCCAGACCTGATTTGGTTCTGGTTAACCACTAATCTAAAAGAGAGCTAGAGTGTAATGCCTCATTTGAAAGCTAAGATCTACAAAAGTGATCATAACCTATTTGTCACGTCCTCACGCCATTGTTGTCACATTTTTTGAGTGTTTTCGTCTCGATTTTTGTTGCTCTTTCATCACTTTTCCCCCCACTTTTTGTCGTATTTTTGTTGCGTTATCAGCACCTTTGACGCTTTTTTGACGTCGTTTTGTCTTGTATTTGTGGCTTTTTCAGCGCTTTTTTTCATTGCTTTTTGTCGTGTTTTCATCACATTTTTGTCACTTTTTTGTTGCTCTTTTTTGTCTCATTTTTGTCCTGTTTCTGTGGCTCTTTTTGGCCACATTTTTGTTGAGTTTTCATCTTCATTTTTGTTGCTATTTTGATTGATTGATTGATTTTTTTTAAAACCTTTTAGATTTGGGCAATGCTAAACGTGCTTGTTTCAGGTGGTTGTTTAGCCCCCTTTAAATCTGCTTTCGACCTGGGTTGTGTCTAATTTTGACCTGATTTAGTCGTATTTAACTACAAACATGTAAAGTTAGGGCCTGGTTTTAGTCGGGTAGGTTTATTCACTCTGGTATGGACCTGCTTCAGTCCCCCCCTCACGGTTTTGTGCTGGTCCAGTCAGTTTATCCTGTACTTTAGTCCCAGTTTAGTCCCTGCATTCTCAGCAAACACATTTCAATGCTTTGAGAGACACTGCAATCCATTTAAACCTTCATCCCTCCTCTTCTTTATTTATTTACTTTTCTTCTTTCAAAGAGGAAAACAAAATTTGATCTGGGCCGGACATAAAGAAGTTTGACACGTAAGGGCTGCGCACAAAACTCGACCCGAATGAATGGATAGAGTAGAAAGCTGAAAAGGGTAATGATTTCTACTGGGGGATTTGCTGTTGCCTGGACAACACACAAAGCAAGTTGAGCAAAGAGAAGGTTGGACAATGCGCTCACAAAGAAGAAAGAAAGAAAAAAAGAAGGAAAAAAAGCTTTACTTTAGAGAGGAGCGAAATTACCCGGCTTGTTATTGGCTACTGTCGGGTAAAGCTGCCTTGAGTTTAACCGGTTTTCCCAAAAAGAGGTCGCGATCTGGAGTGTAATTTGAGTTTACCGAGCACACACCTGCACTGGATGACGACGGCACCGTTTTGGAAAAGGAGCTCGGTGCTATAAATCACAGCGCGTTGTGATGTGGCGGGGGGGAAGACGGGGAGAAAATGCATGGGAAAATGTGACTGAATAAAAGCGGAACGTATTAAGCCAAAGATGAGGAGGTGGATCGGGCTGGGTTAAGTCGGGAGGTGAGGAGTGTCAAGGAAATGTTAATGATATGCAGCGAGACGGGAGCCAATGCAGAGGAGAGGCTTTGCAAACATCGCTGAGTTAATAAGACAGAGACGGAGGAGGTGAAAGTGGATTTTTAAAAGAAGCATATTCTCCACATATTTAGCTGCTTCAGTTGTGGAGGACTTTGGTGGAATTGCCCATACTGTCACATTACTGGGGCTGTGCAATCTTTATAACCATGGCAAACTAATAAGAAAGCAATCAGTACTCTGCTGAAAATTCATTATCTATATATATTTTTTAATTGACCTTGGATAGTCCACAGAACATCAGGAGAGTCTTGGCTCCAGAAGGGAACCTATTAGTCCAATTAAGTTCATTAAGTCTAATAGCAACAAAGGTAATGGGCCCGATCTTCCGTCTGGCGCAACTACAGCGTTGCTCAAGACGACGTTGGAATCTTCCATACAGACCTGTGCATTCGCCGGTAGCCTGAGGGCGTCGTTTAGTGTTTCCCAACCAGGGGTACGGGACCCTTGGGGGTACTCGAGGACCTAGCAGGGGGTACTTGGAACTATAGCAGATGGAAAAAAACAGGAAACTCAACACTATGCTGACAGGAAAAGCTGTAAAATTGGGGGTACATGAACTACCACTGAAAGGTCCAAGGGGTCTGTAAGACAAAAAAGGTTGGGAACCATTGGTTTAGAGACAAAGGGGTCAAAGGGGTCGGCTACAATGAGCGTTTGCTGCTTCCTCTTCCCTCTCCCCTTCTTACATTAATATTGCGTGCAGCCTTGTGCATCTTATTAAGTTCTCGCAGGATAAACTATTTCTCCCACTGTGAGTTAAAAACTGTCTCCCGAATATATCGTCCCGCTCTTGTGCCAGTATTAAAGAGCGCAGGGCAAAGTCCACGCCCCAGAAACGTGATCAAGACACTGGCACATGCTCCACCACACCCACCGGACCCTACAGCAGTGGAAAATATTTCAGAAGGCCTATTCAAGCTTGGAAAGCGACCACTGCGATGTATAATATCACCATGGGAGTCTGTCCAGCCCACTTACTGCGCCAGGTATGAAACTGAAGATATCACAGAGCGCCCCCAAAAGTCTTGTCTACAGTCTGCATTTAGAAACACAAGACTGAGCCCAATATGTTCCTTTAGCCACTAGGTAGACTAACCAGGTAAGTTGTTTCATATACAGTAGTAGCTAAAACGGTCAGGTATAAAATAACACACAGTTCTGGCTGCAAGAACATATTGCTACTGTATACGTACGTTTGTTCAGTGATGGTGTCATCGCTCCACTTCCGGGTCCAACAGAGCTTTAGCCCTTCAGTATAATGGGATTTAGCTGATTTTAACCGACTACAAGTCTCTGTAATATTTCTGATCACACAGAAATGTTACATTCACTCTGGATTTCCTCTAGTGATGTTTTTCTGACATTAATTATCAAATTATTTTCCCCATATACAATGAAGGCTTATTTTAAATATTAAAGATCTTGGTTTTGGGTGGAGAACTGGTGTGATATATTATTCTTATTAGGTGTAAAACGGTTATTGGTCTTTTATCTGTTGTCATTTCAGCAAGTGAGTCATATAAAGTTGTGTTTTTTGCTGCGTCTATGGAGCTCTCAACAGTTTGGACCCGGACGTATCCTATTATTGTGTGTGATGTCACACTTAGCAAACGTATTGGACCCTATTGTACATGATTTTAGGGGAGACTGGAGAATAAACCTGCAGAGACAATTGGAGAACAAGCAGGTTTTGTGAATCGAACCCGAGACCTTGTTGCTTTGACTAAAGAGTACACAGCACAACTACTTCCACTACTTTTGATACTTTTACCATTACGACAGCTAGTAGACAGATACTGCTCAAATGTGCTGCTTGACTTCTTCTGCTTTTTGAACTTTACATTTTGTTCGAAAATGTTCCTGAATCCATATAACCTTTGTAATATCCCCTTTGCTGCTTTTGTGACTAATTAGAGGTAATTTCTCTCAGCAGAACTTTGTGAAATGGAGAGCTTAGCTGAATAAAATCCCTCACTTTTCCAAAGGTGGAGCAGCGTTTCTTAATGACCTTTATTGTTACTGTCTGCTGACTGAGTGCCAGCTAAAGTTTCCCTCCTCCCCGTCAGCCCAGGCAAGTACTGACACATACTGCAACGGCCTCTCCTTCATACCCCTGAGCAGGCTGCATGTAAACACCAGCAGACTTTACTGTATTTAACCGTTCACATGTGGCACCGTTTAATAAGCCGGATTTTCAACACGTTGTTTCTGACACGTCTTATATAGAGGTCCTAAGCTTGTCAGGTCCGTTGCTCTACTTTAGTGCAAATTTGTGAGAACCCTTCAATCAGTGTGTAACTCCAGCCCAAGGGCACTAATGGCACACTGTAGCTCAAGCAATACTCTGTAATAAGGTTTGCTCAAAAGATAAACAAGGACAAGACGCTCTGAGTGGACGTTGAAAGGTCCATTCCAGACACTGTTACAGAAGAATCTGTTTTTTTAATGATGATGTCAGTCTCTCAGACACTGCTGAAGCAAGAAGTTCATCAAGGCACTTTCATAAGAAACACACAGCTACAAACTCCTGTGTCGACAAGGATTGTGGCCAGAGATATGGAGATGGTTACTGTGGTGCACTGACAGGGTTCCCTAATGGTGGAAGGATGGGTCAAATGCAGAGGAACAAATGCACAGATTTCGATAACACTTTATTTTACACTACATTGATACATTGTATTTAAAGGAACAGGCCACTGTTTTTCCATACTGAGATATGTTCTTACCTGAGCTTAGATAAGTTGATACGTACCTGTCTGGTCTTTGTGCCCGTGGAAGAGCTGGAGCAACTTCACCCCGTTTGGAGCTATAGGAATATGCTGGGAGAGGCTAAATGCTCATCTTCGGTCGTTTTGCGTGACTGAGCACACGCACAAAGACCAGACAGGTACGTATCAACTCGTCTAAGCTCAGGTAAGAACATATCTCAGTATGGAAAAAAGAATAGTACAATGTAATCTGCTTTGTAACAATCTGTAATAACTTGTATATACTGTATGTTGTACATACACAATGGAATCATGTGTATTAGTACTTTGCAGGTTCATAATGTAAAAAGACATAATGACCTTAGGACAAAAGATTAGGATTAAAGTTTGGGTCTGATGTCTTATTACATTATGGTAAATGGACTCAACTTAAACAGCGTTTTTCTACCTTTCTTTTCCTTTTCTACCAAAGCGTTTCACAGTGAGGAACATCACCCATTCACACTCTCATTCATTCACCAATACGCAGACACTGCAGGCAAGTAGGGTGAAGTGTCTTGCCCAAGGACACAACGGCAGTGTGCATTTGCAGGAGCTGGGATTTGAACTCACGACCTTCCGATCACGAGACGACCCGCTCGTGTATCTAACCCACAGGTACAAGTTATTACAGAGCACATTACATTGTACTAAATCCGGCAGGTACAATGTATCAAGGGCATAGTGTAAAATAAAGTGTGAGCCAGATTTCTGACCTCCCATATGACTGTACAAAACAAAGATCTAAACTACAGAATATCGGAAAATAAATAAATAAATACAGAAAACAAAGCCAACTCATTTGAAGATGTACTGAAAGAAAGAAAACCCACAGACCCACTGCTTCATGTCGACCAACAACTGTTCTGTTTGTTTGGGTTACCATAGGGAGGCTCTCAGTCTTTCGATAAAAATGTTTCCAATGCCATGATCAAGTGATCCGTCCAAAACCTGTCCTAACAATAAAATATATTAAAGCAAATGAAAAGTGCAATAGATACCTGGTCATAATTAAAACAACGATTATACTTTCATCCAACCACACCAAAGTTTTCCTTGCCAACCTGACAGACAACAGCCTAACGTAGCTATATTTGAAATCAAGCGAATAATTTGATCCAAAAAAGCTTTACTTTGCATCTTTTCATTTCGTGCAAATAGCTGGCAAACCGACACGCTTCTTGGGTATTTTTCCCAAAAGTTTCCCTGTAACTACCCAACTCCCATCGCCTCCAAGCATTTAACATTGAATTTCACTCTCCCAGACTGTGTTGTTAAGGTCGCCGGTCCCGCCCACACCGCGCTGTGATTGGCCCGCGCACTCCTGGCATATATAATCAGGCACCTTGCTCGCGGTCGTGATTGGCCGTAGCCGGTGCAGTTATGTAAATGAGCACCTGGTGGCGCCTGCTGCTATCCCGACCACGGAAAGACTGGTGTGGCTCAGACCGAGGATAGGGGTCGTAGTGAGAGAGAGAGAGAGATCCCGATACGTGTAGATAACAAGACATTACAGCGTTATTAGCGATAGCCTTTGTGAGTTTTACCTAGAAACACCTCGCGTCAGCTCTGGATTGGGGCGTGCGTAAAACTCGCGTCTATAAATTACGCGTGTAGCAGTTTGTTTTTTAGGAGTTTTGAGGTTCCACGTTGAGAAGAACCAACTTTTGGATTTAACCTTAGCGGACTTTCATTTTGTGCGTTTATTCATCCCCGCATTGAGTTCTTCGCAAAGTTTGGACCGCGCTTCTCTACACGGACTTTGTGTTTTTCGGTAAGTGTTTCTTTTGGTTCAATCCCTAGTCGTGTGTCTTGTTTCTGAACTCCGGCGCTGGTGAAGTGTCAGCGCATGTGTCCCCGGCTGTCTTTGAGTGCGTGTTGCGGTGGGTCTGCCCCTCTCTCTGCGGCTTGGCGTCTGCATGTCTCGGTGTGTGTGGAGCGGGGCCGCGGAGCTCTGGACGGTGGCCACGGGCTGTTGGAAGCGCACACGGCGAGGTGTAACGTTGCGCAGGGCTTTATGTGCGCCTGTGGGGCAGATGCGATTGTGGTATTTTCTTACATAGCTGCCATTCTGTCTGTGTTCATCATGGTATAGGCAACTCTCAGGACTCTTTAACAGGGATTCTCAAACTTTTCACTTTTGACACATCAGACAATGCTTGGATTTTCAGTTACAGAATTAGATTTGATGACTGACTTTCCTTATTACTTAATTATTCAGCCTACTTGACATCAACTTTTTTCTTCTCAAGACATTGGGATTAGAAAAATCCTTAGGTTACACTTGCTACAAAGATGTGAGTTTGTGCATCATTTGTAATCTAGCCTACACTTTCTTCTATCAGGTATAAAATAGCAAAAACTGGACAAACCAAGCCTAAAGAAGGACTTAAACCAAACCCAGACTTAGCCAGGCTGAAAATGGTGTAAACCAGGACTAAGGTGTTGGCCTTAAGGGAGAGTAATTCAAAAGAGGACTATAACATTGATGGGGCTTGGTACCGTTACTTTTTAAAATACCGGTACTTTGAAAATATTTGGTTTATGATACATATATATTTTAGAACCCATTCTCATATGTTTGTCATCTAGAACCAGAAAACAAAACAATTATGTTGATTTATTCCATAAAAGACAATTTCTTTTGTATTTGTGTCATTTATTTGTGCTGAAACATCCAAGTCCTTTAACCTCTTAATCCCCGCCTTAACCGAGCACATTTTCTCCAGTTCGGCTTTACCCACACCTAAACGTTTCTTACAGCCTTTAGGCCAGTGCCTCATTTGAAAGCTAAGACCTGCAAAACTGATCTATGCTGATCTTATTCCTCGTGCGTCTTCATCCTGGTTTTCGTGTAGTTTTCGTGTTATTTTTGTCTTGTTTTCATAATAGTAATAATAATAATAATAATAATAATAATAATAATAATAGTAATAATAGTAATAATAATAATAATGCAATAGTCTTATAGCGCTTTTTCAGATGCTCAAAGTTGCTTCACAAGTTCATGCATTATTCATTCACACCATACTTTGAGGTGGTAAGCTATTATTGCAGCCACATCCCTGGGGTAGACTCACGGTGCCATCGGCTCCTCCGGCCACCACCAACCACTCACACCCACTACATTCACCCTCTACGTTCACCGTCTCCCATCCAAGTACCAACCGGGCCCTTCCCTGCTTAGCTTTGAGATCTGACGGAATCAGGCAGAGCAAACGCGGTATGGCCATCTAATTATCGGCTAATTTTCATCTCGTTTTGGGCACCTTTTTTATTGTGTTTTCACCACATTTTTGTTGCTTTTTGATCGCTTTTATTGTCATGTTATTGTCAGTTCATTTTCATTCATGTTTTTGTCGCTATTTTGACGCTTTTCTCAAGATGTTTTCATTGGGGTAATACCAAACTGGAGAAAGTCTGCTCGCCAGGGGTTAATGGTTAATGCTGTCCCTGCCTCAAAACCTGGTCTCGAAAGGTATATTTTTTCGGTTCCTGCTTTCGAATACTTTTATTTTTTCAATTCCACACTGATATCATTTAGCGGTAACCAGCCCTAAACATAATAAGCAAATTGAATTGAGGAGAAAAAAAAAAACAGAATACTATCAGATGGCAGCCTTGTATGAACTACACGTAGCAAAGTAGTTTGAGGATCTCTGGTCTAGACTTAACAGTTCGTATCCCTCAGATTGAGGTCTGTGTGAGACATTCAGGGGTTTTGTTTGCCGGCGCCGTGCCAAAACATCCACTTGTCTGTTTACACAAAATGGACATGTTCCTTCATTCATGTGTCTCCGCACTTCCTTATTTCATTCACACAAAAACCACAAGAGTTTCCACTTCGTCCGTCGTTTATTATTCTTCACAGGCCGTCCACAAACCAGGGATACAAAACCACAAAGTTACACAAACATAATTCTTCCTCTTCTGGGGCTGATGTCAGGCTCTCGGAGTGCACAGGGGATTGGATAAACGGCGCACTAAAATGTCTCACATCTAGGAGTTTTTTGGCGTGACCTCTCCACATCCAGGTGTTGGCAATCAGAGCGAACATTAACCCCGCGACCTCACAGCGCTGCAGGTGACCCCGCATTTGAACATCAGCACTCTGTTCCCTTCACCTCTGGCCCCGAGTGAGGTGCTTCTCTTTAGGGAGCTATCAGTCAGAGCAACAGCCTAAACTGCACTGATGCCCCGCTCCAAAGAACACACGCAAAAAACATGGCCACGGAAGAGTGAAAGTTAGTTATAAATGCTTGACATACTTTATGGAGGCGGAGGGTCACATACAAGGACGTGCTATCCATAAAACATGAGGAAATGCTGGTTCAAACGGAGCGTTCTTCTGGCAAGGCAAAGAATGAAGGACTTTTTTAATATGTTTAAAATATAGTGTTGCAGATAATGCTTTTGCCTACTGGTCTATTGATAGTTTTCTCCCACTAAAATGACATTTCCCCATGTTTTGTGAAGCTAACCCTGTTTCAAACGTGGAATGTTTGAAACAATCCAGGGATGTGTGTTCCTTTGTGAAGATATTTGCTGACTGGATTATATGTGTTATTCTGCTATTGAAAAGTAAGTTTTTGATGTATTCACCTGACTCACTGAG
This sequence comes from Gobius niger, assembly GCF_951799975.1. Classification (NCBI taxonomy): domain Eukaryota; kingdom Metazoa; phylum Chordata; class Actinopteri; order Gobiiformes; family Gobiidae; genus Gobius; species Gobius niger. Next base: position 10,529,786 of record NC_136859.1, on the reverse strand, counting down.
TGGGATTTTATAACTGTACTGATCAAATAGGGAAAGTAAAGATATACCTTCATACAAGGCCAGGGTTTTTCATGTGGTGCCTTTACAAATATTACAGTGTTTTCTGCAGTTCCAGTGATTGTACATGATTTATTTGTGAAAAAGAGACCACTGTTCGCTGTGTTTTTAATTGTAAAGCATTTTAATTGATGTGAACAAAAGGCCTTGCTCATTCACTTTTTCATCCCTAATTAGTTTAAATGTCTCAAATTGAGCACAATGACTTAAAGCAGTTCTAAGTAACTAGTTTACCTTAATAAATCCTTTTCGTGGTCCCTCTGGGGATAATACAAGTGTAAAGGGGATGATTGGAGGGTCTTTCATCTGCCACGGTGTCTCTGGCCAGAAAACGACAATTGCAACTTCGCTGCCACCGGGTTGGAGCCACCAATACACACTAATGGAATCACGAAGAAGAAGCTAACAGGCTAACGGGCAAAGCTAACTATGGGCTAGCGCCACCAAAAACAGCTAAATTTGAGTGAAACAAATGATCTCCATTGTGTAATTGGATGTACAATATCCCTCTCTCCCTTTCTCTTTTCTGTCAGTGTAGTATTTACTCTCACGGACAATTAATGAGTAAAAAACCGCAACATGTTGCAACACCTGCAGTGGCGCTTATGGCCTCTAGGGGCACGAGTTACTTAATACTGCTTTAAATGTAACTTGTTTTGACGAGTTAAGATTTAGTTGGGCATTTGACCGGGATCCTTTCACTTGTTCTGAGATGTTTCTGACTCGATTCAATACATTTCATCTTTATTTCGGGTTGATTGATTTGCCAATGGGGTAAGAAAATTGAAATTGTCCCACGGGCAGTTTTACTTTCTTATTTCAAGCAAGATGACCATTCAGTTTTTTTGTACTGTAGAAATGTGTCAGAAAAGTTAAGAATGAGAACCATTATGAAGATTTACTCATTACTTTCATAAATAAATAAATAAATAAAACATCACGGTACTTGGAAAGCCAAATTTAATATGGGGTGCGGCATGTGGTATGAGCTCAGTCTCGAGATGGTGTAGAGGTCGAATGAGAGTTCGTCCCAAATGCTCGACATACTTTCACAAAGGCACAAAACCCATTGAAAGGACATTGCTCTTGTATTGATGTCTATCTCTGTGTACTGTATACGGGGGAAAAAAACTGGCTGTGCTGGAGATAGAGGGTGTGCAGATCTGTGGCGGCTCACCTTTCCACCACATGAAAGCTGCGGCTGAGGTGGGCAGTCCACGCGAGGCGCAGCTTTGTTAAACTTGTGGGAGCGAAGAGGGAGGGCGGCGGAATGGGTTTGGCTTGGCTTCGTCTCCGTGCACTCTTTGCCAATTGATAGAGAGGCAATAAAAGGCCGTTTTCTCCCCGAGCCCCGCCTCCTCTTATACCTCTCCCTCTTTTGCAAAGTCTCAAGCGTGAAGTGAAAAGGAGTCCGGATGTTGTTATGAACAGGTCTCTCGTTTGGACGGTGTAATGGCCATTCATGTGCCAAATTCACCCCTCGAGAGCTGTTCAGGCTTAGTACATGCATGATCTGGCTGGGGTTCGGTTTTCCAAGAGTATTGTTAAGATTTGTGAACAATTAAATGTGTATTGAGTTGCCCTAATGTACTGCTCTCCTCTGAAAACAAAATATCCTTTCTCTACAGGGGCTTATAATGTTTTAAACCTCCTAACCCCGCAGTTTATTTTCTACAAACATACACAGGATCTTTGTATGAGCTTAGCAGTCTATGATTCAGTCTTCTCTCGAAAGCTAGTGCTCCTGGATGCAAAACGTGCTCTGTGAACCCAATCTTGATTTTATAACAAAAATTGCAAATCATCAACCTCTTAGGATAATTACCTAAGTCATATTTTAAGGCTATCTGGAAATGAGACGAAACACTTTTGAATCTACATAGAGATGAGGACTTGGACCAGTGGTTATCAAACTTTTCACGCCAAGAACCACTTTGTAAAATATATTTGACCTTCAAAAGATCAAGAGAGAGCAAATACAGAGTAAAGTGGATATTAAAAGGGTCCTAATTGGACTGAATTATTTAAAAACTAGGTGGAATCTGTTAAAGAAATGAGAGGATTGTTATGTGAAGAGGTTTGTTAAGGACCCAGTAAGGCTACAGCAAGACGACAGTAGGTTATGAGAGGACTGGTATGTGAGTTAAGGACAAATTCTCTGACATAAACCAAGTCTCAACCAGAGAAACTCCTCAGGCCTGATCTTGCGTTTTTAAATGCTGTAGACTAGACAGGGCTCGACAAGGGATGGACAGACTCCCATGGCGATGTTATGTACTGGACTGGGACCCATCGATACATTCTCTCTCTCTTTAACTCACAGTGAAGGTTTGTAGTTTGTCCTGCAAAAGCTTAAAGGAACAGGCCACCATTTTTACGTACTGAGATATGCTCAGATATACCTGAGCTTAGATGAGTTGATGCGTAACTGTCTGGTCTTTGTGCGTGCACTCAGTCACGCAAGTAGATGAAAGACGTTGTTAGCATTTAGCCTCTCCTAGCATATTCATAGCTCCAAACTGGGGTGATGTTAGAAGCTTCCAAGCTGGTCCACGTTTTCCCTATTTGAACACAGTTACATGAAGAGTTACACGATCCATTAAACATGTCGATTTTCTAAGTGGAAAAAAGGGGTAATATATAGTAAGGCGTAATAATACCTAGGAGCACTTCGACGTCCGCACAGTAAAGTCGAAGTGTCCCGATTGGTCAACGGTGTCAACAATGTCACAACACCACAGAGCTAGCATACTGCTACTACGAAGCCTTCAACTTGGCTATAGTTCTGTCAAATGGAGATAAAAGTTGGCGACACGAAGAAGCGGGACGTATTTCAGTGGATTTAATAAGAAAAGGAGATGGGCCTCAGCCTTCGAGATGGAGGCGATAGCGGAGGAGACGGAGGAGACAGCGGAGAGAGGTGAGCAGAGAAAGCGGGGAGAGGCTAGCCGTTAGCAGCGAAGTGAAGCTGAACAGTCCGTCTCCAAACTCAGTTAGTGCCGCTAAACTCTGTTCGTGGTTGAAATGTAGCTGGAAAAGGTGGTTGTCGTGAACTTTTGGTGATATAAAGTTGTGAGTTTTGTGTGGGGCTGTGGCCATGAAATTAGTTGTTTGTGTCGCTGGTTTAACAGAGAAGTGAAAAAAGGAGGCGCGGCGGTGTTTTTCTGTATTTATATCTCTCTGTCGGTATAATCACCCACGTTTCTCCCGTGCGTCCAAAATCGGGCCTAAAAATCAAACATGTTTGATTTCCTACGACTGGAGTCTAGTCGCGTCTTTCTACCGCCCACACTACACGATTCGAAGGTCAGTCCTGTCTTGACCCCCCCACACTACGCGACTCAACTCCGTGTGACCGCCTTCGACTAGACGCGACTCGAGAAGACTCGGCACGACTGAGAATTAGAGCAAAATCGGGCATAAAAGTCGTGTAGTGTGTGCTGACCTTAAGGTATTATAACTCCTTACAATAGGCCTATTCCTTTAATGCCATCTAAGAGGAGATCGAGTGAAGGGATGCAGCAAGCGCTCGTTGAAGCTCATGCCTCCACTGCTGTCCTTGCGTCAGGCGGGACATCTGGCCCCTTATGCAAATGCGTTACAAAAGCATAAATTAAATCATCACTGGTCTAAAATAGTAGATGTCCCAGAGTGCCACATGAAGAAGTTTTGCTGTTGTTGTAGCACGCCTTCTGATTGGCTGAGAACACGACACATTAAAGAACTGTTTGGGGAGTGGAATAAAACAGATACCTCAATTTGGCCTAAAATGTCATCATTCTAGTAGGCTGACAAAACCTAATCGCAAACTTGCAGTTACTACTTTTCCAAACTCGTTCAGCCGTTCAGTGCCGTTGTAAAAGTCAGCTTAGATTTAGGGTTTTACTGCTCCTCGGCTGAGAACATTGGTACACAAAAGTGGAGGGAGAATGCTTTTTGAGTTGCCTCTGGTTGACCACTGACCCAGAGTATTTTGTCTTCGCTCCTGTCATTGTTTCGGACCCAGCTGTGGTATGTGACTCTCTTTGTTTTCTTTTTACGATTGTTGACCAGGACTTTCAGCGCGTAGATAAGGCTTTAAAGGGGAAAGGGAAACCCACACAATGGCATTTTACGGCGTGTTGTTCGATAAGGTTTATTGGCTATTATTGAGATGTGCCTGGTCAATATGGCCGCAGATAACAAGACTGTCAGTTCAGCGTTTGAGTAATTGGTCCACACTTTAGGGGGAGGCTCGTGGGCAGTGGACAGGACAGTGGTAGCTTGGACATGTCTTCACTTTTAATGGGAATCAAAACCTGTCTGCGCCATCAGCGTCTCAGAGATTTAGTATTCTTCCATGCAGTGGCGTGCTGCACCCTCGCTTCGGACCGGCCCACATTCAGCTACAACCAATTAATAACAATGCAGCCTGTTGGAGGTTTTGCAGCAGTGTCTGAACACTGATACCAATCCCCCTTATTTGGTACTTTGTGTCATTCTCATAATGGTAAAGGAGTCCTGACACTGCAATATTTGATAACTTTTCTTGAATATAGAGATAATTACTAAACCATTTCAACTCAGTAGATGAAATTTAAGCAAAAAGTTTTAACTATGGTTCTTTTTTAGACTCAAAAAACACTACAACCATTCCAAAACAAGGCCAAAATGGAACTAAATTAGAAAAACAAACTCGTTAAAGCCACACCGCATAGCATTTTACCCAATAAATAGAATAAAATCCAAGCATTTATTTTTATTACACACATTTTTATTGTTCAAGTATATGCTTAATATATGAAAGAATAGACCTGCGTTGGCTGTGAGCGGTTCACCTCTCCTAAGGCCTGACTGTGACTTTACCGGGATTGGAGACGTCTCCGGCTCGTCTCCATGGAGATGTGACTAAACATGGTCAAATATGAGATTTAAATAGGTTAGGTCCTCATCCAAATACATTCTATGATTACCCACTGCAAAAATAGCATTTTCTGTGTCGAGCAGGTCATTGGGAGCATGGCAACTGTAAAATCCAAAATGTTTTGCAAGTGTGCCTTTAAGTTACCACAGGTTTTTGTTTATTGTTAAAAGCTATGGTTAAATTCTCAAAATACTAAAATGTTAAAGATAACATTTCACAAAGATAAAACCAGTGAAAACTAAATACATTCATGGGGCCCGATCTTGTGCATCAAAACGGAGATGATAGCGTGACATTTTGCGCTCAGTAGGAGCGCACTTTGTGATCTTGCCACTCCAGACTTAGCGCATTTAAGTGGGTGGAGACACACATTTTCCTCCAACCAGATCGACTCCGCGTCCAGGAGAGTGGTTGTGTGGGAGTGGGGGGTGAACATGTGCTTTTGTTTTGCTTCGCGTTCACGCCAAGCGCCGGCCGATCCGCGCCACAGCGGACGCTGTAGCTCTTTTTCTCTCGAGACGTGAACATCGTTTAGCTCACGATGGGGTAAATAAAGTTTTTAGTTTGACCTGTGAGAGCCTAAGGCTTAAGAAAGAACGCAAGACAGCGCAATGTAAACGAGGGAGTGAATGTCAGCCGTGTTTCCATCAGTGCAGTCACCTCCTCTTGTGACGCCCCCTCACAGGTGGCGGAGGCGAATGGCACATATAGCGCCGCCACTCGGAAAATAATTCGCCAATAGCCTGCGCCGCCCCGTGCGCCGCCACAAGATCTGGCCCATAATTTTCAAATTCAAAAATCAAGAAGCTGAGAGTCACACCCTTTATTTGCACATGAGCAAACGCTTTGTAAATGACCCCCTTAGTTTACTCCATCAACATGTCCTCACAGTCAAGTGATTCATCGATTCATCGCAAAAATAATGGGTAGGTTAATTACCTAAATAATCGTTAGTTGCAGCCCTATAATAAATGGACGTCTCCCTGGTCTTCAGTGTAAGAAACCTTTCACATCTGGCTCACTGTGGCAGTTTGGCAAGTGATTTTGTAATATATTGTGGCTTCTTGTGATAAAGCTATTATGTTGATCAACACATCAAGATAATAATAATTTGCCGATATATCGTGCAGGTCATTTGATAAAGATCCCGGCTCATAATCTGCAAATGGCGGACACTGGGTGCTCTAATACGGTCACCCACTGCTCCTGACGGGTTGAAACATGGGTCGAATGTTGAAGAGAAACTTCCCTATAGGGGCGTTAAAGTCTCCAAACAGAATTACACCAGGTCTACTGTAAAGCAGGACTAAACCGTGACTAAAAAGGGCACCGAGATAATTAACCTCTCCACTTCTCCGTTGCCCGTCTATCCCATTTCACTAAAGTCTAGCCACCGAGCCTCCTGTAATGCCTTTAACCCACGTTGCAGACGGTATTGCGTGTCTCCCACCTCTATTCAAGCGCTGCCGTTGAAGTTACAAATTCATCCGTAATAGCAGGTGACATGTTGGAGCGGGAGCCGGGCTGCTCTGTGGCTTCGGTTGTCAGGGAGTTTTCACATGTGATTTCCTCTGGTTTCATCCACATTTCGGCACATGCACCTCGAGTCTAATCACGCTCCCCCTTCTCTCTCTCTCCTGGAGTTCAACATCCTCCACGAGGCTCTCACCAGTAATCGATCATTCTGACAAACTATCTTCACATCTTCCACCGAACCCCACCTTTTTCATCAGTCTGTTGGTTTAACATGCACGGAGGACGACGACTATGCATGTTTTCTGAATATATAAGTCCCAGAGCTCCCGTCTCCAGCTACATGAAGGTCAAAAATGATCTATGAATAAATTTAATACATGATATTTCAAATGACAGAAGCCAGCATTAGCACTTAAACCAGTTGCTCTACATTATGGATGCACATTATGAAATGACTGCAATGCTTTACTCAACCATTTCTACATAGATTTACGATAAATTGAAACAAAATAATAATTTTTTCATTTTCCTTCCAGTTAATTTATTTCTGCATTTGTATAATTTGTCTGAGGTGAAACAAAGAAAATAAAAAAGGTCAGACACAGTTTTCCTTTTCCTCCCCCTTTAAAGGGACTAGATGCAAGTTGGTCATTTTATGCTCACTGATGCCACCTCAGATCTTATGCGTAACTGCAGGTTCTATATTAAGCTCGTGCATGACGACACTTCAGACCCGAAGTAACAACTTTTTTAGTGACAATGCAGGATTTTAGAGGCAGTTGTGGTGACCAGGTCTGGGCTCATTCAACACATTAGGACATGGCTGGAACATGTAGGAGGAGGAAAATACATAATCTTAACACTTTAAAAGCGTGTGATTCCTTTAATCGTTAACCGATTTTTTTCACATTTTTCCCCCCAAATTTTCCTTATTTGTTCCCCTAAATTTTCTATTTTATTTCCACTTTTTTCCAAATGTTTACACCTTTTTTCTATGTTTTCCCCCCGTTCCCCTCCCCCAATTTACCCCATTTATTCCACCTTTTTTTTTTCCTCCAAAATGTTCCTCTTTTTTTCCAACTTGTTTCACTTTTTTTCTTTAACATTTTGATGACCAACAACATCAGAACTTTCACTACTTTTGCCTTCGATACCAGTAGTACCTAAACCTTTTTGTCGACACCATACTGGTATCGTTTAACGGTCCCCACACCCACCTGGGTGATATATCCCGATATATTAAGGTTGAACATCATTATACGATATATATCCCGATATTTTTTCCACAAAGTGAGAGCTGTGAAATGAAATGTTAAGTCAAAGCCAAATACGAGTAGTTTTATTTAAAACTCACGATAAAATGTGAACATAAACACTGTATAACAAAGCTCCATAAGGTGCACATTTAAATAAAAAAATATCTTAAATAAAAATATCCTATAAAATAGGTATTGCAACACAAATTTGAACTATATCCATATATGCAATATGGTCGATATATCTTAAATATCAATATATCACCCAGCCCTAGCACCCAGCCCTACATCTGACATCATTTCACTTTTGCTTTTGAATATCTTGACCTGAAGCCATGGAGCTCGTGCGAGTCAGCAGTGTCGGGCCATAATTAGTGCCTTCGTCGCTGGACTAAAATGTGCGACTGCGTCTCTAAATACTCCTAATATAATCCTGGCTGTTGATTGCCCGCTGTAGTTAAATGCCAGTCCTGCAGCTTTGCTCTGAGCGTTATCCAGTTGTTGTTCTGCGATTAGACGAATTCGATCAGGGGTCAAGTCAGTGTAACGTGCAGTGATCTCTCGTTTCTCTTTGAAGCCGTTTAGATCTTTCATTTATTCAAGCCAAGCTTCTACACTCATCCATCACATCCCGCCTTATTTATTTATTTATCGCTTTGCCTCGTGCTTTGAAGGGCGTCCTGCTCAATAGCACCATCGCAGCCTGGATGTAAGCAAACAGAGATAAGACGCTTGCCCCCCGAGGTCTCTGGGAATAAATTCTCTCATCTTAAAAGAAGTTGTATTTTATTTAGCGAAAGTAGTATGGAAGTGCACAGTAAACATCGACTCAGAGAGATGCTTAAGTTTAGCTGAATATAAAATGCAAATTGAATGGTTGCAATTAAGCAAAGGCTGCAATTATTAAGACAATAGGCCTAACGACGGGAAACGCTTTCAACTAAAAAGCTTCGCATGCATTGCCACTTTTTGAAAACCTTTTGAAAAGAAATACACTGTCGCACCTCGATTTAACTCAGTGTTAAGGTCTGGGGTTCCTGGACCTGAATAACCTGAATGACCAGGTGTTTCCATCGGTAGTTTTCCTCTTCCCTGATGGCACAGGCATATTCCAAGATGACAAAGCCAGGATCCATTTGGCTGACACTGTAAAAAGGTAGATCAGGGAGCACACACTGGTCACCACAGTCTAGATCTGAACCCAATTGAGAACCTTTGGGATGTGCTGCAGGAAGGCTTTGCACAGTGATCACACTCTCCCATCATCAATACATGATCTTGGTGAACGCAACACTGGATCTTTTGACATTGCAGAAGCTTATGGAAACAATGCAACCGCGAATATGTGCTGTAATCTAAGCGAAATCCCTTCTTTATTGGGTCAGGCAGCAGAAAACCTCTGGCCCCCGTGATTTTGAGGAATATTATTATGCAAATAAGAAATCGAATACCTGTTAAAGTGATCTAAAAATGTTGGACATTTTCAGTGTTTCCTGGGAGAGCATTCCACTTGGTCATATACAGTTGTGCTCAACGGTTCACATACCCTGGCAGAATTGCATCATAGGCCAACATTGCCCTTGTTGACAACAAAGAAGTGCCCCATACCTACTGTGAAATATGGAGCAGGTTCACTGATGTCACTGGCTTCAGCAGAATAAAGTGAAGGTCCGGTTAGTGCCTTCTCAGGCTCCTGATCTCAGTATCATTGGACCACTGAGGGAACCAAACGTTCATGCAAAACAGCCCAGGAACTTATAGGAACTGGAGGCTTTTTGCCAAGAAGAATTGGCCGCTTTACCATCAGAAAAATATAAAGAACCTCATCCACAACTACGACAAAAGACTCCAAGCTGTCATTGATGTTAAAGTAACAGGCCTCCGTTTTTCCATACTGAGATATGTTCTTACCTGAGCTTAGATGAGTTCCTACGTACATGTCTGGTCTTTGTGCCCGTGGAAGAGCTTTGTTGCTTCCAACTTCACCTCCGTTTGGAGCTATAGGAATACATTGGGAGAGGCCAAATGCTAACAACATCTTTGGTCGTTTTGCGTGACTGAGGGCACGCATAAAGACCAGACAGGTGCGCATCAACTCGTCTAAGCTCAGGTAAGAACATATTTCAGTATGGAAAAACGGTGGCCTGTTCCTTTAAAGGAGGCAATGCACAATATTAAGAACTGGGTTATAAACTTTTAATCAGGGCCATTTTGATACTTTCTTTTTTCGTGATGGTTTAAAAATAGCAAACTCAGTTGTTTGACCATAAATGGCTTCACACAACCACTAACTATGAGAGAGAAAGTTCTACCAGAGTATGTAGCTTTTGAGCACAACTGTATGTATAATGTAAAATATTGGAATTTTCAGAAAGTTGTTCTTTACTTTGAGCTACAATGGTGAGGTTCAGCCTTTGCTGTTTTGGCAATGATAAAAATGGGTTCTCCACCACGTAAACTTGCCGACCCCTTCTCTACAGAGAACAGAATCCAAACACATCTCCATAGAGTCTTATATAGCTAGGAGGACACTATTTTCTGCAATGCTATTCAATCTCTATTTTAAAGCATCACACTTTGTTATCTAGTTGGTATTTCTCCTTATCCACTCCCACGTCAGTCGTCAAAAAGGTCTAAAGCTCAAAAGGTTGACATCGATCAGAATAGGAGATGCTTACAGTTTCTGGCAGGTTTGCTCCACCGACACTGAAGGAAGAATCCGCCGCAGAGAACACATTTTACCGGGACAACAACACCGTGTACCTTTAGTGTTCACCTCACACGGTCCGACTGACGCTCATGCCTCTGCACAGCGCTTCTTAATTGAAAGGATAGCGGTACAAGTGAAGGCTCTCAATCTCAAAAGCCTGCACCTTCATTTTCTGCCTTTTATTTTTGTGTTGCTTTTAACCGTTTTCCGCGTTCCCCCACAGTGCATCACCTCTCGCAGCTATAAACTCCGCAAATAATTACTAATGGCTCCTGGCGAAGTAAGTGCCTTTGAAAGTAGATGATGGAGGAAAATTGTGTTGAACATCAAAGCCCCCCCTTGTTCTCTTCTGTCTCTATGAAATGTTCGCTTCCAAAAAACAAGTGCTGTATGAAGTGGGGTGGGCTTTCTCTCTTTCCTCTCCCTCACGCCCCCTCGTAGGAGTTTTACAGGGGCACATTAACCGGAGGAAACTGCTGTGATGGGTAATTTAGGGCTTTTTTTTTTTGACAAGGCTTGTTTTGCCAAAGAGGGAGGAGAAGGACCCCCTCCGGAGGTACCAGCCAGTGCCCCGAGCTCTGAGCGATGATGATAAATTGTGTGCGGATGTTTTTGGCACGGCGTAGGACTAATCAGGTCAAAGCCGTTTTGGATTTGGCTCTTGCTTTCTTTTTCGTTGTTACTGCTTCGAGTTAAATAGCTGAACAGCGTTACTCTTCAGTCGCCCTCGGTCTGAAAATAAGAAGGGGAGTCTGTTGCGTTCTGGAGTTAGCGTAGCACCTTGCATTTTCTCACTCTGCCGCAAAATGCGAAGGGTTGATGAACTTTGCCGGACAGTCCTCAGACGTTAAGCTGCTCCTGCCTGATCCGACGTAAAGGAAATTGCTCTGGAAATAAGAAAAGACGCTCCGCTGTGCTGGCCTTGGTTGAAGTCTTTTCAAGTCATTTATTTTCACAGACCAGAATAGGTTTGTCGGTGAAATGTACATTCACTTACCTGGAATGGTACAACACGAAACATGGACGAGTGATAATGGTGAATAATAAAACTAAGAAGACACAAGATTGAAAATATTGTAAAATAATAAACTCTGAAAAGTACCCGTTGATGGCCATAGACTTGGTTGCTTGGAAACCAAACTCACCGTGGTGACCGTAGCATCAACTACCATTTCCACAGTGGTACAGGTAAATAAAAATGGGTCCATATGTAAAACAGGAAGCGGAGTCAACCAATCAGCAAAGGGTCGGTGTTATTAGCAGTTCTTTGTTCGCACAGGATTATGAATCACGAAACTCACCTACTGTCGATATGTTTTTGAACAATTACCCCCAATTGGAAGAAAGCTCACTCTCTTTCTCGTGCGCCATCTGTAGATTGTTATTGAGCATCCTGTTGGCGCTGCACGCTGCACACACATAACCACATAACACATAACTGAACAATATTTTTTCCGATACCTATTCTAATATATTTGTACCATGAAGAGCCAGAAAACAGAACAAGGTTTGGAAGATCTACAAATGTACAATATCCGGTTAATCTCCAATGTCAAGAAATGTGCGAAAATGGGGAATAATTTGGGGAAAAAACATCAAAACTTGGATCTAAAAATATCCATCAATCCATTTTCTTCCGCTTTATCCGGGGTCGGGACGTGGGGGCAGCAGTCTCAGCAGAGATGCCCAGACTTCCCGATCCACACACACCTCCTCCAGCTGTTCTGGGGGGACCCTGAGGCGACACCAGGCCAGCTCGGAGACATAGGCAACCATAACAGATGCCCGAGCCACCTCAGCTGCTCCTTTCGACGTGACGGAGCAGCGACTCTACTCCGAGCTCCTCCTGGGTAACGGAGCCCCTCACCCGATCTCGAAGGGTGCGCCCAGCCACCCTGCGAAGGAAACTCATTTTGGCCGCTTGTATCAGCGATCTTCGTCCTTCTAAAAGCCTAAAAGAATACATATATATTATTTCAGTACCTGCTTTCGATACTTTTTTTGATACTGGTCATAACTAAACCTTTTTTTCCGCTACTACTCTCGTATCGTTTAACGGTACTCACCCCTAAGCGAATCTGATTGCACAGGCTCCTCTGAGTTTTCCACTGCTGCCAACCATGGCGTGGGTCCCAGACTGATATCCCTCTGCATAAAAAATCGAGGGGTGTCATTCTGGTCTCAGGCGAAAGACTTAGAGCTGACGTGTTTCATGAGCGAGCCTAATTTGCTGCTTCCTGTGTTTCCTTCTGACACATTTATCAGATTACAGTGGTATGATTTATTTTTTAGACTTGTTGTATAAAGGAATTTGCCTCAATTCAGCAGGAATCATGAGGACCATCAGCGGCTGCATTTGGCCCTGGGCTATAGTCTGGGCGTCCCTGGTCTACACGACAAAAGCTAGAGCACATTTAGAGAACCAAAAAAACAATATTTCCCACAATTTATAACTAAGATGGTTGCCATCAGCACTGGCTTATTCCTCAGGTTGTACTTTTACTCCAAACACGTTTTTGCTGTGTTTCTTTGTTCTCATGCCTCTGTTCCTTTGCTGTGAGCGTTCTCTTGGCCCTGTCCCACTCTCGCTCTGTCATAATAAGCCTCTCTGCTCAATTACCGCGGGGAAATCTGTCTTCTTCTCTTCTCATTTGCCAGCTCCTCTCTCTTACTTTGAGCGCCTCTGTTGGTTTTTCCTCTCTGCTCATTGTGAGATTGGCACAGTGATGCCACATGCCTCCCCCTCGCCCCCCTCACCTTCCACCCCCGCCCGTCCTCCTGCGGGACCGTGCAAATTAAATACAGGGACCTGAACTGTGGCCTGCCCGGCGTCGCACTCCTGTCTGAAAAATGGCCTCGGTGTCAAACCTCTCTTTTCTGCGAGCAACTGATTATTTAATCACTGTTATCAAATCATGAAATCAAACTTTTTTCCCCTGATTCATTACTATAAAACCTGCTAACCCTCTAGTTCAGAGCTCTAGAAACACGCTCTTAATTCATGTCATTTTTGTATTAGAGTAGTTTAGATTTATAGTCCTCCAGAATGAGCTTGAAATTTGCTAAAAAAACACAAGGCTACACGACTGCAATAGGCCGGTTCACTAACTGTGTAAAACATTGCGATAACATTATAAATACTTTACTAAACTATTCCAGCACATATTCAATTGAATTTAGATAAAGATCGCATGGAATTCATTTTTTTTTCAGAACTTTTACAATACACTGCCTGATCAAAGAAAAATCACATGCTCTAATATTTCATCGGACTGCCTTTAGCTTTAATAAAGCTTCTGCAATGTCAAAAAAATGTATTTCCGTCCAGTGTTGCATTGATTTTTCACCATGGTCTTGTATTGATGATGGTAGGAGTGTGACCACTGAGCAAAGCCTTCTCCAGCACATCCCAAAGGTTCTCAATGGGGTGAAGATCTGGACTCAGGAAACCATTGATGGAATAACCTGGTCATTCAGGAAGTTCTGGTCATCAGCTGATCTCATTCCTCAACAACTGCATCAACCCCAGAACAGACCTTTTAGAGAGTGGATTAAATCAGGACTAAGACAAGGCTAAAATGGAGCTAAATGTGTGATCTGATCATGTGCACATTCTTAAAGGCACACTGTGTAACATTTTGGACTATACTGTTGCCATCAGTACAAAACATGCTCCTAATGACCAGCTCGACACAGAAAATGCTATTACTGCAGTGGGTAATCAAAAAAAGGATTTGGATGAGGACCTAACCTGTCTGCTTTTAGTCACATCTCCATGGAAACGAGCTGGAACCCACTCCTGGTAAAGTTACAGTGAATGAATGAATACAAATGTATTCGGACCATAAACAAAACATAAAAACACAAACTTATATGAACTCAAAATACAACCTGCCATTATTGAGGCAGTTGTGAGCTCAATATCAAATGTGCAGCACAATACATTTACATCTTTGGACAAACTATTTGGTTTTACCTTTTGCACATTTTAGATTAGGCTGTCTGAAAAGGAGTGGGGGGAAGTAAACGCTTATTTAGTCCCACCCCTTTTAAGTACTTTCAGTATCTTAATCTATTTACTTAATAGGCTTCCTTATAACAATCATTACAGTATGTGATCTAAATCCAAGTGTTCAGGGATACATTGTGAATATTACCTCAACACAACAGCTGAACATGAAAAGTCATATATTTTCTTCAGAGACCTAGAGAATATCCATTTTTTATATCGATACTTAAACTGTCTGATATTTGGACATCGTTTGAGTTTAGTCCATATTTTAAGACCTTGTCTTAGGGGATGTGAGCGGCTCGAAACAAAAGCTCATGCTTGTTTATACATTTCTGAGGTATATTTCAATGATGAAAATATATGTCATCATAAAATAAATGCTTGTATTTCAACATTTCTACATGGTGTGGCTTTAAATTCCATGTGTTTCCAGGCTGCGTTAGAAAAAATGTCTCTACAAATGTCTACATGCACATCTGGGTTTCATGTGATAATATGTTACGTCGGCTAATCTGCAGTAATTTGGTGATATCCAGTTGCAGTTGTATTATTGTATTTGTCAGAAAATCACCTAAAATCGTCCAGCCCTTTGCTGCCGACAGCGAGTAAGCCAGGGGCCGCTGTGTCTTGATAAACTTTTGTGAAAAGCGCATGCAAAATCAACACGGAGCGCAGCTTGCACCGACTTGTGTGTGAACCTTTCAGCCCGGCGAACGAACTGAGGCGCAGTTAGTTGTCAGTCAAAAACCAGTTTCTCAAATAATAAACCTTAATAGTGTTATTTCTCCTACATGTCATGAGAAAAGGATTTAATCCCGATTCACACGCTATTTGTGCATGAACTAAGCCCCAGGTGCAAAAGGACGGTGACGTGATTTACTGAGTCAGCAGAACCTTTCATTTGCTGAGTTTACATTTAAAGACTTTATTTGCAAAAGCTTTGTTACTGTACTCGACAGAAGCCACTTATGAAGCTTAAAGGGGCTGGAAGCAAGTTCGCCATTTTATACTCACTACTGCCACCTCTGGCCATATATGTAACTGCACCTTCTATATTAAGCTCGTGCATGACGGCAATTCGGGCCGAAGTGATACATTTTTGAGTGACCGTACAGGATTTTAGAGGCAGTTGTGGTGAACTGGTCTGAGCTCATTCTACACATTAGGACATGGCTGGAACATGTAGGTGGAGGAAAATACTTAATTTTAACATTTTTAAACTCCTTATAGTCCCTTTAAGTTGTGTGAATTTATTAAAGAACTTTGTAAGATTTTTATATTTTTATGGCACAGAAACAGATCCGGTGATGAAAAACACTCCTATGTAAAGAGAAATTGTATCTCTCATAAATCTACAAATTCTTTATAGATACAGACGGCATCTCTGGAATCGGCCACCAATGGTCATGTTTGAAAACAGTTAAGGGGGAAAACAATTTGAAGAAAAATCGAAACTTTCTCTAATTATTTAAAAACAAATTTAACAAATGCTGAATTATGAATATAGTTTTCTACTAAATAAAGATACAAAGACATGGAGAGGAGTGGTTCAACAGCCCATAAATACATAAATAACAGAGAATGCTAACATGATGCTTCATTAGCAATGTTCTAATGCTAACGGCTAGCTAGCGCTAGCTACGTCTGCCGTTTTTTCACTTTTACTGAACAATCTGCTGTGAGAAAATATCCATATGGGCCTGAGTAACACTTTATTTATGTATTATAAATATGTTCATTCATATTCCACCAGAAAATGGCTAAAAAGAGTGAAAAACTGTGTTTCCCAATAGATTCTATTTCCCCCTCGGCGAAGCCACGTCCCCTTCTATGACGTAATGCCGTCTGTGTCACTGATTTATTCTGTTTCATGCATGTCATCGACCTCTTTCTATTGAAGAAGAAGAAGAAGATCTTTATTTATATAGGTCAGCCTCTGGTCAGCCTCTGTCTTGCTTTGAGTGAGTGACAGGCGTTTGTTAGAGCAAATACTGAAGCTTTAGACACTAAATGATAACAAAATCAGAAATGTGTAATATGATGTTGCTTTTTTCAATAGTAATAATGCTATAATAAAAAAGTAGAGCCACTGTCTCATCTCCAGAAAGAAGTTTGAGAGCAGCTGTTGATGAACGCATTCTTCATTTGCCAGATCCATAGATAATCAGTCTCCATTTGTGTCTGTCTACAGCGCGGATATGCTGAGCAGTGCAGTAAGAGGCACAATCTCCCCTCTCCTCAGTCTGAAGTAATGCAGGGAATTACAGGACACTTCATCAACGTGGGCAACATAACGTCCTCAACGTAATATTGAAATTGCTGTTTGGAAGAAATGCGAAATTACAGTAACAAGTATATTGTCAATGAGGAAAAAAAGCTGTGGGAATGAAATCACAGTACAGTTTACCAGCACTGAATATAGAGAGAGATGTTTTGAGGGGCCGGTTAAGCCCTTAAAGTGTAATAAAAATCCAAGCCATAATTATTATTGAATTGGCAGACATGTAGGCAAGGTACATACAATTAAAACATGAATAAATCACTCAGAAACATAATCATTATATAGGATGGGTTTGTGCAGCTGCTGCCTGGAGAGAGGGCGTGGCCAAGGCGTGGCTTTGTAGGCTCCCAAGTTCGGGGCAGGCTAAGACCTGGAACTGGAGCAAAGTTTAATACACCATAGCACTTCCCCCCACACCCAGGCTGATCCCATCAACAGCAACTTCTTACAAGGATCTCACGACCTTGAGAGGGCATCAGCCAGGACATTGTCACGTCCACGAATATGGCGAATGTCCAGCGTAAACCCCTGCAGGAAGAGTCTCCATCTCATGAGCCGCTGGTTGGAGTTATTCATAGGACCCATGGCAACCAGTGGGTTATGGTCAGTATACACCACTACAGGTCAGCTGGAGGAAGCATAAATCTCAAAATGTTCAAGGGCTAGGATCAGGGCCAGGGCCTCCTTTTCGATGGTGGAGTAACGGCACTACTCTGGATCTCTTCTGTAGGAGAACATCTCCGGCCTCACTGGTATCCACCGAAATCTTAAAGGAACAGGCCACCGTTTTTTCCATACTGAGATATGTTCTTACCTGAGTTTAGACGAGTTGATGTGTATCTGTCTGGTTTCCAACTTCACCCCTGTTTGGAGCTATAGGAATACATTGGGAGAGGCCATATGCTAACAACATCTTTGGTCGTTTTGCCTGACTGAGCACACACACACAAAGACCACACAGGTACGCATCAACTCATCTAAGCTCAGGTAAGATCATATTTCGGTATGTAAAAACGGTGGCCTGTTCCTTTAAAGGGCTGGCTAAAATCAAACTCATTCCTAACTTTCCGAACATATTACTCACATCCCAATTCTTCACAGGGGCGAGTTTATGAGCACACTTCTCAACTTGCAAGGTCACTTTTCAGGGTCACTGTCACAGAAATGCTCGAACACTTGACGGCAACTTGATGAAATTGATACAAATGCTCTATAATAACATTCCCACAAATGTATCAGGTATTGTGCCTTTAAATGAAAAGCAAGGAGTGCAGAGTAAATTACTTTCAGTTCTCACATGCTCAGCTAAAACAAGTTATTTTCAGCCGGGATTAACACATTGTCACAGCTGAGGCTAGTCTCGCACATTCTGGAAGACTGTAGTTGCAGACAAGCATTATGTGTACGAAAGACATTCATATTTTAGTTTTTCATTTTTTGCCATTTGGTGATCTCCTCCTCAGACCTTGATTTCTCTGGTGTTTTGCTCAGATTTCCCCGGAGTGCTGCTGCTGCCTGGCTGCACAGTGTATGTCCTTACGCCTCGTTTTGCCTGGTCCTGCTGTGTAAGTGAGCAGCTCTGTTCTGAATCTGCTGTTTTTCTTGGTGGAAGCCGAGCTGTCTTAATGAGTCAAGGCACATTCAGCTCAACTACAGCGGTCCTGGACAATGTCTTCCATGTCTCAATGTCTCCAGGAAAACTTTTTTTTTTCTGCTGACACAAACTCTCTGCTACTGCGATAAGGGGGGAAAATATCACTCAAATTGTGATTTTGATTGCTGTAAATCTTTCCAGCCCATCTGTTATCCCTCAGCCTGCGTCCATCAAGGCTTTATGACTCGTCCATTATCACCCGGTGCTTTATAGTGAGTGAGTCGCCTCGTTATTCAGTCGAGGCAAAATACAGTATGTGACGCATCGGTCTCTGATTCAGGCGATGATGTATTAGCGAGGTGGTGACCAATTGCTGGCGTAGCGTTTGTGGTTTCCTGGTAATTGTTTGAGCATAGTTAATCATCGTAGCTCCATTGTTGAGCACCTGCTGTACACTTTCACTGTAGCCTGGCAAGCCAGAAACCTGTCGACTGTTGCTTCCAAAATGTCTTTAAAGTGCATATCATGCAAAAGTTTAAAATCAATGGGTTCTCAAGCGTTGCTATTATATAATTCGTGATTTTAAATGAAGATTATATAAGGATAAGATATAGTGACACTGAGGCACACGGGCCAGGGCTGGTCAGGATTTGGCCTGGAGCTCTCTCCGCAGGCAGCAGTGGGAATGACTGGGAAAACAAATTTTAAGCTTTAAACTGTGTGGCCATGAACACTTGGGTCCAGAACAGCTCAGACCCAATCCCATGTTGGATTATGGGTTCTAGAAATGTGCAGGACACTTTTCCATCCATCCATCCATCCATTTTCTTCCACTTGTTCGTTTCTGGGTTGTGGGGGCAGCTGTTGGAGCTGCCCAAATCACATTGCACCAGCCCCTTATGGCTCCTCCTGCAGGTGGTGGGTCCACAGAAGGACGGCCTCACGATTCTAAGGCCTGTTGGTCTCTCATAAGAGGCTTCTGAACCGCTCTTTGTCTGACCCGTCACCTAGGACCTGTTTGCCCTGGGAGACCAGGGGCACGAAGCCCCCGACAACAGAGCTCCCAGGATCATTCAGGTGCTCAAACCCTCCACCACGTTAAGGTGGCGGTTCCAGGAGGGGGCAGGACACTTTTGTGTTTCATTAATGCGATATAATCCAGGAAGTATATGCTTCAGCAGTAGAAGAAGAAATAAAAAATAATAATAATTTGAACAGGATTTCTTAAAACTGCATGCATGAAGCAAGATACTTCTCCAGGTATGTTGGTATGTTTCTGATGAGGGAACGATATTAAAATTTGGTTAAAAGCTAAAAAAAAGGAAACAATCAAAATGGATAGGATGTGCTGCTGTGATTTGCTATATGTTTTAAAAGCATTGTAACAGGCAGCTTAAAAAAATAAGAATTAATATGGTATATATTATAGTTATTTGTTTTTGGCTCAATCTATTTCCATGATTCTCAACTTGGCATTAAGAGCCATCATTTACCTTCATTGACAATCCGTGACCCACTGTAATTTTGCGATGATACATTTAATACATTTATATTGTCCCTCTGGGATCATTAAAGTTATTTGAATTGAATGAACCCAGAACTATAACTTATGCTTTCTTATACATGATGCAGTTTGTGCACTATTATTCTAAGCCTATCCCTCACCTCAGGAATAGAAATGGTAAATGGTCGCTTTTATAAAGTGCTTCTCTTCACTGGGCACTCATGGCACTTTTCATCAAGGTTTTGAACCCTTTCAAACTCATGCTGCATTTGTGAGGTCTGGCATCGAACCACTGATCTCTGGGTCAAAGGTGAATTCTTTTATTCCTGCCTTTAAATAACAATCAGAGCGAGCAGTGGCAGAGTTGTTTTTTCCATTCACAATGAGGAAATGGCTTTCACTACAAACCAATGACTTAAATGTTTTGTTAATGACGTATGGCCCAAGTATTCAGCAAAAGCAAGAAGGAAGTTGTTAAAAGATAAAAGTCTGAAAGCCCCTGACACATTTCCGTGGTCAAATAATAGCACCCTTGACACGCTTCGTCCAAGTCCCAAAGAATCGCTGTAGTGTCCAGGACAGAGCTGTTCAAAGTCCCGTTAAGTGTGAAGATTAATGAGCGCGTACTCCTCGGCGGGACGCGGAGGGCAGCGGGGCGTATGAGGCAGTGTCCTCATGTCAACGGAAATCCAAAACAAAGAGATCACCGCTCTGTGTCTGTGCAGCCCCCGTTAGTCATGTCTGAGAGAGCCGGAGTGACTTTATCTGGGCCAGACCGGAGAATGTGTTAACAAGAGGGCCATTACAAGTGCAGCAGTGTTTATTAGAAGGGCAGACTTTTATTTATGCGCCGTCCTTGTTTGAAAGGACAAATCAAAGCACTTCATGTTTCCTTATAGTACGTCTGATTTGATCATCTTTCCTATTCTTTCCAAATACAGTACGAGAGGTCTGGGACTTTGATTTACAAACAAATCAAGGTTTATTAGCCTTGATTGGCAGGCAGATTAACCAATCAGAGAAATGCATGGTCCACCTGTATCAAAACAAACATGCTGGCTTATGCAAGTACAAAAGAATGAATAAGAACAGACAATGAATGATCTGTTTCTTTTGAGTGGCTTGGTGATCATTACTTAAAAGCATCATGGGAACACGATATGCCAAATATTGATCATTCTCAATTTTGGATTTGATTTTTTTTATATACATGTAGCTGATTCATGAACTTGGACAGATCTTTTAAACAAATCTCAGCTCAAACGAAAACAAATGACTCATGGCTTCAGTTTCATTTAACACAAAAATCTTCCGTTGTCCAAAACAAGGAGCTGTTTCTCCCAAAGAAATGTCTGTAAACCTGACGATTATAAAGTCCCATGAGGATTATTGAGATTAACGAAAGCAGAGATTCGATTAATTGCTACCTGCAGCAATCAATAACGGGACGAATGACGAATGGTTTGTGAAGGCAAGGCATGTTTATTTATATTGCATATTTGGCAACTCAATGCAAAGAAGAGAAGAGAAGTCCAATTTTGATAGAAATTTGTTCAAAAATAGCTTTGTTCAATATAGTTTTATTTTCCATTCTTAATACACAGTCGAAGCTTAACCTCTTATCCTCCACCTTAACCAAGTGCATTTTCTCGAGTTCAGTTTTACCCAAATCTTTAGGCCAGTCTAACGCCACATTTGAAAGCCTACAAAACTGATCTAAATGGATCTTTTTCCTTGTTCATTGTCATCGTTTTTTTATCACTCTTTTGTTGCATTTTTGAGGAGTTTCTTTTTATTGCATTCTCGACCCACGTTTGTCACTTTTTCATCTTTTTTTGTTGTGTGTTTGAGGGCTGTCACAATAATTACTGTATCAACTGTAATAATCAATAAATAACAGATAAAAAATACTTTTTTTGCGCTCGATATTTATCGTCTGTACTTTTATTAGCATTCCCCCCAATTGAAGTAAATTGAGTTACTTTATATATCATGTTTATTGCAGCTTGTGTGGTATTTTAGGATATGATTGTGCACTTTTAGAACAAAGGTTTAACTTTTATGCCTCAGAGTTGACAGTATCGAGTATTGTTAGAGTCAATAATATCGTTCATCGCGATACTTTCCTGCCTCAATATATCGAACTTCAAATTTGTCATCGTGACAGGTCTGTTTTTTTTTGTCACTTTTTTTGTTGTGTTTTCATCCACATTTGCCTTTCATTTTTATCATGATTTAGAAGCTTTTAGATTTGGGTAAAGGGATTGGAAAATTTGAGAAAATGTGGATCTGGACTGAGTTTGGTCCAGTGGACGATTTAAGCTTCACAACGACGATACTTCCTGATGAATGAGAGCCTTCACAGACAATATCCTTAATCCACCGTCTTACTGTTCTGACCTGGTGTTGCTGCAGTTGTTCAGGTCTAGGTTCAGGTTTGGGAGGAAAACCACACTTACAACATTCAGGCTTGGCATTTACGAAGCGAAGTTAGTCCAGTATTGTGAATTCTTCTGCTCGAAGTGGTTGTGCATTTCTCACATTTTGTGGCCTCACATACTTGAAAGAACATTTGGGTTTTGCTTTGCTGGAACTTCAGAGGTGTCCTAGAAATGCCCCGGGCCGTTGCCGAGACACTTGTGCCAGATTTCTGAGTCAGTCTAATTATAGAGGCCCTGGCAAACTGTCCTCAGTGATGTAATGCTGCTCTGAACAGTTCTCATGTCTGTGTGTGCTGCTGTGGACGGAGGTCAGGAGTTTTACAAGCCATTGTGAATAAACTGATGGACAATTTCAAGCATGAACCCCGAATGGTAAACCTGTTAAAGCACGTATTGAGCAAGTGCAGTGTCTGGGACTGGGAAAAATGGCTCCTAAAAAGTCTGCGAAACCCCTGAAGGCTCTGGAAGTATTAACAGTCCGGTACAGCGCCTGCCCGAAGGCTAGAGTTTAAACAGGTGAAGTGATGGATAAGAAGAGTCCTTTACTTTCTGGACACAGCATGAGTGAAAAATGTCCTCTGCTGTCCCTTTTGTGTTGAGGATTTTCTGGGCCACTCTCAGCTGTCCTTTCTTTTCAGCATTCGAGCCACTGAGCGAAGAAGGAAATTCACTTTTAAAGCAACTCATGAAACTTTCTGAATCATGTTAAATTATTTCACTTTTTCTTCTGTTCACTGCACCAATAGTCATGATTAAGACATAACAAAGGGAAAGACATTCTTCTTATATCATTCAAATGTTTTCCACGTGCTATTGTTTATCACTTGAATGAAGTGTGAACAACTCTGAGTAAACACAAAACAGTGAAATGTGACTTTCTTATACTTTATCTTTAAAGGAACAGGCCACCGTTTTTACATACTGAGATATGTTCTTACCTTAGCTTAGACGAGTTCATGTGTACCTGTCTGGTCTTCCCTCAGTCACGTAAACACAGCACAGACAGCGTTAGCATTTAGCCTCTCCTCCTCTCCACTATAGCTCCAAACAAGGTGAAGATAGAAGCTACCAAGCTCTTCCTTTCTTTCAAAGGGAGAGAGGGATATTGTACATCCAATTACACAATGAAGATCACTTTTTTTCACTCAAACTTGGCTGTAAATACTGTTTAAGTGGCGCTAGCCCACAGTTAGCTTTGCCCGTTAGCCTGTTAGCTTCTTCTTTTCTTCGTAAGTCTATTAGTGTATATTGCGCCTCCGACCCGGTGCAGGAAACCTGCAATTGTGGTTTTCTGGCCAGAGTCACCAGGAGGAGATGAAAGACCCCCCCAACCATCCCCTCAACACTTGTATTACCCCCAGAGGGACTACGAAAAGGCTTTATTAAGGTTAACAAGTTAGTTAGTAATGCTTTAAAGAGGCAATTCTTACAATAAAGCACAAGAAAATCTTTTCAGCTTTAAAATTAGTATGTTCATTTATCAACATGTCACTCTCAGAATTACAGTTTCTTAAAAACTTATATTTACTTGAGTTAATACTATCCACCTCTACTCCAGCCTGAGTAATTATTTGGATGAATACTTTGTTCTTCTCTTTGAGTTATTTTAACAAAAGGAGAGACGCACAGCAAAAATACCTTGTGTGAGGTGCAGAATAAGAAGAGGCAAAACTTTCAATTATTCAAAAAGAGCGTTGCACACTCATATTGCAGATGTCCAAAGAATATCTTTTTATTGTGACGTATCGGCCCTGCGGCTCTCTCCAGATCATGTTTTTCTCTGCACAGCTCCGGCTTACAAAGTATCTCTCAAAACATCGTGACGAGCCTGATCAGTTTGTTTCTCATTCATCCGAAGACTACAAATTGACATCGGGTGCTCATCATCATGTGGTTGCGTTGGCCTGAAGCAGCTGTAGCGTTCATTCGTCCTGCACGTGGATTACTGTGGGGGCAGAGTGTAAGATGCCGCTCCACAGTTTGGCCTCTGAAGAACAGTCCGGGTTCTCTCTCCTCTGAGCCTCCGCCACAGCTGTTCGACACCACTTGACTTTCCCCACAACAATATTCTCGGAGACTGCGGCCACTTTTGTTCCCGCTCAGAGGCACATTTGTCAAACCGTGAGGCTGCTCAGATTACCCTCCTCTTTCTCTGATGTGTGGTCTTTTGATAAGTATGTTTTTGAGTTGTGGGACAGCAGTGTAGGAAGTTATTTGCCCGTCTCTTCTCAAAAGGGTTTGCGAAAGGAGAAGGGTCTGCGATCAAGCGAGACCAGGCTCTTTCAAAGTGCGTTGCCTTTTTACTAGATTAATAAACATCATTATACGTTTTTATCGCTTTAGATTTTGAGTAATGTAGTATACCAGTCTCAATAAAAGAGTCTGTGCCAGGTAGAGGTGGTAACTATAAGGCCCTGTTCATACGAAGTTAAGCTGAGGACTAAACGCAAAGATATTTTATCAATCTAGTGTATCGTCCGTAGGAGCCCGGTGTTTTGGGGGTCTGTAAACTAACATTTTCCAAACTAGGTCCCAGAGTGGAATGATCTCAAAATGCCGTTTACGTGGCGCCATAGTTACAACGTCTCTGCAACTTTTACTAAAACGATGACATCACAGCGCCAGAGTGGTGTCTGTTATCCATAATCTACTGACCTTATAATGACTTTTACTCATGGATCTATGATGGTTTTACTCCGCTCCTCTTTGCTCCACTTCACTCCACAAGCCACAGGTGACAAGTAGATAAACACGGCC
The DNA here is from genome assembly GCF_951799975.1 of Gobius niger. Classification (NCBI taxonomy): domain Eukaryota; kingdom Metazoa; phylum Chordata; class Actinopteri; order Gobiiformes; family Gobiidae; genus Gobius; species Gobius niger. Next base: position 10,504,795 of record NC_136859.1, on the reverse strand, counting down.
GAGTCAGTCTGTGTTTTTGGACTGACAGTAAAAGTCACTGACAGATTTTTCTGCTTTAGTCCCGTTACGTCTGAAGAATAAACTCGCCTCCTCGTCCGTTCTGTAGATCGTGAATCCTTGAATCAGTTTAATTTCCGCAAAAGTTTATTGCGCATACGCCCCATAGACTGTAAAAAAAAATGGACGTCTTATGCTCACTCCTCCCCGTTTACCAGATTGACCACGGCCGTGGGGCAATTCATGGCGGATTTACAGGCTCCCCCTCCCCAGCTCTGACGAAGCATGTTCCTAAAAAGGACATACGGGCGTGATTTTCACCGTAGACTCGGCCCTTGCGTGACGTGTAGCTCGCGCTGCTCCAATGCTAACAGTCCGAGCCTCATTAAGTACGAGATTTCAAAAAATCATATTACGAAAACCAGCCTGGTTTCATATATTGTTATTAACCCAGCGTTATCTCAGGAGGAATGTCTAGCCTCGTCTAGTGTTGAAACAATTGAAACCAGGCTTTAAAGTAGTTTTCTAATGTGTCTAAACTCCAATGCTTTTCAATGGGGGCCTAGCGGCGATATGGAGGTACTGCAGCAACGGCGGAGCAATGGCGGCCCCCACGTTTGTGGTCAAAAAGCAGGGCAGCCAGCGGCCATTGATACGCCCTCTACATCTTGTTTTATTATCTGTGTTAGCGTCACAGCGCCTCACACAGGCCTGGAAGATGAATTGACCTGAGTCAAACCATGTGGACGCACACATTTGCTAAGCTGCTTCGTGCTTACAAAGAAAGTTTCTGAAAATTTAAGCGTTTTGTCTTCATGTGGATATAGCTTAAGCGAGTTTAATACATTCAATACAGCACCAATTTTGAGGATCTCTCTGCTGCTGAAGTAGTATTTTTCTTGAGAACTTATTACATTTACTCCACTACATTTGGAAGATAAGCATGATACTTTCTCCTCTACTAAAGTCTCTGAAGTGTATAAAGTTTAGTATAAAGTATTGTGTTTAGCCAAGTCTATGAATCTTTTACTTGTATTTGAGTAGTATTTGACCAGTACTTTTACTGAAGTTATGAAGTACTTTGACCGCCACTGAAGTCATGCTTTGGCTACCATTATGTTTCAGGTGTGTCTTTGACAGCTCAGAGGACAAAAAACGTTTTTGTTATGCACATTGTGATCTACATACTCTGTTTTCAGCATATGGCGTGCAGTGTGTGTACTTAAGTAAGCAAAAGAGGGTTTGCATTGCGCTTATCACGTCTGAATTTTGAGAAGGGAAACACTCCCATCAGTCTGTGTTTGATGAAAAGTGCAGCTCGAGGCCTCCCCGGTGTCTCTGGTTGCGGACAGCTGCTGAGGACGGCGTGCTCTGCATATGTCTGCCACATACACATTAACACACCGCAGGGTCGTAAGAGCACCACCCTCCACTCGCAGACACACCACTGCACAAAATGAAAGGCTACACACCCAGTAAATTGTCCTTCTGATTATTGATATTGTTTGGAGTCACACTGATAGGACTTACAGTGTAGCATTTCTGAGATAATTTAGCTCGAAATGAGAAAATAATGAAATTTAAAAAAAAATGGGGCTTTGCAAAGTTTAGCTCATTTCAAGCGCAATTTTCTCTCATTGGCAGGTAATTGGGCTTGAAACAAGTAGCAGCATGGATTCACGTCAGAAATACAGTGCGTTTTCCATACCTTCTTGTGAATTAATGCCGGGTCTCGTCTGATCTGAATGCAGGATTGGAGCTGGTTATTAGTACCTGGATGTTAGATCGTGAGGGAACACCGGGGAGCTTCGGTGAGTGGTGTGTGAGATGGTTGTAGTCGGAAAGTCCATCAACATAACTAAAATGAAGATAGATATTCAAGTGGAGATATAAGTTGAAAGGGGGGTGAAGAAATTCATTAAGCAGATTTTGAAAGTCAGCTGTCATTTATTGTGAATTCCGCTCATCCTTTAATGCAACGTGCTTGTAGAGCCTTGTTTTTGCATCTCTGGTTCTGATTACTCCACCCGGTTGGCTCCTCGCTCCCCTCCCTCCCCCTCCCCGCTCTCCCCTGTGTCTCCAGTGTCTGTGCAGCTGTATGTCAGCTGTCCACTGTCCCAGTCCACTCAGGGATGAAGCCCAAACACACGGGGCCTGTGGGACGTCAGACTGGCCTGTCTGTCTCTCCAGCTGTCACTCCCGCTTCAGACCTGCACTTATGAGGCTCTCCTCCCTCGTCCACCACTGGAACATTTGTCCAAGTGTAAAAAGATCATATTAGACCACACCAGACTGCCTTTGCTGTGGGCTTGGTTAAGTTTAAAGTTAAGGTGAACTTTATTGTCCCTGTAGTACCTGGATGGCAGTGTGTGAGTGAGCAGTTCGGTGGTGGTCAGAGTGGCTGATGGCGCAGATTGGCAGCATTGCTTCCATCAGTCTAGCCCAGGGCAGCTGTGGCCACAAACATTGCTTACCACCACCGAGTAGGGAATGGATAACCTGACGCACCAGGCTAATCTCCTCTGTTTATTTGAAACTGTGTTTATTCTAAACTGGAAATTACTATTACTATGCTCACTTTCGTGTCCAGAGGGGAAATTATTGTACATATTTTTAATAGTAGGGGAAACCGGAGTACCCGGAGGAAACCTAAGCAGACATGGGGAGAACACGCAAACTCCACACAGAAAGGTCCCGTAGGTGGGAATCGAACCAGGGACCTTCTAGCTGTGAAGCACGAGCACAAACTGGGTCAAAGCAGCCAGAGGGAAAACATCTTCCCATTTCTCCACAAGTACTTAAACAAAATGCTGAATTATGAATATATTTTTCTACCGACACTTGGAGAGGAGCTAATTGTTTCAGCAGCCCATAAATACTGATAAAACAGACAACGATAACCAGGAAGTTAAAGCAGTACTAAGTAACGTGTTTACCTTAGTAAATCCTTTTTGTAGTCCCTGTGGGGGTAATACAAGTGTTTATGGGATGATTGGAGGGTCTTGCATCTCCCCCGGTGTCTCTGGACAGAAAACCATGTTTGCAACTTGACTGCCACCGGTCCGGAGAAAGCAATACACACTAATGGAATCACGAAGAAGAAGCTAACATGCTAACGGGCAGACCGTGTGGTAACACCAGGAAGCCTGGGGTGAATGTGGTGTGTGAGTGAATGGCTGGTGGTGGTTGGTGGTGGTCAGAGGGGCTGATGGCGCAGACTGGTTGACTCACTGCCAGTCAGTCTACCCCAGGGCAGCTTTGGCTACAACAGCAGCTTACCACCATCGAGTATGGAGTGAATGAATAATGACGACAGTGTAGTGCTTTGAGAAACTTGATAATACAAGCTTGCGCATTACAAGCCTGTATTACATTATTGTAAGCCATTATTATTATTATTATTATTATTATTATTATTAGACAACGGCTAAAAAGAGTGAAAAATTGTGATTCCCCCATAAGCCACGCCTCCTTGTATGATGCGTTGACGTCTGTATCTATATAAGACTAAATCATCATTAATGCGCTCTGAACATCCATGAAATAATTGTGTTTTGTTTCTAAGCAGAGTTTGACATTGGAGAAACGCATTCATTTTTTGTTCAACATGATTAAAAACATCAAATTGGGATCGATATGAGGGGACAAAAATATGTTAATTTTGTGGCATGTCGCCCAGCCCTAATGTGTTACCAAGCAGAGATTATGCCCTTAACTCTCGGGTCACTGGCACTGTCCTTCTCTTCTCTCTCGTCTCATTCTTTCAGTCTGTTGGTTACATTATTGAGAAAGCACAGGCCATTTCTTACAGGCTGCTCCAGACACACTGATTCCAATGAAGTCAAGATGCTTCATATAGGGAGGAATAGTCATGTAACTGGACTGGGTTGTTATCAAGGATGTTTTGCTTCTCTTCTTACTTATTGTGGTTATAGGTCATTGAGAGAAACTGGCTTAGTGCAGACAAGAATGTGTTGGGGATATAGCAGTTCAGACTCACTCCCTCGGGTGAAGCTAGAGTTTAAATACCAGCATGGTTTCCAAGTCTGATCAGATGAGAGAGAAAATGCCTTGGAGTGAGAAGAGAGGCGACGCATCCTCAACTCAATGACTTTGAAAATCTCTTCCGCGACATCCTACGCTGGTCGGAGCTGGGAAAAAGGGAAAAAAAAGAAAAAAAATGCTGTAGTTTTCAGCATTCTTCTGCCAGAGAATAAGTAGCAGTGCATGAAAGCTGCTTTTGTTTTGCCGTGTCGTTCGGTTCCTGTAGGGCGAGCTTTAATATTCAGCCTGGCACTCACCACTGTTGAAAACAAATGAACATGATGAGAGAGAGTAGCTGCGTGCTTTGGCCTAAGTGCAGTTATTGATGAAGACGTAAGCTTCTGATTAGAGCGCTCCCCGAGGCCTGAACTGTGTGGGAGAATTGAGAGTGTACATCCGTATGCAAATGATCAGCGTGCTTTGATGGCGTTTCTTCTCCCAAAATGGTGGGATAACTGCAGGCATCCTTTGCGTGACGCTGCGGCCGTGGCACGCTCCCCTCCGTGAGCTGGAGCGACTTAGGAGAATAATGTGCTTTTTATTACTATCAATTGTAACTTTTTCCCTTTGTTGCTTCTTTAATGCTACTTATACGACTATTTTAAACTTTTTCACATTTTCGGTTAAATGCGAAACTACTTTGTGATAACAACATAATAATGATCCTGAAGTGTTTCTTTTCTCTCTCCCTGATGCAGGTATGCCTGTGGCGAGTGTGGCGTCTCCGGACAGGTAACCGGGTGAGTCGTCATGGCCTGTCCCGCTTTGCAGCTCTTCCTCGTTTCCCTGGTAACTGTTCTGCCGGCAGCAACAGCCTCCCAAGACCACGAGTGGCACTTCAACCCAGGTATTCAACTACGGCACTCGACACTCAGACTCAGAGCTTGGTCAGGGGTAGGCCATGCAACTAACTCCATTATGACTATTTCTTGCCAATGTCAAACCGCAATTGCTTTTAGCCGTTATTCACTTTGCAACTCCACCTTGAGGCCTTTACTATGCTTTGAAATTAGTGCTGAATTACGTTGAAATGGTTTCTCTGTATTATTTAAAGCAGAACTAATCTTTCAGACATTAATCTGAAAATTAAAGCAGTACGTAAGTAACTCATGCCCCTAGAGGCCATAAGTGCCACTGTGGGTGTTGGAGCATGTTGCGTTTTTTTACTCACTAATTGCCCGTGAGAGTAAATACTACGCTGACAGAAAAGACAAAGAGAGAGAGGGATATTGTACATTGTCCAATAAACCAATTACACAATGGAGATGATTTTTTTTCACTGAAACGTGGCTGTAAACACTGCTAAAGTGGCGCTAGGCCACAGTTAGCTTTGCCTGTTAGCTTCTTCTTCGTGATTCTATTAGTTTGTATTGCGCGTCCGACCTGGAAGCAGTAAATGTTGCAAGTGTGGTTTTCTGGCCAGAGACACCAGGGGGAGATGAAAGACCCCCATTAGCACTTGTATTACTCCCAGAGGCACTACGAAAAGGATTTATTAAGGTAAACAAGTTAACAAGTTAACAACTCTCCCCACGATAAAGCCTACTTCCAAAAATATGTGCCAGAGCTTTTGGAAGTAGTATCAGCTCAGAACTCAGGTATTTCAATTGTTCAACTTATACAAGTAATAGCGCTTTAAAAGAAATAAAGTCACACATTTTCTTTTTCAGCTGCATGTTCTTATTATAAAACAATGGGACGTTTGGCCGTGATCGTGCAGCCCTGAGATTCCCTGTCCCTGTGGTCTGACATTTCGTCCACATTCTCCGCTTTAGTTAAGGCTCTTTCTCTGCAGGCTACCAGCAGGCTCTCCAGTGTCCTGTCTCTGTCTGCTGTAACAGGAGAGGGAGATGGCTGGGCGGTCCCCCTCAGGCTCGTCAGTAACGCTAATGCACCGGCACCCCGTGAAAGTGCCAGTCAAAGCGTCCGGCAACGAGGGCATAAAAGGCTTAGCAAATGCGCAGCCAGCCAGGTGTAACCAGAGGAGCAACAACTGCAACTTTCAAGTCACTGTTTTGATCAATCACAAAGAGGCTGAAGATATAATGACCTCAGCAGCAGATAAATTAAATCAACACTGCACATTAGTTACCTCATGTTGAAATATTGTGCGTCCGGAATAGTTTACATGTCCCGATTTGTAAAGCGCTTGAGTCATTATGGTAGACCCAGCTTGTTTTTGCAGTCACGCGTCTCAAGGGCTTAGCAAATGTCAGGTGAGCTAGAGGAGAATGGTCGCAACCACTTCAGTCTTCCAAGCCACTGCTTTCATTAATCACAGTCAGTGCGGCCCTGAGGGTATTGCATTGGAAGCCGGACTGACCGTTGATTAAACACACTTTCACTCTGCAGTAAGTCTCCAAGTTTTACCTTGACAGTTTGTGTGAAAAATGACAGGAACGAAAGGACGAGGAGAGTGAGAGAGAGGGAGGGGGTATATTGATAGATTGCTAGCGGCAGATGGGGCACTGACTCGTGGCGGGAGATAAACTAGAAACCGCCGAAAAGAAATTCATTTCACTATGTTTTTGTTTTGGCCTTTGTTTAGAGCAGCTCATTTGGATCAAATATGTAAACATAGTCTGTTTTTGAAAGAGTCAGGGGTAGACAAGTTTGCCTGGTGTAGGGCAGATTTTCTTCATTGTAAAACGATCAAGGGCCGAACCTGCCAATTTTAGCCCAAAGTAAAGCATCACTTTCTGCAAATGCCAGTGCTGTACTTAAAGTGATAGTCTGGAAGTTTTACAAATTTTATAAAAAGTGCAAAATCTACCACCTGGTCTTGCATTTTGATGTAAAGTAAGTAATAATAAATACATATTATTTTTAGTAAAGTCTTGGGGTCCTCCCGCGTTGACCAATGAGGCAAGCTTTCCCTGAGAACCAGCCTGTCAGGTCCAATCAGGAGAGAGGGGGAGGAGCTTGATCGTTCCTGCTCCCCTCTTTTTGCAAACGAAGAAGGGCCTTTTGGTTAAAGAGGGGAGGAATTTGATTGTTACTTTCACATTTCACTCTAGCTACCTTCACTTTGCAAACGTACAGACTATCACTTTAATATGTGACCTATTGTGAAATTTTGAAGTAATTGACAATATTTCTCACAGTACTTTAACTTACTCTTTGATTTGTTTAATACTATTTCTCAAAATCATCTTGGGGGCCTGATGTTCTATGTTGCCCACCTCTGGAATAAATAATAATGTTACTACTATTCATTTTTTGCTATAATATGCGTTCTAAAAAGACTCCGGGGGTTTTCATCAGGCCTTCTGTCTGGCTGTGTCATCGGGGCTGATGGGAAGTGGAGTTCTAATGTGCTTAGTGCAAGATATTCATGGACAGATGATAAAATAAGTAAGAAATCATCAACAGAAACGATCATGCAGGCATTCATACCATAGTCACAACCTCAATGATCCACACATGGATAGATTTGGCCTTTTCCTTTTTCCATAAACTAAACAAAATGTCGCTGTACCATAGCACATATGGTGACGTTGGTGGTGATATTATCATTATCATAATATCAGGTGACGCAATATCCATATCACTAAAAGCCAGAGAGTGTATTGCAATATTGTTAAATCTGCGTTTTAACATATCATGTAATGCTAAAGTGGCATCGCTTGAGGACATGTTGATGGAGTAAACTTAAAGTGAATGTTTGTTGGAGGCTCGTGGCGCTAATTCTGCTTCTGATTGGACGAGACACAGACGGATATTCATGACATTTAACTAACTTTAAAAGCAAAGTAGGTTTTCATAAAAAATACACAATTTTCATGTCATTTTTGCTCTATTTGAGTCTGTGTTTACTTGAAAACGATTAATCGATTACTAAAATAGTTGTCGACTATTTCAATAATCAATTAGTTGTCGATTAATCGATTAGTTGTTTCAGCGCTACTGTATTGTGTTAAAAATGTAAATTATTGCAATAATACCACAATTTCAGTTTCTTCTCATATTATCCTCCCGTGCAGCTCTAGCATCAAGTTTGGAGATGTATTTCAAAAGCAGTGAATCACTCGTGTCCTCCATCTAACATTATTTCATCAAAAGTCTAGAATGTCGCCAACATAACCTATTTTGATACCCAGGGAAAAAAGCTCGACACTTGATCATTTACGGTGCCATTCATTGAACGTCAGAGTATAGATTTCTACAGCCCCGGCCACTGATGATGATGTTGGATGTAATAAAAGGGCACCTGTCTCCGGGCGTGGATGAGCAGTGTGGGTGCATTTGTGCTGGAGGCTTCAGTTTGTGGAGAGCGCCGCATTCCTCCGAGTTGAGTCACCGACACCCACAGCCCCCGCATTCTGTCGCCCTCCGTGAGCGTACGTATCTCTGTCCGGACCAGAGGCGGCCGGGAGATATACTGTCTCTGCAAGATGATATTGAAACTTGTTTAGGTGATATGACAATGTAAAGGTCATGTATTATGCTTGAACCGAGCTTATTATCTCCAGTTCAAAGTTACTTATATCTAAAAGCTTCTCGACCGGGGCTCACAGCCTCTCGGCCAGTGTAACGCCTCATTGAATGCCCACTTTGGACTCAATGTTTTGCCCATCCACTACGACAACGACGGCAGATTGTGGATTATTCCTTACCTTTACCCGTCCTGGGGCTGACACGGACCAGGCAGCACTGGGAGAAGGTTTGAGTTGGGGCTGATGTGAGAGAGTGGAGCTGTTGGAGTTCAGTTTCCATCTTAAATATTCACTTTTATCTTTTGTTATTTCATGGTTAAAGGGACTATACAGAGTTTAAAAATGTTAAAATTAAGTATTTTCCTCCCCCTACATGTTTCAGCAATGTCCTAATGTGTAGAATGAGCCCAGACCTGTTCACCACAACTGCCTCTAAAATCCTGCACTGTCACTCAAAAAGTTGTTAATTCGGGTCTGAAGTGCCGTCATGCACGAGCTTAATATAGAAGCTGCAGTTACACGTATGACCTAAGGTGGCAGTAGTGAGTACAAAATGGCCAACTTGAATCTTGCTCCTTTAAAATAAAAAACACATTCTCCTCTTCACTCCAGAAACGGGAGCTCTTCGGACATCCCATGTCTGTTTACTATGAACGGCTCATGAAATGGGAAGTTTCTTGAAACCGGAAAATAGCGTATATCCAGGTTACTCACAGAAAATCCCAGCCAGAAAATCCAACTGCCATTTTCTGTTTTTTATAATCGGGAAATTGTGTTTATATGATCAAGGACAAAACCGGAATACTAAAAACTCCCGAAAATAACCGGGAAACTCGAGCCCTTGCAAACACGCCCTTTTTCATTGCCTTTTGTTGCTTTTCTTACACTTTTTTGTCACTTTTTTTGTGCCTGTTTTGTTGCTTTTTCATCCACATTTACATCTCGTTTTTGTCGATATTTTGACTTTTTTTTTTCTTTCAAGAAGCTTTTGAAGTTGGGTCAAGTCAAACTGGAAAAAAATGCTCGGTTGAAATGGGGGTTAAGAGCCTAAACCTTATTTTGAATGTCTTAACCTTGATAATCATTACAAACCTACTCCTGCTGCTGTGGTGGAAATGGAAAAAGTTGAAACTAAAAGCAATGATTGATGATGCAAGAAGACCCCAAGTTTGGTGAAGGCGACTAGAGCTGGTTAAGTACAAAAGTTAAGTAGAAAAGTATAGATGCAAAACATAGAGCAATATCTGACCGTCCTTATCTAAATAATCTCGCAAAATTCCTCAAGGCTTCATTGTCACTACTGCCCATCCCGAGCCAGGACCACCCCCATCTCCCATCCCTTCCACTCTCTCCTCCTGACTGGCTCCAGCAGATAGCAGTGTGGAGGTAATCCCCGCCTGGGACCACGCTGTCTGGATCAGGTGATAAAAGCCCCATGGGGGAGTGAAGTCAGGCCTGATATCTGAGCCCCGTCTGTAACCTCTCTGCCTCTAATGGAGAGAGTGAGGCAGGAAAAAAAGCAGCCAAACTTCTTATTACTCTATGCCACTGTCAAATTAACACGTGCAGAAAACAGAAAGAGAAGCTTTGGTTTGAGGTTACAGTGGGGAAACCAGCTCCAGGGTTCTTCATTTGGCAGATTTTTGAGCCAAACGCCGTCCTGTTACCACATTACTGGTATTGGAGCGGGTGACGGTGGGGAAGTGTCTTACCCAAAGGCACAAGAACACATGTGCATGGGCGGGAATTAAAGTCACGGCCCTCTGATTTAAAAGAAAGCTCAACAAAATGAACCACACTACCAGCCTGGGAATACCCATGCTGCTGTGTTCAATCATTTCGAACTTCACAGCCGCCTGGGGACCATGGTCGAAATCTTTGCAGGGATTTGAGGACCAATCACAGAATGAGGAGGGACGACAAGACGTGCTATTTGACATACGGAAGCTTGTAGTTTGTTTACGGGGGGAAAAATAAGGTTATTTAAGGATCCAGCATGACAGCAGCAGACACGACTCCACCTTTCGATCAAGCTTTAGGCCGTGTTCTAAATAGTTTAGCTTATAGTAGGTGCATCTTACGTCATCGGATACAATTAATAGGCTTGGCTCTGGCTACGTGCAGACACATATGATAGACATTCATAGCGCCCAATAAACAGCCATGGACGATCGTAAACCACACCTCTCATACGAGAAGATGAATTGGTGGTCCCCAAACTAAATATCACTTGCGCTACCACACAAATGATCAAGTATGGCTTTAACCTCTTAACCCCCACCTGAACCAACCACTTTTTCAGTTTGGCTTCACCCAAATCTAAAAGCGTCTTGAAAAAGCAAGCAATAAAAGTGTGACAAAAAATGTGACTAAAAAGCCACAAAAGAGCAACAGAAAAGTGGCAACAAAGTGACAAAAATGCAAGGAAAAAGGTCAGTTCTAATGAGTTTTAAATTAGGCCTGTAGGTCTTAGCTTTCAAATGAGGCGTTACACTGGCCTATAGGCTGTGAGCGTTTAGATTTGGGTATAGCTGAACTGGAGAAAATGCACTTGGTTAAGTGGGCGGCACGGTAGCGCAGCGGTTAGCGCCTCCGCTTCACAGCTAGAAGGTCCCGGGTTAGATTCCCACCAGAACGGGGCCTTTCTGTGTGGAGTTTGCATGTTCTCCCCGTGTCTGCGTAGGGTGTCCCCTACCACTAAAAAACATGCACACTAGGCCAGGATGAATGATGTGTGTGAGTGAATGTATGGTGGTGGTCAGAGGGTCCGTTGGCGCAGACGTGTGTAGTCGCAAAAGCGCTTCTGACAGTCTCCCCCTGGGGAAACTGAAGCTACAAACGTAGCTTTCCACCACCGAGTATGGAGTGAATGTACAACTGTCTCATGTAAAGCGCTTTGTGACCATGTCTGTGAAAGGTGCTATATAAATAAAGATCTTCTTCTTCTTCTTAAAGGAGGAGTTAAGAGGTTAAAGGAGCTATCCTTGATTTTTTTTTTTCTGTTATTGGAATAAAATTTGTTTTGTTTTGTTTTTCGTCTCCTGGTGATACCTAGAATACTTGCTCGTTTGATGAAATAAGAAAGTCCATCTTTCTTACCCTATTTACAAAGACATTCATCTGAAATTAAGACAAATCTGGGTCAAATGTTATACTAAATCTTAACCTCTGAAGCCCCACCGGAACCAAGCACATATTCTCCAGTTCAGCTTTACCCAAGTCTAAAAACGTCTTGAAAAAAGTGTCAAAATAGCGACAAAAACTAGGATGAAAAAGCAACAAAAAAGCCACAAAACACTGACAAAAAAATGTGATGAAAAAGTGATGAAAAAGTGATGAAAACTAAAAAAGCAAAGAAATAAAGCAATGAAAATGCAACAAAAATGTCACAAAAGCCACAAAAAGCACGACAAAATATGACACAAATACTACGAAAAAATGAAAAAAAAGAGACAAAAGAGTGTTGAAAAAGTACCAAAAAATCCACAAAAGAGTGACAATAAGGTGACAAAAACTTGGTCTTCGCTTCCAATTGACTGGCCTACAGGCTATAAGCTCCAGTCCAGAAGCTTTTAGATTTGGGTAAAGCCGAAATGGAGAAAAAGTGCTTGGTTAAGGCGGAGGGTAAGAGATTAAGAAATTGAAACCTCAGTACTTATCATGCTCAAATTGAGACATTTGAATGAATCTAGATTATTTTTTGGAGTGTGATTTTGGACTAAATGTACTTAGTTTTTCTTTTAATCTGCTTTATCAAGTAAATTACAGTCACAAATAAAGATGTGTTTCCTTTTGTGTGTTCAAAAGAGCGAAGATTTACCCCGAGCTCTGACTAAAGAGAAAACAGGAGTAATGGTTTCTGTGTTTTCCGACTGGAGGAGTTACTGTAAAACACTGCTTGGCTTCTGAGAGGCTAAACAAAGTTCTCCCACTGTGGATGATGTCATTCTGGATGGATCTCAGCTAATCACAGTTTTGAGTGGAGTAATAATGTGAAAACAAACAACATATGGACAGAATCATCGGAAAAGCCAGAGTAAATCTTTAGCTCTCACCCGCAGGAGTTCACATAGTTAGAGAGAACTTGATTTGCTTACAAAGACGTTTCATTATTTTGTAGTTAAGCGCCTCTAACGGTGCAAGGTGGGTAAGTGGTTTGCCTCACTGCGAGAAGGTCCCAGACCGGATTCCCAGACAGAGTTTTCTGAGCGGAGTTTCCATGTTATTCCCATGTTGATGCGTTGATGACCAAAAAAAAAAAAGCTTTCTTGTCGTCTCATGATCAGAAGGTCGGGCTCGAATCCCAGCTCATACAGAAGCACACTGTTGTTGTGTCTTTGGGCAAGACACTTCACGCACCTTGCCTCCAGTGTCTTCGCACATTGGTGTATGATAAGAGTGAGTGGTTCCTTGTTGTAAAACGCTTCAAAGTGAGTGCCTGATGTAGGTGGAAAAGTGCTGTTTCAATTGAGATCATTAGACACTGCAGGTGAATAGGGATTTTTTTCTAATCAAGATGTAGATTACGGACATGATTATGTGAAAAAATGTATTGCAAGTTTTATGTTTTCATATAATATAACATAATAATAATGTCACATATTTTTGGCAGCAAAAGCTGAATGATGGATGGGGCCAGGGTTAAATAAGATGTTTTTTTGGTGGAAAAATCTGTAAAAATTTAAATTTCGCCTTGCTTTTTAAATTCAAAATTTAACAAATCAGGTTAGGGGTTAGTTATTAAAAAAAACATAAAAAAAAAAAAAACATTAAAAATTCCAAGACTGGAATGTTTGGAGTCTGTGGTGCTACTTATGTGGAGATACTTGTACTGTCGCCATAATGTGAGAAAAATGCATTTTGAGAAAATGGCTTTTGAAATTACTATTTTCCATATAAACCTATGGAGAAACATTGAGTGAGTGCAATAATCCCCACCCCTCGCTCCACAACAAGGACGAGAGAATGAACTATTTTGATCCTTGTGAAATGAATTGACAAATAAAATCTTTGAATCTATTTATCTAATTAAACACGTTATTGTCAAGATTAGGTATTTTGTTTGTTTCCAGGTGAAAGTTTGTATGTCAAGAGAACGAATTAGCCAAAAAAAACCTGAAACCATTTGCCTGCATTGTCTCCAGCTGATGGGAGAGTGTGACCTGTGTGCAAAGCCTTCTCCAGCACATCCCAAAGATTGTCAATGCAGCAGCAGTAACTTGTTTACCTTAAATCCTTTCCGTAGTCCCTCTGTGGGAAATACAAGTGTTAATGGGATGATTGGGGGTCTTTCATCTCCCCCTGGTGTCTATGGCCAGAAAACCACAATTGCAACTTCGCTGCCTTATGGGTTGGAGGCCCCAATACACACTAATAGAATCACGAAGAAGAAGCTAACGGGCAAAGCTAACTGTGAGCTAGCGCCACTTAAACAGTATTTACAGCTGGAAATATATCTCCATTGTGGATTTTAATTGGATGTACAATATCCCTCTCTCCCTTTGTCTTTTCTGTCAGCGTAGTATTTACTCTCACGGACAATTAATGAGTAAAAACCGTAACATGCTACGATACCTGCAGTGGCACTTGTGGCCTCCAGGAGTATGAGTTACTTAATTCTGCTTTAAGATCTGGACTCTGTGACTCTCTCTTGCTCCCTGAACCACTCTTTCACAATGTGAGCCCAATGAATCCTGGCATAGCCATTTTGGAATAAGCCCGTGCTGCATCAGGGAAGAAAACCACTGATGGAATAATCCTCTTAGACACATAATGTTGCTGAACCTAGACTTTACAGTGAAAGTCTGGCTCCTCTGGGTGAGCGATGTTTCAAACGCAGAGGATCAGTTTTGCTACGGGGTCCACAAAGTATACCTTAACTGTGGATTTATTCAGCTCCAACCCGGCATCCCACTCTCTAAAGGTGACTAAATTTAAGAGCAAATAAACCTGAGTGAATGTGCAACACTTTCCCTGGTTAAAGGTAATGATGCAAAACAATGCAACAGCTTCTTTTTTTTTTTTAACCTGAACTCATTAGTGCCAGTTTCCCCCGAGAGACGGAAGAACAGACAGGAGGGAGCGGGTCTTCTCTCTCTTTCTCACTGTGTGCTAGTGTGGTTACGAAGCATGAAATCCACAAGTTTTCCCACAGATAATGTGCCAACACCATTTCGCGTGACCAGTAAAGTCTGCTGACAATCGCTTGTAAATTCACAGAGTTTCCCTTGAAGCTCTGCACAGATAAATCACTCACATTGTATCAGGGGCTTAATGTAACAAATGCACCTTGTCTCATGGTCCAAATAAAAATATACTTTCTGTGCCAAGGAATTTGGCATCTTTGATACCCATGTGTTAAAGTCTTCCTGTGCTCCATGTGTCTCACAGCCCAGTGTCGTTATGCTCTGGGGATGGAGGACGGGACCATCCCAGACTCGGACATCAGCGCCTCCAGTGCCTGGTCCGACTCCACAGAGGCCAAACATGGGCGGTAAGTTTCCTTTTCATCCTTTTCCATATGTGATGTTTCTTTGCATTTGTACCCGTCAAAAGTTTGGAAACGCTTTTTTATCTTTTGTTTTTCCTGTTTGACAATTTGACAATTTACATTGTAGATTCTCACTGAAACCATTACTTTAGGAATGAATACACATGGAATGATGTTTTAAACGAAAAACTTTAACATAAACTGCTTTGCAGTTTTGACATTTTCTCAGTGAGCTTCACAGTCACAGAAATGGTTTTCACTTCACAGGCTGTTAAACCATCTCAGGCCTGAAGGCCCTTTCACACCAACGCGATAATCGCCGGTTGGTCCTGGTTGGGTTTTGGCGGTTTTGGCCGATGTTAGGACGCGTTGGCTTTGTGTGGACCAGGGATCAGCCCTGGGTCTATAGCCTGTCCGTCCATGGGAGTGGATCTCTCTTTCTGTGGTTCTCCCCTGGGTTTTTAAGTTTTTCCTCGCCATGCTGGAGAGTCTAAGGACAGAGGACGCTCGTCGCCACCTGCTGCCGATGCTTATTTGGACATTATGTTTGCCTGGATACTTCATTCACCTGAACTTTACATTGTCATATTTACTCCTCTGTTTTATTGCCTTAATGTTCAGTGCAGCCCTGTGAGGCAACACCATATACAAAACCATTGATTGATTGATTGATTGATTGATTGATTGATTGATTGATTGATTGATTGATTGATTGTTTGATTGATTGATTGATTGATTGATTGGACAGTCGGTCCGTGGAGGTCGGTGAAGGCAGTTTTGGCCGATTGCGTTTGTCAAATCTGTGTCTCTCGTTGCCGCACTAGAAGGGTTGTGATTGGCCAAGTGTTACCGGCTGGCCAGCGAATCAGCTGGATATCAGAGCGAGAACTTCTTGTGCTAATTTTGCCGTACGTGCTGTGCACTGGTTTATCAACTAGAAAACCCAAAAATTAAATAAAAGTTGGCACCAAAAAAATTTCACACGCTCTAGTGTTTAGTTGGAGCGTCTTAGGCCTTTATTACAGCACATGTTCACTGTGGCATTGTTTCAAAAAGCTTCAGCAATGTCAAAACAGTGTTGCAGACATTATTCACCAATATCCAAGTCTTCTCCAGCACATTCAAAGATTTTCAAAACTCTGTGGTGACTGATCCACAATGTGAGCCCGATAAATCCTGCCATTGTCATCTTGAAACGTCCGTGCCATCAGGGAAGAAGAAATCCATTGATGGAATAACCTGTTCATTCAGGATGTTCAGCCCATCTCATTCTTTGGGCACATTGTTGCTGAACCTGAACCTGACCAACAGCAGTGACCCCAGATCAAAACAGTTTCATATTTATTTCAGAAGTGGTCAGTAATCATCAAGAGTCAGCCAATAACTGCATAATTATATTGATGCACCAATTCTGTTGGTTTTATGCACATTCAGCAGTACAGGCCATGCTACTGGCAGTTGTCATTGCATTTTCTTTTACAGTTTAACGTTCCAGAAAATCTTGGCTGCCAGGTACAGCACTCAACAATATTAAAACTTTTCCCGCGACCGAACTAAGCTTCAAAGATTTCTATAAATGATCAGGCCTTTTGAATGTTGGCTAAAAATACAAGTACGGATCAAGAAGTGTACTTTTGCAATATGCTCGAAATGAACAAAAGCTGGTTTCATTTTCTCTGCTCTTCTGTGCTTATCCGGCTGTGTGTGTTGCCTGAAATGTGAGGGGGGAAAAAAAGCCTAATCTTGTAATCGTAGTCGACCTCGGGAAACAAGAGAAAGGGAACCAAACAAAAGCCGACTGTACTATGCAGAATCCTCACTGCTGTTGATCGTAATGCCTCTCGTCACCGAGGCCCATCAGCTTAAAACATGGCCCTGAGAGCACTTCAACATATGGAGATAGCTTTCCTGTCGTAAAATATCACGATCAGAGTCAAAAAAATGGATATGGAGTGAAGTGATTGGCTTGTTATCCAAAACCGGACGTAATGACGAATAAAGATTTTGGCTCTGATTCTCAAAGGCTGCGAAGAAAGAGGGAGAAAATGCGTTCCTTGGCAGCTCGGTGTGCTGTAAGCTAATCTTTGTTGGAGGCTTTTAGCTTTGCCCTGCTGCATTCCTCCCGTCCCATGCTGTACTGTCCAGTCCTGCTCTCCATCCCGGGACACTTTGGGAAATCGCACACGTGTAGATAGGTATCATCTGACGGTTCCCTAAACTTTAAAGCATGACCTCACCAACAGAACAGAGAATAAAGAATGGAGATGATTAAAAAAACAACAGTCTGCGTCGAGTTGATACAGTGATTTGTTTCGGCGGTTCGGAGGAACAGCTTTATCTGCGAGAGAGGGCCCACAGTGGTCACGGTGGTTGGGGTCTGGAATACAGATAAACACTCCAGGGCACTGGTGCTCAACCTGTTTGCAACAAGAAGCACTTCGTAAAGCATTTGTATATCAGGACCAAACGAGGTCTGAAACAGGTTTAAACCAGGTCAGAACCAGAACTAGAAAAGTACAAGTACCAACAAAAGCTGAAGAATAGTTTGCTTTCGGGTCAGACATGTACCCATAATGCTTTGGAGACGGTGACTGCACTAGAGACACGTTATTGAGGACTATAGCACGTTGATTTGATAATGTTTAGAAAGTTGGGTAATATTTAAATTTGTTAGTTTTTAAATATTCCTTGTGATTTACCCAACACATCAGCCTTAGTATAGACCAGTGGTTCTCAACCTTTTGGAGCCACGACCCCCATTATAACAGTTAAAGGGGTTCGTGACCCCCGCTCGGGTCACACTGTGAGAAATAGAAACATTAGCTTACACAATTCTTTAAAAAAAATAAAGAAAAAACACAAATGGCTAAAATGAAAGTCATCAAACTACGAACAAAAAATGGCACTCTGGTAAAATAGCAAACACATGCCATAATAAAATATTGGATTATATGCTAATGAAAATATGGCTATTTCATCTAAATGATCTGGCGACCCCTCAAATTTGTCTCGCGACCCCCAGGTTGAGAACCTCTGGTATAGACAAGGGGTTCACAAACTTTTTAGGCTGTGACCCCCAAAATCACTCAACTACAACTCTAGATCCATCCATCCATCCATCCATCCATTTTCTTCCGCTTTATCCGGGGCCGGGTCGCGGGGGCAGCAGTCTCAGCAGAGATGCCCAAACTTCCCGATCCACGCACACCTCCTCCAGCTGTTCTGGGGGGACCCCGAGGCGACACCAGGCCAGCTCGGAGACATAGTCCCACCACCGTGTCCTGGGCCTTCCACGAGGCCTTGTCCCACTAGGACATGCCTGGAACACCTCCCGCGGGAGGCGACCAGGAGGCATCCGAAACAGATGCCCGAGCCACCTCAGCTGGCTCCTTTCGACGTGAAGGAGCAGCGACTCTACTCCGAGCTCCTCCCGGGTAACTGAGCTCCTCACCCGATCTCGGAGGGTGCGCCCAGCCACCCTGCGAAGGAAACTCATATCGGCCGCTTGTATTCGCGATCTTGTCCTTTCGGTCAGGACCCAAATCTCATGACCATAGGTGAGGGTGGGAACGTAGATCGATCGGTAAATCGAGAGCTTTGCCCTCCGACTCAGCTCCCTCTTCACCACGACAGACCGATACAGCGACCGCATCACTGCTGACGCCGCACCGATCCGTCTATCGATCTCACGCTCCATCCGTCCCTCACTCGTGAACAAGACCCCGAGATACTTGAACTCCTCCACTTGAGGCAAGGACTCCCCACCGACCTGAAGAGGGGAAGCCACCTTTTTCCGGTGGAGAACCATGGCCTCGGATTTGGAGGTGCTGATCCTCATCCCGGCCGCTACACACTCGGCTGCAAACCGCCCCAGTGCGCGCTGAAGGTCCTGGTTCGTTGAAGCCATCAGAACAACATCATCCGCAAACAGCAGAGATGAGATCCTGAGGCTCCCAAACCGGACACCCTCCGGCCCCTGGCTGCGCCTAGAAATTCTGTCCATAAAAGTAATGAACAGAACCGGTGACAAAGGGCAGCCCTGGCGGAGACCAACACGCACCGGGAACAGGTCTGACTTACTGCCGGCAATGCGAACCAAGCTCCTGCTGCGGTCATACAGGGAACGGACAGCCCTTAGCAGAGGGCCCCGGACCCCATACTCCCGGAGCACCCCCCACAGGGCACCACGAGGGACGCGGTCGAACGCTTTCTCCAGATCCACAAAACACATGTGGACTGGTTGGGCGAACTCCCACGAACCCTCGAGCACCCGATGAAGGGTGTAGAGCTGGTCCAGTGTGCCACGACCAGGACGAAAACCGCATTGTTCCTCCTGGATCCGAGGTTCAACTATCGGCCGGATCCTCCTCTCCAGCACCCCGGAATAGACCTTACCGGGGAGGCTAAGGAGGGTGATTCCTCTGTAATTGGAACACACCCTCCGATCCCCCTTTTTAAAGAGAGGGACCACCACCCCGGTCTGCCAATCCAGGGGCACTGTCCCCGACCGCCACGCGATGCTGCAGAGACGTGTCAGCCAAGACAGTCCTACAACATCCAGAGACTTAAGGTACTCAGGGCGAATCTCATCCACCCCCGGAGCCTTGCCACCAAGGAGCTTTCTCACCACCTTGGTGACTTCAGCCCCAGTGATGGGCGAGCCCACCTCCGAGTCCCCAGCCTCTGCTTCCTCATTGGAAGACGTGACGACGGGATTGAGGAGGTCCTCGAAGTACTCCTTCCACCGCCCGACGACATCCCCAGTCGAGGTCAGCAGCTCCCCACCCGCACTGTAAACAGTGTTGGTGAAGCACTGCTTCCCCCTCCTGAGGCGCCGGATGGTTTGCCAGAATCTCTTCGAGGCCGACCGATAGTCTTCCTCCATGGCCTCCCCGAACTCCTCCCAGACCCGAGTTTTAGCCTCCGCGACCGCACGAGCCGCAGCACGCTTGGCCTGCCGGTACCTCTCAGCTGCCTCAGGAGTCCCACAAGCCAACAAGGCCAGGTAGGACTCCTTCTTCAGCTTGACGGCATCCCTTACTTCCGGGCGCCACCACCGGGTTCGGGGATTGCCGCCGCGACAGGCACCAGAGACCTTACGGCCACAACTACGAGCAGCCGCATCGACAATGGAGGAGGAGAACAGAGTCCACTCTGACTCCATGTCCCCCGCCTCCCCCGGAATCTGGGAGAAGCTCTTCCGGAGGTGGGAGTTGAAGACCCCACTGACAGAGGGATCCACCAGACGTTCCCAGCAGACCCTCACAACACGCTTGGGCCTGCCAGGTCTGACCGGCTTCCTCCCCTGCCAGCGGATCCAGCTCACCACCAGGTGGTGATCAGTTGACAGCTCAGCCCCTCTCTTCACCCGAGTGTCCGAGACACGCGGCCGGAGGTCCGACGACACAACTACAAAGTCGATCATCGACCTCCTGCCTAGGGTGTCCTGGTGCCACGTGCACTTATGGACACCCTTGTGCTCGAACATGGTGTTCGTTATGGACAAACTGTGACTAGCACAGAAGTCCAATAACAGAACACCACTCGGGTTCAGATCGGGGAGGCCGTTCTTCCCAATCACCCCCTCCCAGGTCTCACTGTCGTTACCCACGTGGGCGTTGAAGTCCCCCAGCAGAACAATGGAGTCCCCAGTCGGAGCACTATCTAGTACCCCTCCCAGGGACTCCAAGAAGGCCGGGTACTCTGCACCGATGTTGGGCCCGTAGGCCGAGACAACGGTGAGAGACCTGTCCCCGACCCGGAGGCGTAGGGACGCGACCCTCTCGTCCACCGGGGTGAACTCCAACACGTGGCGGCTGAGCTGGGGGGATATGAGCAAACCCACCCCAGCCCGCCGCCTCTCCCCGCGGGCAACTCCAGAAAAATGGAGAGTCCAGCCTCTCTCCAGGAGTTGGGATCCGGAACCCAAGCTGTGCGTGGAGGTGAGCCCGACTATATCTAGTCGGTATCTCTCAACCTCCCGCACAAGCTCAGGCTCCTTCCCCCCCAGTGAGGTGACGTTCCATGTCCCGAACGCCAGAAGCTGTGCATGCGGACCAGGTCGTCGAGGCACCTGCCTCTGACTGCCACCCAGTCCTCTTCGCACCCGACCCCTACGGATCCCTCTGCGGGTGGTGGGTCCACAGGAGGGCGGGCCCACGTCGTCCCTTCGGGCTGTGCCCGGCCGGGCCCCGTGGGCAGAGACCCGGCCACCAGACGCTCGCGTTCGGGCCCCAACCCCAGGTCTGGCTCCAGGGTGGGGCCCCGGCTGCGCCATGCCGGGCGACGTCACGGTCCTTGAATGTCGTACGTCCATTGGGGTCTTTACAGATCCTCTTCTGTAAAATGTAATTAGCATTTATGATAATGGTGCAAAACATTTGAAATATAGTTTAAAGCAGGGGTAGGCAACATCAGGCCCGGGGGCCAAATCCGGCCCGCCAGCACAGAACTTATGGTTAAGAGGTTAAAACATGATTCCATATGTGTTCATTCATAAAGCAATGTGTTTCAGTGAGAGTCTACAATGTAAATAACCTTCAAATAAAAGAAAAAACAAAACATAAAAAAGCATCTCCAAACTTTTGACTACTGTATGTACGTGAACTGTCTTTGATTCAAATACATAAAATAATAAATAGATTTTGAAAGCTATTAGAAAAATCTCAAGCGTTATTATGATGGTGTTTGATGGTGTTTCTGATCAGAACGACTTCAGAATACAAACCTCAAAATTCTTTCACTTTTAATCTGGTTCAAAGTAGAAAGTATAGATGTATCGAAGTAAAAGTGAAATGACAACATCAGTAAAGAAAGACAAATTTGTAGTAAGTCCTTTACTGCACGTAGAGAATGTATTCAATCATGTTTAAGAAGGATCGTTTTTCATATTATTACTTCCTTTGTCTTCCCGCTGTAATTTATTCCCCAGCCTTGTTTTCTGTTGCCTGTTTCCAGCCAGTTTGTTTGCCACCTGTGTGTGTGAGGCAATTCCCCAGTTATTGTTGCACACCGCTGGCCTTTTTATATGTAAATGCTCCAATATTTGTGTTAGTGAAACATATTGGACTGTACTGAGCTCCTATATATCTGTCACGGATGTTGTTTTTCCATATCATTCAGCTTTAAATGTAGTTAGTGCCGCTGGAATCTAAGGAGCTTTACAGCCGCCTTACATAACAACAACTTTTTCTCTCTTATTATATCCACAAACTTTAAATCATCCTCTCGTGTCAGGCTGAGCACTGGAGAGGGGGATGGAGCCTGGTGTCCCGCAGGAGCTGTCTTCCCGTCGGGATCGGAGTATCTTCAGGTGACATTATTTATTCCTCTCTGCTTGTCTACATATTCATAAAAACTCAGTGGTAGAGCTTGGGCTGAACTTTTTTTTCTTTTCTTTTTGACATTGATTGATTGATTTAATGCTCATTATTTTTTGATGGCGTGTTTTCTCCCTAGGTGGACCTGCGTAAGCTGCACTTCCTGGCTCTGGTGGGGACTCAGGGGCGTCACGCTGACGGGCACGGACGAGAGTTTGCCCGAAGTTACCGACTGCGTTACTCACGAGACGGAGTCAAGTGGATGACATGGAAAGACCGCTGGAGCCAAGATGTAGGCGACTCCTTGTGCTTCAGTTTAATACTTATACAGTCTATTATGATCGGGCAAAGTCTGTGTTAGAGATGATTGCTTCCTGTCTACTACTAGTTCCTTTTAACGCTTTCGGACTCAGGCTGCACAATACGATGGAAAATGGAACGTTTTTACTATACATTTTGGCATTGACAGCACTAGTGGCTCTCAAACTGGTAGTGTGTGGACTTCTTCAGGTTGTTCTCAGGATTACCTTAGACTTTCTTCACTTGAATTAGATAATACAACCGTGACAATTTTTTAATAATAATAATAATACATTTTATTTATATTGCACTTTACATTTCAACGAAACCTCAAAGTGCTACAACAGAAGAATAAAATCAGATAAAAACAAAATGAACATTCACATAGTAAAACAAAGCAGCAAACAAACAAATTAGTCCGAATAGGCCTTTTGAAATAAATGTGTTTTTAAAGGCCTCAACACTCTGGGGAGCCCTCAGGGTCTCTGGCAGGGCATTCCAGAGTCTAGGGGCAACTGCCTTAAAGGCCCTGTCTCCCATTGTAGAGAGTTTGGTCACGGGCTGGTGAAGGGTGTGGGTGAAAGTGGACCGTAGGCACCTTGTGGTGGTGTGTGGAGCAACTAGCTCAGTGAGGTGCCGGGGCTGTTCCATGGACACACTGGTATGTGAGGAGGCAGATTTTGTAGTGGATTCTGTAATGGATGGGCAGCCAATGAAGGGACAGGGGTGATTTGGTCATATTTGCGCCTCCTCGTCAGGATCCTGGCTGCACAGTTCTGGATGTGCTGGAGCTTCAGCAGGCTCTTACCAGGGATCCCGACGAGGAGGGCATTGCAGTAATCCAGCCTGGAGGAGACAAAGGCATGTACCAATTTCTCAGCGTCTGATTTTTTTTTTTACAATTTTCATGACGATACCATAACATTGAAGAGCTAAAAATAGCTATTTGGTGACTAAAATGTGACGAGATGTTGGCACATGGCAAATTGAGTGAATTGACTTGAAACAGAGATATTTAGGCATTTGCCTCTTCCCATAACGTTAGTGCCTGTAGAGGAGAGAGGAGGAGAGAGGAGGAGAGAGGAGGAGAGAGGAGGAGAGAGGAGGAGAGAGGAGTAGAGGAGGAGGAGAGAGGAGGAGAGGAGGGGGAGAGGAAGAGGAGAGAGGAGGAGAGGAGGAGGAGAGAGGAGGAGAGGAGGGGGAGAGGAGGAGGAGAGAGGAGGAGTAGAGGAGGAGAGAGGAGAGAGGAGGAGAGAGGAGGAGAGGAGGAGGAGAGAGGAGGAAAGGAAGAGAGAGGAGGAGAGGAGGAGGAGAGAGGAAGAGAGAGGAAGAGAGAGGAGGAGAGGAGGAGGAGGAGAGAGGAGTTCATCAGAAAGGGCAGTGTTTCATAAAAGACGCATCTTCTCCGTTTTTAGAAAAAAATCTGTAATTTTGATCAAAACTAGCCTCTGTTTAGCTTATATTTCTCAGAACTGAGGCACATAAAATTAAACTGTTTTCACCTAAAAGAGCTTAGAGTCTCATCTTTCAAATGAGTCATAACATGTGTCCAGAGCTATAACAATAGAATACACTGTGGTGCTACAAATAACAGAAAAACAGCGCGGCACTCAATGTGTTAATAAGTTTATGTTGACAAAATGAGACGAAAATGGGAGGACGTGGTTCATCAGACCGTTCGCTCCCAGAGCTTTTGTGCGGAGCGGGAGATCACACTCGCTACACGAGTCACCGAGCAGTGGCTTTAGATCAGGTGGGCTCACATGCTGCAGGCTGCGCCCCTCTCTCCCTCACACTCCAGTCTGCGTCGATAGCTCTATGGTCTGAGCGACTGACAGTGATGTCACAGGGATTTTATCTCTCCTCATGACAGTTTTCCCCCAATTAAATACAGTAGTTTATAATGGCAGATAGCATGTTGATGAATGAATGTGCAGACGGCGCTGTTAATTAAAAAAATCTCAAAGCGATGATCAGAGAATGAGGAGAGCGGCTGCTTTTGGAAAAAGTCACAATGACACTTCTGCCTTTTGTGGTGTATTTTAACTGTCACAAGCTTACTGTAGTACAGCCTGTCAACCTTCATCCACATTTCCTTATTTTCCTTATTTATTGAAATACATTTTTATACTATTAATTAGTACTTATTTTCCGTTTTATAATGAAACTGAATAAGACTAAAACTTGACTAAAACCTTATTGAGTTTTCGTCTGACTAAAATGTTGCCTGGCCACCCAGATGCTCCTCCTTAAAGCTTTCTGTTTTCTTCTTCTCGTCTTCATCTGCTTTAAATAATTTGGAAAATATAAACCGGAGCAAGAAACCACGTTGGAAGCGTTCCTTGTGAAAAAGGACTCTTACCTGCAACGTATCCAGTGTTGCTCTAATTGGTTGATCCCGTCTGTCAATCACACTCACTGGGAAATCGCTGAGATCACGCTCGCTCCCAGACTACATGTCTTTGAAATATTTTTGAAAAAAGCATGTAGTTTGGCAGGTCAGGCAAACTAAAACTTAAACTAAAACTAAAAGCATTTTCATCCTAAAGACTAAGGCTAAGAGGGCTGCCAAAGACAACACTGAATTAGAGACAACTGAATTAAAGGGACTATACGTTTAGTTTAAAAATGTTAAAATTATGTATTTTCCTCCCCCTACATGTTCCAACAATGTCCTTATGTGTAGAATGAGCCCAGATCTATTCACAACAACTGTCTCTAAAATCCCAAAACGCATTACTTGCCGTCATGCACAAGCTTAATATAGAAGGTGCAGTTACACCTATGACCTGAGGTGGCAGTAGTGAGTATAAAATGGCCAACTTGCATCTAGCCCATTTAATGCTTTTAAGTTTGGTGTTTTTTTCTGGTGGTTTGCATCCAGTTTATTTAAACAAACAGCACCATACACTCATATTGCAGATGTCAAAACATATATTTTTATTTAATGATGTCTCGATGTTCTCCTTTTTTACCCAGTTCACCCTTAGTCCACCTTTTAGACTTGGTTTGGCCCTGATTGGATCTTTACTAGTGGTGCTACTTGGAGGGTCAAATAATTCATAAGATGGTACTTGGTGTAAAAAGTTTGGGAGCCACTGAACTAAATCATCTCCCCACAGAATGTTCCACTTGTAAGCAATATCTTTTTAAAGTACTGAATTAGGAGCAAAACAAGGCTAATATTCAATGATATTTGCATGCATTCCTTGCCTTTGAATGAGGCTGCGAACATCGAGTTGGCTATTTGCAAGAGATATGAAGCCAATATGAAATGATCCAAACAAGTTTAATCTCCGGGACTGTCTAAAACATGAACACGAACTTAAGTGATGTTTCTTGTCCAGGTGGTGCAGGGGAATGAGAACACCTACGACGTTGTACTGAAGGACCTGGGCCCTCCCATCGTGGCCCGGATGATTCGCTTCCACCCATTGTCCGACCGCGTAATGAGCGTTTGTCTTCGCGTGGAGCTCTACGGCTGTGTGTGGAATGGTAAGTGATGCACCAAACGCGTAAACTATAATTTGCAGCCGAACTTGTTGTGTGTAATCTCATTTTCCAATATGCGGCGTCGACCTCCTCCGTGTTGCAATAGGAAATCTGCCCCATTGTAATGATCGTATCTGCATGTTTTCCTCATACATCCAGAGCATTGACTCGTAGCATTTTCGTCAAATTTACAACCTCCTTGGGGTTTTGCGCCACTAAAAAAGAAGCCACACAATGATAGATGGTGCTATTCCCAATGTTTCCCGAAGCACAACACCGACTTAGGGAGTATTTATGGCTGGTTCACCTCCTCTCTTGCCCCATCCTCCGCTGCCATCAGTAAATCAATGCTGTCAGGGAAGCTAAAAATCCGCGGGGAGATCGTCTTTGTAAAATATGTCCCAATTGGGGATTCCGAGGCACTGCTTCACAGTTTATCTACAAGCAACACATTACGCACTTTGTATTGGATGTCAAGTGTTGGGCATTTTCAGTCCCTTCCTGTATCAGATTACTGAGTATGTTTGTTTAAAGGAGGCTGTGCTAGACATGGGGTCTCCAACCTGCAGCTCTCTAACATTTCCCAAAGTAATTCAACGTCTATAGAAGCACGATGAGTCAAATTTGAGCATTTTCTTGGTAAAACAAAGGAATCAATTCATATTTATAGATGCAAACACTGACTTTTTGTGCACAAATTCTCATAGTTGTTAATGTTCAGTTATTCCAGCACGAAAATGAACAGGATTGCACTGAATGGATTGATGAAATGGAAATACAGCGTTTTTAGCCCCTATAATGTCCTCTGCTGTATTGGTAAGATGTATTATTCATCTGTAGGGAATTACACGCACTGGTTCATGTGTAATTTTAAAGTATTGAATGAAAATATGCTGCAATATCTCCACAGTTCCTTGCTGTATTTGGCCAGTAATTACACGACTCGCAGTACAAACTCTCTGCTCCTCCTGGGGCTCCTCGGGGATGGCGTTTAGTGTTTTGGCTGCAAACTCCTGGAATAGCAGCATCAATTCAAACTTAATGGGACAATATTGGTAAATGGTTTCAACTTCTTTAGCGCTTCTCCACCTACAGTCGAAGCGCTTGTTAACATGGGGTATAATGTAAAATCAACTTTTCAGAGCTTTTCACTAGAGATGCACCAATCCAGGTCTTGCTTCCGATACCTATACCGATACTGGGGTTTGAGTATCTGCTGATATTAACCGATAGCAAGAGACTTTCTGAAAGTGGCTGCAAGTGAATGTCCCTCTTTTATCCATTGTGAGATCAATAAAGCCGTATCTTTTCTTGCCAACCAGATGTTACAGATCAATGATAAATTATATCTATTATAAACTAACAGAAAAAACATTACACAAGGATCAATGGACTTTTTCTACTAATTATAATTGGGGTTATGATAGCTCCGTAGGCTGCATTAACTCATAGAGTGATCAGATCATTACAACTTGTGCATCACAAATATAATATCAGTTATTGTATTTCATAAACTAAAATACAAACACTTGGCCACTCCAGCAGTGGCTATTTTATCTAATTAGGTCCAATTATAAGATCGGCTTCGATTATTTGCCCCAGCATTAGCATGCTGCCGCCAGCATTAGCATACTGTTGCTAGCCACGGCATTTTGCGGGGTGATCAAAAATACGTTTGCGCAGGTTAAACATAACTCAGCGATTGAATTCCCCTGTTCAGCTGATATTTAGCCGGTTAAAGTTGAGTTTTTAAGGCGGTGAGAGCCAAAACTGTTGTTTGATCAGTATCATTTATTTGTTGCAAATACCTGATATTGTATTTTTCCAGTATCGTCTCCAATATCCGATACCAGTGTCTGTGCATCCCTACTTTTTATCATGTTACAATGTTGTTTTCTGACCAAAAACAGACCTGGGCTGTGTTCTGAGCCGCTGCCGCCTCTTTGAGTAATCGTTGGATCTGCTTCAGTGGCTACTCTGAGCAACACATCAACGATCAATATTGCATTCCAACCAACAAAGTGTAAGATATTGATAAAGATGAGAAGAGCAAAATACCCCCACTTTAAAATCACGATTCCTCTCACAGTGCACACGGTAAACGCCTCCAGGCCTTTGAAAGCAGACTAAAATATGAAATGTATCACATGCATTTCAGAGCATGTTTGCAGACGCCTTAATCTCCTGGGCTTGTTTAAAATGTTCACGTTGAGCTTGATATTGACAAGAAAAGCAATATATTGCAACTTTAATCACATTTGTTCACAAAACCATCCAGTCCTAACAAAAGCCTTTCATTTATTTTTACTCCAGGCACCGTGCACACTCACCCCACGCTGTAATTGCACTTTGAAGTCTTGTTTATTATCGGTCACAGAAAGGAGCGCTCTGGCCTGACGTCACTCCAGTCTCGGCCTGATTAGCTGGAGATCGCAAGACGCCGGATTGAGTTACAATGTTTAATGATTTGGAGCATTTAGAGCCTTCTGAACAGAACTCGTTTGTTTTTTTCCCCCCCCCAGTCTTTGTCTGCTTCTCCAACTCACTGCTTTGTTCTAAATGCATGAAATGTTCTGAGAATACGTAACATGCCTTTGCTTTTGTTTTACAGATGGCCTGAAGGCTTACACGGCGCCATTGGGTCACGTCATGCATCTTTCTGGCCTGCCTATCTACCTGAATGACTCAACCTACGATGGGAGCACAGAGCAGGGGTGGGTTGCACTTTCTCCACATCCTTTGTACGGCCATTGAAGATGCAAATGTAGCTCATTTGTAGAATAGAGTCAAAGCTTTTTCTCTCTGCTTTGCTGTGCCATTTTACACATATGCTCACGTAACGCAATTTCGTCCTCTCTCTGTGCTTTACTCGTGGCCGAAATGACTGTAAAACTAACTGAACTGAGCAAACACTTCAAACAGCATCAACAGGCAGCTCGAGTCAAAGCTTTTTCCCTCTATAAATGAGCAGCTTGTTTTTGTTTTTGTCGTTATCTTTTGTGCATATTTCAGAGGTTAAAAACCAGTCCTGTTACTAAGCTTGGATGATTTTGTCCAAAATGTGCACCTTCGTGATTAATTCTCAGATAACAGGACTTATAAGACTGGCTTCTATAAAAAATGAACATAAAAATGATAGTCCTTTGGCAGCTCTTTGAAATGAGCAGATGCCAAAGATCCGGGTCCCATTAAAGAGCCATAAATCCCCCCTTGTTGCAACATCCATAGAGTTACAGTAGCCAAGCAATACTTTAGTGAAATATTCAAAGGACCACAATCCCGCAAAAGTGACTATTTATTTTAGCTTTAAGCCATATCATAATGTTATCCCTCATCAAAAACACACCTGGAGTGTTGTTTTGCTCATTTCAATATTAATGCATTTTTAATTGATCTCAAAAGGCACTTCTGTAACCATCACACGGAGTAATCCACTGAGCTCCTCAGGGTTTAAAGCCCAGGCAACTTCACCAAACTTCAGATTAGTCCATGGCCAAACTCTCCCCCCTGTGCACTTTGCCCATGGCTATTATTGCTTTCAAACTTTAATTTTGAACTCCATGCCTTTTCAGCAGAGTGGCAGGGACAGATTGATGCCCTCTGCTGCCGTTCTGTGTATTTTTTTACATCTTAACCTCTTAACCCCCACCTGAACCGAGCTCATTTTCTCTGGTTCGTCTTTACCCAAATCTAAAGGCTTAGTGTCAAGTGTCAACGGAAATGAAATGAAAATGAAGATGAAAATGCAACAAAAGAGGGACAAAAATGTGATGAAAAAGGGGAAAAAAAGTGACGAAAATGTGTGATGAAAACGTAAAACGAAACCCAACAAAAAAAGCGATGGAAACGATGTTTTTAAAAGTGACGACAACTCAGCAACAATGTGAGGAAAGAGCTCCATTTAGATTCATTTCATTTCAAATGAGGAGCTACACTGGTCTATAGGCTGTAAGCTCCAGTCGAGAAGCTTTTAGATTTGGGTTAAGCCGGTTAAAGTGGGGGTTAAAGAAAGACACCAGAACTAGTGTCACTTGATGCTTTTAAATCACTTCAAACGCTGTAGGCGATAAACAAATAAAGCTCTTCTTCTAATTCTACTTCTTCTTCTTCTTCTTCTTCTTCTAATTCTTCTTCTCCTTCTAATTCTTCTTCTTCTTCTTCTCTTCCTTCTTCTTCTTCTTCCTCTTCTAATTCTTCTCCTCCTACTAATTCTTCTTCTCTTCCTTCTCTTCTTCTTCTTAGTTCTTCTTCTTCTAATTCTTCTCTTTCTTCTCTTTTTTTACTTCTTCTCCTCCTCCGTCCTCTTCTTCTTCTTCTTCTTCTAAATCTTATAACAAAGTCTTTAACCTGTAGATATTTTACTGTATTTTCTTGATTCAAAGTGAGATTTCATGTGAGTGTAACCTGTGTCTGTCTTTGCTCTGCCTCTTGGTCCTTTTTAGTCTCACTGAGTTTTATCCTGGTTAAATTAAGATGAAAAAAAAAATATATATATATATATATATATATAAATGGAGTGGCCACCCAAGCTCCCCCTGTAACGCAATGAATGATAAGCCTTAGTAGTATTTGCATAAGTGGGGATTGACCATCATCAGTAGAAGTATTGTTAATTCTCCCTCCTCCTTTCCCCTCACAGTATGACGACACATTCTTGACGTCTGTTGAGGTTCTGTGGCTGCGGTCAAAACTTTCAACACTGTTTTCCGCTGATTTCCAAGATAAAAAAAATCCCCCGGGGCTTTGGCCGATAGCACTCGTCACATCTGTTAGCGCTAGCTCGGATAGCTCTCCTGAAAGTTGCTCCGGTGTCCGCCTAATCGAAAGGGAATTACATTATTTCTTTTAGGCGCTTGGGGATTTGAGGCGTGTTTCCTGGCCATAATGTTCTGGCATGAAAAATTTGGACGGATCCGCGCTTACATCGTCTGGGTGGTTAATGGAGCTGAAATGTTTTGCCGAAGCAGGCGAGCTAAGAACACTTTCTGATGCAATCCAGACGTCCTCACAGCAGATGTCCGTCCATGTGTGTAGGACCTGAGCTGCATTTATGCGTTTAAAGACCCATTTTTAGGACAAATCGAGCTTTTAATCATGCTCTAATGT
Organism: Gobius niger; assembly: GCF_951799975.1. Lineage (NCBI taxonomy): Eukaryota > Metazoa > Chordata > Actinopteri > Gobiiformes > Gobiidae > Gobius > Gobius niger. Next base: position 10,473,611 of record NC_136859.1, on the reverse strand, counting down.
TTTTCCTGCATGAAAAATCATACCTGGAGTTGTGTTTTGCTTCATTCATGCATGTCTGAGTAATCCTGCAGTCTTTCTCCCTCTCGAGACATACATCACTCTCTGTTCCAAAAGGTCACTCCGCGATGGTTTCTCTGAGCATTTCTGAGCTCAGATTGCCTTCAATACAAAAAAAGATCTTGTTAATACCTACCAGCTCATACAGATACATGATTCAAGTTATAAAACATGAGATACCAATACAATTACTGAAAGTTATCTAAACTAACTAACTAACTAAAAAGTTCCATGATCTTGGGAACTCTCTTAACCCCCGCCTGAATGGAGCACTTTTTCTCCAGTTCGGATTTGCCCAAATCTAAAAGCTTTTTGAAAAAAGCTTCTAAACCGAGACGAGAACAAGGATGAAAACACAACAAAAAAGTGACTAAAACATGAGTTAAGAGTGATATAAAAGCAACATAAAAGAAACCGTGACAAAAGAGCCACAAAAAAGTGACAAAAATGTGATGATATACTGACGAAAACATGACATAAAAGTGAGAAAAACCAACAGGAAAAAGCAACAAAAATATGACCAAAAAAAAAATACAAAAACACACGATCCGTTCTGCAGGGCTAAGCTTTCAAATTAGGGGTTACACTGGCCAAGCTCTCCAATCAAGAAGCTTTCAGATTCGGATAAAGCCGAACTGGAAAAAATACGATATAGGGTATCGGCTACAAATATCCGATCCGAACCAGTTTTCACCTTAAAAACACAACTTTCATTGAAGTTGTGTTGGTGAAACTTTAACCAACTAAATCTAAGTTAATATGGGTGTGCTGCATGTCAGTTTAAAGCTTAGAACCCGGAGAATCCAATCGCTGAAATAGTTTTAGCCTCCGCAAATGTATTTTTGATCGCCCCGCCAAATGCAGCAGCTAACAACAGTATGCTAAAGTTAGTGGGAGCATGCTAATGCTAATGAGAACTAATCAAGTCTGGGTCAGAAACTATGACACAAATACCTTAAGGAGCCTAATAAAATAAAATTAAAGTTGTTTATAATAATGTAACCTGAAGCTTATCATACCCAAGGATATTTAGTGCAGAAACGTCCATTGATCCTTGTTAAATGTTTATCCAAAGGTTTATCAATAGATATTATTGATAATTAATCTATTTGATCATGACAATAACATATGACTTTATTCAGCTTAAAATGGAGAAAAGAGTCAATAAAATGTTTCATTCAGAGAAAGCCACTTTTAAGAAAGTCTCTTGGTATCGGTAATTATTGGATATCGGCCGATACTCAAACCCCAGTATCGGCATTAGTATCGGCTCCAAAAAGCTGGATCGGTACATCTCTAGTTAAAGCCCCCTTCACCTCAGTTACGCCCTGTCTGCTGTGTCTTTGTGCAGGATGCAGTTTGGGGGCCTGGGGCAGCTCTGTGACGGGGTGCTGGGAGGAGATGATTTCATCGAGACCAAAGAGCTGCGGGTTTGGCCCGGATACGACTATCTGGGCTGGAGTCGGGAGGCGCTCGGACAGCCCAGTGTGGACATCGAGTTTCACTTCGAGAAACCGCGGATTTTCCACAATATGCAGGTACAGTTTGTTAAAGTTATCAGAAGAGTACAGAGAGTGAGTGAAAGAATGAACTTATGCCAGTGTGGTTTTAGCACATATTTAAAAGTATCGGGTAAACAAAGCATTCGGGTTCAGTTCCCAGGCCAGGTGGGTCTCTTCTGTGTTGCGTTTGTATATTTTCCTCATGTCTGGACGGGTTTCTTCTTGGCTCTTTGGTTCTCCCCATCAATCTAAAATTGGCACAAACCACGCAGCTAGGTAATGCCAAGAACCTGGTTCAAGTTCCTGGGATGGGCCCCTGGTCGCCCACAGACAGGTTGCTCTGAGGCTCTGGTTGAAGAATGAGTCAAATGCTGAGGAAAAACTTCCCTACAGGAACTAAAAAGTCTACAAATGCGATAGAATATAAATAAAGTAAAGTGATTTAGGTTTGTTGATTAGATGAGTTAAACTATGGTAATGACACAGGTCAACTACGGCGTATCGTAAATGCAAAGACAATAATCTCTTTGTGCTTTCGCTGCTGATGAGATCCTTAATTGCGGCTCAGCGGCTCCGGCGCCTCAGAGCGTGACCTCCATTACAAACCCAGAGTTATGTTGTTTACCTCAGTGTTCACAGCAGTGACACACTTAACGATCCATCTCAGCTCAAGTTTCATTTCAGTCTGGAGCAGCCCTGTATCCATCTAATTAGTTTTAATGTCCCATTGTTTGTCATGGGACGGCGCGTCTGTGATTGGGAATGCCACTGAGTTGCATCACAGGCTGTTTGTGCGGCTTTGGGGTTGGATTGCGGAGCCACAGAGGAAGATGATAATATGAAACAAGCCGGAGAGAGGCTGAGGGGACGTCAGCTTCGCTCTGGACGTGGACTGGAATGTGGGTTTGGGTGGAACAGCGACACATGTGCAGGTCCCAGCCCATTCTCTACATTTCTGAATGGTCTGCTCCATCTACTGCCCTCATTGTTGTCATAAACGCTCAGAAGTGGGTGCAGAAAGTATTCAGACTCCGTTTAATTAGTTTCAGTTTATTATATAGCATTCTGATAGTTGAGTTTCATTGCATTTTTGTGGTAAAAACTCTACTGCAACTATAATGATGATACATGAAAGATAGACTTGAATGTTACCATTATCTCTGCTCCTGCATGTAGTTGCTTTCTGAGTCATTGTTCTTTTGCTTTTAAAGCGAGACACGGCAGGTGAAAGTATTGAATTTTCACACAGTTGTCGAAGTGGAGATTTTTGCTAGTTTTCTCTCTTAACATCTCAGTTTTCATGTCAGAGTATGAAAAAGACAAAACTTACCCCGTGCGATGCTTATTTTATGATGTAGCCTCTATGTCGCTTCGCAAAGCCAGCTTTCCCTCGCGCATTCATTCACAAATATTGACTCTTTTTTTTCTTTACATCACGTGTCCTGCAAAGGGTCAGGGAGATGATGCTATAATCCAAATATGGTATTTTTCCTACGAAGAGACACTCGGTACGGAAGAGCGGAGAAATATATCGCTGGTTAGAGCTTTAGGGCTCTCAAAATGAGGTATTTGCTTCACTCTTGCGACGAAATAGCCACTAATATTTTTATCTAATTCCCAGCCTGATTTATTCAGCTTTGAACCCCCCAAATAAACAAGGGAAATTTTGAGTTTTTACAGATTTTTTTCCACTTATGTTTAGCTTATTCAATAACAAAACAAATTATCCAAAATCCCCTCTGACCGTGTTTTTGTTACTAATAATATGCCACAAAAGCCATACATTAAAATCTGGGTCTATCCATTATTTAGATTAAAGGGATATTTCAGGATTTTTGACATAGGGTCTCATTTCTTAGTTATCCAGAGTGTTGCTGAGTTCTGGAGATATATTTTTTTTAATTCATGCAGTTCTTATATTTGAAGAGTTTCGTGGCGCTAGGCTAGTGCAAGGCTAGCACATTTCTACAGTATCAGCTAGCCTGCATTAAAAACAGTCTGACCCGCTCCACAGTGCACCTGAGGCAAATCACTTATAACGCCAGACTAACCATATAAATGTCTGTGTCGATATTTTTTGGAATATAACTATATAACTATTTTCTAGCAGATCACTCCGCCTGTTTTTAATGCAGGCTAGCTGACACCGTAGAAATGTGCTAGCCTTGCACTTGCCTAGCGCCACGAAACTCTGAATTAAAAAAAATATATCTCCAGCAATCAGCAACACTCTGGATAACTAGGAAATGAGGCCCTATGTCAAAAATCCTGAAATATCCCTAAGTATAACATAAAATGATATCAAACTTGCAATACATTTTTTTCTCATATTTATATCAGGAATGTTCAGCGAAAGTTTCAAGTTGATATCTCTAACTTCTCCCTCTTCACCTCTAGTGTCTCCTCAAACCTTCATGAAAGTCGTCCTTTGGAAAAGTCCAACGATTGTAAATGATTCAAGGTTTTTTTGAATACTTGATACAACTGTGCATTCTCAAACTCCCCCCAAAGGTTTTTCTTCATGTTCTCTGAGACTCGCCTTGTTTTCTCCTGCGGTTCGAACTCACCACTGAACCTCAGCTCACACTCTTTGTTTTGCTGACCCGGGTGAGCGCATGTGTCGGAAGACTCCGAACCCCGGGTCAAGTCAATAAAAGTGGGAACACGGACCTCGCTTTGGCTTGGCTCGTCTCTGGAGGGGGGGCGGGGGGGGTTTTCTCTCCCCATAGCACCTCTGCTCCTCCTCCACCTTTTAGTCAGCCGAAACCCGTGTTTGTTACAACTTCGACAGAACACAGCTTTCTGACACCGGGGATCCTCAATCACTTTTAACTTTGCGCTCAGACTTTGGGGAATTCGGGACTTTACGCTGAGCTGTTTTGGAGGAGGGTTGTAGTGTAGTGGGGGTCGCGACTGGGAGAAAACATATTTACGCTGTACTTAATGTCGCGTTTTTCTCAGGTCATTCACATTGTTTATCGGGGGGGGGGGGTCGCAGCCTGACAGCTTTGGAACATTTAAGTTGGGAATTTGGAAAAGTTTGAGCTCTGCCTGAACTCAAAAGCACTTAACCCCCCGCTGCCAGCTCCAGTCTCAGACATGGACAAAAAGCAGCAAAAAGACAGAAAAACGTTTAAAGGGCCATATTCTGCTAAACGTTTCTCTCTTTTGCTCTTATGCTCAAGGTTGTTTTTGTTACTTTTAGAGATATCACTGCAATAACATGGCAATAATTGGACACAAACCTGTCATTCTACTTTGTGTCATGTTAATAATTTGAATCCTAACCTGTACAAAACAGTATGGTTAGTATTTTCTTGGTAATAACATCACTGGAAAAATGCCTTTTTTCTTTTAAATAAATGGCTTGAATTAATTTTCAGAAAGTACAAGGTATAGGCTGTAATCAAAAACCAATAGCCAATAGCGAGCCCAAAAAGCAATCAATAAACAACAAAAATGTAACAAAAATGTGACATAAACACTGCAACAAAAAACAGGCCTAAGCTCTCCAGTCAAGAAGCTCTTAGATTTGGGTTATTCCAAACTGGAGAAAATGTGCTCGGTTATGGTTGGGGTCAGAACTAAGTAACTCGTGCCCCTAGAGGCCATAAACGCCACTGCAGGTGTCGTAGCATGTTACCTTTTTTTACTCATTAATTGCCCGTGAGAGTAAATACTATACTGACAAAACAAAAAAACAAAGGGAGAGAGGGATATTGTACATCCAATTACACAATGGAGATAATTTTTTTCACTCAAACTTGGCTGTAAATACTGTTTAAGTGGCGCTAGCCCGCAGTTAGCTTTGCCCGTTAGCCTGTTAGCTTCTTCTTCGTGATCCTATTATTGTGTAGCGGTGACACCTACCCGGTGGCAGGGAAGTTGTATTACCCCCAGAGAGACTACGAAAAGGGTTTATTAAGGTAAACAAGTTACTTAGTGCAGCTTTAAAATAAGACATAAAGACAAAAAAAAGTAAAAGGTGAGAAAAATCATCAATCAATTCTTGTTCCATTGGCAATAAGACAGTCAAAACCAACTCAAAATCTGCACCAAATGAATTACAACCTGCCATCTGTCGTCACCTTGCTATTATTGTGCTTTGCTGTTTCAAACTACTGTACAAAGTGAATAAAAATATGTTTCGAATTGTGAAAAGACCTCAAAATTAGGCACATAACAAGGAAAACTCATGTGGCTGAAACCAATCCGTACAAATACATTACTTTACCTCATAAAACATGACCTTTCAATGCCATTCAAGCATAATATTGGCTTTTGGTATATGTTGCACAATTTGAGTCCTATGGTTCAGACAAAGCGCTTGATTAAGATTAGATTTAAGAACAACATAACCTAATGGAGGGCACGTATCGCTCTGTGATTGGACTTCGTACCAGTCAAAGCAGCTGTATTCCCTAAAGGAGTACTAAATTACCGTGACTCCATTAGACAGACTTGCTCCACCAGAACACTGTACAAACAGCAGCTCGTCGGACTGTTGCTCATGAAGTCCAGTCCACGTGACTCCCCCATCTGCTGCAGCTGTTGCGTCGGACTCTGAGCATTAACATATGGATTAGGTTAGAGCGACCGGGCCCGTATTAGGTGTGAGGTTAATGGCCAGCCTGGCAGAGCGGCCTGTGCAGCGCCCGACCCTCTTCAGACGCATAGATCACATTTATTGATCGCTGGATATTTAAGTCTGTTCTTCGTTAAGAGATGCTAGATTGATGCACTTATATTAAATAGAATGAGGACATTGCCTTTTGATGATTTGCCAATGCTTTTGCGGTGATTCACTGATTTTTCCTCTGGGTCAGCCTCAGTCATGCTCTGAGTGAGTGACTGGTTTTGACCAATCGCAGTGAAATGTCAGTTCAATATTGAGATAACACTGAAGTACTGAAAGCTTGGGTCAATGTCACATCAGGATTAAACCGGGCCTCAAGCCACTTTAGCTTGAAAAAACGCAGTGTGTTTACTGAAAATGCAAGGACTGAACCAGGACAAAACAGCTCCATTCGCAAGACAAAGAGCCGCAAGTGCAGGGCAAGAGTCACATGTGGCTTGAAATATCATACATCGCCTAACCCCTTAAAAAAAACTTGCTACACAAAATAAAGGTCACTCACTCTAATGTTTTGTTGGACCGCCTTTAGCTTAGATTACAGCACACATTCACTGTGGCATTGTTTCATTAAAGGGAGTACGGAGTTTAAAAATGATAGAAGTAAGTATTTTCCTCCCCCTACATGTTCCAACAATGTCCTAAGGTGTAGAATGAGCCCAGACCAGTTCACCACAAACATCTTAATATATAAGGTGTAGTTACACGTATGACCTGAGGTGGCAGTAGTGAGTATAAAATGGCTAACTTCATCTAGCCCCTTTGACATTGTAGAAGCTACAATGTCAAAAGTGTTGCATTTATTTCTCACTGAGATCTTGTATCGATGATGGGAGTGTGTGACCACTTCAAAACCTTCTCCAGGACATCCCTGATTCTCAATGAGGTTAAGATCTGGACTCCATCTCGTGCTCCCTGAGCCACTCTTTCACAACGTGAGCCCGATGAATCTTGGCATTGTCATATTGGAATAATCCTGTACCATCAGGGAAGAAGAAATCTCTGGATGGAATAACCTGATTTCATTTTTTGGGCGCATAGTGTGACCTGACCAACTGCAAGTTTGTTAAATCCAGGTGGTGACACTTTTTTTTGGTCAGGCAGTGTAGGTTGTGCCCCACATCAGCTCATAACTAGGGATGGGTACCGCTAAATTATACCAGTCTGGTATTGAGAAAAAAAGGTTTAGGTACTACCAGTATCGGAAAAAGTATAGAAAGCAAGTACCGAAAAGAAATATGAAATATTTATACTAGTCAAGTTTTGATGTTGTTGATGAAAATTTAAACTATATTAAAAGATGGGAAAATTGTGCTAAACAAGTGGAAGAATTAGGGAATAATATGATTAAAAAAAAACATATTTTGGGGGGGGGGATATTGGGAGATTTGGGGCAAAATTTGGTAATAATATGGAGAAAAAATATGGGGGAAAATTGTTTTCCGCCCATCTGTAGTTGAAGGAAGTTTCTTGGTTTTTTCACCTCAAACTGGTGATACAAATGCAAAAGGAATTAAATGGAAGTAAAAGGAATAAATTAACATTATTAATCTGTTCTACGTCAAATATTTTAGCACAGGTATCTAAAAAAGTAGCGTTCATGTACCGGTATTGACGGTACCCAGCCCTAATCATAACAAGTTCATACAAGCTCAGTATTTCGTTCCGTTTTAGTCCAAAGCTACTTTTGCTTTCACCATTATTCACCGTTTTAGTAAATTGCTGTTTTTTTTTTCCGTTTCAGGTGCACAGTAACAACCGTCACACCCAGGGCGTTCGTGTTTTCAGCAAAGTGGAGTGTCTCTTCAAACCCGGTCTCCTGCAGCTGTGGTCCTCGCCCAGCCTCAACCTCCCCGTTCCCCTGGACGACCTGAAGGACCCCTCCTCACGGCCCATCACCCTCCCGCTCACAGGGCAGGTCGCCCAAATCCTGCGCTGCAAGTTTTTCTTCGCCGATCGCTGGCTGCTCATTAGCGAGATATCCTTTCTTTCTGGTAAGCGGGAACAGAAAATGAAGGTGCTTTACGGCGTAATTATAGTAGTTAGTGATTTTGTCTTGAAGAAGTTTGCGTCATGAATATCCTGGCAACGGTCTCCCGAACAATGGCTAATTATTAAAAGCATGATATAAAACAGATCTTCGAAGCAGAATAATGATATTGTGAGCTCGTTTTTGTTGCCAGACATCTGCATCATTGTGTTTTCATGCAAGTCTTATCACCCAGCTGTCCAGTTGGAAAAGTTATAGACAAGAAATCACAAACAAATTTAGAATTTTAGTGGCTGCAGTTTGCAAATCGGGAAGGCTGAAGCTTTTTAAATAATATTATGCCCTCTGCAAACAACAAAAGATAGTGGTTAAAGCAGCACTAAGTAACTTGTTTAGCTTAATAAATCCTTTTCGCAGTCCCTCTGGGGGTAATACAAGTGTTGATGGGATGATTTGGGGGTCTTTCATCTCCCCTTGGTGTCTCTGGCCAGAAAATCATACTTGCAGCCCGGAGCACCAACACACACTAATAGCATCACAAAGAAGAAGCTAACAGGCTAACGGGCTAGCGCCACTTAAACAGTATTTACAGCCAAGTTTGAGTGAAATAAATTGTCTCCATTGCGTAACTAGATGTACAATATCCCACTCTCCCTTTGTCTTTTCTGACAGCGTAGTATTTACTCTCACGGACAATTAAGGAGTAAAAAACATGCTACGACACCTGCAGTGGCGCTTATGGCCTCTAGGGGGATGAGTTACTTAGTTCTGCTTTAAGGCTGAAGCGCATATGGCGGAACACTGCTTTGTCTCTCCCTGCTTTTCAACCCCTTTCACCTTGTGCTGTCCTCTCCAATAAACCCCATTGGTCCCAAAAAAAGAAAGATCTTATTATGTATAAAACCTGCTCATGCTCATAAATATTTACAGTCATGTTCTGAAATACATGACTCGTTTCAAATATTCATGCTCTTGGACGTACTTAAAATGTGCTCTGGGATCTGAACCTTGATTTTAAATTCTTCTTTTACTCCCACTGTTGTGTATGAATTTGAAAGTAATTGACAATAAGTGGTAGAGTCCAAAACCTCCAGCCCATCCCACTGTGGCTACAGGAATAAAAAATGAGGTTGGTTTAAATGAAAATGTCTTAAATCACCAAATCCACGCACAGAGCCTTTGTCATTGCACCCTCTTGAATTCACTCCCCAATGTCCACATCAGAAACTTTGTCTGTTTGATCTGTAAAGCGTCTTTGAGTTTCTTTGAGAAGCGCTGCATAAAACCTATGTATTATTAAATAATTCTTACTTTTTAAGGCGAAACGCAGCGGGTTGAAAACATAAATTTTTCAGTGGTCAATGTTGAGATTTTCAGCTGTTATTCCCCTTAACATCTTAAAGTCAGATTTTTTTTTAAATGACTAAATTCACCCTTTGCGATGATTATTTTATGATGTCAGTCCGTTGGACTCATCTTTCCCACACTCATTCATTCACAAATATTGACATGTTTGGTATCCACGTGTAGCAGGGAAGGCGACTGACATGACTCTGTAATCCACATATGGTCATTTTCTTTATCAGAGACACCCGGGGAAAAGACAGAAATATACAGAACTTTAGGCCCTTTTTCTCAAAATAAAGTTTCCTATTCTCTCTATAATAATATTTTCACTTAAGTAGCATCTACAAACTCCAAACTTTCCATTGTTGGACTTGAGTTTTTTTTAAATATTTAATTCCCAGCCTGATTTATTGAGCTTCACTTATTGATAGCTTATTAAAAAACTGGGATATCCAAACTCTGAAAAAGTCTCTGTATCTACTATTCCAGGGATAGGCAAGTTTGCGTTGATGTGGGCCGATTTTCATCATCCCCAAAACACCAAGGGCCGGACCTCAACATTGTAGCCCAAAGGAAAGAACTTTTTTTCTGCAAATGCCAAAGTTTTACATCAGTGGTTCCCAAGTCGGGACCCAACATTATCCTCGGATGACAGGCCTAAATAGCCCAAATAAAACCTATATTTGTCATATATCATACAAAGTATTGTGTTTTCCCATACAAGTTTTTATTGAACAAGCAGTAGATATGCCTTTAAAACTGAAATTCCATGCAGTTTCAGAGGGAAAATATTGAAAAAAAGTTTCCTCTCGTCTCGAGACCCACTTTTGGGCCCTGACCCACCAGTTGAGAATCACTGTTTTACGTTACATATTGTAGGACCAAGTAGGATATTCTGCCAGGGCATTTTTAAAATACTGACACTATTTCTTGCATTTTTAGAGTACTGTAAAAGAAATTTGATCTCTTATTTTCATAATAATGTTCTTTCAATCTTGAGGGCCAGAGGTTCTGTGCTATTCCTGTACTATTCCAACAAAATAAAACCATAATTTTAAACCTGGCTTGAACCATTACTTAGATTTCATCATTTTTATACATAAAATGCCTTTTTATATGAAAACATAAAATGACAGAAAACTTGCTATACACTTTTATGTCAGTAATCCACAGCAAAACTTTCAATTTTATAACTGAATTTGTTTTTTTGTCCCGTTTCACCTGCAGTGCCTCGCCTTTAGTGTGAGATTACATTTACAGGGTATTTTAAAGTGTGTTGCCTGAAAGGGAAAGGTGTTTTTTTCCTCTGAATCTAATATAAAGGCAGCGTGCGGTGTTTTTGATTGGAACCGTACAGTACATAGAGCTCTGCAGCCAAGATGGAGCCTAATTAAAGTGTCCTTTGTGCTGAACTGGGCTGTCACTCGCGCGGCGATAAGAATCAGCCTGTGTGCGTTTGTACCTGGGGTCGTTGAAAAGATTTGACTCTGAAAAGGCGCAGCGTGTCGGACTCTTGGACCGCTGCCACTGCCTTGATGAATGATACCACACTGGAGCTGCCTCAAGCGCCGAGAGCGGGGCCTTCATCAGACTCCAGCCAAATCGTAGATCTTCTGTGCAGAGATACAATAGTTATCTTTGCATTCAGCAGTCATTCATTGTGAACCTGGGAAATTAAGGCAGCAACTTGGTCTGAATAAATTTAGTTTCTTCCCTCTCCTTTAATTGGTTTCACGTGTTTTGATCCAAACTTGAACAAATAATATAATTCTGTATAGCTCTTTGTTTGTTATGGCACACCACATTTTCTACATAAATAAAACAGACTGCAGTTTCATGGAGAGTCTAGTATTAAAAATGAAGGTAGCAGAGGTTTGGAGGACAATCGTAGGTGCAATCAAGCTGAAATTGCTATTTGAAAAGCTGCATTGACTGTATTTTAAGGTAATATAGCTTTATTCCCCTCAGAGAACAAAATGTCCAGTCTCAGTGTCTCTAAGAGGGAGGCTCAGGGCAGTGGTTCTCAACTCGTGGATCTCTTTCCACATTTATCTCCTTAAAAAGAACAAAACGGTTCTTCTGTTATGTTTTAGATTTTGATTTAGATGTGGATCCTCTACAAAACATAGTTGTTCTGTAATGCATGTGATTCTTGGTTAAGTAAATCAGAGTTTTCTAAAGTAGAAAGTTCAAATCCCTTTGGAATAATAGCTTTTTCGGCTTCAAAAAGACACATTAGACAGAATTTTTAGTTTAGTAAATTTTAGTTTTCTTTAGTTTGACCATTTATTTGATGTTTATAGTTTCACTTCCATATTGGACACTGACTTGAAGTGACATAGATGAAGGACAACCATTTTTAACTGTTGCTGTGCCGACCATGTTAATGGGTCAACTGCTATGGAACTTTACCTTTATCTATGTCACTTCCTGTCAGCAGCTTAAAAATTCTAATAGAAGTAACATTTTGCCCAACATTTCTTCATTAAAATTGCTGCTTCACTGAAATAAAATGATAATGATGCAACTGATGAACTTGAAACTGATGTTATTTGTCTAAAAACGTCACATTTTCAAAAGCATTAAAACCTCACATGCACTTTAATGCTCTTGGCTGTCTTTAAATTGTGGAATACACATTAATCTTGTGGAAAAAAATGTTTTTTTATTGCAAGCCAGACAAATAGCAATTAGATATTTCTCCGAAATCAGTCGGCTGTAACAGAGATCGGCCGGTCAGCAACATTAAGTGACAGTTTATCAGGTTTCTATAGCAACAACACAGTACTTTGCATAAATGTATTGACGGCAGCAGCTGGAGGTCAGCTATGCCTCATGAAAACATCTTAAATAACTGTTAGAGTGATTTTTAAAACTGTCCTCCCCTTTTCTGTTCCAGAGCCGTTTGATGAAGCGCTGGATCCACTTCCTAAAGTCCCACATTTCAACAGTTCTTCTCTTCCGCCCACTAACCAGAGCTCCACAACTCCTACACCCAGCTCCTTCAACACCACCCGCCCCAGTGGTGAGTACCCCCTGTCTACAGCCTTCGCCTTTGTCATTCTCTCCCTCTCTCCTCCCACTGTCTCTCCCATGACCCCCTTTTCGCAAAACTGCTTATCTGTGCCTCCCATCTCCTGCCTTTGAATCATGTCTGTCTTGAGAGATGAGTTTGAGCCTAACGCTGCAAGGTTTGTCGCGTATGAAACGAGTAAATCCGAGTCTTGTCATCGTTTAGCAATTCTGATTTCATTTTTCGCTTAAATGTTAGCGCTCCTGGTCCTGGAAATGTTAAACATGTGCGCTGTGAGCTGAATCCTCATTTTGAAATATAAAACGCAAATCCAACTCAAAAATTGCTATGATTTTTTTTTTTTTTTAGTTTTTAAATGAAATCCCTCAGCTCTACTTGAGCATGTCGACAGTGTCTAAAGTGGAGCCAGGAGGAGGCCTGTGTCTGACTTGCCTCCTGCTGTATCACAAGCTTTAAAATCCTTTGGACTCCAGCCAGGAATCGCTGAGCATAACTTAGCATATGATTGCAATCTCCAGGCCTGTATTGTACTAAAAGAAACAGACTCTATCTGTGTTTCTTTAGGATCCATGGAACAAATCCAATGCATGTTTATAATTTAGTTTTAATTTCTTATCTAATACTATTTCATCATCAAAGCATATTTTACATTAAGTGCTGGTGGTAATCCAGAATTTCTCCTTCCTTCTTGTTTGTAGAATCCATACCAGAAACTCATGACTGAAAACTACTTGTTCTCCACATACATATTTAAAGTAAAGTGAAGGTGTCCCAAGGTAGTTTCAAAAGCCTGAATAATTCATAACATCTAGGGTGACCAGATGTCCTCATTTTTTTCTGGACATGTCCTCATTTTCAGGCCCATAAAAAGTCTGTGAGGAATTTCGGCATTACACCAAAATGTCCAAGATTTTTAATGCATCCGTCGGCAGCTTTGTGTGGGGCAACTTTCCTCAGTTTTGGCGAGAGTTCGGGCTCGGCTTATGATTATATTCATCCGGCAACAGCGCGCCTCACAGCAGTACATCCCTGCCCTTCTGTTCTCCCGCCTCTCGCGCGCTCTCACGCGGTTAGAGAAGCGTGCGGACAAGCGGATACAGACGGCATCTCTGGAATCGCCCATTTATGGTCATGTTTGCAAACAGTTAAGGGGGAAAACAATTTGGAGAAAAATCTAAACTTTCTTTCATTATTAAAAAAATACTTTAACAAATGCTGAAATAGAGTTCGAGAATGTGATGTCATATCGCTAAGCATTATGGGATTAGCAGCAATTGTAAACAAATGGAGATTTTAAAAGTTAAAACACTGGAGTTATTGTTCATATTAAAACACTTGGACACCACAGGGAGTTAGATGTATTTACCAGCGGTAACTCAGCAGCTAATGGAGTTGTTCCACGGCTTTTTTCTCCACTTTTTATACTGTTTTTAGCTAATATTAGTCAATGGAAATGTATGCTAGCAGCTGCAAAGATGGCCGATCTCCATGGTAACTGTAGAAATTCCCGAACTCCATATGAAATATATATAATTTTCTACTAAATAAAGATACAAAGACATGGAGAGGAGCAAAGTGGTTCAACAGCCCATAATTACACAAATAACGGAGAATGCTAACTTGATGCTTCATGTTAGCATCGGGCTAATGCTAACGGCTACATAGCGCCTGCCACAGCTACAGTTTTTTCACTTCTACTGAACAATCTGCTGTCAGAAAATATCCACATGGCTACGATTTAAACTTGACTTTATTTATTTGTGATAAATAAGTTCATATTCCACCAGAAAATGGCAAAAAAAAGAGTGGAAAATTGTTCTTCTGTAACGAGATGCCGTCTGTATCTATTGCTCTAAATAGGGTTTTGAAATAAATTATTATAACTCAAGGATAAGTAACTAAAGGCACAGGCTCATATCGGTGACTGCTCCGTTCACAAACTCATAACTAGCTTCTGTTGAGCATAAATTAGCCTTGTTTTTAAGTCTTACTGAAGGGCAGTATCAGTGATGTGAACCCACGCCCACGTCCCGCACTGTGTGGAAACTGGAATAATCTCACTATCTCGTCTCACCATCTCGTTGCCTCTCATCATGAATGCATGGTAAACTGTTCAAACATCCTAATGATGGAGGTTTGGTGAGGCTGTTGTCTTTTGAGGCTCTGTCTTCACAGCCTGAGGTCTTGTGGACAGTGTGGCCTACATAAGAACATCTTCAACATGGAAATATAGTCAATAATTAGACAAAAAATGCACTAAATACAGGTGAATGTGTTAAGGTTTGCAGAGGAGGATCCCCAAAGCGGAGACTGAGGCAGGTAAGTTTTACCAATTTAATTCCAAAACAAACAAAACAAAAACTGAAGAGGCTGAGGCGACGGGGCAGGCAGGCAGCAAGTAGAACCAGGACGGAGCAGAGGTAACCCAGAGCGAGAACCAACCGACTGAGACGGAATTATCTGGCAGTGTGGAGAGGACTGAGCAGAGTATATGTAGGCTGGTTCCCAATCAAGTCCAGGTGTGCCTCATTGCTGCATGTGCCAGCCACGCCCCCGTCAACCACCAGCTCTGCACAGAAGGAAAAAAAAACACAAAGAGGAGGGGAACAAAACACAAACCATAACAGGGCCCCCCCCTCAAGGGACGCCACCTGGCGGTCTACCAGGCTTAGAGGGATGCAGGGCATAAAAGTCACGAAAGAGCGACGGATCCAAGACGAGGGCCCGGGAAACCCATGAGCGGTCCTCAGGGCCGTAACCCTCCCAGTCCACCAGATACTGGAAGCCGCGGCCCCGCCTCCGAACATCCAGCAGCCGCCGCACAGTAAACGCAGGGTGACCGTCGACCACCCGGGGGGGCGGAGGGGGCTCGGCCGGAGGGCTAAGAGGACTCGTCAAAAAAGGCTTCAGCAGGGAGACATGGAAGGCAGGGTGGACATTTACAGAAGGAGGCAATTTAAGCCTCACCACAGCGGGATTGATAACCCGTTCTATGACGTAAGGGCCAATGTACCTGGGAGAGAGCTTTTTGGATTCAGTTTGTAGGGGAAGGTCACGTGCGGAAAGCCAGACCTTCTGACCAGGCACATACTCCGGAGCAGGAGAGCGGCGGCGGTCTGCAAGCTGCTGGTTCCTAGCAGCAGTGCGGGAAAGAGCTGCTCTGACTTCATGCCAGATCTTACGAGCACGTTGAAGATGCTGCTGGATGGACGGAACCGCAACTCGAGTCTCCTGGCTTGGAAAGAGAGGGGGTTGAAAACCAATAGCAGCCATGAAAGGAGACATACCAGTAGCAGAGGAAACGAGGGAGTTGTGAGAGTATTCAATCCAAGGGAGATGCAGGGACCAGGAAACCGGATGGTGAGCAGTGACACATCGGAGGGCCGCTTCCAGGTCTTGATTCGCCCGCTCCGTCTGGCCATTAGTTTGTGGATGGTATCCAGACGATAAACTGGCTGTAGCCCCCACTGCACGACAGAAGGCCTTCCAAACCTGAGAAGAGAACTGTGGGCCTCGGTCTGACACAATATCCTGTGGTATGCCATGGAGTTTGAAGACATGTTGAACCAGCAAATTAGCAGTCTCGAAGGCAGAGGGCAACTTTGGTAATGGAACAAAATGAACACACTTCGAAAATCGATCCACAATGGTCAAAATTACAGAGTTACCTTCAGATGGGGGAAGGCCTGTTACAAAGTCCACAGCGATGTGGGACCAGGGACGGTGTGGAATCGGGAGTGGACGAAGCAGACCAGCAGGAGCACGGTGGGACGCTTTACTGCGGGCACAGACCGAGCAAGCAGAAACAAATTCCTTTGTGTCAGCGGACATGGTGGGCCACCAGAAGCGCTGCTGGATTAAGGTAAGGGTTCGATGAAATCCAGGATGACAGGAGACTCTGGAGGAATGGCCCCACTGCAAAACCACAGATCTGGCTGATGGCGGCACAAACAAGCAGCCTGGAGGACATCCTGGAGGTGAGGGATGATTGACAAGGGCCTCCTGGACAGATTTCTCCACCTCCCAACAGACTGCCCCTACCACACAAGTGGGAGGCAAGATATTTTCAGTCGGAGGTTCTTCATTAGGAGGCGCAAACTGGCGGGACAAGGCATCCGGCTTGAGGTTCCTGGACCCCGGACGGTAAGTGAGTGTGAAGTTGAACCGGCCAAGGAATAGTGCCCAGCGAGCCTGGCGGGAATTTAGCCTGCGAGCAGAACGTAGATAGGATAAATTCTTATGATCTGTCCATACCATGAATGGCTGTGCCGAGCCCTCCAACCAGTGCCTCCACTCCTTTAGTGCGACGATGACTGCCAGCAGCTCCCTGTTGCCAACATCATAGTTCCTCTCTGCAGGAGTTAGACGACGGGAGAAGAAGGCGCATGGATGCAACTTCTGGTCAGTGGCATTGCGCTGAGAAAGGACGGCTCCTACACCAGAGTCAGAGGCATCCACTTCGATGATGAACTGGGCAGAAGGATCTGGGTGAGACAATACTGGAGCAGAACAAAAAAGGTCCTTTAGTTTCACAAACGCTGCCTCTGCTTCAGCAGGCCAGTCAAAAGGCACTTTAACAGAAGTAAGTTTGGTAAGAGGTGCCGCAACTTTACTATAGTCACGAATAAAGCGTCTATAGAAGTTTGCAAATCCCAAAAATCTTTGGAGTTGCTTCCTATTGGAAGGGGTTGGCCAATCAGCAACCGCCTGTACCTTGGCTGGGTCCGTCTTGATCTGGCCCTTTTCAATGACAAAACCAAGGAAGCCAACAGAACTCTCATGAAATTCACACTTCTCTGCTTTTACATAAAGTCTGTTTTCGAGAAGGCGTTGAAGAACAAGTCTGACATGTTGTACATGTTCTTGAAGAGAGCGAGAAAAAATCAAAATGTCATCAATGTATACAAACACAAATCTATTCAACATATCCCGCAACACATCATTAATAAGGGCCTGGAACACAGCTGGAGCATTTGTTAAACCAAATGGCATTACCAGGTACTCAAAGTGTCCGAGTGGGGTGTTGAACGCCGTCTTCCATTCATCTCCCTCCTTTATACGGACTAGATGATAGGCACTCCGAAGGTCAAGTTTGGTAAAAATGGTGGCCTCTTGGAGTGAGCAAAACGCTGAATCAATCAGTGGAAGGGGATACTTGTTTTTGACAGTAATATCATTGAGCCCCCTGTAATCAATGCAAGGGCGAAGTGTGCGGTCCTTTTTATCAACAAAAAAGAAACCGGCCCCTACAGGGGATGAGGAGGGGCGAATGAGCCCAGCAGCTAGGGAATCGGTGATATAAGTCTCCATAGCCCCCCTCTCAGGATTGGAAAGATTGTAGAGCTTGCTGGTTGGTAATGGTGCGCCAGGGATCAATTCAATGCTACAATCATAAGGTCTGTGAGGAGGCAATGATGAGGCATTGTGCTTAGAGAACACCTCCTGTAGGTTATGGTACTCAGCTGGCACAAGAGACAAATCTATGGGCTTGGGATTAGCAGGTGTGCATCTGTCAAGAGAGGGAACTGCCGAATGTAGACAGTGGCTGTGACAAAATAGGCTCCAATTAATTATGGATAGCTGTGACCAGTCAATGTGTGGATTATGTAGTTTAAGCCAGGGGAGGCCTAAAACTAGAGGAGTGGAAGGAGAGTTAACAATGTACAAAGAAATTGTCTCGTGATGATTGCCAGATAGGAGTAATGAAACTGGGGTGGTACGATGCGTAACGCTGGCAAGAAGTTTCCCATCAAGAGCATAAACATTCTTGGGCTCAGGAAGGGCATCAGAAGAAATGTTACATTGGGAAACAAACATGGAGTCAATAAAGTTGTCATCTGCTCCTGAATCCACTAGGGCAACAAGGGGAAAGGATTTCTTTGCGTAGGACACAGTACCTTTAAGCTGGATACGTCCGCAGGAGGGATCAGTCGGTGTGTGGCTCACCAGCGCCCCTCCGCTGGCTGATGAGCCTGGTCTTTTGGCAGAGCAGGGCAGTGATCAACGATGTGTCCAGCTTTACCGCAGTACATGCAGAGCCCAAGGCGAAGGCGACGCTGGCGTTCTTGTTGGCTGAGTCTCATCCTTCCCAACTGCATAGGTTCCTCAGAACTTGGAACAGGAGTTGGAGCAGCTGGTGATGATTCAGTCGGCAGGTGAGTGGCAGGTGCAGGCTGACGAGGTTGATGAGAGTAGAGAGTGGGAGGGGGAATACTCTTCCTAACTGCTCTCTCCCTACGTCTTTCAGATAGACGATTGTCTAAACGGATGGCTAAGAAAATTAATTCTTCCAATGTAGAAGTCTCATCACGAGCTGCCAGCTGGTCCTTGAGTTCCTCACTTAAACCACTGAAAAACACCCCCTGCAAAGCTTTCTCATCCCACCCGGTCTCTGCAGCTAAAATGCGGAAATCTATAGAGTAGGAGGAAACAGAACCACTACCCTGGCGTAGGGAAAGCAGCCGGCTACTGGCCTCCTTTGTTTGTAACGGGTGGTCAAATACTCTTCTAATCTCATTGGTAAATGTATCCATAGCATTACAAACTGGGGAACTACTGTTCACTAAAGCTACGGCCCAGGCAGAAGCTTTACCAGAGAGTAAACTCATAATAAAAGCAACCCTCGCTTTATCAGTGGAGTAAGTTAGCGGCTGTTGGTTGAAGACTAACATACACTGGTGTAGAAACTGTCCACATAACCCTATTTCACCTGAATATCTGGCGGGAGTGGGAATGAAGGGTTCTCGAGGCAGGGCATGTTGATGATCCGGAGGAGCAGAAGCCGCAACAGGAGCAGGTGGAACTTGAACTGGTGGAGGATTGGCTGCCAGGTGACTAGCGAGTTGGTCAAAACGAGCACTTAACTCAGAAAAATTTGAGTTAAGTTGGCGGAGTGAGTCAAAAACTTCCTTTATGGTCCTCTCATGCTGGCCCACATGGGATGCTTGTAGGGCGAGAGCCTGCTTAAAACTTTCAATCTCTGCGGGGTCCATGTTGGCCAGATAATTCTGTTAAGGTTTGCAGAGGAGGATCCCCAAAGCGGAGACTGAGGCAGGTAAGTTTTACCAATTTAATTCCAAAACAAACAAAACAAAAACTGAAGAGGCTGAGGCGACGGGGCAGGCAGGCAGCAAGTAGAACCAGGACGGAGCAGAGGTAACCCAGAGCGAGAACCAACCGACTGAGACGGAATTATCTGGCAGTGTGGAGAGGACTGAGCAGAGTATATGTAGGCTGGTTCCCAATCAAGTCCAGGTGTGCCTCATTGCTGCATGTGCCAGCCACGCCCCCGTCAACCACCAGCTCTGCACAGAAGGAAAAAAAAACACAAAGAGGAGGGGAACAAAACACAAACCATAACAGAATGCTTTTATTTAGTTTAAAACAGCCTTTATTTACAAAGCCAACAACAAAATAAAGCCCTTGCTTGCATTAAAAGTAGAGTAGCCATAGTCATACTGTAACTTTAGGTATGCCTATGTCATGTGTTTCTGTTGTTGTGATGGGATCACATGATCTCTGTGGAATCCCACCTGTGTTTTTTTTTTGTCATCTCTATGCCCTGACAAAGAGCCTGCTGGAGGTTTAATCGATCATCGAAGTGAATTTTGCCCACTGTACGTTTTATGTTTACAAGGGCTTTGTGTTATTTTCTATCTTCTCCTTATCGTCCTTGAAAAGCACCTGATGTTTGAATGATTCACCCTACACAGATCACAACCCACCCATTGTAGATAGATGTAAAAAGCATAAATAGACCAAATGATCATAGAGCAGCCAGGAACCGTCGCTCTTACAACCATTCTCGTTTATTATCGCTTGTAGGCAACAAAATGTTTCAGTTTTTCTGCCTGTAAATCTGTGTCCTCATTTTTTAGAATCCCAGTAGAGCTCAACAGTCCCGCCCACCATTTGGTCCTTTGTCAGAAGAAAAAAAATCCCTTTCATAGTTCACATTTACTTTTCGAAAAATTCTAAGAAATACAGTGAAATGCTTTTATAATATAATATAATAATAATAATAATAATAATAATAATGCCTTACACTTTTATTGCGCGTGTATTACCAAGTTTCTCAAAGAGCTACACTGTAGTCATTAGTCATTCACTCCATACTGGTGGTGGTAAGCTACTGTTGTAGCCACAGTTGCCCTGGGGTAGACAGATGGAAGCGAGGCAACCAGTCTGCGCCATCGGCCCCTCTGATCACCACCAACCACTCACACACTCTACATACACTACAATCCAAGTACCGACCAGGCCGTTCCCTGCTTAGCTTCCGAGGTCTGACGGGACCGGGCAGAGCAAAGGCGGTACAAGGGTTATAACTTTTCGGGTTGTAAAGTTTTAGATAAATCTTCAATGTACAATTGTGTGTTTTATGTCCACCAGTTACCACATAGCTGATTAGCAGCTGTTGTTTTTTAAACCCTTGATATTCACTTATTTTCCAAAAAGTCAATGCTAAATATGAGTGGGATTTTTACTTCCGGACCCCGGCAAAGGACCCGAGGTGGGCGGGGCAGTTGAGGTCTATATGGGTATCCTATTATAGGACAGGAACGAGCAAACTTGTTTTAATCCAAGGGCCAAAACACTTTTTGGAATAAATAAAGTTTTCTGATTCTGACATTTTGTGCTCTCAACTACGTAACAGAAACAACATAATAGCATGTTTTTGTCTCAGTCATACACAAGCTTTACCTTCGCAGTTAAGTTTAAGTCGTCTTCTATATTAGTCCACTAGTCTAAATAACCAGTGCAGGTGTTGACTTGAGTGAACTGTCTCTAAAATAGTTATTTATTACCAAAATAATTGTCACGGGGCATTGTTCAAACTCTCTCATCTCTGCTTCCTTGATTTGTGGTCGCTTCACATTCATTTCCTCTGCCCCTGTGTCCATCCTTCGCTCCTGTAGACCCCACCATCACCTCCACCTTCTCCACGACCGAAGGCGCCGGTAACTGGACCCTGTCAGGTGAGAGTGCAGGAGGAGAAAGAGCTTCATCCGCTCTGGCTCTGCTCCAAAATCTTAAAATCGTCTCACGGCTCCACCGAGAGAGCATGAGGAGCAACAAGGAGGGGTCGACTGTAGAATCCTTGGCACTGACTTATCCCCCGGGCACGGAGATATAGAGCTTTAGGAAAAGGACTAACAGAGCTGTTGTAGGTTATGTCTGTGTGAAAAAACGACCTGGAATCCTGTAGACTCGCACGCTGCATGTTTTGAGGGGACTGGCTCCGGCGTACTCGGCTAAACAATACCAGGTTTCAGAAAAAAAGAGTCGTAAATGCTTTTGTGTGGCATGAACTACATGCTTGGCCCTTTTATTGGCTGTGGTTGAACAGTTTTTTTTTACTGCCCACATTATGGGAACTGACAAAGACAAAGGAAGGCTATGTTGTTGTGCATGATCATTGTTTGTCTTGTTAGCAAAACATGCATTGGAACTGAATGCATGATATAGAGGGGATGCGGATGATGTCACGGCATGGCAACAGCATGGTAAAGGAGATAAATGGGTAGTAGAAGTAGAAGTTTTGTTTTGACACACCGTAATGTTGAGGAAGCTGTTCAGAGGTGGGTAAAGCAACAAAAAGCGAGAGTAACTGTTCTTCTTAACCCCAACTGAACCGAGCACATTTTCTACAGTTTGGTATTACCCAAATCTAAAAGGTTCTTCCCAAAAAGCGTCAAAATAGCAACGGAAAAAAAGTTATGGAAAAGCAGCAAAAGAGCAACAAAAATGTGCCAGGGAAACAACAATACTACAACGTAAAAGTGAGAGCGACAAAAAAGGTGACGAAACCACAAAAAAAAAAAAAAAGAGAGAGAGACAAAAACACTTCATAAATGTGACAAAAACACGGCGACAATGCGAAAAAAAAGTTACAATCAGTTTAGTAGGCCTTAGCTTTACACTGTTGTTCTCCAGTCCAGAAGCTTTTAGATTTGGGTACTTCCGAACTAGAGAAAATGCAGGTGGGGGGTAAGAGACTAAAATCAAGAAAAAGTAGTGGCCCAAATAGCTACTCAAGTAAAAAAGTACTTCAAAATACTACTGTTTGAGCATAAAAGTCTGATTTATGTTTTAGTGTTGACGTAAGATAGACATAAAAAAAAGGACAAACTATATATTTTTAAAGATATTATACTTACAGAGTAAACAATAAGGAGCAGTGCATTACACAGTTTTAACGCACGATGCAGAGTCTAGAACACAGTGACTCTATTAATTGTCCGTGAGAGTAAATACTACGCTGACAGAAAAGACAAAGGGAGAGAGGGATATTGTACATCAAAGGAGATCTTTTTTTTTTCACTCAAACTTGGCTGTAAATACTGTTTAAGTGGCGCTAGCCCACAGTTAGCTTTGCCCGTTAGCCTGTTAGCTTCTTCTTCGTGATCCCATTAGTGTGTATTGGTGACACCTACCTGGTGGCAGCAAAGTTGCAACTGTGGTTTTCTGGCCTGAGACACCAGGGGGATGAAAGACCCCCCCAATTATTCCATTAACACTTGTATTACCCCCAGAGGGACTACGAAAAGGATTTATTAAGATGAACAAGTTACTTAGTGCTGCTTTAAGTTAATATTTTAGTTTTGAAAATGGTTAGGGATTAGGTTAGTGTTAATGTTAGGGGGTCCAGGGTTCTGGTTAAGGTTAGGATTAGGAAAGGGGATTTGGTTTAGTTAAGGCTAGAACAATCTAACTGGGTTGGAAGACAAAAAGACTCGGTTAAAAGTGTGAAATGCTTGGCTGCGACTTGTTTAATCCGCTTACACCGTGGTCCCACAAACTGAAACGCTTAATTCAAAGGCTGTTTGCTTTTTGTGTGCGGGATCAGTCCAGAGCACTTGTTGTTTCAGTTTTTAAGCTGCTTTATCTGAAACTAGTTCCCTCACAGCAGCACTTGTTTAGCGTTACTTTGACAACAGATGCGGTGGAGTGATATAGAACTTTTTACTTTTTACTAATTGTGTTCCATTTTTTACTTAAGTAAGAGTACTGTCATTTCAAAATAACATGAATCAAAAAGTACTTTGTGGAAAAACTACTCCAAAAAGTTACTCAAATACATGCACTTGATTAAATGCAAAAACCCGTCGTCTCTGGCTCTGTTTAGAATGAAAATGATGTAAGTGCATTCCCACTTTTGGGGCATTTTACAGAGTACATTTTAGTTTCTTGACAGTGTTTTAGAAACCTGACTCAACTGTCTCTGGGAACTATTGTTGCAGGTATTAGATGAGGTAAATAAAGAGAAAGGGAGCCCTGTGGCATAGAGAAAGCGCTGCATACTCAGAGACAATCCCTATCAGATGTGCAGAAACCCTTATGCAATCAGCCCTCAGCCTGGCGCAGGAAAGCTCGTGCTCACTCGACGCTCACATTGAAGATAGCTATGCAGTCATAAAAAAACAATCATTGTTTTACAGCGGTGACCACCACAGTAATGGTTATCCAAATAGATAAAGGATGAACAACTTCAGATTAATGTTTCTTTTCTTTTACTCTTTAGGGCCGGAGTTCGCCGCTGTGTCCCCAAAGGCAGGGCTTCCAGTGGTCAAACACGACAGCAGTAACACGGCTATTCTGATTGGCTGTCTGGTGGGGATCATCCTCCTGCTGCTGGCGGTTATAGCTGTCATTCTCTGGAGGCAGTATTGGAAAAAGATCCTTGGCAAGGTGAGCGCAAAGTATTATACAACCGGTCCCGCTCGGGCCGGCTTCAAAGGTGGATTTACAGCACATGTGGAGCCTATGTAAATTTGGTCTGCAGTTTGAAAATATGGTCGATCATTTATGTTTTCAATTTGAACGCAGTTTACGGAAAACAAATGCAGTATCTGTTTAAAGTTTGGAATTGCTTTTAGTGGCTTTTTTTTAATCTTCAACAATATTTACATTGTGTGATTCTCATTGAAGATATTAAACTATGAACACGTGGGATTATGTAGGAAACGAAAAAGGATGAAACTTTCAATATAAGATGAATATTCTTCCAATTAATTAAAATCATGTGAATATTTGTAGTTTGCCTTATCTCTCATCAAATACATAAACAGTTTTATTTGGACCCACTTGAGCAGCTTTGAGTAATCTTTATATCTTCACCAGTGGCTGTTCTTATTAGCGCAGCAGCAGCTCCCTAAAGGCTCCTCCTGTGGTTTCCTTTTTTTTCTCTTTATAGGAACAGCTGCACAGGGATGGTAAAAGCAAGAGGGGTGGGGTGGTTGGGGCTTACGGCAGCTCACGTTGAGGATAAGGAAGTGAAAACAACTGCAAAGTTTGATAGAGATGTGTGACATTATTACCAAATACCTGCAACAAGCACAACACCCCCTCTTCAACATTCGAACACAGCTTGTGATTCTTTTTTTTTTGTGGCTGATTTCTTCTCCCTCTGTGTTTTCCCCAGGCGCAGGGCAGTCTGTCGAGTGACGAGCTGCGCGTCCATCTGTCCGTGCCGTCCGACAACGTGGTCATAAACAACACTCACAGCTACTCGAGCCGGTACCAGCGGATCCACACGTTTCCCGACGACAGAGAGCAAGACCGAGAGGCGGAGGGCGAGTACCAGGAGCCCAGCGCCCTGCTGCGGCCGCGGGACCAGAGCAGAGACAGCACCGGTGAGGGAAATATGCAAACGGGAACACTTTAATGACATGGAGGAAATTTTAAAAACATCCAGGCATCAAAAAACAGATGGACTTACTTAATTAGAACAGCGGAAGGCGGAAAATTGTGCACATGTAACACATTTTGCAGTTTTTAATTCAAGAAGGAAATCCAGCTGTTTTGGACTGAAACTGAATAGACGTTATAATGGCAGTGTCTCTTCAGAAAATGGCAGCAAAGTTAAAGTGCTACTACTTAAGAAAAGGTGCAGGGGAGGGAAAAGGAAGGAAGAGAGTTTCGCTTCCTGACAGCCTGGTGGAGGTAATTTGGGGGGTTTTATGCAAAATCAACTTTTTAGAGCTTGTTTTCTCTGCTAAAACATACTTGGAGATGTGTTTCGACCCACTTGCGCATCTTTGAGTAATCTTTGGTTCTTCACAAGTTGGGTTGGGTACCGTTGTACGATATCATCATCATGGTATCGAAAAGGTGCTACCGGTATTGGAGAAAAAGCAAGTACCAAAAAAAAAAATCTTATATCTTTAGATCCAAGTTTTTTTTGCTGTCCAGGGACTGCATTACAGGAAGTGCCTTGGTTGTTTCAGCAAAAAAAAAAAAAAAATTAATTCTCCCCAAATTTTTCCACATTTTTTAACCCAATATTTCCCAAACATTTTTTACTCTTTTTTTTTACCCATTTTTTCTTGTTTTCCCAATTTATCCCTAATTTTTGTCCCCATGTTTTTACACAATTTTTCATTATTTTTGCCACAATTTCCCCCCATTTTCCCCCCAAAACTATTCCCCATTTTTCACACATTTCCTGAGCTTGGAGATGAACCCCATATTGTAAATGTGCAGATCTCCTACACATTATTGTTCTGTTTTCTAATTCTAACAAATATTTTATCATAGGTATTGGGACAAATGTATTGTTCCGGTATCGGTATCGAAAACCAAGTCTCGTTAAAGTATCGGTATGAAAAAAAAATGTAACGGTACCCTATTCACCCTATTCACAAAGAACAGATTACGGGAAAACTAGGAAGTGGATTTTTTACATTCATGTGGCATTTTCTAACCAACAAGGTGTAAGATAGTGATTAAGATATGTTCTACATTGCCAGCAAAAAAGTATACACCCTCTTTAATGAATGTACTTTTTATGTGCCGCACAGCCACAAAAATAACAGAACAAGTCATTCAAATACAGGGCACAGTGTAAAGGTTTCTCTTTGTACCTAACTTCGTGAAAACTGAGATAGCCAGCAATAAACAAGTAAACCGAACATCCTCCTGTGGAAAGTGAATCAAGCAGATATACTGCACGGAAAGGAACACAGTATCCATTGTTCCAGACAGTGAAGAAATACATTCCCGGACTTACATCGCACCACAGGGGGGCAGCATGTTTACAAGGCCTGAGTGAGTTTGCAAAACCAGTAACAGAACCATCACTCCATCCTTTGATTTTGGTGTGCGTTTGATTTCATTTTGCCTGCGTGTTTTTGTTTTGTTTTTGTGCCTGCTCCCTCCCCTTCTGATCTCCTCATCTCTGTTCAGGGCCGTACACAGACTTTTGAAATACTGAGTCAAGTCGGTACAAGTTTTAACCCTGCTTTAGCACTGGTTGTGTTCATACCTGTTTCAGGACTAGTGTTTAGTTTATACATGGTTACGTCTGAGTTTAAGCTTATTCAGCCCGAGTTTAGACCTTGTGTAGTCATAACCGGTGCTGTGTACGGCCAAATCTCTGTCATGAATATCCTAACCAGACCCCGCTAATGTTTTTTTGTTGTTGTTTCTGTTGTTGTCATGCCGTTTGCTCTCATCTGTACTCGCTGCCTGCTCCCCCCTCGTTGTCGTGTGCTTGTGTGTGTCCGTGTGCGCCGCCTCCCAGCCCTCCTGCTAAACAACCCAGCCTATCACCTGCTCCTGTCAGACCACAGGAAAGGCTCCAGACCCGGAGTCGTCCCCAACAGCGCTCGGGCTCCAGAAAAGAGCCTCAATGTGCCCCCGGCGCAGGGTAAGAGACAAGGCCCGCTCTGGAATAGGCCGCAGGAGCACTCGCACACACTTTGAAGGGGCTGAATATGAAAATGTACTTTAAAGCTTTTAACCATGTTATAATATGTTTCCTTCATCAAAAACATGCATGAAGTGCTTTGCTTTTACCTACATATATTTGAGAATATTCTTTTGAAAATATGACTTATTTAGATGAATAACATCTGTTGTAAGTGATCATTTTAAGTTTATATTAAGCAGCAAATTAATGAGGAAACGTTGGGCAGAAAAGTAAAGAAATCCAAATTTTTATTTGGAATTTAAAGCTACTGACAGGAAGTGACTCATTCATTTCCCATTGACATAATGTGGTTGGCACAGCAACAGTTTAAAATCTATGTCCCTTCCTGTTAGTGCCCAATAAGGAAGGGAAAATATAAACATCACAAAAACTGTCCACAAAATCTTAATGGTGGTACTGTCTGTACTTTATGAGGTGGTATTTGATGAGAAATGTTTGATAATCACTGGACAAGACTGAAGCAGTTTATAATTATTATCTATTCCTTTAAATATAATTGTGTTAACTATGTTTTTGCAAAAATGTGTCTATGTGTCAATGTCAGGTTATAAAACGCATTTGCAAAGTCATCCCTTCCCCAAAGTGCAATACCGCAGAGTACAACAAAGTAGCCTTTAAATACTTCTTAGACTAAACAAAACGACTGTGGCCAGCAACAAATTAAAAAAAAAGTCTCCTTTTACTCAAAAGAATTTGTTCCATCAGTCGGTTGTCATGAGGTGGTCCCCTCCTTTTTCATGAAGTGCTCCGCCTCAGACCTTCACCAGACAGATTCACAACATTTAGATCACCCTTTGTTTTTAAGCTTTTATAAACTGCTTCGGTCTTGTCCAGTGATTCTCAAACATTTCACATCAAATACCACCTCATGAAGTATGACAGTACCACCCGCCCCTGGAATTCAGTAGATTCAGTCTATAAAGGATTTTAAAAATACATTACTTGAGTATAAATAATTTTATCTCTATTTAAATTGCAGATGACAAGTTGATATTATAAAACATACATAAACAAATCAAAGCACTCCATATATGTGTCTGAAGGAAACATATTATCCAACATGGTTAAAGGCAAATTAATGAACAGTAAATAGTTATTTTAGCAAAATATGGGACCTTCATTAACATCCATTACTTTATTTCCTGTTTTGCATGTTTTTGACTCACTCTCATCACTTACTTTGTGGATCTAAAGTACTTTTACTAAATAACATTCATAATAAATTATGCATGTTTTATTTATTGTCATAAACCCTTAAAAGCTGTTGAAGAAAAGTTGTTTTGTGGGTCAAATTTATATAACGTTGTTGTAACTAGGACTAGGACTTTTGTCAGTTCGAATAAAGTATAAATTATTAAAACTATTTATTATTTCAGAATGTGACCCAATTCAGCTATAGTCCCCCTTTTAGATACTGCTGAAAAGCCGTGCTGTTATCTTTTAGTAAGTTAGACCTCTAAGCTCGCGCCTTTGAGAAACTGCGGGAAGACATTGTTAAATGTGCTGGATTTCTCTGAAAGGAGAAATCTAAATGAAGATGAGAATGTCCATTTAAGTGGAGCTCAAATGAAATAATAGAAGAAAAATGTTAGTTATAAAGTCAGATTTTGTGATACAAGTCATTGTTGGATGAATAGCAGATTATTCATAGCAGGATAGGGTACTGTATGTTACAATCACATGTGCTGTTTCAAAATAGCACTTAGAAAAAGACAAAGACAGGATGGTTTGCCTTAAAGGAACAGGCCACTGTTTTTCCATACTGAGATATGTTCTTACCTGAGCTTAGACGAGTTGATACGTACCTGTCTGGTCTTTGTGCCTGTGGAAGAGCGTGGTCCCTTCTACTTCACCCCCGTTTGGAGCTGTAGGAATATAATGGGAGAGGCCAAATGCTAACAACATCTTTGGTCGTTTTGCATGACTGAGTGCACGCACAAAGACCAGACAGGTACGTATCAACTCGTCTAAGCTCAGGTAAGAACATATCTCAGTACGGTAAAACGGTGGCCTGTTCCTTTTATACGACATACATTTACCAACAGGGTATAGGATCTGGGGTTCGGTTGACAAACTTGTACAGAAAAGTAAACATAAACTACTTTTACATAATGTCTTTTGTGAATAAATTAACAATGTTATACAGTATTACTATTTACTTACTATTTCTGTGATCAGAGATGGGTAATGTACATATCCTACCTTTAAAGGAACAGGTCACCATTTTTACATACTGAGATATGTTCTTACCTGAGCTTAGACGAGTTGATGCTTACCTGTCTGGCCTTTGTGCGTGCACTCAGTCACGAAAAAACGACCAAAGATGTTGTTAGAATTTGGCCTCTCCCAATGTATTCCTATAGCTCCAAAACGGGGTGAAGTTGGAAGCTACCAAGCTCTTCCACAGGTACACACAAAGACCAGGCAGGTATATATCAACTTGTCTAAGCTCAGGTAAGAACATATCACAGTATGGAAAAACTGTGTGCCCGCAGTCACGCAAAAAGACCAAAGATGTTGTTATCATTGGCCTCTCCCAGTATATTCCTGTAGCTCAAAACATGATGAAGTTAGAAGCGACAAAGCTCTTTCATGGGCACAAAGACCAGACAGGTACACATCAACTATTCTAAGCTCAGGCACAAGAATATCTCAGTATGTAAAAACGGTGGCCTGTTCCTTTAAACAGCTCTAAACATAAGCCACATTCACACATGTGTCTCCAGCAGGCTAAAGTCCTGGCAAAGTCAGGGTTTTCTTCCAAAAATCCTGACTTTACGAGGACTTTAGTCTGCTGGTGGCGCATATGTGAATGTGGCTATAGTGACAAGGCTTCCACTTTCTTCAGACACTCACTCATCTTCATTGTCATAGTCAGGGACAAAACGATTCAATCAATTACACTATATCACAAACTCTCAGAAGATGTGGATTGCAAAGACAATACAAACCAATAACACTTGATTAAATCAAATCACTCTTCGCGCTGAGAAAATGGGGAAATAATTGTGTCGCTCCATCGCCCACTCCTGACATATGGTGGTTATATTTGCTCATCTGCCACTCATTACAAGAACAAAGCATATAAGGCCTGTCTTCCTCCCACAGCCTGTGCCCTGGACTTGGAGCTGGAGAAGGGTTTCTCTCTCAGCCGTGAGGAGCCCCCTCCGTACCCCGGCGCCCCCCCATACCCGTCCCTGTCCCCGCCCGTGTCCCCGCCGATGCCCCCCAGCGTGCCCCATTACGCAGAGGCGGACATCGTGAGTCTACAGGGGGTCAGCGGCAACAACACCTACGCAGTGCCCGCCCTCAGCTCCTCCAGCCCCGGGGCGGACTCCACGCCTCTGCCCGAGCTGTCCCGCAACTGCCTCGTCTTCAAGGAGAAACTGGGAGAGGGCCAGTTTGGAGAGGTAATGCACTTAAGAACTGATGTGTAGCAAGCGTGGGGGATTCTGGGTTAAGGCTGTACCTCCCATTACATTTGGCACAAGACTAATCTAAACATGTGCAAAACATTAGTGTCTATGATTCGCAGATTTTGCAACCAAACAACAAAATTGAATGGAAGTATTTATTTGGTTCAACATGGAAGAAAACACTTGTAAACACACTAGTTTGCCAAGGAATACATCAGAATTAAACTAATTGCTGCAGAGTTTTGGTGGAACGCTGTGGTGAGCCATAAAGGTTATACAGGTTGTTATGGCGTCACGGGGCCTTGTTTAAACAAAGCCTGTTGTTTTTGGGTCAAAGGTGCACCTGTGTGAAATCGAGAACCCGCAGGACCTTCCCATCTTGGAGTTCCCCTTCAATGTGAGAAAAGGTCGCCCTCTTCTGGTGGCAGTGAAAATTCTCCGTCCAGACGCCTCCAAAAATGCCAGGTAAAAGCCAAAACAAGTGAAGTGGAACCTTGGTCTCAGTGCTCTAGACGGATATAAAGCACTGCATTGTCCAAATCCCAGTGCTGTACATCATAAATGATCTAACAGGGGGTTTTATGGGGTGTCCCCTGTGAGGAATGAAAGCAATTGGCAGTATTCTCAGCATTTTCAGTGTTTGAACAGGTACTTGATTTCTGATGTGCATAATAACATATCTCAAAATCATCAGGGGGCTTGTGGTTCGATGCTAAAAGCCTGTATTTTGCCTCTGAGCCAGACGTTGCTCTAAAGCGGGGTGTCCAAACATATTGAAGCGTATACGGGGTGAATGGCCACGAAACCTTCGACTAGCAGAGGTTTAAATGTTGCCCCATACCTTTATTTATGCTTCAAACCTTCATGCCAGCTCTGTCTCACAATAAAATGTTTGTTGTTAGGTTAGAATTGTAGTAGTAGAAATGTATTGTCCCTGTAAAAATGCACAAGGACAGCAACGACCACAGCAGACAGATCCAAACACTGACAAACACAAAGAACAAACCACAGCCCATCAACCTCAAATCATTACCTACATTCTTTAAAACCTTCTCTGACAGACCAGCTGTACAGAATAGAAAAGAAAAATCACAGTTGGTTCATTCATATTCTTAAATCATCTTTGTTTAATTGTAAAATGGCTCGTGGCACAAATGACTGCCTGGTCCTGGTTTTAGACAGGGCGGGGCACCTGAACCTTCAGCCTGAGGGAAGCAACTCAAACTCAGAGGATGTTTTGAGTCTGATAATATTTTGTCTGCTTTATCTAGAGCTCGAGCAAAATAAATGTCCTACAGACCCTTCATATGAACACTTAGGATTTTGCTTGCGTCTGTACCTATTTTCCTAAGGGAGTTCTTTTGCCCCTTGTGAATTGTGTAGAATTATTGCATTTCAAATAAAAAGGACCATCTCTGGTGATGTGTACCGATTCAGTAAGGAGGCTGAGAGCCACCAAAAACTGGTCTGAGGGCCGCATTTGGCCCCCAGGCTGCACTGGACACCCTACTCTAAAGTATAGAAAGTATAGAACTTTTTTTCCTTTTTTCTGGTAAAAAACATTTTAACTTTGATTCCACCCACGTTCATAGAGTCTCAGATTTACAAAGACTAAACATTGATTTACATTTTGAATTCATCGTTTTTTATTTATTATCTATCTTAGAAATGACTTCCTGAAGGAGGTGAAGATCCTGTCCCGTTTGAAGGACTCGAACATTATTCGACTGCTGGGCGTGTGCGTGAGCAGTGACCCTCTGTGCATGGTGACCGAGTACATGGAGAGCGGGGACCTCAACCAGTACCTGTCCCAGCGGGTGCTTCTGGACAAGTCCGGTCCGTCACACAGCTCTCCTACCATCAGGTACTTTATTCATGCTACACTGCCAAAAACATCATTCAGGATATGTTTGTTTTAAATCAGAATGCAGTAACAGTCCAGTGTGAAATGTATTGATCCAAGACTTACTGCACTAATGCTTGTCTACTTTCTCTGTAGTTACCCAGCTCTCATCTCCATGGCCAGCCAGATCGCTTCCGGGATGAAGTTTCTCGCTTCACTGAACTTTGTGCACCGGGACCTGGCCACGCGGAACTGCCTGGTGGGCGGCGACCGGGAGGAGGACGGCGCGGACAGCAGCGGCGAGAGGCAGATCAAGATCGCGGACTTCGGGATGAGCAGGAACCTATACGCCGGAGACTACTACAGGATCCAGGGCCGGGCCGTGCTGCCGATCCGCTGGATGGCCTGGGAGTGTATACTCATGGTACGTGGGCAAGAGAGGGAACATGGTGAGGAGGACAAAGGAAATCTTCAATGTTCGGTGTTTTTCAGGGTAAATTCACGACAGCCAGTGACGTGTGGGCGTTTGGAGTCACTCTGTGGGAGATGCTGAGTGTCTGTCAGGAGCAGCCGTACTCGAACCTGACCGACGAGCAGGTCATAGACAACGCTGGGGAGTTCTTCAGAGACCAGGGCAGACAGGTACATTCAATTACACAATGTAATAATCCTATTCATGACATTACAGTAACACTGTATGTGCGCAATCATACTTATTGTGTTCTCTGCTCATGAAATACAATAGATTATAATGTCTCTCTCAGAGACCTAACTATACTGCCTCTATAGGGTCTTACAGTATAAAATATCTATAAATAAATATAATTATTATGTTCAACAATGGTTTTCAAATGGTGGGTCGAGATATAACAGCGGGTCGTGGCTCGGGCTGGGTACCGTTAAACAATACCAGTATGGCATTAAAAAAAAGTATTGAAAGCAGGTACCGGAAAATATGTACAGTGCCTCTCGAAAGTATTCATACACCTTGAACTTTTGCACATTTTGTCATGTTTACAACCCTAAACATAAAGATTTTATTTTGATTTTGTTACTGAACGTAACAAGTAACAGACAACTGTGAAGTGAAAGCAAAATGATACATGATTCTGTTATTTTTCAAAAAATAGAAAAGTGAAAAGTGGGGCTTGCATAAGTATTCATACAGCATGAATGAATACTTTGTGGAACCCCCTTTTGCTGCACTAACAGCACAAGTCTTTGGGGGTTTGACTCTACAAGATTTGCACATGTAGAGACTGACATTTTAGCCCATTCATCTTTACAAAACAACTCAAGCTCTGTCAGATTTGAAGGAGAGCGTTTGTGAACAGCAGTTTTCAGATTATTCCACAGATTTTCAATAGGATTTAGGTCAGGACTTTGACTGGGCCATTCTAACACATTAATATGTTTATTTTTAAACCATTCCATTGTAGATGTATCTTTGTGTTTAGGGTCATTGTCCTGCTGGAAGGTGAATCTCCGCCCCAGCCTCAGTTCTCTTGTGACTCCAGCAGGTTTTCCTCCAAAATGTCTCTGTATTTGGCTCCATCCATCTTCCCAACTATTCTTACAATCTCCCCTATCCCCGCTGAGGAAAAGCAGCCCCACAGCATGATGCACCCCCCCGTATATTTGACACTGGGGATGGAGCACTCAGGACGATGAGCAGTGTTAGGTTTGCTCCATACATAACGTTTTGCATTTGGGCCAAAAAGTTCAATTTTTGTCTCATCTGACCAAAGCTCCTTCTTCCACATGGAGCTGTGTCCTCCATATGACTTC
Organism: Gobius niger; assembly: GCF_951799975.1. Taxonomy (NCBI): domain Eukaryota; kingdom Metazoa; phylum Chordata; class Actinopteri; order Gobiiformes; family Gobiidae; genus Gobius; species Gobius niger. The sequence goes on along the minus strand of NC_136859.1, from coordinate 10,439,288 downwards.
TAGCAAACTTCAAACGGGATTTCTTATGGCCTCCTTTCAATAATGGCTTTCCTCTTCCACTCGTCCATGAAGGCCAGATTTGTGTAGATACGACTTATAGTTGTCCCATGTACAGATTCCCCCAGCTCAGCGGCAGGACTTCACAGCTGCTCCAGAGTTTTCTTGGGGCACTTGGTTGTTTTTCTTACCAGTGTCCTCCTTGTTCAGTTTGTTAGTTTACGTGAACAGCCGTGTCTTGGTAAGTTGGCAGTGGTGCTATACTCTTTCCATTTCCGAATGATGGATTGAACAGTTGCTCCGGGAGATGTTTAAATCTTGGGAAATCCTTGTATAACTTAATGCTGCTTTACACTTCTACAGAACTTTATCCCTGACCTCTCTGGTGAGCTCCTTGACCTTCATGCTGCTGTTCAGTGACCAATACACTCCGACCACAGCTCTGAGGGCCTAAAAGAACAGCTGAAATTATACTGAGAGTAGATTACACACAGGTGGCCTCTATTTAACCGTTAGGCCAAGGTGTGCACATTCTGCAGTCATTAGGAATGTTTTAAAGGCAATATAATGCACTCAGAAAATGCTGTATGAATACTTATGCACGCCCCACTTTTCACTTTTCTATTTTTTGAAAAATAACAGAATCATGGATCAATTTGCTTTCACTTCACAGTTGTCGGTTACTTGTGTGTGAACGTTAAAAAAAAATCAAAATAAAATCTTTATGTTTAGGGTTGTAAACATGACAAAATGTGCAAAAGTCCAAGGTGTATGAATACTTACGAGAGGCACTGTATATCTGTAGAGAACAAGTTTTTATGCCTGATGGTTCCATGTGAATATATACAGTGCAAATTAACATACAGTACGAATTATCATCCAGTCATCACCATCACATCACATCCATAACACAGGCTATGACACATCATTCCTTTTCATAAATTATCAACAATTATCACATGCGGTCATCACAAACAGTCACACAGCAAGACAGTGCTCTCAAACCTTACCATACCAAAATCTAAAACATCCTGTCCTGGTAAAAGAACTTATGAGCAGTAATTGGTCTTTACATTACATTTTAAGCTATACAGTGAATCTAATCAAATTAATGCTCACATCTCAGGTTACTCATGAACCATGCTTCTTTAGTGAAAGCTCTGAGATCATCTAAGCTCAATATTTCAGCAGGGAGCTTGTTCCACGTCTTTATGGCTATGCTCCTTTGAGCAAAATGTATGCTCAAATAAAAAAATTAAAAAAGAGAAAGCGGATTGCGCAAATGCGGATTTGCATCTGGGAATATTTGTGGCTTTTTTGGTTTCATTTTCATCACGTTTTTGTCACTTTTATGTATCACTTTTTAGCCATGTCTTTTTGTCACTATTTTGTTGCGTTATTGTTGCTTTGCCGGCACGTTTTTGCTTTTAGATTTGGATAAAACACAACTGTAGAAAATGTGCTGTTTCATGTGGGGGTTATGTGGTTAAAAGAAGAAGAAGTGACAGTCTTACTTGTTTGACGATTGTCCCTGTCTCCCCCGTGTCCCAGGTGTATCTGAACCGGCCGGCCGTGTGTCCTCAGGGCCTTTACGAACTCATGCTCAGCTGCTGGAACAGAGACTGCAAACTGCGCCCCTCCTTCGCCGACATCCACTCCTTTCTCACCGAAGACGCAATGAACATGGTGTAGAGGGAAACGGAGATGGAGAGAAATCAAATTCAGTCTTCAGATGTCCTGGGATGTTTCAAGTGTTTGATGGCGGTGGTGGTGGTTGAGTTGCTGCGCATTGGAGGAGAGGGGGTTGTTGATGTTTGCAAAGCTGAGTGGTTGTTCTTACTGGGTGTGCGGAGCCGTGCGACAGACCGCTGGTTCGGTTTCATCCCACGTTTAGTCTCCGAAACCCATTTATAGTTTGACAGATTCTGTTGGTGGTGGGTGCCCTCTGCTTAGTAACGTTATTCTTGTTTTCAGGGTAAAAGGGTAAAGGTAATTGCAACAATATGCTACAATAGTTGCTACTTTTTGAATCATCATTTTGACAATAACAATCATGAAAATGTATTTTATAGCTCTTTTTGGATATAAGCTTAACTTTGCATTAGTGATCAGTGTTGCCATTCTGAATTTAGATAATAAAAGGCAAAATGTTGTACCCAAGTTCAATAGATGATAACTCTATAGATACAGACGGCATCTCTGGAATCGCCCATATATGGTCATGTTTGAAAACAGTTAAAGGGGAAAACAATTTTGAAAAAATGTAAACTTTCTCTAATTATTCAAAAACTACTTTAACAAATGCTGAATTATGAATACCTATAGTTTTCTACTAAAGATACAAAGACATGGAGAGGAGCAAAGTTTTTCAACAGCCCATAAATACATGATAGAGAATAGAGAATGCTAACATGATGCTACATGTTAGCAGCGTGCTAATGCTAACGGTCAGCTAGCGCTTGCTATGACTGCCGTTTTTTCACTTCTACTGAACAATCTGCTTTGAGAAAATATCCATATGGGCCTGATTTAGATTTGACTTTATTTTTATGTTATAAATAAGTTTATAATCCACCAGAAAATGGCTAAAAAGAGTGAAAAACTGTGTTTCCCAAAAGATTGTTTTCCCCTCGGCAAGGCCACACACCCTTCTATGACGAGATGCCATCTGGATCTATACTCTATACTATGGTGAATTCAAAAGAGACTGCAGGCCTCAACTTTCAAGCCCAACCAGCCTCATTTAGTGGCTGATTAGCATCGATCTACGCCAGACTAATGCTGCCCTTTAACGTTCCCTCCCGTCTTCTGGGAAACACCGGGTTTCCGAATGATGTTTGGAAATACTGCCACCTTTGACTCAAACTCAGAGAAAACTGCTCCTCACGCCAAGTGGATTCCTCCCGAGACGTCGACCTCCGAAACTGAAAAGACTTGCGAAAGCAAAGAGAGCGGACAGGACGTGCTCGAACCCTGCCTCTACGTATTGGCAGTTTTCTATCTGGCTGCAAACCAGAATAAAATGATAATTCCTTGACCAGCTGCACTTTAAACTCTGAAAAAAAACAGGTGCCCCTTGTCTACAGTGGACAAATATTTACAGCGGGCTCATATGATTCCTGTCAGAGTGGATTTTGATGAAAGAAATGGGGGAGATTAAAGCATCTTCGAGACCTTGCCAAACCTTTAGGTGTAAAATGTTAAAACAACGGGATGGCTATGTCATTTCAACTTGTTGTAAAACTAATGGGTAAAGGAAAAATGTCTTCACAGCCAAATGGATTACTGTACACAAGCAGTTTATGGTGTGTCTGAACTGTGAATGCTGAATCTGACTATGGCGTCTGTGAGGAAGTACTCGCTTTTTAAAGGGATATTTCAGGATTTTTGACATAGGGCCTCATTTCCTAGTTATCCAGAGTGTTGCTGATTTTTGGAGACATTTTTTTTGTAATTCATGCAGCTCTGATATTTGAAGAGTTTTGTGGCGCTAGGCTAGTGCAAGGCTAGCGCATTTCTATGGTATCCGCTAGCCTGCATTAAAAACAGTCTGACCCGCTCCACAGAGCACCTGAGGCAAATCACTTATAACGCCAGACTAACCATATAAATGTCTGTGTCGATAGAGTAATTTTTGACCATTTTGCATTTAAAAGAACTTATATTTGAGCAGCATCAGCTTCGTTGTTGTAAGCTACGGAGCGGCGGAGTGATCTGCAAGAAAATGCGATCTTTCATGTGATGCAAGGTCAGTTATATTCCAAAAAATATTCTATCGACACAGACATTTATATCATTAGTCTGATTTTATAAGTGATTTGCCTCAGGTGCACTGTGGAGCGGGTCAGACTGTTTTTAATGCAGGCTGGCTGATACCATAGAAATGCGCTAGCCTTGCATTAGCCTAGCACCACGAAACTCTTCAAATATAAGAACTGCATGAATTACAAAAAGAAATATCTCCAGAAATCAACAACACTCTGGATAATAAGAAATGAGGCCCTATGTCAAAAATCCTGAAATATCCCTTTAACTCTGGGATCTCCAACCAAGAAACTCTCTTAAAGGCAATGTCTGAAGGATCCTGTCTAGCAAACACATGTTGATGGGTTAAGAGGCATTGGGGTTATAATTATCAGATGGGTCAGGAACTCCCCCTGGTGCACAGTAGATTTTAACCTCATAGAAATAAGCCATCAGATGAACAGTGAACATAGATACTGTATCTGTTAAAGTCGTCCTCGTGAGAGAAAAGGTTGGAGATCGCTGGCATCGTACTTCAATGATTGGAGAGACATGTTTACTTACGAGAGCGGATGTGACGTCTATTTCGATACACTGTAGTGCAACTGAACCCATGTTTTTATATACTGTATGTACTTAGACACTCCTCGTTGTCCTTTGTTTTTCGAAGCTGATCGTTTGTACATATTTTAAGGACAACTGTAATTTCTTTTACTAATATATGGAAAATGTCTGTTTCATGTGGGGTCTTTCTATGTAGAATGCTTGCTACCTTGACGCTTATGGGACAAACCTTGTGCAGTTTATTTTTTTTGTAGATGTTTAATAAAGTTAACCTTTTCAAACATGTACTGACCACAGTGTGTGTGTCATAACGTAATTAATGTTAATGTTAAATGATTATATGTCTTGTAAAGGTCCTCCCTTGCCTGATCAGGATCCCCGACCAGTTCACAGGAAAGCTCGTCTCATTGGTCAAAGTTATGGCAATAACTTTCACCAATGAGACGAGCTTTCCAATAAAAGCTCGTCCAATCAGGAGGGAAGCTAAATTATTACTTTTTTTTTCTGTTTTTCTCCTAATTTTGCAGACTGTCACTTTAATTCATAATTTCATATTTGCAATAGCCTTGTCCCACAGGAGTTCCCATCATCTCTACTCTGCAGTTGAAGTGTGGGACATTTCGTCTCTCACCCAAGAAGCTTCGTCAGCAGAACTATGATCCCTGGCAGCAGACCGCATTTAAAGACCTGTGGGAGGAGTTTAACTTGTAGTTCCATCCATCTTTGTCCTAAAAAACCTACTCAACCTTTATTGTTCATTGAGTTTCAGTATCACCGATCCTGTTTGCCCTACACTGATCACAGTCAGTCACAGTGACACACATCAAAATAAAACAAAGATAGATTTTTTTTTTTTTATTTACTTAATTTTGAGATCGCTTCATCATGTTGTATTATGGACAGTGTTGGGCAAGTTACTTTAAAATTGTAATATATTCTATATTAGAAGTTACAACTTTAAAAATGTAATATGTTTGTTTTACTTGGTACTGTTTCAAAACTGTAGCTGAGTTACACTACTTTGAGTTACTTTTAATAATGCATCAGTTTTATATAGCGCTTTTCTGGACACTCAAAGACGCTTTACATTGCATTATTCATTCATTCCATGCTCGGTGGTGGTAAGCTACTATTGTAGCCACAGCTGCCCTAGGGTAGACTGACAGAAGCGAGGCAAACAGTCTGCGCCATCGGCCCTTCCGACCACCACCAACCACTCACTCACTCCATTCTCTAGGCTTCCTGGTGTTACCAAACGGTCTCCAATCCAAGTACCGACCAGGCCCTTCCCTGCTTAGCTTCCAAGGTCTGACGGGATTGGGCAGAGCAAAGGCGGTATGATCTCCGACTTTTGGCAAAATATAAACTGAAAACAGTAATGATACCACAAGTGCAGTAAAATATTTCCTTTTCTTTCATGATCCCCCACATTAACTACGCGTAACTGCAGATCTTTTAGTTTTAGTTTTTTATTGACCTTTGTTTAACCAGGATAGTCCCACTGAGATTAAGAATCTCTTTTTCAGGGGGGGTCCTGGCCCCAGAGGGGAATCTATTGTACATGTTTTTAGTGGTAAGGGAAACCGGAGTACCCGGAGGAAACCTACGCAGACACTGGGAGAACATGCAAACTCCACACAGAAAGGCCTCATCCAGGTGGGAATCGAACCTAGGACCTTCTAGCTGTGAAGCATGAGCGCTAACCGCTGCGCCACTGTGCCGCCTTAACACACAAGTGTCCAACTTGATTTGGTGCTGCTTTTTATGTGGGGCATTTTTTGGTTCATACATTTAAATGCACTTGTTGCTCGAGTTACTGTGTAAGTGTAATGACTAATATATTCCCACATTTTGTTTCAGTAATATGTTATATTCTTTAGTTACTGAAAAAAAAGTATTGTCTTTTTGTAACTTTTGTAACTTGTTACTTTTGTAATACCAACACTGGTTATGGAGGCTCTTGTCTCATTCAATTTGATCTATTCTCACAACAGTGCAGCTACTCTCACTCAATCATCACTTTATTTTAGCTGCTTAAAAAGCTCATTCATGGCAATTTGGTTCATATTTCTTAACAAAAACAAATGAGCCCAGTCTAGTGCTCATGTTTTTTTTAGGCGAGTTGCTGTAATGTATTATTCAAACCACCATATGTCACTGTTTAGCATCAGCTGCACAAATGCAATCAGGGAAAAGTAAGAGGTACATTAACATCTGCCCATCAATAGTTCCCCAGATCAACACAACAGTCGCCCAAATCCCCAAATACATTTCTCAGCTCCAGTGGTTGGAGGATGGGTCAAATGTTGAGTAAACCTTCCCTAAAAAGGAAACAAGTACAAAAAAAGTCAGCTAATTATTAGTGAGTAGTTAAATTTATTGTCTACAGTATCTTGAATCAATTCATCTTTACTGACTGGTACACAACACAGAAGCTTTAACTACATACAATAGTTTTATATAACATGCAACAGCTTTGCTATGTGAAGATAACTCGTAAAACGGTCAAATGTATTGAGTTCAGAATATCAATCCAAATTTGAGTAGGTTTTCTGATTTTCTCTGTCGATATATATATATTTCAACAAACTGCCAGTAGTATATAAAAATTATTTTGCATATAATTGTTTTGAGGTCGAAGACATATGAAACAAGTCTGAAAAGTATCAAGAAAAAGTAGTTTAAAACAGAAAACTACTCAAATCTACATCAATATTTTAACTGTAGTGTCTGTCAGTCAGTCTCGCAGTGGTCCATGGCTTATAGAGCGATTTGGATGAGAGGAGATTTAGTTGCCCATCAGAGAACTGTAAAAAGGTTCAAAGATAAATCAGACAGGCATTTTTTAACCAGGCACTTGGCGGATAATGAGAAATGCATAAGGCTTGGCAGCAGGAAAACGCTTTGGATTGAAGGTGCGATCACTGCGAGAAATGAACATCTACACAGAAGTTTTAAGTGACTTGGCATTAATCTTTTGAGTAATATTGACAAGAGCAGATTTAATGAGTGGATACATCTAGATGAAAGACTTATTTTAAAGTATTTCTTAACCTTTTAATATAGTTGAAGCGAATGTATCCAACAGGAAGACGACGTGCGACATTTCTATCTTAAAGTTTTTTTTAATTTGCTTTTCTTATTTCTACCAAACTGCTCATTTCGAACACAAGTCATTTGAGCTCACGTAGATGTAAATTTCTGCAGTGACCTGTAACAGACGAGTTTACACAGGTACAAGTTCACAAACGGGTAATAAAAATACTCAATATAGCAGTATCTCTCTACAATTATGCGACTTCATTTCCACGGTTAGTCATTTTGCAAAAGGACAATCTCAGCATGTTTAAGCAGCAGTCGGTTAGTAAGCCCGGTCTTTAACATACAATAAAAAACAGAAATCTCCCATCTCTCCCACAATATACTTTCGTTGATTCAAACAGGAAATCCTCAGCTTATGCCATCAACCACTTCCTGCAGACTCGTTCTGAATAGCAATCACATCAACCATCATGCCGCGTCCTTGTAGTGCACTGACTAATGAAGAACACAAAGGCCTTTTACACCAGGAAGAAAAGTGATACCAGCTGAAAAAAGCAACACATTTTGATTGTGACAAATGTGGTAAAAAAAAAAAAGGCATTAAAACAGATTTTCCTAAAAAATATAAAATGTCAATTTGAACAATTAAAATATTTCTCTAACAACACAAAGACATGCAAACACACATGAATAACAAATGATGATCCAACAGAGTTAATACAGGAGATTAGGCACGAGGAGGAAATGCACAGCTCTTGGATGGCAAATCTTCAAATCCTTCTTCTTAGTGCATCTTTCCAGTAACCTGTATTACAAAAACAATGTTATAGCTTTGAGAGAAAGAACCTTTTGTTTGCCTTCTTTTGACAGAGGACTAATAATGTGATGATGAGGTGACGTTTTTATTTGACTTCTTTATTGGCAATGGGCTCAGAAAGTAAAGAGAACACTGCACTGTCATAATACTGTACATAAGGGCAATGATGAGCAAGTTCTACCTAGTCCTATCCCATAAAAATGGAGTACTCCCTCTTCCTTTTTCATGTCTCATCAATTTCAACTTTTTTTCCAACTTGTGTTCATAAAATTGCCACTTCACTCTTGTAAAACTATGATTGCTACAGGTCTTATCCCATTAAACTAAAAACTTTACTTTTTAAGGACCACATCTTAGTTACAATAAACACAGCACCCACCTGGGAGATGTCCACACCGGTGAGCTTCTCCACGGCGCTGGGCAGCCTGGTCATGATCTCCAGCACTTCTCCAGCCAGTTTAGCGGCTCCCACCTCTGAGCCGCCGCTGGAGATCATGGTGACCTTCTGAGCAGAACACAGGGGTTTGCTGATCTCCTCTGCCATCTACGGAAAAGAATCAGCAGTGTTAGATCAGTTGAGAGCTGGGAAAGTTCACATTTAATTGTTTACATTGTTTTCAGTTACATAACATTGCATTGTTTTTCTTTATTTGTGTAGTAGAATTCAGGTGTTGTCTTTGTGAATATATACGTCATATGGAAATGACACTGACCAGTGGCAGTTTCTCCAGCAGCAGGTCCACCATGGCTCCCTCCTTGTACTGGTTGAAGGCCTCGGCTTTCTTCGCCATCTGCTCGGCCTCAGCGCGGCCCTTAGCCTCCAGCGCAAAAGCCTCAGCCTCTCCCTTCATCTACATTCACAGTACACAAACACACAATGCTTATTTGAAACAAAAGAATGAACAGAGGAGAAATTCATTCATAGTAATGGAATACATTTGGGAAAGTTATTCAAGAGGAAATAAGCAGAAGCGGAACTCACTCTGATGGACTCGGCTTCGGCCTCAGCCTCCATGATGAGCTGCAGACTGTAGGAAGAGAGGCAGAATACAGGTTATGCTTTAAAAATGTCGCTTCATTTTATAGATCACCCACAGGATCACCCATCAAATTTAAAAGGCTACACAGGGACCACAAAAATATGAAATGCATTTAATGAATAATTTAATTCAAGTTAGATGTGACCTGACTCTGCTAAAGCAAATATAGAAAAATGAATTAATGTTAGACATCAGCAATTTCATGGACACATAATGTGACATGAAAAGGAAGCATCCAAAGCATTGACAAACTAGCTAAACAACATTGTGAAAAGGGTCAATGAAATTTTGAATCATCTCTCACCGCATAGCCTCAGCCAGTTTCTCCAGTTTGTATTTCTCAGCGTCAGCAGGCTTCTTGATTCTCGCTTCCAGCTCCTTCTCCTTACGGGTGATCTCCTGCTCCTGGAGCATGATCTGCTGCGTGCGCTCCACCACCTGCACCTGCATCTTCTCCTCCTCGATGCGCTGCTTGGTCTTTGCCACCTGTTCACGCACATTACAGCAAAAATTACTCTAAAACCCATTTGATATTGGAGCTTTGAAAACAGTCTCAGTTTAAGCAATTAGAATCAAAGTCATTCTTGAGTTGTGCATACTAAGCTTGTAAAGGGTGATATAACGAGATTCATATCATTTCAACTTGTTTGGAATTACGCTTTAACCGTTTTTGAAACAACAAAGCAACAAAGTAAATATTTAATTAGTGAGTAAAATTGCCTTTAACTGGCTTTACATTGTACCTGGAGCTGATATGCCATCTCTGACTCCGCCTTCTTGGTGTTGACCTCTACATCATAGACTGCCTTCTTCAGCTCGTAGTCTCTCTGGGCTTTAGCCATCTCAATCTCATTCTTGTACTGAGCGGACACCTTCTCCTGCATGGCATGGGCTTCCTGTACACAAAAGAATTGTAATAAGAAGTTTGACTGGATATTGGTGTCACGGTAGGTTTTACTCCTTGGAAACATGGTTGAAAGCCTTTTAGATAAAGCAATGAACAAAATGGCCTCGAAAACAGGACAGTAAAGGCAAACTTTACCCTCATGACAGCATCTCTTTTGTACTGGGCCTCTCCGATCCTGGCATCCTTCTGGACCTGGGCAGTTCTGGCTTTACCAAGAGAGTGGAGGTAGTCCTAGCCAAACACAGTAAAAACTGTTATAGCAATGTTGACTAGTTTTAAAGAACACTATGCTGCATTTTCACCACCATAGCCCCAGACCAAGCTGCAAAATAAAAAGGTACAAACACATCAAAAGATCGACAGTCTACTGTGCTTATTGTGTTTGAATAATTAAACAAGATGCAACAAACAACATTTACACGTTGAAAATGCATATAATTAAAGGTTTAGATATGGGATCAGCAAAGCTAGTCTCATCTGTAGTGAATACTGGACTCTTCGTCATAACAGGAAAGCCAGACCACTTATGGTTCAGAAAGAGTCATGGGACTAAATCAATAACAATCAACTGAGTGCATTTCCATTTCTCAATAAAATGCCTCACTGAGCTGACAGCTTTCTGCTTAATTTACAACATTTTCATCTATGTATAATTGTAATATGTTATTCATTATTATTCATGTGTGCATAATTATTTAACTGGGGGGGACAGACACAAGATCTTGTTCTCAACGTATTCCTTGTTAGTATCACTTTCTTTAAACTCACAGAAATCAAAACCCTTCTTGCTGTGAGGCGCTGTTACCAACTGCAACACCACTGTGCCACACAAGTTTATAGAAAGGCTTTTATTACGAAGACCAGGGCATATTTTTGTACCTGGTCATCGTGGACATCCTTCAGAGTGTAGCTGACGACTCCGATTCCCATGTTCACCAGGTCGGACGAGGCCACCTTAAACACCTGCTCAGAGAACTTCTTACGGTCCTGGTAAATTTCCTGCACAAACGGGCTTTGATTAGAGACGGGAGCAGTGACATTAAAAAGAAAGACAAAGCGCAACAGTGACAATATGTTGAGGTGAACTATTTGAGAGAAATCATTTTTTTATGGACTGGGTACCACCTGCTTCGGCTTTTGGACAGAGAAAAGGAGTGGCTGGCCAGGCTGCATTTCCCCGTGTAATGAGATAGAGCTGTATGACATCACCCACCTCCACGGTCAGATGAGCGATGATGGCTCTCTGATGACCCTCCAGCGTTTCCAGGGCGATCTGCGCAACCTCCCCTTCAGACTTGCCCATGAACATCTGACATGCTGTGGCCAACATCTCCTTGTTCTGTCCCTGGATTTTAACCTGAAAAACCACAGCGACCACATTTTAAGCGAAGCTAAACTAATTATAATAGTGCTGTTTGTGATTTTGTAATTGCCTCATGTTAAGGCCTGCAATGTGTGTTGTGAGAAAAACACTCTACAATAGTTACAATAATTAGTAAACCCTTTTTTATTTAACATATCTCTCTTATGTCATCTCTTGTTTTATTGAATCAAAAATATCAAACTTAATATTGTTTCTTTTGCTGCATGTCATGTCATAAACACTTGAGAATTCATAGTATTTTTTGACAGCAGGATAGAATTAAACAACATATTTTTGCCATCACAACACCAAAGGTTAAAATGTATCAGCCTGATATTGTGACATCTATAGTTTATTTTATTTTATTTATTTGACAGGGACATGTACAGGAGCATTAATCAGCAGATGAAAAGATGCTTTGTACCAGACTTTAGCTCTTGGAGCTAATTTCCATCTGCAGTCCCCGAGACAGACAATTACAAAACACTACAAAAAGCATAAAAAATACAGTTCATAATATTTACAGACAGTATTTACATTTATATGCAATTTTAAAAAAAGTACATTTTATTAAAAGGAAAACTTGTTCCTCTATAGTCTATACCCACCCCTACCATTCTCAGATGTCAAATTTAGTTGTTGCTGTTGTTGTTTTCTTTAATGCTGACATGTTTGATTTCCCAGAAAATGTTGTTTCACACCCAGGCAAAATCGTTGTAAGTCTTTGCATAATTTTAGTGCAGTTGGAAGTTTGTTCCATTCAGAGATAGTTTTAAAAGAAAATGCCGATTGTCCTAAAGCTGTTTTTAATACTATGATATCTCCGCTTTGACAATAAGAGTAATCACCTGAGCAATACCAGTGACAGATATGGGGACGCCGTGACGGGTGTAGACTTTGTCACTTTTCACATTCAGAGTCAGGGTGTTTAAAGTTATTCTGGGGGGGGAAAAAACACAAGAAAGTGTAAAACAATAGCTCAGCCATTATTTACTGAGAAGGCTACTGGTATTTAGGTCACCTCTGAATCTGTTGAATGCATGGCAAGACAAACACTCTTCCTCCAGCTATCATTAATGGAGGAGACCGGCCAAAGCCTGATAATTAAAAACAGGGGACGATTAGGAATATCAAGACCAAACACAGCTGCAAAACAGTTTACAGTGAATGGGAGTACAACGTTATTCATTAATCGGACTTAAGTAAACTGACACATCCTGCCGATGGAAATTTCCCAGGATGATGTTGCAACAAACAATCTGTAGTTGCTCATTTAAACAAAAAAATGACATGATGCTTGAACTGTACACTATAATTATACAAGATTTAACAATGACAAACAAACTAAATCTTCATTGGATAGAAACTGTACAGGTTTTAACTTACCAGACACAACCATAGCTTCATTTGGTCCACAAGTGTAAAACATTTTGCTTCCTTAGCAGAGGCTGAAAAGTAGTAGAGTAGCTAGGTAAACAAAGGGGTTTTAGTGAGCAGGCTGGCACATGACTGTGTCAATCACAAAACAGGATTATTTAAAGATCTCGTAGTATTGTGGGTGGGGGGGGGCACCTCCCTCCTCCTACTACTAGTATGTGGGACACACTTTGACATACTGGACACGGATTGTGCTGCAAACAACACGGCGACTGACAAGCCCACACTGACCATTGGTTTTATCTCAGCCTTTCTCACGCAACACATACGGGACACATAACCGAAATAATCACTAAGACACCTGCATTGTGCCAGCTAAAAAATAAAAACACTGCAGCTAACTAGCACGATTAAGGTTAGCTAAAGAGTAACGTTAGAGCGCCGCCGTTATGGAAGAAGTCTCTGTTTTCGCCACATTTACCAACTTCAAACAGCTCGCGGAGGAACGATTACATTTAGTTTTGATGTAACTTACCGATATGTGTGGGAAAAAGCAGGGGAATATGGTCGTTATCGAAAGGATTTCTGTTGCTACGTGCGGGGTCGTTTCCCGTCAGAAGAATGATAAAAATGTCTGTTTAGGGAAGCGCTGTTTGACCACGCCCATCCACCTCAACGTATGCGGGTGGACGGCGACACCTAGCGGCATCTGAGGGCATTAAAAGCAAAAAGTTACTATAGATTGGACCGAGTTTAAAAATGTTAAAATATATATATATATATATATATATATATATATATATATATATATATATATATATATATATATATATATATATATATATATATATATATATATATTTTTTTTTTTTATATATATATATATATATATATTGTGTTTATTCTGACATGCTAATTGTGTAGCTGTAATATGAAATGTATGGCACAATAAAGTAACAAAACAAAAACAAAAATTGAATTAGAATTAAAAAAAAAAAAGTAGTAATAATAATACAACATTTTCTTTCAAAAACATAGAGCCAGAGACACCAAATGGATCAATTCATTCACTAATAATTTATTACTTACTCTACTTACTCTGATTTGGGAGAGGAAACACAGCAACAACATAGAATGGCTCACAAGATTCTAACAACGATACAATACAAGATTCCTCCAACAATTTAAACAAATCGTATTTTTTATTGGTATTGATTGACTTATATCTCCACCACTAAAGCCTCTCTTGAGAGCACGTCCCTCCTCCGGGCTCTGGGCAGCAAAAGCAGCCAGCACAACCGCCTGAGCCAATCCCAGAAGGAGGCAGCTGGGTTGGGGTCTGTCCACGCCCCCTCGCCGGGTCCTGGATCCGCTCCAGCAATATAAAGCTATTGTCCAACACTCACACACAGACAGCTCTGCCTCCGTGGTCTGCTCCTCGCGTCGGAGACGGTTTTATTCATACACTCCTGTTAAACTTTCGTTTTGAACCATGAGGGAAATTGTGCATATCCAGGCCGGTCAGTGCGGTAACCAGATTGGTGCCAAGGTAAGATAAAGAAATTGGCAAGAATGTGCGTAAATATAGCCTAATTTTCATTTAAAAGTCGCATGATTTATTATTCGGGGCCTAAAAGTTGATTAAAACTCAATTTTCTGTACTTTAAAAAGCTCTTTCTTTTGTGGGTATAACAAAATGTTGCAGATTTTACTTGTGTAGTACTGCAGTAGTAGTGGGTGGGAGTCGAAAGGTCTTGGCTTTTTTCACCAAAACGTTATTATAATGGGCCTTTGCAGTTTCATTTGTGCATTACTTGGGTGTGTCTGTGTCTGCTATGGTACTGAAAACCCTAAAACAGAGGCAACATCATCATGATCCCATTCTCCACTTGTTACAGCTCTCACTGCACTTCTGTTCTTTGTCTACCCTACCAGCCAAATTCAACAGTTTTTTTTCCAGACAATGGAAAGAAGCTGCTTGCGTGGAAGCCTCAGTTATTCCCCCCAAATGGCTGATTGATCAATATATCGATTTTATTTTTTTTCTAAGTTATGCGGCTGTTGTTACTGCATGCTGTGTTTAATACATCTGGAGGCAGAAACAGCACTGGCAGAGGAGGAGAGCAGGGTGTGGCAGGGATGGGATAATTGGCCAAGCAAGGTGCTTCAGAATTCACCTTATATTCTTGTGTTTCCTCAGTATATTTTTGACAATTTGACCCACTGAACTCGACCAAAAACCCAACCCCAAAAACGTGTTTGCTTGCACATGAGTAATTCTCATTTCTTGGTTTTTAGAGCAGATCATTTTCTAAACATGGTGTAGCACCCACAGCCCTACTGGGTGGTTATTGTTCTTGGAAAACGACTTGGAACAACAGCCCATGCATTCAGTTACAGGATTTATCATTAGGTCTGTGCTCTACTGCCTTTGTAATCACTGGCTTTCCTCCCCCTAACCAAATTAGGGCTTGGGTGTGGAAGAAGGGGAGGACACAGCTGATGCTCGGTGGATGAAGTCACTGCTATCGACTTGATTGAATATGCAATTACTTCAGGCAAAAAGGGCCACTTGTGTTCAGTGACACTTTTTCACCAAGGGTTGCCATAGTCAACCACTCTTATGGTAATTTATGCAGATTTTTATATCAGACCTTTTGTGGCTCACTCTAACACTGCTTCACTCTTTCGGGCAGCCTGGTGTTGATGCAGTTGTAGTTTGAATATCCAATACTCGTGGCCCAGATGTGGCGCATTGGGTTTCATTGCCCTTAGGACTCATCATTGACTGGACTGTGGATATGATCGACACAATTGGGGAGGGCCGGTCCAGCATGGTCATGAAATGGGTCAGGGTGTGGCCTTTGCCTGACCAGTCTTTTCACAACTAATATCATTCATATTGTCTTTAAAATTGTAGTAAAATGTTATATCTTATGTGCTTATTCCCAGTGTCTACAATACTGAGTTTTCCAGGTCACTTGTTTCATATTGGTGGTTCAATTTGATGCCATGATTCCACTCCACTGTGCTGTACTGCTCTTTTAATGCAGCTGGCTTATCCAGATTACTCCAAATCCGACGTTTGCTGGAGTTGGCAGAATGTCTGAGGTGCTGAGACAAAACTGTGTCGAGTTCAGAGTCATTGAAGTGCTGCCTCAATGTGCATTCTCTGAGACAGACAGACAGATATGCTTACACTCATAATATACAGCTGCATGGCTATGTGGAAAACACAAGGATTGAACCAGAATGTACACACATGCACAACTAGGAAAGTCTTAAAACTGAACTGTATTATACAATTGAAAGTAAGATGATATACTGAAATGGTGGAAAGCCCCAGTTCTCTGTCTAGATTCCAGAGAATGCAAGCACACTGCTGTTTTTGTCATATTGAGGTCGTCACTATACCGCGTCTAATGGATGCATGTTTATGGAGTGTCATGTGAAATTTTCCCCTCTGTCTGCAGTTCTGGGAAGTGATCAGCGATGAGCACGGCATTGATCCCACAGGAACATACCACGGAGATTGCGATTTGCAGCTGGACCGGATCAGTGTCTACTACAATGAGGCCTCAGGTTTGCTTCTTAATACAATAAAAGCAAACCAATTAATGATGTGTTTTTTTGTTGTTGTTTTTTTTACAGTGCACTGATAAACAAAGCTAATCAATTGAGATGAGGGCATAGATTTGCTGCCTCTTTTTTTATTTTCATTTTTTTATGTCCCTTTAAACTTCTTGTATTGTATCCTCTCATGACTGATTGCTTCCATGTGATCCAGTCCATACGTTACATTCCTACGCTCCCAAATGCATTACTTTTATGAGTTGTGGGTCATTACTAAGTTGGTCTGCTTTCTCTCCTCTTTCTCTCACTTTGGTTCTATTTATGGTGAAGGAGGCAAATATGTGCCCCGTGCCATTCTGGTCGACCTGGAGCCTGGCACTATGGACTCCGTGAGGTCCGGACCATTCGGGCAGATCTTCCGACCCGACAACTTTGTGTTTGGTAAGACACTTTAAGATAAGATAAGATGGTACTTTATTGATCTCACAGATGGAGAAATTGCATACTGTTCTAAATCTCAGAGTAGTAATCTGCTATGTTATGCTTTTTGAAGAAGTTTTACTTGTAGTTTTATCTTTTTTTAATTAGTAATTAGATAATATATGGTCAGCGAGAGATCATAACATAATATGGAAGTTACTGTCCACCAAATTGCAGCACTTATGACACAGTGTTAAATTCACCCCCATTTAATTACTCCCTCACTCCGTTTCAAGCCAACTATCATCCTGTCTAATAGGGCCTAAGGGTTAAAAAAGTAATTAAAAGTCTTCCCATTATGAAAATTAAAAATTTGTGCTGACAAAAGGCAACATGAGAGAAGATAAAGTTTATTTCTTGTACCATATTTGTTTAACCTCTTATTTATCCAGCAAAGTCCCTCTGAGATTACGAATCTCTTTTTCAGGGGAGTCTTGGCCCCAGAGGGGAACCTATTGCACATGTTTTAGTGGTAGGGGAAACCGTAGTACCCGGAGGAAACCTACATAGACACGAGGAGAACATGCAAACTCCACACAGAAAGGCCCCGTCCAGGTGGGAATCGAACGTGGGACTTTCTAGCTGTGAAGCTACCGTGCCGTCTGATCAAGACTTGTACATAAATTAGATGCTAGTATAGCCTAAAAGTTAGTTCGTACTTGAGTTTTATTACTTAATCACTTCCTTTTCCTTCTATTCTCAAATGATTCTAAGTAACTTTTACTTGACTGTTATATTCTCTCCACCTCTGCTTGAAATTAATGCTTTTTCGTTGTTGTACTGTAGATCTCTTATGCCACTCTTCCCACAGGCCAGAGTGGTGCTGGTAACAACTGGGCCAAGGGTCACTACACGGAAGGGGCCGAGTTGGTGGATTCGGTTTTAGACGTTGTTCGTAAAGAGTCAGAAAGCTGCGATTGCCTGCAGGGTTTCCAGCTGACCCATTCGCTCGGTGGTGGGACCGGGTCAGGAATGGGGACCCTGCTCATCAGTAAAATCCGTGAAGAGTATCCGGACCGTATCATGAACACATTCAGCGTGGTGCCTTCCCCCAAGGTAACAAGCAGCATGACTCCGTGCTTGTTATTGTTATTCTTATAGTTGGCTTGAAGGAGATCGTAAAAGTACAGTAAGACCCTTGTGAGCTTGGACTAGATCTCAATGTAAGTTAAATGCGTGTAAATTTCAATGTTTGGTGATGATTCAGTCAATTCTTGATGTCACTTGGGTTGATTTGTAATGCCCACTTTTTAACTACTTGTTGTTTCACATGTAAATATCTGGAATTGTCAGCAGAATAATATAAAACACTAGATGGAGTCTTGTTGAAAAAGATGGAAAAGGTTCATCATGAGGTGAAAAGTTCAAATTTTTTATCTACTTTTTTTCCGTCTTGCCAATATGTGGCAGATAGAGAGAAGACTCAAGTGACTATATATATTTTTTTTAAAGGACACTATCCACAGAATCATTGATCAAAATACTATTCTTCAAGCCTTGCAAATACATGATGCAGCATGATATTTTTTTCATTGTAATTTTAGTTCTTTTTGCCTGAAGTCCGATCATGAGACTGATCAGATCTCTTCTGTCTTGTGGTTATTCCGCAGGTATCGGACACAGTGGTGGAGCCGTACAATGCCACTCTGTCCGTCCACCAGCTCGTCGAAAACACAGACGAAACCTACTGCATCGATAATGAAGCTTTGTATGACATCTGCTTCCGCACACTCAAACTCACCACCCCCACATACGGAGACCTGAACCACCTCGTCTCTGCAACAATGAGCGGGGTCACCACATGCCTGCGTTTCCCCGGGCAACTGAACGCCGACCTCCGCAAACTGGCCGTCAACATGGTGCCTTTCCCTCGCCTGCACTTTTTTATGCCCGGTTTCGCCCCCTTGACAAGCAGGGGAAGCCAGCAGTACCGTGCGCTCACCGTGCCTGAACTCACCCAGCAAGTTTTCGATGCCAAAAACATGATGGCGGCCTGCGATCCGCGCCACGGACGGTACCTGACCGTGGCCGCAGTCTTCCGCGGGCGCATGTCCATGAAGGAGGTCGACGAGCAGATGCTCAACGTGCAAAACAAAAACAGCAGCTACTTTGTTGAATGGATCCCCAATAATGTGAAGACCGCCGTGTGCGACATCCCCCCGCGAGGTCTCAAAATGGCGGTCACCTTCATCGGCAACAGCACAGCCATCCAGGAGCTCTTCAAGCGCATCTCTGAGCAGTTTACCGCTATGTTCAGGCGCAAGGCTTTCCTCCACTGGTACACAGGAGAAGGCATGGATGAGATGGAGTTCACTGAGGCAGAGAGCAACATGAACGACCTGGTGTCTGAGTATCAGCAGTACCAGGAAGCCACAGCGGAGGAAGAGGGCGAATTTGATGAAGAAGCTGAAGACGATGCCTAAAAGAATGTGAAGTTAATGTTATGTCCTAGTGAACATCGAGATATTAGTAACCGTAACCAATCAACAAGCCTAATGCAGTCCTGAGGTTCTACACAGTTCATTACAAAATCTGTACCTGTCTTAATTGCCAAATAAAATCCAAACTAAAACTAATGCTGTTGCTTTTGTCTTCACTGCTTTTATTCTTCATTTCTTAAATACCCAGTTCATGAAAAGCTATTGAGTGAGGTTGCATCAGTTTCAAAAGGGTGCCAATAAGAAAAAGGTTAACTGTGCAACTGAAACTGCACTATTGGACAAGAGTCATGCATACTAGTATAGAACTGAATATAGACCATATTCATGTCCTTTAGTCTTGGCCTCTTTCCCTAAAAAACACACGATTTGTTCTGAGAGGCCAAAATGTAAAATTTGAAAGCCAACATAGACCTGTGCTTCAAGGAATTTATTTTAACATCTTTATCAGGAAACATTGAATTTATTTATTGCCCCACAGTTTGTTATTACTAAAACTAGTCCTATTTTGACACAAAGTGGTCAACTCTGCCTTTGAAAATACAAGTAAATAAAGTTATAAAATGTTAACACTGCACACTGTTGTTGTGTCCTTGGGCAAGACACGTCACCCTACTTGCCTCCAGTGTCTGTGTGCATTGGTGTATGAATGAAAGTGTGAATGGGTGACTGGTTCCTTATTGTAAAGCGCTTTGGGCCTGATAAAGGTAGAAAAATGCAATATAGGTTAGGTTTATTTATCATTTACATAATGTACCTTAAAAAAATAAATAAAAATAATAATAATAACAATAAAAATAGTGCATTTTAAAGGTGCATTAGGAAAAAAAGGAAAATTGATATTTGTGTGCATTTGACCTTGTAGTGACCGAGTGGCTTTATGAGTGGTCAGCATGGCCTTTACTTTTGATCACAGTGGTCTCTACAACTTCCAAGATGAATTGTTTTGTAGGTTTTCTGGTGAGTGGGTCCATCCACTGAGGAAAACCATCCAAACAAATGATCCTGGAGTGTCCTTAGAGACCCCAGTGATGGAAAGTAAAGGCACCAAGCTGACCACTTATACAGCCGCTGGGTCACTACAAGGTCAAATACACACAAATATCAAGTTTTTTTTTTTCAGATAAAAAATTGCGTAATGCACCTTTAACGTCAATCATTAGGTGTGTTTGAGATGAGCCAGACGGACGCAGTTTTGACAGCCGACTGCAGACGCACGGTGCATGCCGGTTAGATTTCTGTCCGACTTGCTCCAGACGGGCTCTGATGTCACGGGCACGTGGGGCACGGAAAGATCGTGAGACCCCAACGAGAGCAGCCGACTTGATCAGCCGCTGCATCTCTCCAGAGGCAACTGCAGGGGCTCCACGGCCGCGTGCATGACGGGAAAACGCCCACCTGTCCGCGGCTCACGCTCAGGTGATTGGATACGAGTCTGCTGTGATCAGAAACGTGCTCCTCGCCCCCTCCCCTCTCCTCTTTAGATCTGAACAAATAAACTATGACTGAAACTATTAAAGTTATGCATCGCCCCCTAAAATAGAGCTCATGTCTGATGCTCTTACAGAACAAACTAATTATTTAAAAGGACGTATTTTATCTCACAAACTTGAACAAACAAACAAATGGGAAAGTTTTCTCTGAAGAAGAATGATGTCTCTGGAGTAAAGGAAACAGAGCAGGAGGTGAAGGACTTTTATTTAGGATAAACTTTAAATGAACGCGATATCTGAACGAGACGCTGCGTGATCTGAGGCCACTCTCGCTCTTCTCTGCATGTGGAGCGGTCGGATTGAATTCAGACTTTTTTTCTCCGCCCCCGTTGCGCCGGCTACTCTCGCCGACCATCCAGGCGAGCCACAACGGCATCTCAAACACACCTAATAGGTGTGTTTGAGATGCCGTTGCGGCTCGCCTGGATGATCGGTGAGAGTAGCCGGCGCAACGGGGGCGGAGAAAAAAAGTCTGAAGCCAATCCGACCCTCCACATGCAGAGAACAACGAGAGTGGCCTCAGATCACGCAGCGTCTCGTTCAGATATCGCGTTCATTTAAAGTTTATCCTAAATAAAAGTCATTCACCTCCTGCTCTGTTTCCTTTACTCCAGAGACATCATTCTTCATCAGAGGAAACTTTCCCATTCGTTTGTTTGTTCAAGTTTGTGAGATAAAATACGTCCTTTTAAATCATTAGTTGTTCTGAAAATAATCAAACATGAGCTCTATTGTAGGGGCGATGCATAACTTTAATAGTTTCAGTCATAGTTTATTTGTTTAGATCTAAAGAGGAGAGGGGAGGGGGCGAGGAGCACGTTTCTGATCACAGCAGACTCGTATCCAATCACCTGCGCGTGAGCCGCGGACAGGTGGGCGTTTTCCCGTCATGCACGGGGCCGTGGAGCCCCTGCAGTTGCCTCCGGAGAGATGCAGCGGCTGATCAAGTCGGCTGCTCTCGTTGGGGTCTCACGATCTTTCCGTGCCCCACGTGCCCGTGACATCAGAGCCCGTCTGGAGCAAGTCGGACAGAAATCTAACCGGCATGCACCGTGCGTCTGCAGTCGGCTGTCAAAACTGCGTCCGTCTGGCTCATCTCAAACACACCTATTATCTTTGGCGCGCAAAAATGTAGCAACAAAATCTTGTTATATTATATCCAATGGGAGCGTGGTTCCAGTGACTGACAGATGGTTTGGCCAATCACACGCCTGTTTGTGACAATGACGCACCATCTGGGGGCGTCTCCAGCTCCATCCAGGATATACTTTTTTGTTTTCCTCTCCGAGCCAGGCGAAGCATGAGGTTAGTGTTAAACTTTCAGTCATAGAAGATCAAATATGTACATGCAATACAATCAGCATGCAGCAACGCCGTGTAATACGGAATATTGTTGGATCTGTCGTAAAATCGAGGCAGTTTTCTCCCGTTAACATGCTAACACTGACAGTCACTCGTGCTAGTGAGTTTGATTTTGACCAACGGGCCTTATTTACTTAAAGTGCATTTGATAGCAAGTAAATCAATGTTGTTGCTGACATTGAGCACTTTCTATGCTTTAAGTTACGTTGTGGTGCTGAAAGTGAAATCTTTGTTCGGGTCCTGCATGCAAAGCATATTAAAATGATGCAGTAGCTTTCTTTCTTTGGGCACTTCCCACATTTCCTTATGTTCTAATAGTTATTATATAAATGCGTAGTAAAGCATCAGCGATTGGCCATAAACAGTTAAGTTGGTGTGTGACGTTTGCTTCTTGATGTCACTCACTCCAAAGGGGATACTTGCCTGGACAAGTCTTGCACAACGAACGATAGATAAATGCTTTATGTATGGACCGTAGTAGTAGCCAGTGCCTGCACTACAACTACACTTGACCACAGCCATGTTTCTTGCTTGATTCTAGAAGACTTCATTTGTGAAAGATGATGGATGCAACACAAATGATCTGTGACTCCATCCTGGAGTCCGATGAAGAGGAGCATGAAGAGGAGAATGATGACAGAGGTGACCCCCTGGGCAAACTGTGCATCTTAAAAAATGAACACATCCCAGAACAAGGTGAGTGGAGAGATGAAAGCGCACATATTATTTCTTTTTTTGCTATTTGTTATCAGGAAATACAACAGACGAAATATGAAATTACCATGTTAAAGGGTTCAAAACCTTTTTCACAAAATTGAATGGTGGATAATATTGCTCCTTTAACACATTGAGTGCTAACAACAAAAATCCGTTTTTGCTTTTTTAGTTTTTTTAATTACGAAATTAGACACTCTAATACACCTTATGTGTGGTTTTAGTAGCTCTGTGATGAACAGTGAATAAATGACGATCAAAAACTTGAAGAAGAGTCAGGATCTGGACATATTATATATCTGATGGGGCTTGGTGTTGCGTAGCGAACAGCTGTAAACCCGACACTTCTCTCTCAGTCTCTAGAGCGCGTTTGACAAAGCAGAGCGGCTCCCCATGTACAGATCGAAACAGTTGAGATTTTAACATTTCTGAGTTTTTAAATGGTCAAAATCGGTCCAAGGACGGCTGAGAAACATCCGGTTTGAATCTTCAATCCGAGAACCAGGCTGTTGAAATGCACACATGATGATGAGCGATCGATAATGCGCAGTGTTTCAAAACATGTCAACAATGTTGTCGTTGAAAATTGACTTGAGACGAATATATTTAGGCATTTGCCTCTTCCCATAACGTTAGTGTCCGTCCAGAGAGGAAAGAGGAGGAGAGAGTTGGAAAGAGGAGTTTATCAGAAAGGAGAGTCTTTGATAAAAGACTAAGATTATCTCAGAATCTAGAAAAAAATCGATGATTATGATCAAAACTTGCCTCTGTTTAGCTTAGGATTTCTTAGGAACCGAGGTATGCAGAAATAAACTGTTTTTACCTACGGAGAGCTTAGATTCTCGTCTTTCAAACGAGCCATAGCATGTGTCCATAGCTATAAAACAGAATACGCTGTGGTGCTACAAATATCATGAAAAATGGTCTGGATTGTTGGCACTCTACAGCTAAATCCCCAAAACAGCGTGGCACTCAATGTGTTAATTATTATGATGTAACAAGTCAGTAAAACCAAATAAATAACTAGTCCTTTATTTCTACTATGTATCTGTGTTTTGTATATTACCCAATTATTACGCTAACACATTCCTTTATTTACATCACAGAATGTTTTCTCTACCTGGGAGACAATGTTTTGGGCCGTGACCCCAACACCTGCTCGCTGCCCTTACTTTCACCATCCGTGTCCAAGCGGCACGCCACCATCTCCCTTTCTTTGTACCGAAGAAAAGGCAGCAAGGATGAAGTAGAGGCACTCCTTTGGGATCTAGGAAGCATGAATGGGACTTGCAAAGGCCGCTTAAAACTGACTCCAAATGTCCGCTATGCCCTCAGCGAAGGAGACAGTCTAATGGTGGCAGACATTCCTTGTAAATATAAAAAATGTATTGCTGAGGTGGAGATAAGGACTTGTGTGAATAACAACCAAAGTACAAAAGTGCCTGATGCCTTGAGAGAAAATTCCGGCAACTCAAACACAGGGGAAACAAAAAGCGCAGATTCAGGGGTCACCCAAGGGACACCTGCCAGGACGAGTGGACTGACATTTGAACAAACTCCAACGCAGCAACAACACGGCTCTCTGGTGCCAGACTCTGAGTCGGACTCTGATGAAGAGAAATCCAGAGCTGGAGACAGACGGCGTAAAGCTATTGGTATGTGTGAATTAAACAGCGCTGCAATTATTAAAGCTGAGCAATACTGCATAGCAAAAAAAGACAAAAGTGGTTTCACATCTACTCTTTGCCATAAAATAAATGACTCATAATAGAAAATGGGCGCCTATTTGGGCCCTTCTGGTCCGGGGGCTGGGGCAACTTACTGCCTATATACTGTATGTAAGAGTTAAAATGAAGTGATGCATGCGGATGGGGAAACAATTATGACTGCCTAGATGTCAACGTTCTCTTAACCTCTTAACCCCTGCTTTCACCAAGTGCATTTTCTCTAATCTTCGGATCAGCTTTACCCAAACCTAAAAGGTTATAATAATAATAATAATAATAATGCATTGGTTTTATATAGCGCTTTTCTGGACACTCAAAGACGCTTTACATTGCACATTCGTTCACTCCATACTCGGTGGTGGTAAGCTACTATTGTAGCCACTGCTGCCCTGGGGTAGACTGATGGAAGCGAGGCAACCAGTCTGCGCCATCAGCCCCTCTGACCACCACCACTCACTCACACACGCACTACATTCGCTAGGTTTCCTGGTGTTACTAAACGATCTCCCATTCAAGTCCTGCCAGGCCCTTCCCTGCTTAGCTTCCAAGGTCTGATGGGATTGGGCAAAGCAAAGGCGATATGGTTACCGCCTGTGGGCCAGTGTTACGCCTCATTTGAAAGCTAAGACCTACAAAACTGATCTAGACGGATTTTTTTTCCTTACATTGCTGGCATATTGTCACTTTTGTGACATTTTTGTCACATTTTTGCCACATTTTGTCACTTTTTTATCACTTTTTTGCCATTTTTATGTGGTTCTTTAGTGGCTTTTTTGCTGCTTTTTTATAAAAATTTTTGTCACTTTTTTTGTCACTTTTTTGTTGCATTATCGCAACTTTTCTGTGGCTTTTTTGTTGCGTTTTCGTCTCATTTCTGTCACTATTTTGAGGCTTTTTTCTAGACGCTTTTAAGATGCTTTCAGATTTGGGTAAAGCCAGACTGGAGAAAATGTGCTCGGTTCGGGTGGGGGTTAAGACGTTAAAGTGCAAGATTAAATGACCTGCTCTGAGGTCAGAACTGGAGGACACTGATGCAATCGAAAACTCGGAATATGGTGTTCCGAAGAACAGCCCAAAAGGAAAATCCATACATGTTTAACAATTTATTTTTAGCGACTATGTCCTCTATTCTGATGCTGTATTTATCCACACATCACAAATTCTTTGTCAAATAGACAGTACAGCACTTTGGGATATATTTTGATGTCTGAAACCAAACTGTTGAGGTACAAAACCTGTAAACTAATGTTAAGTGCTTTTCTATCAGTACCTACGAATACTTTGGGGACCTATTTTTAGCATGGTGTAGGCTGAGCTTCCCCTTTTAGGCAGTGGAATGGCCCTTAGAGACCACACAGTCTGACTACTTTCATCCTAAGCTTTAATATACTTGCTTTCTTTCTTTCAGTAAGTGATTCTGACTCCTACAAATCCAGCCCAAGGTGTTCCACATTTACGAGTCCGCCAAACAAAGTTGTCCCTGAGAGGTAATTGATCAGGAATGACGTTTTTTACTGAAGATTGTATTGTTGCTTTCTCGTTCTCTCATCTAAATTGTCTTGTTTTGTTGTTGCTGATTTGCAGTGAAGATGAAAGCCCCATCACTCCATCGTCTTCATATAAAAATAGGACACAGCAAGTCAGCTTCAATCCGGAGGAGAGTGATGTTGATATCCACAGACAGGAGCGGAAAAAAGCGTCAGCGCTCGAGATTGTGGACGACAGTGAAGAGGAGACGGGAAATGATGAAGCAGCTATGGTTAATAACAGTAGTGCACAACCCGAGCTTGCAAAGATGGAGTCCAACGCTTGTCCTGCGGCTAACATTGTGTCTCAATTCAATCTGGACAGTGACACAGATGTGGAGGAAGAAGAGGCAAAGCTAACAATGGCTGCTCCTCCTGTGTTGTCAAATAATGCACCCAAATTTCACATGGACAGTGACACAGATGTTGAAGATGATGAAACCGACAAACCCCTGATTTTATCTGATGGCATTCCCAAAGATTCCCAAGTCATTCCCGTTGTCCAGCCCAAAGGCATCAGTATGGACAGTGACACTGATGTGGAGGAAGAGGGGGAAAAGCTAGCCATTGCTGCTTCTTCTCTTACATCAAATAACGGAATTTCAAACAATGCTCAGGCTTCAAACGGACCTGAATTTAACATGGACAGTGATACGGATGTTGAAGATGAAGATGTGCCTTCTGTCGCTCCTGCAAAACCCATTGGACAACAAACCGCAAACTCCACAGTGGCCAGTGAACCAGTCAATCCAAATGACTTTAACTTAGATAGCGATACAGATGTCGAGGAGGGGGAAACTGATCTTAATAGTGCCGTCGCTAATGCTGAAGATGGGGAAACGCCTTCACGAGTAGATGCAAGGCCAATTGTGTCCAAACCGGCTGCCCCTTCGAGTCTCCACTTTGACAGTGACACGGATGATGAAGGGATACTAGGTGCTGCGGTCAGTAAACCACCATTGGAGGACGAGAAACCTGATTTGGAGATTTTGTCCAACAGTGACACAGATGTTGAAGATGATTCTCCGGAAATCCAACCCTCAATCTTCTCTAAAACAAAAGTAGCGGAGCCTCAGACAGATGGTGATGCAGTTTCTGATGTGAGTAAGTCCATTTGTGGCCACTGTGATGGAGATAGACCTGCAACTGTGACTGTGGACAGTGATACCGATGCAGAGGAGGCTGAGGTTGAGGATAAAGGGGACAATGAGAAGCCCGTCCTGCAGAGAGAGATAACACCTGTGATACAAGGTGCCTTACAGCAGATGTGCTCTACTCCCATACAGCAGTCGGGTAAGGGAATCACAACATAGACCAGGGGAAGGCAACTTCAGACCCAGGGGCCAATGTAACCTCTGGCCCTCAAGATGATTTTGAAGATGATATTAATTATATTACACTAATCAGTGATCAAATGCCTGTTAAAGTACTCTAAAAGTGAGAGAAATACCGTTTATTCTGTCAAAATTTCCAAACGGAACACCCCATTAGGTCACGCATACAACGCTGACATTTGTAGAAAGTGGTGCTTTACTTTGAGCTAAAAAAGAAAATCGGCCCTCCACCAAGCAAACTTGCCTACCCCTGACATAGACAGTCAATACCAACTTTTAAAATACGCACTCTCGATAAGATCTGGAAATTACTGTTGTATTTTTCTTTAACTTAAAAACACACTCCCAGTTGAATGCTCTATAGTGAACTCTGTTTTAGTTAATCAGTACAGTGAATGTATGTATTAACTAGCTATTGTTTCATAGTGTGTAATTTTATGTGAACTTCAAAGTGGGTGGTTTTTACACATTTAACCAATACTTGCATAAAATGATAATACTTTTTATTGCAGAGGGAAACGTGGAGGAAATGGAGACACAGGCCTTTCTAAGTCCATCCCTTTCATCTTATAGATGTAAGAGATAGTTTAGATACATTTATATATAGTTGTTTTTTTGAGTGGAGTTGGGCAATTACATTTATTCACAGCTTTCAAGCCAATTAATTGAAAATTAATTTGTCTGTCTTGTTTAGGCGCGGTAGCTGCTAGAAAGCCTGGTACGTTTTCCTCTGGCCTGGACTGTCAAGACGAGGACTTTGCTGTAGCGGAGACACAATCCTTTATTCTCAATGACAGATGCCACGACGGCCCCCCCGAAGAAAACCCTAACATCTCATCTGACCTCGAGTCCTCAGCGAATGAGAAGGACGTGTCTAATATCGACAGGGGGCATTTCCAGCTTGAGCTTTCTGACAGCAGCGTCCTTCGAGCCCAAGCTCTAGCCATGGAGAGCACCCAGGCTTTTGTCAATATGAATCTAGAAGAAACACAGCCCTATGCAGACGCTATTATCTCTGATGCAAGAGAGGGACCAGTAGATATAGCCTTACAAGCAACACAGGCTTATAGTCCCCAGCCATCCAGCGATGAGGAGGAAGAGGGGGATGAAGATCAAAATGCAGGTAGAAATGTCACAATGTCAAATTGACTGTTTAAAGGATTTTATGTGTGTGAGAAGAAATCTAAATGAATCAATGTAACTCTTTGCTGCCCCTGGAGGGCTTGGGTTATGGTTTCACCAAGAGCATAAAAAACAATTAAAAAACAGGAACACCCTCCAGAATACAGAGCTTATATGGAGTGAATGAAAATGGTCCCCCGTAAAGCGCTATGAGACCAAGGCACTAGAAAACTACATTTTCTTTTCCCATTCCTTTCAATTTTACATTTGTAAAGCCAAAAACTAAAGACGGGGAAAAATCTCTCACACAGTGTATACTTGCAACACCAGTGTTCTTTATTTAATGCAACGTTTCAGTGTTCTTCATCAGGCTAAACATTTGTGAAGCAAAATATAACAGTTGAGAACTTTTCAGATTATACTTACACCAACTAATCTTTTTGTTCCTATCTACAGGAAAGGTCGACCAATCTGTGGCACAGTCAAGTCTTGAGAGAGGGGCGGATCGTAAGGAAGCAACACAACCAGTTGATTTTATATCTGAAGCTCCAACTCAGCCCATGTGCTTCGACCAAGACAGCGACAGCGAGGACTCTGCCCCAGTTTTTAGGAAAGGAAAGGCAAAACAAATTGAAGAGCAGGAGACCCAACCGCTTGCAAGTGTAGCAATGGCTGAAACACAGCCCATGGAGATGATGGAAGATGGTGCAAGCAATGAAGAAGAGGAGACGCAACCAAATTCAGATCTAGCTGAGGCTCAAACGCTACCTTTGGAAATGATGGAGGATCTAGCCAGTGAAGAAGCAAAGCAACTTCAACTTGAGGAAGAAGCAACACAGGCTGTAGAAATTCCCTTGGATGAAGACAGCACTGAGGAAGATTTTGTTCACTTTAGAAGGAGCAAAGTGAAGCGCCTTGAACCAGTGGAGGACACTCAACCATCTCAGGAGCTAACCGTGGCTCCGACTCAACCTCTTCCTGCGTCAGAGACGGACGAAAGTGCCGGAGAAGATTCAACCAAAGTTGTGAGAAAAAGGCAAACGAGAAAACAAAAGACGTCTGCTGATTCTGAACTTTCTGTAGCACCAACTCAGCCTGTCGTTTTGAGCGAGGGCGTGGCGAGT
The DNA here is from genome assembly GCF_951799975.1 of Gobius niger. Lineage (NCBI taxonomy): Eukaryota > Metazoa > Chordata > Actinopteri > Gobiiformes > Gobiidae > Gobius > Gobius niger. Next base: position 10,409,544 of record NC_136859.1, on the reverse strand, counting down.
GACGAAGAGGAGGAAGTGATTCCACGTCCCAGGAAAAGAAAAGCCAGAAAACTTGAAGACACCCAGTCGCTCACAAATTCTCAAGAAGATGCAAAAGAGGGGCAGAGTCGAGATGAGGTGAGCGATGTTAGCGCGAGGCCAAGGAGAGGCGGCGCAAGATCTGTAAAGGAAAAGCAAGAAACGGCAGAAGAAGTCAGTGCAGGACCTCAGAAGAGACAGACCAGAGGAAAAAGTAAAGCGACACCGGGTTCTAAGGGCAGAAGAGGGAAAGCCAAGGTTGAGCAGGAAGATGAGAGCGACACAGAAGAAACAAAAACGAACAGTAAAGATGTAGAGGAGGGTCAACAAGTGAAGCAACAAGATAAAGAAATGGCGGCTAAACGTCTAAAGGAAGAAGAGGAGAGAAAAAGAGAGCAGAAGGAAAAGGAAGAAATGGAAAGACTTGAGAAAGAAAGAATTGAAAAAGAAAGGGAAGAACTTGCTGCTAAAGAGCAAAAAGAAAAGGAGGAGAGAGAGAGGGAAGAGAAGGAGAAAAGAGAAAAAGAGGAAAAGGAGAGACTTGAGAAAGAAAGGATTCAAAAGGAAAAGAAAGAATTAGCTGATAAACGTAAAAAAGAAAAAGAAGAGAAGAAGCAAAAAGAGATAGCGGAGAAAAGGGAGAAAGAAGAACAAGAACTAAAACAAAGGGAAGAGAGAGAAAGATTGGAAGTAGCCAAAAAAGCAGAGGAAGAACTCCAGAGACAGGAGCAGGAGCGAAAGGATCAAGAGCAGAAAGCACGACTCGAGATGGAGGAAAGATTAGAAAAAGAGAAACAAGAAGAGCAGAACAAGACCCAAGAGGAAGCCACGCGAAGAGGCAGGAGAGCAGCCAGGGGAACCACCGCCGCTCCCGACTCCTCCGCCACAGCTGTCGACGATGGAGGCCCAGCGAAGAGGACCAGATCCCGCTCCAACTCTTCAAACTCCGTGGGCTCCGAGATATCCGTGTCAAGCTCACAGACGAGTCGAGGGAGGGGCAGGGGGAGAGGAGGGGCGCGAAAGACTGGTGAAGTGCACGCTGAGAAAACGCCGGCTAGAGGCAGGAGGAGAACCGTGGCAACTGCAGAAGCGTCCGCTCAGTCGATTACCGGGACGCTTTCGAGATCCAGTTCGAACACCTCTCTCAATTCCGAGGTGTCGCGCGGCAGTGTGAGCGCCCAGGGTCGAGGGAGAGGAGGGAGGCAGAGGGGAAGAGGCAGAAGGTCTGAAAGTGAAGCTGTTAACAATCCGGTCTCCAGCCAGAAAGCACCACAACGAGGAAGAAAGAGCGCGAGGATTTGCTCTCAAAATGATAAGGAAGATGAAGCAGATAAGACCGAGCCCTCTGTGTCCACAAGAGGGCAGGGTGGAGCTAAAGACGGGTCAACGAAATGCACACCTGAGAAAGATGAGAAGGAGACTAGTAAGGAAGAAGCATCCACTAGTAGAAGGGGAGGGAGAAAGAGACCAGCAGAGACGGATGCCAAAAACGAATCGGAAACAAAAACACAGGAAGAAAATGACGTGGATTCGAGTATTACAAGAAAGACTGGAACTAGAAATACCCCGGCAAGGAAGAGCAGGAAAGCAGAAGTACCAGAAGACGATGCCACTCCATGTGAGAAGCCAAAAGGCAGGGGCCGAGCATCAGCTGTCCAGAGGAAGAAAAGTGAAGAGCAGGGGGACAACAGCTCCATGGAACAGGAGGCAAATCCCAAAGGGCAAGAGGTGATTGAATAAACCGGCGATTAGATTGGAGTACATTAAAGGGGATACAGAAATTAGATTTATGTTAAGCAAAGTAACTGTGTGAAGCTTGTGCATAGCATTTACAGGCCGAGGGGGTTCTCTATCCATTAGCTTTTTCACAGTAATGCAGAGTCAGCGTTAGAGATGGCTATTGACCTCCAGATGGAGCACTCTGGTAAATTTGCTGATTTAGATCACAGGTCTATACAATTTAAAGTAAATCAATACGTGTAAGTTGACCCTTTACGTAACCCATTACAAAAATAACCAGCAAATATATTGAACTATGAATCCTGTTCTATGAATTGTTGAACGCCTCAAATGTAACGCCATGTACAACTCACTTCAGATATACTAATAATTATAATAGAAAAAATAACACTCAAGATAACTATTACATACTGTACATTAGTTTGATGAAACCAGATAAGCTTTATTTAAGCCTTACATTTTGGTATAGAAATACCAATTAAGGTCTCATTTTCAGGTAGTTGAAAAGCAAAGAAGGAAAATTAAGATTCACCATATGTAGTCCGTACTCTGGGACCTACTACCAGACCAGAGCCAGCAGATCTCATAGGCCTACATTTGTATCATTAGTCGACAATAGAATTAACATAAACAATACGGTCATCATTGATTTATTGCACCTGATCATTTCCAATATAGCACTATTTTTTTTTTAAAGAAGATGAAATGTGTTTTATTTACATTATGCTTTTGTAAACAACTAGTATTAATGAATGTGAACTCTTGAACTGTCAAGTAAAGTTTAATAGTATTCTGAGATATTACTTTGTCACACCTCTAATCAACATTTTGTCATGTAATGTTGCTAAAAGCATTCCACTCGCTGAGATATTCCATCTTTTCTTCCCTTGTCCATTAGCCGCCCCAGACGCCGAGGAGCAGCGTTTCCCGTAAGCGACATTCGGTTGATTCAGAGTCAGATCCTTTGGCTAAGACCCCTCGCTCCTCCAGTGCATCTCCAAGCACCGTGGGTCGATCCAGAACTCCAAGTCGATCTTACAAGGTATTAACATAACTGTATTTATTTTGTCAATCAATAAGAAAAGTACTAGAACATGTAGGACTGGGCACACATCTTTATTTAGGTTTTTGCTTTATATATTTACAGCATATTGTTTATTATTGCACCTGATGAATGATTTGCTTTAACTGCTTGTGTGTCTTTCCTATTGCCAGGTGCTTTTCACTGGTGTTGTGGATGAAACTGGGGAGAAAGTGCTGTGCCGTTTAGGAGGGAGCTTAGCCAAAGACGTGGCCGACATGAACTGTTTAGTGACTGACAAAGTACGGAGGACGGTCAAATTCCTGTGTGCTGTGGCTAAAGGGATCCCCATTGTAACTACTCAGTGGCTGGAGAAGGTGTGTTGTAGTTCCAACTATTACCATCTTCATTTTTTGTTCTATAATCTATATCCCTTAATGCAATAAAGTGTTTTCAAATGTTTTGTTTCAGAGTGGAAAGGCCGGGACCTTTTTGGCTCCTAGTGGTTATTTGGTTAAAGATCGTGAGCAGGAGAACAAGTTTAATTTCAACCTGCATGAATCTCTGAGAGTTGCCAGTGATCAACCTCTGCTACAGGTGTGTATGGTACCCATCTATATCTTAAAGCAGGGGCCCTGAATTAAAATTCACAGAGATTGAAAAAATTGACAAGCAAATTTGAAGTTACAGTTATATGGGGACAATTCTTTTTGTTTTAGCCTTTATTAAATCAAATCATAATTACTGTACTGCCTGTATTGCCTCCTAAATGCCTATATACAGTAGTTTCCCAATGTTGCGAATGCAGTGCTTGGTGTGTAGTACTGAGCAAAGAACTATACACTGAGTAGTGCCTGGGTTTAGTCCAGGTTTTTTAGGGTTTAGTCCAGGCTGTAGTTACCACCCTGCTGCAGAGAGAAGCTGAGAGACCCTCGGCTGAGTGGATTTATAGTCAGGTTCAGAGTTCAGATCCAAGGTTTGGGTCTGGACGGGTTGGTGTGTAGGTCCGGATCTGGACCAAGGTCCACCATCCCGTGACCTCTGTCTTAAAGGCTTTATTCCTGAGAACTTTGTTTGGTTTTCCATGAGCAAAGAATCAATGATCTAATCAATGGATTTTAATTTTGAGTTTATATTGGTTAACAACAGACAACTTGTCTTCTTAACAGGTGTTTTATGTTTGGTATTTATTTACTTTACACATTGTACCTCTCAGTATTATCTTTGTCTATTCAATTTTATCCACCAAGTGAAATCACTATTTTTGCTAAACTGATCTGTCCTCAGATCTTGAAGAGCACCAGTTTTTCCTGCCTACTTGTGGTGATCTAGCGAGTGCTCACAGATATCTTCTAGTTTATCTCTTCTTTTTTTTATTTTTATCTTTCAGGGTTATGAGATCCATGTCACAAGGTCTGTAAAACCAGAGCCAGTCCACATGAAAGACATCATTACCTCCAGTGGAGCTGTATTCCTGCCGAGAATGCCCTCCTCTAACAAGGTAGCACTGGTAACACTGTGGAGAGACTGGAGGTACTTGATTGTAACTGCCTGGTATTCATTTCAGCCCAAGACGGTGGTGATCTCCTGTGAAGAGGACTGGTCTCTGTGCGCTCCTGCTCTGTCCAGCTCTGTCCCAGTGGTTTGTGCGGAGTTCATCCTGGCTGGGATCCTGCAACAAAAAGTGGACTTGGAGACCCATAAGCTCAGTGGACCTGCTGCTGCACCGGGAGGGAGAGGCAGAGGCCGCAAGAAAAGTTAGACTCTGTTAAAGGATGAGTCGATCTCATGAGAAAGATTAGTTTAGTCAGTGACTGCTTACTTGTCATTTAGAATGTAATTTTACCGACATGTCCAATGTATAATATGCCTTTTTAATGCAAGTATATGACTAATGATACTTGGATGGCTGTAGAATGTGTGCATTTCGATCGAAAATGAAGGTTGTTTTTAGCTTTACAGCACAGTAATAACGCGGTATTGGAATGGAAATCGCTCATTAAGTAATAAGTAGTAAAAATGCATTTTGCAGCAATGTTTCCACAGTATCACCAAGGAAATGTCAGGTTTTCTGGTTATTTAAATGGTCGTTTTAAATACTAATGGCCACATGTACGTATACAGCGCTTTTCTACCTCTGTTGGTACCACCTCTATGGCCAACCTATTACCATTTGTTTACCGTGCTGTAAAGTAAAGAACTACCCAAATTAAAATGGACTTGAGACGATCGATTTAAAATGTACTTATGCTGAAGAAGTTTTGGATAAACCCGGCTACGCCTTACAAAAGGATAACATTATGACCTAAGCTGTGACTATGCACTATATCCTTGTAGCTTTAACCTGCCTTCTTTACGTCTCCTCTCCACGGACAAATATTTAGACTGCTCAGTGTAAGTGCTCTCAATCAGTGCGCTGGCAGCTGACCATGAGATAGGGAGCTTGTATAAATCATGTCTCTGGGTAGGGCTGTGCGCTCACAACAGTTCCTTTAAATCCGTCAGAGTGATCGGTGTGTGTCTCCTGTTGCGCATAATACTGTAGTAATAATCATGAGATGGACCAATTCTCTGTGTATCCATTAGCCATCACAAAATCCATTAATGCTTCCAACCCATCCTTTTAGTTCTAAAGATGAGAAACAATATAGACACCTGGGTGCTTATGCTGCTCCCACATCACTGTGATTTAAGTGCCTGATGTGTTGCCATTTGTGGATTCAGATTTGATGTCCTCCTAATGTCCTTAATACACTGTCTGAGCAGTGGCAGCTTTTAATTTTTGACTGTGCTCTACTGTGCGTCCCTAAATGCTGTTTCCAGAACTCACTGTACCTTTAAGATGTGCCTGTTTTCATTAAAACAGAATGCTTGCTTGCAGAGCTTGACACGCTCAAGTCAATAAATAGTCAGTGGTTCTCTAACATTTAGATAGTTGATCTTCCAAGTACCACCAGGCCTAGGTAAAGATCAAATCAGGACTAAAACCTTTTCAGATCAGGACTAACTCGAAACTAAGTGAAAACCACGTCTAAATCAAGAAAAAGAACATTATATTAAAAGCATTACAAAAGCATAAACGAAATTATCTCGAATCCAAATAAATAAGGTTGCAGGTGAGTGCTCCCTGAAGAATCACCAGTGTGTCACACTACAGTCTGAGAACTGCCCTGGCTTGAAAGCAGTGTGGATCTTAAAGGGCAAATATTCTGCTAACCTCGATTTTTCTATAACTCATGTACTTGGTAGGTTAGGTGTTGGACATTTCGCCGCTTATCCAAGAGGTTTAATGAGCAGCACTGACCATCTTTGTTTGGCAGCAGCAAGTATTTGCTACCAGTACAGTAGGAGGGATTTAGCTTGTAATGATAGCGCCCATCTTTGTTACAAGTCAGGTCTTCGGAGAGACACTAAGAAGTAAATATGCATGAAAAAAGACATGCTTTAGTCTGTTTGGGTTTTCAACATTAAACACACAACGTTGAATGAATGCTTGTTGTTTATTCTAGTTATTGTTTATTTAAATGTTACACAGTGTGGCTTTGAACTATACATGATATAGATTGGCAGTTCATGTTGTATTTACATGATGGCATGGTGGTGCATCGGTTAGCACTCGTGCCTCACAGCAAGAAGGCACATTAGCCCATGACTACAATCCGGTGTTCTGTGTTCATTAACATGCACTGTCACCACCAAATGTATGTACCTAAGAGTGACCAGTACTATTATAGGTTAATGATCCAATACTGTGCACAGAAATTCAGCCCTCTTTTTAGAACATATGAAGGCCTGGATTCTTCCGCTGCTGGTACAGGGGAGTAAAGTAAAAACAAAGCTGCTAGCTCTTGGCAAGGGGGGGAAATGGTATCAGAGGCAATTTGAGCACTGAAAGAATCATAATATATCTGGTTGATCTCATTATGACATCAACAGGTGGGGGGCAAGTGTTTTGAGCAAAGAACAGAGGGAATATGCCTCAAGATTGCCCACAAAACAGAACTCTATCTGAGAGCTTATAAAAAACAATTTTGCCTGTAATATTCCGAAGTGTCGCTTTAAACCAGACCGCAAGCTTCAGCGTAATGCAGGTATTAAAACAACAACATGGGTATCAGTTGTATTTGATGTACTAAATCGCGGCTTTTGCCACATTTCAGATTGGATGTTGTCCATCCTTTCCATTTAATATCGAGTGCTTTTGAGAGTGGAGTAGGCCAACACAAGTCTGCCCATCTTCCAAATGTTGAGGCTGGAGTCGTGAAGTGCTGCTCTTGAGGAGGGAGAGAGGAGAGGATAGGAGAGAGGAGAGGAGAGGAGAGGGAGGCGACTGCGCGCGAAGGAAGGCACGTTTTCCCCCCAACTCCAGCAGCATCGGCGCGTCTCCGCTGACCACAGCACGTCTCGGCGGACCGCACCTCGGAATCTAAAGGACAGAGACATAGAGGTATGTCCAAATGTTGTATTGTCAGGATATGGGTCGGTCCCACTCGTGCGTGACTCGTGGACGCATGCCCTGAATAGGTTTGGTGCACGACGGGTTAAATTCTGCAGTTTTTTGGTTGACGCGCTCTTTCCTCGGTCCTGGCCCGGAGGTGAGTGGATACATTGTGACTAATAACGACCGGTGCTGCTTTTAGTAATATATTCTCTTCTTTTAAGTGCAATATGTTCATAGCTTTCTAGATCTTTTCACAATCGGAGGCAGCGATCTGTCTGGAGCGCGCTGAATGTTGTTGGATAAAGCTAATTTTAGAGGCTAGACTTCTCGTGACTGAGCGAGAAAAAAAACGAACAGGTGTCCACAAATATGCGCAAAACGACGCGGGATGCAAGGCGAGCGAATGAGTGGATCGTTCGGCCTTTTTCGAGACAATGACGTTTTAATCATAGGTTAAAACCAGTAGATTTGTTTTTTGTTTTTTGGAGGGTCTACAAATTAAATTGTCAGCAACATACCCGATGCGTGACGTCATTGTCTGACATTGTATGGCAAGTTTATTTTATAGGCTATTCTTCAGCCGTGTAGATTACTTGTGGATTTAGGCCGGTTTATTAGTAGTTATGAGTTATCTTCACAGGCCTAGAAAAAAAAAAAAAGGAAAGGAAAAAGCATCGAAGTCAAGCATCCTCCCTAAAACACCAGAGGAATGGGAGCTCTGCCTCTCAACCTTCACCTGCCCTGTCTCGTCTGCGTCCCGTTTAACTGCACGGTCTCATTCAGTCGGGCGCTGAAGGTCGCCGTTGCATTACATGTGTGCCTATGTTAGTTCGTTCGAGTCTACTTTTATGAGTTTATCTTGGCACGATGAGCGTCATAGCGACACCCTGCGCCCCCAGCTCCTCCCAAATGACCACAGATTTTAATGCATCTAGGCGCAGGCGAGAGATGGTCTCATCCACAGAGCTCTGCAACAGTCCGTGATCACTATCCATCCGGGACTGTTTCCAGTGAGAATCTCAGTCATGGTGCTGTGGTGCTGATGCTTTGGCCAGGGCTTGAAATATTGAGGTGCATTTTGATTTCCTTTTTCTGATTTAGAATGAGTGTGGCCAGGGTTTGGGCCCAGTTTAGTCCAGGGTTTTTATGGAAGACACGCCACCTCCACCACAATAGAGTGTTGACAGATGTTCAATATGTTCTAGACACATTTCAGAGTGTCTCCACAGCAATGACGTTGTAATTTAATGATGCAATAACATCACAGCACTTTTGGCTCTCTCAAGTCAAGCATGTGTGTCTACTCCGGTGGGGCCACGCTGGTGATAAATGAAAGTCTGGGCGGACACCTGGTTTAGTCCCAGTATATTCCTGGTTAGTTTTACACTTGTACTGGTCTTTATGTAGTTTGTCCTGTTATCGTTTTAGTTCAGGTGGTTTAGATCAGTGTGTCTTAACATGTAATAATGCACTGATGCTAATGGTACTCTGCTGTTATAAACTTTATTAACTATTTAAAGGGGGGGTATTATGCAAAATCGACTTTTTCAAGCTTTACACCATGTTATTATGTCATTCCCTCATTAAAAACATGTCTGAAGTGTTGCCTTGGCACATTCACGTATTTTTGAGTAATCTTTAAAAACTCTGGCAGCCATCTTCGGGATAGGTTTGCCTGAGTCCTCCTAGGAACGCCCCCACCTCCTGGAGACGCCTCCAAGCTTTCGTCACCAATCAAGTAACCAGCCACTGCTCCTCAGCAGAACCCCCTCCCCACTGATGCCACAGACAGCGTGTGGAGGGGGCGTGTCGGAAAGGGTCAGAGGTTCTTAAAGAGACAGAGGCCTATTTCAAGCCATTCGCTACAGCCATTTTGAGAGAGCAATTTTAAACAAGGCAGTTATTTTAATTCACTGCATTTACAGACCAACAGAAGGTTTCGTCATCATTGTAGTGTGCTATAGACTGGTGCTATGTGAAAAAGCATAATACCCCCTCTTTAAGCTTAAGTCATATGTTAGTTGACTCATGTCCTGGTTTAGTTGAGTTGTTCTCATCTGGCCCAGCTTCAATCAGGGCCCACCTTCAACTCCAGAAGGCAAGCTGTGTCCAATTAAAAATGTTTATTTCAACTTATAATATATTTTTTTTATATATATAAAGTAATATCAAAATACTCACACACTTCTGCAGTTTTTCGCTTTGATCAGTGAGGCTGCCTATCAAAAATCATCCAACCTGGCAACCCACTGTAAATGGTCTTGTGAATCACGTTTGGGTCCTGGCCCACCAGTTCATTACCGCTGATCTATATTAATTCACCAAATTTAGCTCTGTTTCAGACCTTTATATGTCCAGCTTTAATCCCCTTCGAGCTTCTTTAGACCTGATTGTTGGAAAGTCAAATATTTAAGTGTTTTTTTGTGTTGCAACCTTTGAGAAGCATTTCTAGACCTTTCACAGTAAACATAAAAGAACACTGTAGTTTACCTCTTACATTTCTATGGTGTACATACACAGTCATGGTTTGATATGTGGATATACAGTGGGGAGCCAACATTCCTGTTCACACGTGTGCAGCTGTCTTTACTGTGTCCTTTTTTCCTGATGCTTCATGATTTATACATGCCCAGTGCTGTCACAGGCCGATGTGCGCTCATGTGGGGATAACAGGGCACAGTGTGTGTTTTTCTTTCGTATGCCCTCTCAAACGGAGGCTCTTCTCATGTCCTAATCTGAAGTTGAAATAAAAAGAGAAATGATTATATACGTTGAAGACACAGTGGTGGCTCTGTCGCCTCCGCTGCATCTGCTGTATTTGTAGGTGCTTCCACCAATTTAAATGCGCTGGACAAAGACCCGCCTGTTTTTCAAGAGCTGCTCGGGTTTTAAGTGAAATGGAGGCCCTTGAGTTGATATCTGATGCAAAGAAAATGCTTGGAAAGGAAACTGACTGAATGATTGAGAAAGTTAAAGATACTGTGTACAGTGCATTAGTGAGATTCGGCAAAGTGCTTTAAAGAGCGAAGGTGAAAGGCAAAGATGGAAATGGCTCTGGATGCCTTCTTGTGTCTGGGTTTCCCGCTGGTCAACCTGAGGCTCCCGCTAGATGCTTGTTCATTGCTCAAGGCGAGATGGGTCCCTGGATGCTGCTCCTAACCGGTGGAAAAACGCAGAGAGCACATTTCAAACAAATTCAACTTTCGAGCAGTGAGTGACAAATCTGTGACACTAGCAGATGGCTGTGTTTTACTGCTAGCACTTTCAAATCTTGTAGGACACGTTTTTTTTTCATTTTTTCATGGAGACTCTTCAGTGATGTGTCATGCTTAAGCAGTGGGTGTTGTAGAGCTGCTTTTTTTTGCCTCAAACGCAGGACTTTGAGAGTGAAATGGAGCGAATTGAGGACGGCTCCTTCAGAGACACCAGATTGGCCACAGTTTCTGCACTGCGCCCACGACTGTGACCAACAGATGGACACGGCTTACTGCTATTCAGCCAACCTGCGCCGTTTCAAAGCAATTAAGGGATGATTTATTTCACCGTTTTGTAGCATGCATTGGCCAGATACTGCAATGAGATCAGAGAGTTGCACATTTTTAAACTCTAAGCTTCATGTAGGAAAATTAAGCTACAACTACAGGCTCTTGTCCTGGTTTGTGTCGGCTCTCTGGGGGACAAAAGAAATGTCCACGACTAGAAGGAAATAATATGTATAGAGCTTGTAACCAGTCTGACATTTGACAACAAGAGCACTACTATAACCATGTTCAAACATCCATCTATGATCCATGATTTATTGCAAAAGAAGTGACAAAAGCCAAACAGAAAGCTGGCATGATATTACAGCTATTTTAGATGACTATGACACCGAATGCTGCTGTATTTTGTTTCAATTGCAGTAATAGTCTGTATGCCTCTTATGCTTTGTGCCTGCAGTGCTGTGAGAAACATGCAGCGCAGGCCTGGCTCAGTCTCGCACTCCGTCTAATGTGAGATCTTAATTAAATCCATTAGAAGCCGCAGTGAACAGATTCTGCGACTTCCTTCACGTTATTGCTGTACAAACAAAGCAGATGTGATCAACTCTGGCATCTGTGGTGTGATAATAAGCGACGTGTTACGATATTACACTTTTAATCTCCTCTACACATTCATTAGCGATAACGTGAATGGCAGGTGTTTCTTATGGGACTTTTAATGCCACCTCGCACTAATTCTTCAGCCTTTAATGTATCAGTCACTCAACCTAAAGTCTTAAAGCCACACTGTGAGATAGCGTATTCCAGATTAGAAGTTGCTATGTCTGCACTAGGGCTTGGCCATATCGTTCAAAGTTATACCTGTGTCATTTTTGGACCTAAGCGTAAATTGTAATACCGCTGTCGACGCAATATAATTTCACTTGAGTCAGGACAGAGATTGCAGCTAATGCTACACACTGTATACACTGACTGTGGAGACGAATGAAGCTGCTCTATTGCCTGAGTAGATCATCTTTGCAGCGAAAGGGCTCAGGCTTTGCGTCTTGGATGAAATCTGTCAAGTTGTAGTGTAGTCTACTAGTGATCTATGGCCCTAACAACGACAAAGAAAACCACTATGGAAAGTGGTTAAAGCTGTGGTGTCTTCATCTTGATTCCGGGTAAGAAGTGTTGGGTATTACAAGTTATTTTTTTCGGTAAGGAATATAATATATTCAGAGGAATATAATATATTACTTAAACAAAATGAGGACATATATTAGTCATTGCAATTCAAGTAACTCGAGTTACAAGTGCATTTAAATGGTTTGTAATGAAATGCCAAACCCCCCAAAATAAAATGCAGCACCAAATCAAGTTGGACACTGGCGTATAAAATCTGCAGTTGCGTGTAGCTAACGTTGTCAAAACAAAACACGATAGAATGGGGGAAAGCGATCAGAAAAGGAAATCTTTGACTGCACTTTTGCTCGGTGGTATTATTACTATATTCAGTTTATATTTTGCCAAAAGTTACTCATAAGTATATCAAAGCGCAACTCAGCTACATTTGTGACACAGTAACGTGTAATACAAACATATTACATTTTTAAAATGGTACCAATATAGAATATAGAAGATACTACCATTTTAAAGTAATTGCACAACACGGTGCCATATTGGAAATTCTCTGCAAATGCTCAATGGACGACACTCCAAATAGAGCTTTTTCAGTTGTTTTTATGAAGTAAATAGTAAATGGACTTAACTAATATAGCGCTTTTCTACCTTTTATCCGGCCCAAAGCGCTTTACAGTAAGGAGCCAGTCACCCATTCACACTCTCATTCATACACCAATATACGCAGACACCGGAGGCAAGGTGGGTGAAGTGTCTTGCCCAAGGACACAATGGCAGTGTGCATTTGTGGGAGCTGGGATTCGAACCCACGACCTTCCGATCACAAGACAACCCGCTCTTCCAACTGCACCCCGTCGCACTGTTAAGTTAATAGTTTGGGTTTGTAATTACTTTTTGTGTGAGAGACAGGGTTAAAGGTGCATTATGCAACATTTTATGTGGGGGGGAACATTTATATTTGTGCATATTTGACGTTTTCTTTACTTCACTTTCAATCATGGTGGTCTCTACAATGCTCCAGGACCAATTATGGACTGTCAGCAGTGAAAACCTCTGACCACTGGGATGGTAAGTAAAGGGTCAGGTCAGCTACAAGGTCAACTTCTCCATATAAAAAGTTACATAATGCACCTTCAAGCTTAGGGATGGAAAATAGAAAGACACCTGAAGACAAGCTCATCTAGGCGACCTCTCTTCTTCTGCGTGTGTGTGCGTAACTGCATGCTGTTGTTTGCGGTGGCACCAGCAGCAATGAAGACTGAAGGCTCATTCAAACTTCAAGAACAAGAAGTTCTTGTGTCTTGTGGAGTATGAATGAGCTTCAGGCGACGCAAAATGTCATGTTGCCGGCAAACATGTGTCGCAAATACTTTTTAGGTTATAGCAAAAAGCCAGTGCTCCTACTGATCAGCTGGACACCAACATCAAAATAGACCATGGAAGCGTAAATAAATAAAACCATGGAAACGAGTTGGTGAGGTGATGTCCCGCTCCAAACGAGTCAGGTCGAGGCGAGCTCAGTTTCTGTATTTATTGGGTTAAATGCGCAGTGTGGCTTTAACAACAACAAAAAAACTGAACACAAATGACAAGCTTAATACCAGTGGGACCCATTGAGGGCCACTAGTGGGCCCAACTAAAAACAAAACGCTAGTGCACACTTATGGCTGACTGTGCAGATAACACTTGTTTGCCATTAGTACATTATTGCCCTCTCGATTTTTCCATTCAAGGGCCATAGAAGACTTCCTTTATTTCCAGTTGTATAGGAATCTCCAAGCAATGCCACTTAATGGCATTTCGAGTGGCTTTGAGATCCTCGGCAGATATAATGTCTCTTAGGAAAGTTTTATGTGATTAGAGTATATGATAGTGAAATCGCATCAACAAAGTGAAAAAACACAAGTGGGGTAAGAGGAAAAGTCGGGCAAGTTCAAAAAGAGTTGAGCAGCTTGTTTGAGGTGCATGCGACCATAGTTTATTTTGTTAGGTTTACCTTTTTAGTTTTCATTTTGGACTAAGAGTACTCTACCGCAGACACATGTTTTGGCTTCTCACCACAGCTAGGTCTAGGCCCAGATGAAAAACGAGCTTTAAAAATGAAAAGAATAAATAATTAAAGATTGTACCATTACAAAATACTGTTTAGGCTACAGATGCAAATGTATTTGATACTGGCCAGTATATTAAGTAGCATCCTTCACCTGAAAATTCAGTATTTTCTCTTTTTCGTAATATGATGAGAGGTCGACTGATATGTTTTTTTCTCAGATGATGATTTTTGGGGATTTTTATTGGCTGATATGATAGTGATATTTTTTTAGACAATTTTTTCCAAATGTCTTGTCTATAATCCTGTGTATGATGGTAGATTCCATCACAGCAGATTCCAAGTCCGGCAGATTCCAAGTCCGGTAAGCAAAAATGTGCAACATGACATATCTGAAGTGTGCAGACTTGTGATCGATTTTCATTGGTTGTGGGTCATTTTAAAGGTCTTAACTGAACTCTTTCTAATGCAAAAAATGGGAAGTCTTTATCACTTCCGGGTCTGGAGATATCAGCGTTAGATCAGCCATTAGCCAATATTGTAAAATAGGAAAATATCGGCCCGATATATCGATCTACCTCTAGATAATTACAATATCAACTTGTCATCGAAATGACAGATAAACAATACATTTTTATTGTCAATATATATTGTCTCTATATTTATGTGCTTTTAATTGTCTTTTTTTCTGATGCTATATTTTATTTCTTTCCCTTGGTAGGTTGTATATTATTATATTTAATGTGTGTAGTGGGATGTTTAAAGATGAACTGCTTTTCAAATAAAGCTTTGCTGTCATTTTTAAGCTTGAGAGTTAATTTCTCTAGCATTTAAAGGTCTTCAATTACAGTTTGGCTCAGTATATCAAACTTCATATTCTGTCATCGTGACAGGCCTGTATGACAGAACAGTGCTATTTACTTGTGTAGTTTACTTTGGCTACTGGACGCCCCCCTCATGACATTGTAGGTTTAAATAATGCATGGTTTTCAGAGAGCTTGCGCCTGTAGATGATTTCACTCTTCATAGACGCCGCTGTGACATGGTTGACCTTGACTTGTTGTTATTGATGCAGCAGCGGCGGCGTCTGGCCGTGTGCACTGCAGGTGTCAGTGGGTTCCCTCTGGGCGTTAGGAAATGCACACAGCAGAAAGCCTATTCCTGTGGTCCTGTGATGTGCCGCAGCCTGTGAAGTCTGAACAAACACACAGGAAAACTGTTCAGTCGTCTGTCTGTGCCCCCTCTGTGCTGATGCTCATCCGGAGCATCCCAAATAAGAGGCTAGCGGCTTCTCTTTCCTTATTCAAGAATGCTCGAGCTTTAGGGTCAATTCATTATTGTATTGCAGAGAACACACTTATCTAATATAGAGCACTTGACAGGTTTTATGTTTTTCCCATTATTACTTCGTTTGATGGGATTATGCTGGGGTAAGTAGGCACTAATCAGTGAAGAAAAGACATGTTAAAAAAAAAGTAAACATAAAGAAAATAACACCGGAAGAGTTGAAAATCCATATTCCAAGGACAGAAGTGTTTTGTTCTTCTGCTAAATGATTTTGAGACAATATTTTTTACATTTCTGACATTGAATTTGATGCATATTTAATTGAAAACAGCTTATTGTATTGAAATTAAGCCTACTATCAACATACAGTTTCCAAACTAGCATCATGCTCATTACATTTTACAGAAGGAGGTCCCGAGTCGCATCCTGAAAAGTTTAGGAACCCTTGGTCGAACCCGTGATGCATGTTGTTTACTGTTCCTGTGTAAACATGAGCCTATTGAAATGCACTAGTGCCGGACTGGATGAAAATGTTTAATCGAGTTAATGATGGCCTTTGTAATTAATTATTAGCAATTACTCGTGTTTAAGCATCATTTATTTA
Source organism: Gobius niger (assembly GCF_951799975.1). Lineage (NCBI taxonomy): Eukaryota > Metazoa > Chordata > Actinopteri > Gobiiformes > Gobiidae > Gobius > Gobius niger. Next base: position 10,393,779 of record NC_136859.1, on the reverse strand, counting down.
GGATTTATATTTATTTTTAGAGGTGTATTTTAGGTGCTTCTTTGTTCCTACATTTGTACCTATTTTAAGTTGTGAGGCAATGGCAGTTTGATTCATTTTGTCAGTGTTGGAGCTATTTGTACTTTGTTTAATTTAGGCTTGAGTTTCATTATCGTCTTTTTTTTGTTGCTAAAGTTAATTTGCTTCATTTTGCCTTCATGCTTATTATTTTTTGTTCATTATTTCTGTTATTTACAGGAAAAAGAATCTAGAGATTTGGTGTTGAAAGATAAAACATCTTATTGCCAATGGATAATTCAGATTTTTCTGTATAATTTCAAAAAGATACTTTTAAATGTAAATGTTGTTTTGTCTGATGGTATGTCTCTGCTTGTTCCATTGCCATTATCATTTTTATCTAAGCGATGATGGTCATTTTTCCAGTGTTGTTTATTGGTCACAGGCAAAGACTAATTTGCATAAGTGGGTCAAGGTGGGACGGCAGGCCACGAGGGCATACAGTATGTTGGCTGCAGAAACGGTTGTCTGTATGCTTGCTGCAAAGTGTCAATAAACCACCTCACATGCATTATTCTGGAGTGGACATTGGTTAATTTTGGACATTTATGGACAAATAGCTAATCCCTGCAGAATGAGAGACATCGGGCATAAGACCTTGCCAAAATGTAAATCACAGAAGTCTTAAAGCCACATTCTAGTTGTCACTAAAAGAGCATTCCCTTTAGTAGCAAGTTAGTATTCGAACTCAAGCATTTAAGATAAGCCTATTTTCAATTATTATTTAGCCTCTCTAAATGACTGTTTATTGCATTATGTATTGATTTTGCAAATGTGTGTTTTTCTAGACTGAACCACCGCCAGGATGTGGACGACCATTGTGGCTGTGCTTAGTGCTCTCCTCTCAACAGGTGGAGTCCCCTTTCAATAATTGTTTGTATGATGCAAGACAAAATATGTATTTATGTTTTTCTTCTCCCCATTTACAGCCCTGTCTGTTCCTGTACAAAGTAAGTTGATATTTTTTCATCATATCTTCAGTTAAAGAGACTATACGGAGTTTAAAAATGTCAAAATGATGTATTTTCCTCCCCCTACATGTTCCAACAATGTCCTATGATGTAGAATGAGCTCAGACCTGTTCACCACAACTGCCTCTAAAATCCTGCACTGTCACTCAAAAAGGTGTTAATTCGGGCCTGAAGTACCGTCATGCATGAGCTTAATATAGAAGGTGCAGTGGCATGTATAACCTGAGGTGGCAGTAGAGAGTATAAAATGGCTAACTTGCATCTAGCCCCTTTAAACAGTAGTTGTGGGCGTTTTAACTATGCAAAATCATATTGTGACACTTGCAGGCCTATTCAACACTATTTAGAGATTGCTGTCGTAATTCAGTGCTTTTCTGTTGCATGTCATTAATAATTTATTATCCTGCATATTCCATCTATTTCCAGCACCCCAAGAGGAGACCATTAAATTGTTCCATGGGGAAGACTTCCACATTTTGCTGCGCTCTCTCAACGTGGAGGTAACTTTTAGAAACATATCGGCGCCCCGCTCTCAGGCCTCGGACGAGCCCCTGATGCGCGGGGGCAAAGCTGTGAGCGAGAGGGCGCAGCTGAACAGCCGCCTCAGCCACCTCATCATCGAGTCAGTGCAGGAGGCAGACGAGGGCCTGTACACCATCAAGGACCCGGAGAACCAAGACGACGTCAAAAAGATTAATTTGATAGTGCGAGGTATGTTGTCATGGCGCAGACGTAAGATAACATTAGATTTGATAATAAAGTAATTGCAGTTAAAGGCATTTTTTCTGATATACACTCTTAGAAGTTTAAACTAACACCAACATCATTAGACTAGACAAGGTCCTACAACCAAAGGCTGAGGAAAGCACTTCTTTTTGGTCCTCATTGCGGAAATACCACCCCCTAATGGCTGGGGACAACTCCAGAAGGTTTATTTTAATATGGGAACCGATGGGGACTTTACACGTGTCAAAAAACACACTCTCACTCTGTGTCCTTCCAATTCCCATATCTTTTAGGTTGAAGCCCCCCCTGTGCATGCTGTAGTCGGGCCGCGCCCCCCTAATACAAAATTGTGGCCTCCACAAATGAATCAAAACATGAAAATAAGTGCTAATAATAAGTAATAAGTTTTTATATCAAATGACGATATAATTTGCTGAGATTATATCACTTAAAGCCTGACTCTCTGACCAGGTAAAGCACTGCCCCCCCGCCCCCAAGCTGGGAACCACTGAACTAGAGGGCATCACTCCTCACTTAGCCTATCAGAGCCTGCATTTTCCCAATAGAGTTCACAGGACTTCAATGGGATTTCCTTCCAAGCAGCTGTTAAGTGACAGGGAGATCATATTGAAGACCACTCTGGAATAACAAGTGATCTTCTCATTAAATGGAGCACATTCTTGCATATTTTTAATGATAAATATACATTTTTCATTTTTTCATTATGACATTTTCAAGGAAGTTCAGCTTCCCTTGTTGTCAGTAAGGTGCTGGTGCTTTGGAAATGGAAGCAACTACTCTCATTTTTTATTGAAAAGTGGTTATAGCCATAGGCAGCTCCAACAGGGTTCCAGGAACGGACAAGTGGAAGAAAATGGATGGATGGATGGATGGATGGATGGATGGTTATAGGATCTGACAACTCAAAATATGAAGCTCATTCTGCTTTCTGTTTAGATGATCATCTCAAGAAACAAAACACACCATGCAAAGAACTTTTGCATTATGTTAAATGTTTTTGCTGTGGATGAATGGATTTGATTCAAACACATTCACATCATATCTGGAGAAAAACCTTCATACTTCACCTAATGTTGAGTGACATTTACAAATGAGCATTGGCTGTTTTCTCTCCAGTAATGTAGATTTAACATTTGGAAACAAAACCATATATTATTTTTAGTCATCTTAAAATGTAAAGCCATTTATCTGTTTTTGTGGTTGAAATTATAAAAGAATCCCACACATGCAACTATATACAACATAAACACTGTTGAAAAATCTAAATTTAAATGTTTATGCTATGCCACATTTCCATTGAAATCACTCTATGAAAGACTTCTTTCACCTGTAGAAACCACAACTCAAGGTCTAGATTGTTGTTTCAGACAGATGATGTAAAACAATTTAGACACAAAAGCCCTAAGTATAATGCAGGAGGCTTCACAGAGAGCTCTGAGTGTTGAAAGAGCTGTGAGTCTGAGGCTCTGTGATTAGACATAGTCGCGTCACACAGTGCTGATGGTGCAGAGCCGCTGTGCTGTGCGTGAAGTCTGTGCAGATAAAGGTGACTGCAGAGCCATATGGTGCTGAATCTGTGTGCTATCAGGAGGCTGTGTGCTGCCAAGCAATCGTTCTGCAGTTATGCTTGAAGGATTTGTCCTTAAATACAGCCAATTGAAGTTTAAGTTGTGTCCTTGGACAAAACTCTGCACCGACTATGCATTTGTGAAAGTGTTCAGGTCACTTTACTGGCCGTTTGTAGAAAACCGAAGCTCAAGGTGCATGGTAAACATATTTATTTGCGAAACATTTCACCCAATAAACAGACTTGGACACAGTTTAGACTAAATTAAAGGGATATTTCAGGATTTTGGACATAGGGCCTCATTTCCTAGTTACCCAGAGATATTTTTTTGTAGTTCTTATATTTGAAGAGTTTTGTGGCGCTAGGCTAGTGCAAGGCTAGCGTATTTCCATGGTATCAGCTAACCTGCTTTAAAAACAGTCTGACCCGCTCCACAGTGCACCTGAGGCTATCACTTATAACGGCAGACTAACCATGTAAATGTCTGTGTCGATAGAATAATTTTTGGAATAGAACTGACCTTGCATCACATGAATGATCGCATTTTGAGGGACTATTTTCTTGCAGATCACTAGCTTATACAACCACGAAGCTGATGCTGCTAAAATATAAGTTCTTTTAAATGCAAAATGGTTAAAATTATTTTACAGACATAGAACATATCGGTCGGCCTCTAATTGCAATTATTGTGACAGGCCAATATCTCAGCTTGAACTGGTTCTTGGAAGGTCAAATATTGTATGAAGTGGTGTGTATTGATAACCCGCTCAAAAAACAACATTGTGATTATTAGAAGCGCATTTGGTATTGTTGGCATTGTTTGTTTATGTTCAATGTTTTAATGTTTAGCTGCTCTTACCGTGTATAACCTTGAATGTTACACAACAATCTCCATCAATTGACAGGTCTCACAGAAAAGCTATTAATTGAGTTTACTTCCTGTTGTAGATTGTTCGAATGAGGAGTCGGTGAAGTACGGAGACAATTACCATATTCCTCTTCAGAGTATAACTCCTCCCATCACACTGGAGTACAGGCCCATCTCAGTGGAGGCCAACCTGACCAGCAAGTGAGTCCACACAATCGGTTACCTAGACATGTTGTACCAGCTTCATAAAAGTGACACATTTTGCTTTTAAACAACTCAAAACAAGATTATATTTTATCGTTTTAAAGCCAATAATTATCAGCGGATTATGAAGCCTGTATTTGCCTCTTAGACCGGCTCTGGTGTTAATGACCGCTGCCAAAGCGACTAGAGAAGGATATCAGGATCGGATCATCATCAATGAGAAGGACATCACGCTCAGGACTGTCACCGGGGCAGACGAGGGCAGCTACGCTGTCCGAGAGGCCAAAGGAAAGATCCTGTGGAAAATGTGTCTCAATGTAAGAGGTGAGAGTCAGATGGAGCACAACGATTTTTTGAAATTATTATTCTTTATTTGATATATAAAATTGTAATAAAAAACATGCTTGCAAACAAGGGGATGAGTCACAACTTAATTATTACATTTTATCAATTTCATGAACTAGCCTGCTAGTTCATGAAATTGATGTAATGCAATAATTAGAAGCACAGTGTTTTTTAAAATAATGACCGAGTTTTTATACCCAAGGAGGACAAAACTAATTTTGCAACAAAACAGTAGTAGTGTAGTGCCTTTAAAGGTACAGGCCACTGCTTGTCCATGATGAGATATGTTCTTACCTGAGCTTAGACGAGTTGATGCATAACTGTCTGATCTTTACGCGTGTGCTCAGTCACGCAAAAAGACCAAAGATGCCGTTAGCATTTAGCCTCTCCTCCTCCTCTCCTCTATGGGGCCAAACGGGGGTGAAGTTAGAAGCGACCAAGCTCTTCCACGTTTTCCCTAATTAAATACGGTTACGTGAGTAGTTACATGATCCAAGTATAGCTACACAAAATTAAACACGTCGATTTTCTAAGCGGATAAAAAGGGGCACTATATTGTGAGGCGTAATAACACCTTAGGAGCACTTAGACATCCAGACAGCCAGACAGGTATGCATCAACTCGTCTAAGCTCTGGTAAGAACATATCTCTGTGTATCTCAGCCTGTTCCTTTAAAGTTCATATGACGGCATATTCAGGTTCTTGGACACTTAAGCATTTGGATATTTCACATTATAACTTAAAGGTTTTATAGATTGGTTTTAAACAGAGCTTCTTATTGCATTTTTAGCACCATGGTTCTTTACAGGGGTGAGTTTATATGTTTCATATCTTGCTTCACAATACTGTCAATGTAATGCAAGCAACAACAACTAACTGATTAATTCACGATAAATAAATAAAAAGACTTTATAATGAAATGCTCTCCACACTAAGGTTTTTTAGCTACGATATCTGCTTTTACAATATACTGAAGGACAAAACAAATATGCAACTAGGAAAAAAAAAATCTGGTAGAGGGCAGTCAAAGTACTGTTGTGAAGGCAACTACTGTAAATGAGCATAATATCAGCAGATAAGCTTTTGAAATAAAGACTGAACATGTCGTGAAATGTGTTAATGAGAGAAATACAACTCCTGGTCAGATTTTGAGGAGGGAACAAAAGAAAAAAAGAGAACAAAGTCAGTGTTGCATAATGTGGGTCCTCAGATGGTTGACCTGTCTCTCCATTAGGACGCCGCCATTTACCCTTTTTAGTGATTATGTTCTTTCTCTCAGCCCTAATGTGTTTTTAAAGAGGCAGCTGTTAATGGGCTGAAGCATTTTAGACTCTTAAGTGTGATGTATGTTTTGTGTGTTTTTTGTTGTGTCTTCGCTTCAGAGCACCAGCACTTCCTGGAACTGCCGCTGGGGAAACGGATGAAGATCAACCTGATTCTGAACAACTCCCTGGTCCAGCTGCACTACACCCGCAGCTCTGACCCCGCCCCACGCACGCCCCACCTGCTGCTGGACAAGGGGAACTTCACCAGTGTACATGCCATTATCTTCTAACTAATGTCACTAAAGCACAGCGATGGCATCAGCATGAAATTAAACTTGCGACCAAATGTTGCACTGTCAATCAGTTTGGACCATTTTGCCTGAAAGCTTAGTTTTATCGCACGTTTGGGAGCTGTATTGTGACATCCCTCGACTTCGCTCACATTCGCCGTAGCTATAACTATTGACCTCTTTCAGAAGTGTATCTAACACTAACAGTAAGTGTGTCTAACAGTGTACCTTATGAATAATTTCACATGGGTAAAGGTTTACATAAGCTTCAGAGCATAACATTTACACCAAACTGTATTTTTAGAGGAAAGAAAATACCGCACAAAACCGTCCCCCATTTAATCAATGCCTTATATTTGTTGTTAATGAATTTGTGTATGTTTTGCAGGCTCAAACAGAGCTCGATTTTGAGGGCCGCATTTCTCTGGAAGGAAATGTGTTTATCTTGGACCAGATCAAGCCGTCGGACGCCGGAGAGTTCAAAGTTACTGATATCCTGGGGTTCACTGTGACCATCGTTCACCTTGAATTAAAACGTAAGCGTTATACGTTATAAAACTACCGCATAACGCGCACAGGGCTGACAAGTGAGATCAAGTGGAAGATGATATTCCGCTCTTGCGCTGCCAAAGTAAGATCACAATAATTACCCCTTAGTAACTCTATTTTCAAATGTATACATGCTTTTAGGAAAAAAAAAAAAAAGGTTAAAGTGATAGTCTGGAAGTCTAAATGTTTTACAAATTATATAAAATGCGCTAAATCGACCACCTGGTCTTACATTTTGATATTAAGTAAGTAATAATATAGTATATATATTCCATCCATCCATTTTCTTCCACTTGTCCGTTGCCGGGTCAGTTGTTGGAGGTGCCCAAATCACACTGCACCAGGCCCTTATGGCTCCTCCTGCATGTGGTGGGTCCACAGGAGGACGGCCTCATGATTCTAAGGCCTGTTGGTCTCTCATAAGGGGCGTCTGAACCGCTCATTGTCTGACCCATCACCTAGGACCTGTTTGCTATGGGAGACCCTACCAGGGGCACGAAGCCCCCGACAGCAGAGCTCCCAGGATCATTCGGGTGATCAAACCCCTCCACCGCGTTAAAGTCGCGGTTCCAGGAGGGATTGTAGTATATATATAGTAGTAGTAGTAGTAGTAGTAGTAGTAGTGTATATATATTATTTTTTGTAAAGTTCCTCCTTCCCGGATCTCAGCAACTACTCAGAGTCTAATCTCCTCCCGCGTTGACCAATGAGACGAGCTTTTCCTGTGAACCAGCCTGTCAGGTCCAATCAGGAGGGAAGGGGGAGGGGCTTGATCGTTTATTAAAATTCAGTTCCTGTTTTTCTCATTTTGCACACTAAGAAGGGCTTTCTGGTTAAAGAGGGAAGGAATTTGATTGTCAACCTTCAAATTTCACTCTCTCTCATCACTTTGCAAACTTACAGACTATCACTTTAATGTTTAACCTCTTAACCCGCACCTGAACCGAGCACATTTGTCTTTACCGAAATCTAAAAGCGTCTTGAAAAAAGTGTCAAAATAGCAACAAAAATTAGACGAAAACGAGGATGAAAAGGCAACAAGTGACAAAAATGGGACGAAAATGCTACAAAAAAAGCCACAAAAGAGATAAACAAAAGCGACAAAAAAGAGACGGAAACGCAACCAAAAAATACAACAAAAGAGATACAGAAAAGTGACAAAAATGTGACAAAAATGCAACAAAAATGCAATGAAAAATAGGATACGATAGGCGTTTAGATTTGGGTAAAGCTGAACTGGAGAAAATGCACTCAGTTGAGGCGGGGGTTAAGAGGTTAAAAGGTTTTAGCTTCTGAGTTACCAGTGCGACACAAGAGCCATATTAATCCTCAGCCTTTGTTATGTTTTTACTGGACATTCACCCTGCCCATTCACGTCCCTCTAAATCATTTACTCCACTGCCACTCTCCTCTTCACCGTCGTCTTTTCCAAACCTCTGTGCAGCCTTCAAACTGGAGAAGCTGTATGTGGCTATCATCGCACTGCTCGCTTTCGTGGTGTTCCTGCTTCTGGCCTGCCTCGTTTCGTGTCTGTTCAAAGTGAGGAAGAGGGCCAAGAGGAGCGCCGCTCTGGATAAGCTCGCCCATGAGGACGACGGGGAGGCCTTCCGACAGGTGAGACGTGCGGAAAGTGGCATTATCTTGACGCTGCCTTCATTTGAGATTTATTAAACAGAAACTTTAATGTACACCAGGAGTATTATCTAGCTTCCCAAAATGATAAACCTAGGAAATAGGCGATGGAAGGAATTTTTTTCAACGGTGGTTCTCAACTCTGAACACGGCGTGTCTTTGCAGAGTTCTATTTATTTCGGTAGTAGGAGAAAGCAGGGAGGGTTGGGCCGTTGGGAGCGTTGGGCCACTAAGTGTTATAGAGAAACTGAGAGTATATGGTCGTAGAGTGTGATGTCACTAACTGTTCATGGAAGCTTGACGGCAGCTGCCTGAAAGATCAGTAAACCAGAGTAAAAAAACTAAAACATACCAACTTTTGTAAACTTTTGCTTGTCAAGTGAAAGTTAGCTTTCACACTTTAGAACTTAACTTTAATTTCTCATAATTTCCAGGATGAATAGACATAATCTAAAGCCTTAATCAATTGGTGAAAACATCTAAAATGGCCGACTGGGGAGCCTTGGGCCACACAGAAGACATTGTCCCAAGCCTTTCTATTAGTGATTGTATCCGGCTCGAAGGACCAATATTAGAGATTGTAGGACTGTATTATAATCTGGAATTCGGACACAAAAGGGCAGTTTAGGAATTTTAATTATGCATTCATCTGTTAGAAAGTCTGTTACAAATATCTGGGGATGATTATACACATAACTGAGCAACTACTTTCATCTCAAACTCTGAGGAGTGACTGAAGAAGTGGTGGATGGTCTGTTATTGTGAATCTTCTGTTTTGCAAACCTAGACAAGGAAGACTTTATTAGAACTTATGAATCCAGAGATTGTTGTTCTCATGCTGTTCCCCTTTATCTGTAGGAGGTGCAATACTTTTAATTTAATTTATTCAGTTTCTGTTGAATATTAAAGTCTCTTGATTTACTGGTGTGGTGAGAGTGTACTTACTTACATGCCAAGATGTTTAAAGTCTTGGCAGCGAAGCTAAGAAATGTCTTATGTGGCCCAATCCTCCCCACTCTCCCCTAATCATGTGGCTAATAACCCCACAAAGCATGGTAAATGGTAAATGGTCTCAACTTATATAGCGCTTTTCCACCTACATTAGGCACTCAAAGCGCTTTACAGCAAGGATCCACTCACCCATTCATACTCTCATTCATACACCAATGTACGCAGACACTGCATATTTTCCAATCAAACTACAGAGAAAAAGCTCTTCCTGTATGATCATGCGATTCTCGTGATAGTCCTGACTCCCAGGTTAAGAACCCCTGCAATAGAGGACCAGGAGAGCCAGTGCAGATGTATTAAATCTAGGAGACAAGATAGAACAAGGCAATGACTCCGTAAGCATCGCATCCTCCACCATCTGAGCACAAACGCCATTAGTCCCCAGCTCAGTTTTAGCAGGAAAATTAGTCAGCTGCGTAATGTTACTCTCTGCTTTATTCAAGGTTGTTAAAAACATCGCCAAACTCAGCGAGGAATCCAAGCATTCTCAGGCGGACACCACGGAGAAATCGCAAAGCACCGAGGTGGACATTAAAGTAAGTCAGTGTCCGGCTTTTCACTGTTTTATCGGGAGGAAAAGAAAAGCACAAATCATGACTCAAATGTGTTTAATGTGGAAAAATAAAATACTGACAATGTGCAACAATGGTATAGTCTTGCAAACCATAGGCTGCTACACTGAGATTGAGGTGTGAAGTAATGAGTAGAAAAATACACCGCCTGACAAAAAAGCTGTCACAAAGAAAGGTCACACGCTTTAATGGACCGCCTTAAGCTTTGATTAAAGCACGCATTCGATGTGTCATTGTTTCAATAAGCTCCTGCAATGGCAAAAGATCCAGTGTTGTGTTCAGATGGGGTTAAGATCTGGAGTCTGTGGCCAGTCCATGTGTGAAAATGATCCACTCTTTCACAATGTGAGCCCGATGAATCCGGGCATTGTCATCTTGGAATATGCCTGCGCCCTCAGGGAAGAAGAAATCCATTGATGGAATATATACAGACGGCATCATGTCATACAAGGGGGCGTGGCCTAACAGAGGGGGAAGACAACCTCTCATGGAAATCACAATTTTTTAAAATTTTAGCAGTTTTCTGGCAGAATACAAACATATTTATCACACACAAAAAATGCATTTGTTGCTAACGCATATGTACCATTGACATAACATTAGCTTTCTGGTTAGCATTGTCCAATTTTTAAGTATTTATGGGCTGTTGAACCACTTTTCTCCTCTCCCAGACTCTGTATCTTTATTTAGTAGAAACATATATTCATAATTCAGCATTTGTTAATAGGAGAGTAATGGGAGAGAAATGGGAGAAAGTTCATTTTTTCCCCTCTATGTTGTCCCCCTCTGGATGTTTTGAACATGACCATATATGGCGGAGTCCAGAGACGCGGTCTGTATCTATATTGCCTGGAAAAATCTAGACCCACCACTGTACCAGCAATTGAGTCTGATAAGGTTCCGCATCGATTTCTACAGCAACATACGCAAGCAAACAGGAAACGGAGTAAAACAATCAGCGAACCTATGTATATGTATACAGTATGTACCTATGTATTGCATCTCATCCTCATTTTCTTGTGTCAGGGTCTGGAGGTGTCGTCCAAAGAGGTGGGCGGGGGGAACCTGGAGACGAGTGATTCTGGCGTGGGCTTCAACACTGCTCTGCCCCTGGACACTGACACGGACGCCGCGGACGCACTCCCGGACTCCGAAGCTGCCAGCATCACGGCCCCCGCTGAACCCAAGCCCTCCCCCCCACCGGCTGCTGCTGCTGCCGCGCCTCAGCCCTCCGCTCCACCGGCTGAACAAACCAAGCCCCCTGCTCCCTCCGCTCCTGTGGCTGCAGCTGAAATCAAGTAATAACTTATTTATTGTGTGTTTTGTACCGGTAAAGGCTGTATGAAGGTGGACCCCTCAGCCTTGAGAGTAATGACCACGGACAGGATCAGAACAGGTTTGGTGAACTTTGTGACGTATATCAGAGTGGGGGCTGCCGTTTTAACTGAGGGCAAGAGAGAGACAGACTCAATATGCAGGATTACAGAAACAAATTAAACAAAACTCCATTCAATGTATGTTTTTGATGATGGTTTAACATTATAACAAAGTTTGAAGCTCAAAAATGTAAATTTTGCATGATAGGCTTGTTTTACGAGAGACATTACAGGAAATACAAAACTATTGTTTTCTCAATGTTTAGGTTTTGGGACAGTTTGCTCTCTTAACATGTAAATATTTATGTGGAAACATAAAAATTATTCAATCTACACATAAAGAAGCTTTTTCTACATCAAGTTTGAGAGCTGTAGTTGTTCATCCTCCATCCTGTAGTAGTTCATCCTCTACCACTTTAGCACAACTCATCCACTTCCAAGATTCTATCTGGAGCTGTGTTTTGACCCATTCACGCATCTTTGAGCACTCGTTGAATCTTCTTCAGTGGCTGTTCTTAGCACCTTGTTTGACAGCTCCTCAAAAGCAGGCGCACATTTCTAGGAAATGCTTTCCCTTACCTCTCAATCTCTCAACTTAGTTCTTTTATCGCAAATTAAAAACACTCACCATCGCTTCACTACAGCCGCACGAGCCGCACTGGCCTTTTTCTCCTTGTTGAAACAGCTGTGCAGAAAAGGGGAGCAAGAAGAGGGTGTGCCATGTGTGGGAGGACCTTAGGATGAGATCTCTTGAAAATCAGCTGTTTTAGATAGTGAATTTTCTAACCAACAAAATGTAAGACAGTGATAAACATGTGTTTGAGATTATGACCAAATACCTGCAAAAGGCATATTACCCCCTCGTAAAAGTTTTGACCACTCTTATTATTAATGAAATGTGTTTTTGTTCATAAAATCATTATATAGTGTGCAGAAGGAGCCCAGGAACAAGAATATGCTCCTGGACTCAAGCTGGGATATTATAAAAGAGGAATAGTGTTTTCTTATAATGTTGGTCTCTCTATTTTTAGGCCATTGAAAACATCACCTCAGCCCAAAAAAGCCCCGGAGCCGCCTGTGGAATCCAAGCTGGAACCCCCTCAATCCACTGAAGTGAAGCTGAGCCCTGCGCCGAGCCCCGAACCAAAGGCCAGCCTGAGCCCGATCAGTCCCAAACCAAGCCCAAGTCCCGCTGCTTCTCCCGCGCCGGAAACCAAGACCACCCTGGCTCCTTCGCCCGAGAAGCCGAAGCCCGCCACCCCGGAGCCGATCACCAACGGCACGCCCGAGATCGGGCCCGAGCTCAAAGTGAGTCCGGATCACCCGAAGGCCCCCAAAACCCCGGAGGTGGAGATTAAATCGAGCAGCGGTGCGATAGATGCCAAAGCGGCGGATCCCAGCAAAGAAGCCACTGTAGCCGCCGAGTCCGCTAAAACCACTAGCATCTAAAAACTGCTACGGGAAAAGACTTTATTTTGTTTCTTCATAGCTTCACAGTAGACAATGGAGCCCCACTTACCAACGAGGAGGATACGACAAAAGCCTGGGGTGAGGACAACCACTTACTGTAACTGTTACATTGTATTACTCACAGTATTATCATCATTATGTAACTCTACCACGTGACATTGGGGACTTTTTGAACTAACTTCTCTTCAATACCAGAACTAAATCACTTAATCGTCATCTTTACGGATTAACTGCCAAACTGCAAATTAATCCTTTGCAGAGTTTACAGCTAAAATTAACATTTTCTAATATGAAAACATAGCTTGTAGTTTTCACAATTTTGCTAAAAATTTTGACTGGAATGACTTACTGACCTTCACTAACTAATTAGCATCGTAGTTCGTGAACTAAAAACAAAATGTCTTCATGTAGGGCTGCACAATTTTACCTTTGACATTTTCTTACAACTGTTGCGATAAGACACGATCAGTTAAACACACACAAGAGCATTAACATTTAAGAAGATGGAAACAAACAGCGCGGTCTCAAAGAAATGTCAGTCTTTGCGATTATGCTAAGTGTCTGCAACCCTCCATTGTCATTTTGATTCAATTGCAGTAAAGTGTTGAGCCCTATTTCCATCTAGAAAACACAAGCCATTTTGGACACGGCTAAGATAACGCCATTGCATTACACAATGTTAAATTATAATTCATCGTAAGCTCTACTAACAAGACGATTGCTGTTCTCCAGATTCCACTCTAGAAGTATGGGCATGTAAAGTGTAGGAGATGTCTCAAGATAAAATAACTGAAGGCATTTTTCTACCTCATGCTTCACCAGACCGTTGAAATTAGATGTACAGTACTTTGGCTTTCACTGGCGATGGACAAACCAAGCCATGGGATATTTACAGTTTATCTACATCTACGTCAACAAGCATGTGTCTATGTGTAAATAACAGGCATTACAGCCACAGATAAGATATTAAAAATGAATTCTCAACCATCCAGGATAGTAAATACAAGTCGATGTGGCCAATCTCGCCATTTTCTTCATCAGGGCCAAAGATGTTAAGTGGACTCAAGCACAGACAGGGCAGTGGATGTTAGACAACAACAAATAGGAATCACAGGAGCCGTGGTTCAAGTCTCCAGGGCATTAAAAAGTACCAACATGGTCTAAAGCAGGGGTGTCAAACTCTTTGTGGGTCGTGGGCCGAAATTCAGCTCCCACGGGGGGTCGTGGGCTGCATATAATAGAGAACATTTTTCCAATAAATGAATAATAATTAGCTGTGATTTGGTCAAAGCCCCAACTTGACTGTAGCTTCATTAATAACAATGGCTTACACTTGTATTGCACTTTACAAGCCTGTGTCACAAGTTCCTCAAAGAACTACATTGTAGTCATTATTCATTCACTCCACACTTGGTGGTGGTAAGCTGTTATTGAAGCCACAGCCGCCCTGGGGCAGACTGTCCATTTACCACGTGGCTATATAATGTGTTGTTCATATCCTGAGCTCTTATTATGTCAGTGCCCTCTGCTGGACACGTGTGGGACTCTTTCCTTTTTTAAATTTAATGCCCCCTAGTGGCTGGAATGGGCAGGGGCCGGACTAAATCATCTCCGGCCGAATGTTTGACACCCCTGGTCTAAAGCATGTTGACAGTTGCCCGTTTTGGCCAATTCTCGTTCCTCCATTTGATGAAATGTTTGCAAATCTGAAGACATGAAATTTGTCCTGATTTATTTCTGCGTTTGTGGTATTTGGGCACTAAAAAGCATTACATTTGACTTGCATCTGCCTGTATAAACCTTGAGTCCCACTTAACCTGCAAAAAAAGCTGCTTTAATTTCCACATTCAACACTTTCACACATATTACAATTTCCCAATTTATGGAAAAAATAAATGTCTGGAGAAAACACAGGTTTCTCTACACCCAAAAGATGTCACAAAATTAAGTATTCAATGTCCGAGGGAGGATTTCTGTGACTTAAAGTAAACTATCTGTTCCCCCAGTGTGACACAAACAGTAGTCTTGTACATAGTGCATGTGTTTGCCAGTCTAACCCTTTAGGACTGAATGGTTGGATATACAATATGGTTGTATAGTATTTATAATTAAACATAAAAAATTTACTACAACAATATCTCACCAACTTTTATGTACACGATATATAGGCTCATGTATGTAATCGAACATTAACTATTTTCAGCACCAAACAAAAAGCAACAAGCTCATGTTTTGATTGGTCCACATACTTTTCTGAAGATACTCGTGACTAGGGGTGCACAATATGTGGCAAAAGTGTAAATTAGTAAGTAAATGCCCAACAAGAAGACCTTTTTGAACAAGTGAAGCCAAAACACATACATTTTAGACTGTGGTGAATAAAAAAGTAAATCTCTTTCATTTGGAGGAACATGTATAGTTGTGCGCGATACGGTAACCGCGGTAACAACGATTCTGTGACACGTTGTGCAGCCCTACTCACGACCTGCGGTTTTTACATGTCGTCAGTCGCAGCATGCCCATAGCGCGTCCTCCTGACTGTGTCCCGCGTCCCGACAGAGGGCTGTTGTGTCGTCATTGCTGTAATTAAATGTGGCTGCTCCGTGCGTTTCAAAGTGAGTGTGATTTACCTGTGTGTGTGTGTGTGTGTGTGTGTGTGTGTAGCCTGTTGCTGATGTAAACACCGCTTGTGCAGAGCTGTATTACCGAGCTTCATCTCCGAGTGCAAAGTATCCATGTGCCTGCTTAACCGGGGGATGTAACAATGTCCAAATCTCACCGTAGTCACCGCACAATACGATATTTACTGCGATATTGTGGGGAAGCTTTAAATATAATCAGAAATGCTACTTTTTCACATGCCCGGATGAGGCGTTTTGTATTGTATCGCTGTTGGCTGTTAAGTTTTGAGTAACCATGCATCTCCTCAAAACATCGGCAACTTCCACCTTCTGATGTCATGAGGTGTTGCCCCTCTGCTCTTTTTAAAAGACCAGGCAGCATCATTGGACTCGTACAATCAATTTCTCTCACCTCTGTGCCACCAGAATGCTGAACATGAGACCTTCAGCCACAGAACAATACATTTCTAGACATCATGTACTTGCAATCAGACATGTGGCAGTCCGTGACAGTACAGTGAGACGTCTCCGATTGGTTCTTGTTACTTCCCTAATGCTTAACGCCTCTCGCTGTGTTTGTCGTGAGCGTGAATGTGCTAAAACCCCGCGCGAGTTGTCAGCTGTATTGTGAGGTATTTGAGTGATACTTTTTTTAGTGCCTCAAACGTTAGAGAAAGCTTCATGTCTGTCACTGTAGTCGACACTAATTGCACCTTGTTTTTGCCAGGTAGGCTGCAGTTTGCACCCCTTGCTGAGTTATGTGATCAGGAAGGATTAGAAGTTATGCAAGTTATTGAAAGGGTTTATTTTATGAAATGTTTGATAATATGTCTGGATGTGAAGAAGGATTCAAAGGTGCCCTTTGGGAAGGCAGCAAGACTTGACAAGGTCAAACCTCCTGGGCTTTTTGCGACAATTGTTAATTTCTTAAACGTCCTATACCTTTTTGATGATTGTGAACTAGCAGGCTAATCGCTGTAGTGTACATTACTGGGACTGTGTGGCTCCTTAAGAGTTGTGAAATGAGCTTATAAACTCATCCTGTAAAGCAGCCATTCCCAAAAGCCGGGACATCGCTGCCCCCTTATCGATCCAAAAATCTCCAAATCATAATAATTTACTCTTTTCAAAGGAATTTGTTATTATTTTACCACTTACATTATATCAAAAGCAACATCTGGCATTGACTACATTTGCTAAATACTGGTTTAAAGTGGTACATTTGTCCAAATAAATGTATTTTTCCTCTCAAGCTGATTTTGTTTTGTAGACAAGCTTTGGGGCCCCACTGGAGTGCCTCTGAGTGCCTGTGGGGCACAGGGGGCCCGGACCCACTTTGGGAATCACTGAATTTATGCACTCCTTATTTTATTTTCAAAATAATCAGGTATAGGACCTTTAAGAAATGGTTTCATAAGAAATGTCATTCTATACCACAGTAGATTACAAGTATGTGGATCTGATAGTGTAATCATATTAACATGATTATTCCATCTAAGTAGATCATATTAAATGGCGGGGGCTGTGCACCGTTTTTGGAACAAATCTCCAATCAGAAAATTCAATGTTTTTCCCATCATTGGATGTTCGTGATTGAATCCTTTGAACTGGCAACAGTCGTGCCTGTTTAACTAACCCAATAATGATGTGATACTATGGCGATAAGTTTCACCTTAGTTCATTTGTGCGACAGAGAAAACACTGGACTTTGTGTCAGTTTTTCTTTCAGACACAGCAATTACAGAAACCATAAACCAGGCCATACATTTGGCAAAATGATGGGGGTAAATTCCCAGATAGAATTTACTGTCCTCCATTGGATCCCGAGTAGGTAAAAGAAAGCCCTTTGGTTTGACATCTTACCAGCAGCTCTGAGGAGTGTGTCAGTGCGCTGAAATGTTTCGATGTGGTACAGATGGATCCCTTCATTCACAGCTTTGGAGTTTCACTGAATGAAAGCACTAATGTTAACGGTGGCACTTTTTGCACAGTGTGCGTCCCGTCGGCCTTCTGTTTACGCCTGTAGACCTTTTTGTTACACTCTAAATGCAAATGTTTTGTATTGAAATGTTTTTCTTTCATTTCATATCTACTGTATAGTAAAACTGCTGTAGGAATAAACCATTTATGACATTGACTTCTGTGTTGTTGCTATTTTACTTGTTCTTAAACCTGGAATATGTGCTCAAACCGATCAGTATATACTCCTCACAGCAAGAAAGTCCTGTCTGTATGAGACCTATCTGTGTGGAGTTTTCACATTCTCCTTGTGTCTGAAGGTTTCCTGTAGGTGCTCCAGTTTCAGCTTCCCAATGGCCCTGTGTACAAAACTGTTACTCAGTCGACTGGAACTGACCCGTAGATTCCGCAGTCTTCTCCCTGAAGACATAACCTTGAAGAGACTGTGCAATGGGTGCGAAGTGTCCCTGGCCATTTTGATGGCTTTGCGGGTGAGATGGGTGGAGTACATGTCCTTAATAGAGGGGAGAGGGGCTGCACAGATCTTCTCCGCTGCTCTCACGATGTGCTGGCTGTGTGGCTCCTTCGGCAGGAGGCAGTGCTGGCGCCGTGTCACACAGTGATGGAGCTGGTCAGGATGCTCTCTATAGTCCCTCTGTAGAAGTTGGACATAACTGAGGCTGGGACTTCTCAAGTTCTTCTCAACTTGCGGAGAAAGTAGAGACGATGATTACTTTTCTTGACCAGTGATGTAGTGTGAATGGTCCAGGAGAGCTTCTCTGTGATGTGCACACCCAGGAACTTAGTGCTGGTCACCCTCTCCACAGCAGCACCGTTGACTGTTAGAGGAGCATGCTGGACCTGCGCCGTTCGAAAGTCCAGAACAATCTCTTTTGTCTTCTCCACATTTAGAGAGAGATTGCTCTGTGTGCACCATGTGGCCAGACTGCTCACCTCACTCCTGCAGTTTGACTCGCCTCTGTTGCTGATGAGACCCACCACTGTTGTGTCGTCTGCAAACTTGATGAAGAGGTTTGAGTCGTACTTTGGAGTGCAGTCATGGGTCAGCAGAGTGAACAGGAGGGGGCTCAGCACACAGCCTTGGGGAGCCCCCGTGTTTAGTGTGATGGTTCTGGAGGACTTGCCACCAACAGGTTGAATTTCCACAAAAAACAACAAAATAAACATTATTTTGAGCCGCCCTAAACCAGATACAGCGAGAAGAGCATGCTGACATCACAGAGAAGTGCCCCAGTGGGTCTGGGAGTAACACTCAGGAGCTGCTTCCCACAACATGAGAGTGCTAACCACTAAGCCACACTGCCACCCTTTTAACTGTTGTTGTTACACCATTAGATACTGTCAGTCAAGGCAGGCTGTGATCTGGTTAGAAAACGACTGCAAACATCTGTCTTCATTCCACTGCTGCACAAAGGTGTGGAGTCTCGAGTGTTTATTATCTAAAGCCTAACAGAGTGCAGAGAGAAGCTGTCTGGTCCAATCTGCTGAGTAAGTCCCGATGGCCCTCTGTCCCTCTACATTTAAATGAGAAATTGATCTTTACATTTCAAGAGCCAGCATGTCAAGCGTTCAGCCAATCAATGCCTACGGTAGATCAAATAAGTGCCAATAAAGAGGCAGCAGAGAATCGCTTTGTGACATCATAGCATCCCAAGAAATCTATTTTGTCTTGGAAATGATTTTTTGCAGTTGTTTAGAGCTGGTTTATGGATTTGCCGCAAAGCTTAGGCTATCACTTTGGTCGGTGCAAATTAACAATACTCTAAGTGGAATAATTTTCTCACATGAACCTATTAACACGACAACAGACACAGGAAATAGTCAGTTCTTTAGTCAGCATCAATAAAAGCAGTTCTAATTAACATCAGCGGCGTAAACAAGAAGGATGCCGAGTCACTCTTCAGATTGAAACAATGGGGTGGGTGACCTAATCATAGTGGACCATGTGGGATTTGCAATGTGACGATAAATTGCACAGATTTATTGCCATCATGTCACTGGAATCAATAAATCAATCAGTCAATGTCTGCAGATAAATAACATTTTGACATGGTGACAAACCTTTCAATTAGTGGGACATGGATTTGAGCTTATGGCGGGACATCTGGTCATATAAGTGGAACTATTGCCATAATAAACAACAGATTTATGGTACAGTAAGACTAGTCAAGTGCCAAGGACATAGATTCAAGGAGAAAATTAACAGGAGACAGGGTATTGACGAGGAGGGGTAAGTTCCACAGGACGACTTGAGAATATATGGACTCATTAAGGGAATGGGCCAGTCGAGACAGACAATGACTGAAAGGCTAATGGGAGGCTTTGTCGAAGGCAGCAAGACTTCTTTCTCTTAGCAGTATTGTCCTGTCTACCAAAACTTGAATTACCAATAGCTATTAACCATCTGGGCCAGTAGGATTTGGTACAATAGGCCTGCAATACATCACAAAAGCATCAAGGTCATACAATTGACACTTTACGGCTACCCTCCTTACTATGGTCTTTGCTATGGTCCTGATTTTGTAATGTAATAAAATGTTATGAAAAAACATAGAAATTGCAAGAATCATTACTGCAAAATTCAATATAGATGCTGTAATTTCCTTGGTCGAGGACTAAGGGATACTGTCTGCGCTGCTGAGGTTCGTATGTCACAGTTAAGCACTATTTCTGAATGTACAGTCAGCGTTTCTCCGCCTCTCACCCAGGAGTCTGGATCAGCATTTCATCGTCTAGCTCTGCTCCTTTCTCTTATAAAACCTATATACACCATCTACCAGAACTATATACATTCTTTAATACCATTAAATGTATGTTCCTGCACTTAAGGACACACAAGGTTAGGCTTTTGAACAGTCACTAAAGCATTACTCTTCTCTGCAATGGTCCTCTCATTTATAATTCATAGCCTGACTCCTGGCATGGATTGGGCTGAGCTGAGAGAGTACACCAACTCACTAAAGACTGCAAAGCAGTGGCTGTAACATGAGTGTATTATTTTTATTTAACTACTTTTATTAAAATAATCGAAGTATCCAAAACATTCAACAAAGAAAAATATAACTTTTTTCACTTTTCAAAATTGGGACAGATTATTAAGAACATTTATTTTGTAATAAAATAAATAAAATAAATAAAGTCTTGAGTCTAATCAAGGGGTGAAGAAGAGACAATGTAGTGAATTAGTGAAACATCAAATCTGATGATATGGGGCGACAGACTAATAAAAGAGTGTGCTATATATAGCTCCACCCTTTTTTGATACAAAATAAACTTGAATATAATTATTTCAAGTTTTTAATAAGTGCAGCCAAAACTTTTAAATTGAGAGAAAAAACAAACAGTATAATGTTAAATATCAACATTTTCATTGGGGTTAATTAAACCAGAAGGAAAATAGAAAAGTGATGAATCTGTATCTGTGCAGGTCTTTATTTAAAAAAAGATTCCACCCAGAAAGTCACAGAATTATGTTAAATACTTGGCAGCATAACAGAAAAGTAACTTGTATAACAAAGTCATTTAGAATGTTATTTTAACTGCGTGGTTGGTCCTCGTGTGTGACTGGAGATGTACCTGTGCAGAACGAACAGCTGAAAGGTTCACCTGAATGCCCCGGACAGCTGTATGATCTTTCACCCACGTGACTTTTTTCTCCCGTGTAGCCTACCGTTGAATGAATCACTCACTAAACATTAACAGCTGTGAAGTTTCTAACAGAATAGATATTGAACGGTTTCTCTCCTATATGAACTCATAGCCCCGTAAACATTGAAGTATTCCTCAAATATATTTTTTTTGCGGCGCAGAAATTATACGTCACGCGTGTAAACAGGAAGCATGTCGCACAGGCACACTGAAACGAGAGGTAATGTTATCTTTTGTATTTGCTGTACATATAATTTGAAAAGAAACTGTCATGCTTTGTTGTAAACGAGCTTTGTGTTCAATTGCACGTGTTTTTAAGTATCCAAGAAGTGTAGTATCTCTCCAATACGAGCAATTATAAGCTGATATGCTAACAGCTAACTAGCAGCACACGCGAAATAATAATGCCTTTTGTCTTGTATTGCAATTAAAACTATATTTTGTTTACTGCGGAAACAGAAATGAACGGTCAGGCGGACACCGAAGTCGATTATAAGCGAAAGTACAAAAATCTCAAACGGAAATTAAAATTCCTTGTTTATGTAAGTATTTCAGCCATACTATATTTGTGTTATGTTTCAATGCCACGCTTCTAACATTTTGTATTTCGTTTACAGGAACAGGAATGTTTTCAGGAGGAGTTAAGGAGAGCACAGAGAAAGCTACTGAAGGTTTCCAGGGACAAAAGGTGTTCATTGAAAAGGAAAAATCTTTCCCATTATTTTCTGTATTTATTTGAATGTGTTTGTATTTTGCTTTCAGTTTCCTGTTGGATAGACTACTTCAGTATGAGAGAGTAGACGAAGATTCTTCAGGTATATACCATATAAAAGTATTTTGTGCTGTAGCCTATGGCTTGTTTTTATATGTGCTGCTTTACAAGACATTTCTTGTTGATAGATTCAGAAGCAACAGTTTCTTCAGAAAACAGTGAAGGGGAAGCACCTAGAGAAAGAGAACGAGAAATGGTCAAAAAGTAAGTGGAAGAGACTGCACAGTACATAATGGATATTATATTAATTAGGTTTATGTCCTGAAGCTTTTGTTCAGGTGTTAATCAACTGCAAAGCATAATTACTCTTACTTGAGATGGAAAATAGATTGCCTTGATCATTTTAAAATGGTTGTCCAAGCAGCTTGAACAATAGTCTTTTCACACATGTTGTTAAGAAATGTGTGAAAAGACTGGAGAGCTTTCAAACAAGGGCTGTGTGTTAATATACTTTTAAATATAAATATTTTTCTGCAGTTTTCCTGACTAGGCAAGTTTCTCTCCCTAGGCGCAGAAGTAGTCCTGGAGCATGTCTTCCATCGTCATCGTCCTCCCACCTGTCACTGCTGTCACGAACCTGTATGAATCCTCTACAGTCCTCAGGCTCTGGATCCTATCTAAACACCGTAAGTCTGTCTTTTTGAACGGTTCATGTAGACATGAGCATTTCACCTTCATCTCTTCATATTTTAATTCCTTATTTTGATGTTTTCACTGTCATACATAGAGCATTTTACATTTATACATTCTTGTGTGTTCTTTTATGCATATTTTGTTTGTCATCATTTGGCCACTGGGATGTTCATGAATGAATTGTAGATGCCATTTCCACCCGAGTATTTGGCTCCACCATCTGATCGAGTGAAGAAAGAGAGAAAAACAAAAACACCCAAAGCGAAGAAGGAACCTGCTGGGAAGGTGAGAGTCGGAGAGGCTTCACAACAGAATTTGTCCATCTACATTTTTCTGTTATGCATTGTATCTTATCTAACTTTTCCATATTTAAGTCAGTTTTTTCCGTTTTTGATCAAATAAGGCGTATAAGATTTCAAACCACTGTATTAGAATAAAGGTTAAAACAGGTTAATAACTGTTTCCTGTCCAAGAGAGAACATTTTGCACACTGTGATATAAACTATATTCTCTGTATATCGTCTTGTCGTGGGCAGGTTGTTGCTCCTATGACTCCTAATTACTCCTCCGCCCCTGGGTCCTCTCCGGCTGCCGGCGGGCCCTTCAGCTGGGTGCCCCGACAAATGCTGAGCGGAGACGTGGCCGAGGAGGAGCGAGACAGTGACGCGGACAGCGACAGAGCGGACACTGATCGAGGGGAGGGCGACGAGGCGGAGCTGGTCATTGATATTCCAAATGAGTGAGGTATCTCTTCTGGATCCAGGACTGATGGGCCCAACAAACTGGAAAACTGTGAAACAAACCAAGACTTGTGCTGACATACCCTCATCTGATTTTATAGGAGAGAAAAGCTCCCCCTTGTGGACATTTGCTGAGTTACAGATTCAGTGCAAAGACTTGTTTTTTCACAAATCATTTTTAAAGCTTAATTCATGAGATGATTTTGAAATTAGAAAGTGCAGTTGTTTATTTCTCACGGAGCTAATGCTCATATTACTTCAACATGATGTACCATGGAAATATTCTTTACATGTTCATTTTCGTCACTACCACTATTGGTATGTTTTTATTTAATCAGAAGATAATGTAAAATGAACCCAAATAAATGTTAACATGTGTAATTATTAGTTAATAATCTTAATGAAATTGTTTTTTGTTTTATTTCTAATGTGATATTACGCAAGATATGGGAGTCAACTTTCAAATATATTACAGCACTCAGCCTCTTGGATATTTTAATGAAAAAAAAAAGATGTAAGGTTTATAGTTAGTAGTATCAATCTATCACATATGACCTTTGACAGAAGCTCATAGGGATCCAGCTTCTGTTGAGCTGAACTAATAAATGTTGTTATGTCTTGTTTTGTCAGTGAGCCTGCATAATGTGTTAGCCGCAAAAGTGCTTTTTTTCAACATAAGACGTGTTCAAAGGGAATCCCAGAGGGCCAGATCATGTTGCAACAGGCATTTCTGTGAGATTTATGATGGAATTTTCGCATTTGCATAAATGCAAAGATCATTCAGTTTTTTAGTGTAATGGCTGCACTGTGGGAAAGTGCAACTTTTCAGAACTCCACTTTATAAAATTGACATTTTATGCTCTGTCACTGACATATTTCCATGGTTTTGTAATGGATTCATGTCAAACCTGCTTCTCAGAAAGTTCTAGGAATGTGCACTTCACAGCAAAAAGCACCACAACGGATTGTTTCTGTGTCTGGGTATCATGGAGCACCCATTGTTCGGGAATGCAGACTTACAGGTAAGTGGACGGCCCTTGAAGGGTGTGGGGTTGGCTTGTGTACCTAAAAGAAGTGAGAGCTATAGGTGTAACCGTAGAGTCAGAGGGAGGGGTAAAGTGCCCTCACAGCCAGAGGGAGAGTCAGAGGGTGGAACTGACAGGAGGAGTAAGGCTGTCAGGGAAAGGGAAAGGAAGCAGTAAGCAAGATTGTGCCTGCACCAGAGATTCACCTTGTGTGTGCAGCTTGTGTTCATAGAAGAAATGCGAAAACAAGGAGCAAGTAGGAAAAAAGCAGAGATCACTGGGGTTTGCTGACGTTTCTACCTTATCTTTTTCATCTACAACCGGACGCTGCTGGATTATTTATGAACCTCTCCCTCTAGCTCTCAGTGTTGGGGAGAGAGAGGGATTCACAACACTATGTCGCGTCCTGCTGCTGTCACTGCAGCTGCTGTGTGGCTGCTGGCGCTGCTTGGCACAGGCCTGACTCCTGCTGAAGCCGCCTCAGAGCCAGACTTCACACTCTGCAGTCACAGCTTCTACAAACAGAGCCCTCCTCAGGGCAGCTCCGACAGGCCCCTGCGCCCGCTGTGCCACACCAGACCAGGGGGACAGACATTTGCCACTTTGTACCAACCAGCCTGCGGTAGTGCAGTCTACTCTGCTTTCCTCCTCAACAATGAACTGGCAGCTAGCTCAGCTGAAGATGGGCCTGTGGTAAGGACACATTTACTCTAATTTAATGCATGGAATGATGCCTGTTGGTGGTCTTTAAGTTTATTTACATGCCATGTTGTTTTTGTCAAGTCACATGGTTTGCATTTTCAGCATTACTGTAATATGAATGAAAACCACTGTTTGAGTTTCACTGGTGGGTCTCAAACAATTCACAACAGGCAAGGCAAGTTTATTTGTAGAGCACAATTCAAGGCAATTCAAAGTGCTTCACAGTTGCATAAAATTACAAGAAAGCAGATCAAATCCATCCATAAAACATCGACATACAAAATATATAATTACAGCAAAAAGCAAGATTGCAGATAAAACACTTGGTACCAAATAAAGTAGTTCTTAACCAGAACCAACTGAAAAGAGCTCAATATCTTAAATACTATTAGACAAAGACTGTGGACCATTGTGTTACATGATTGATTGTAGACCGATTAAATCAACATTTGATTGTTTTATCAGAAGATTGCTAAGTAGATCTGTGTTTGTTTAATTGCACAATTTTCTTTTAGGGTTAATCATTTTCTAATGTTTTTAAACTTCTAAAACTTGGGCATGACATGTTTTTCCACAGAGTAAAGAAGAAGAAAGTGTCACGGTAGTGGTTCCAACTCTGCTCAAAAGGGACAGTGAGAAGCCTGAGCTGTCGCCCGCTGCGTCCCACCTCCTGCAGTGGGACTCAGCCGTCACCGCTCTGGTCCAGGCGAACATCGCTCCCCAGTGCAGCTCTTTGGGGGGAGATCTGTACGTCCTGATCGGAGCTGGGCGACTGGAGGCTCTGGGAGATGAAGCCAAGGAGTGTCAGAGCAGGCTGCTGTGGTCTGCTGCGTGCTGTGCTGCCCCTGAAGGGAAAGACAGCTTCAATGTTGCCTTTATCAGAGAGACAGAGGGAGGGGAGAGGCAAGTGACCGTGGAGGAGCTGGTGGGCATGTTAGGAGTGACAGAGCTGTTCTCTGGGGGCTGTGGTGGAGATGGGCAGAGTGTGGCAGCCGCTCTGGGTTCAACATCCCCAACTGTGAGTGTAGCTGCTTCAGAGGCTGCTTCTGAAGATGCTGAAATTGAAAAAGTTAATTCAGACGACAGTGCTCAAACCCCTGACAAAGTGGAGAGCAGTGAGCAGGCGGAGAGCACAGGGCAAGCGGAAAGCAGAGGGCAGGCAGAGAGTGGTGAGCAGGTAGTGAGCAGCTCTGAGGCACAAGTCGCCTCTGAGGCACAAGTCACCTCTGAGACACAAGTCGCCTCTGAGACACAAGTCGCCTCTGAGGAAAAACACACGGTCACTGAATCTGTAAAGAGACATCAAACTTCACCTGACAGCGATGAAGAAGTGGCAGCCGCATCATCTGAAGACCCCTCGCCATCAGAAACCCAGACAGAGGCAGATGCCTCTGTGAGCTCTGAGACTCTGGAGGACCAGGTGGAAGACGATAACTCCACCAGCACTTTGGTCTATGTCCTGTCCACCACTTTGGCCATCCTCAAAGCCCCCTTGCACCCCGTGATGTCCACAATCAAACAGTTTCCAGGCCAGGTGATGCACAGCACTCAAGCAAATACATAGAAACACACAAGCTCGAAATAGAATTGATAGTTACTTTACAACACTGTAATTACTGCATGCAATTTGTAGAGCAGTTGTTTGGCTGTCTAAACTAGTGGCTCTAAAATTGTTTTACAGGCAACACTGGTGAGATGTGAGTTTCTTCTGGTGGTGTTCAGGGTCTTTTGGAACAATTTATTTTGATTCCAGTGAGATAATCACATAAAAATCAAGCTTGTTCTTGTTTCAACTTGTCTGGTTCTGTACATATTTACACTGAGTCTAGTCTGGGAGGTAGTTTTGAGTTCTAGAGGAGAAACTGCTCTCAAACCTCTCAAACTCTTTCCCCAAGAGTTTTTAAGTTATAATTTAAATGTGCACATTTGCACATACTACATTTGATATACCTGTTACCAAACAAAAACATTTACAGTGTATATATATATATATATCAGATTTGTGAGATTTGTTGTAGTAGCAGTCACAGTAGCAGCAATGAGCAACACTGACATGATTCATCACAGTTTAGTTAAAGTAAATGTTCCCTTTCCTGTCTGCTCCTCCCTGCAAATGGAATGAGGTGTGTCTTGCCTCAGGTATTTACACTTCATCTCATTGAGGTGATGCTGTCGTTTTATTATGCAAATAGAATCGTCCTAACCTTCAATCCCTTTACGGCGCCCCCTGGATCAGACAATTCAACAATAAAAAGACAGAAGAGAAGACATATCTGACCACTTCATACATACACAGTTTAGCTGAGGTTCTTCTGATGCTATGACCTGTGGGTGTGTTTTGAAGGCCAGTAACGTAGTGATTTTTCCTTTTTTCCCTTTGGCATTTAATTATGATGATATGAAGAAATGTATTCAAAGTCAATATAACATTAGAACATTGCCACTTGTGAAGACATTAATAGGATGAGGGCAATAGCCATTATCTAATTCTGTTCATTTTCTTTTCACAGGTTTCGTACGTTATTCAGGAGGATCTGGGTGTCCTCTCTGCTTTGCCCGGAGACACCTACTCGGTGTTCCACCTCTTGGTCTCAGATGTGTGTTCCTGGATCGGCTCAGCTGTGGATCTAGTGCTTGGTGTGGGGGAGGCCTGCTTCTCCCGAATATACTACTGCACCTCCTCGATGGGGGAAGCCCTTCTGTGCAGCTGTTGTACTGGGGTCACCGGCATGGGCACGCTGGCTGGTGACACCGTGGGCATATTTGGGGGTGTGTTGAACAATACGTGGTGGGTGACTAAGTTTTTCGGGGGACACCTGGTGGAGCAGAGTGGGGATTATGTTGGGACGGTTGTGGGAGAGTTGGGAGGTCAGGCCGGCGCTGTAGGCTGTGGAGTCGGAAACCTTTTGGGTAAGTGCGGGAATTGTGTTTGGAAAGTTTTGAGATTTGGATGGCGGATATTAGCGGGTGTAATTCATATATTCATGGCTATAATGGATGATGCTTTTGAACGAGAGGCAGTTAGAAATGAACCGACAGTAGACACAACTGTGCTGTGAATCATTAGACAGAAGTTTGTAAATGTCTGTGGGTAAACATTTGTATTGCGTTGTCTAATAAGAAGCAACTTTACATGTGGGAAAGCTGGCTGCCTTTGTGAACAACTATTTTTTGCAAAGCTGGTGCTGAAAATGAACTGACCGAACTGACAAACACTTTTCTGAAAGCCTCTTTCAATCAAGGTTTTAATGGACTTTTGTTGACAAGCTGACTGTTTGCTATTTTGATTTATTTTGCCTCTGTGCATTTGGATAAACCAGTCCTGACCTATCTATTGTATTGTCTTTTTTTATACAACTGATATTACCCTCTACACACAAACATACAATACAAGACTTGTATACAAGACGTGTAAACAAGCAGCAACTTCCTCTCTCTTGGTACAGCTGCGTTTTTGCGTTTTTGCCAACATTTGTGGTTTCTGTGTTCCACACTGTTTTGCTGGATGCTTTTTTTTTCGTGTTTTTGTGGGGTTCGGTGGATTTTTTACTGCAGAGAGTCAATAATGGTCCTGAAGAAAGCAGCTTTTTAAAAGTGGACAAACAGCTAGCTTATGAGCCAAACGCATTTGAGACCTACACATGTCTTCACACTGAAGAGGCACCAAGAGGCCAGTAGCACAGTAGAGGCGTCACTGTTGTGGTACGGATGAATCTGCGCAAGAGGAAGGAGGAGATGGAGGAGCTGATCAGTGCAGAACACCATGCTCTGACACGGGGACAAACCCAGGAGGCACTACACCGTTTCAGAAGATCAAAGGAGCATTGTAGGCAGCTAGCCAAGTTTTCTCCGGGTGCAACGGTTTCCCCGACCTCCAAAAACATGCAGATCAGGTTGGCCCACAATGGTGGCACACTCAGTCGCAGCGGCTCAGGACTTACACCTGAACACAATTTTGTTGTACAATTGTACAATGACAGATACAGCATTTACTTACAATGGTGAATTCCTCAAGGTAATAAAGAATAAATGTACCAGTTATGTAAAAAATCATAAGACAGTCATTTTCACATTTGTATTTTGAAAGGGCAATTTTATTTTGTACTATTTCCGAAAAAAGGCGGAAGTGCTTTGAAACCCGGAAGTTTTTGTTGCATCAGACGCGAGGAGGCGGACCTTGCGCTCATGTGTCTCCGTGCGGCTTTCTGCTAAAGCTGACGGGTCTTATTTTCATTCAAAGGTATGTACTGCTTCGTTTGACTATCGTTAATTACTTGCATGTATCAATAATTGACTCTTATGCGCATTTCAAACAGTTGGATTTGGCGAGTAGTGATTTTGTTTGACTCATTCAAACTTCAAGCCTTCTAGTCATCTGTAGCAACGGCTAAGTGGCCTGATTGACTTGATCTGTCCTCTTGACAGGTGGCAATGGTTAAAACCCACTCACCAGTGTGCATCATAATGGATTTAAAATGACATGCGGTTATAGAAACACTCGAAATAGCTAGCTGGAGACCCATTCAGCTATTCATAAGTTATAAACTATTTTAAAACAACAACAACAACAACATAAGCCCTTCTCAGAGTAAACTTGTTATGACAAAAATGATAAATGTTAGTCTGTATAGTCAGGGGTCCGGGAACCTATAAGAACAACATTTTTGGTAGTTCCCTCAGAAAAGGTAGAGCAGGGGGATTTTCTTCATTACCCAAGGGCCAAGGGCCAAAACTCTCAATTGTACCCCAAAGTAAAGCATCTTTTTCTAAAAATTTCAGTTTCCACATTTTGAGTGTACTTTATCACATATTTGGTCACTGATTTTTGTGATAATATTTCTCAAATTCATCTTGTGGGCCAGAGATTTTATGCTTGAGTGCCAGATTTGGCCCCTGGACCAGATGTTGCCTATCCCTGAGGTAGAGGAACAAAAAGGCAATTATGACATGTCTATTTTTGTCCTAATCTATTTGCCTTGGGGTTTTTTTGTGTGTGTAACTTCTCTGATCTTAAAACATCTGCTAAAATCAAGTAATACAAATGTGGTGACACCTGTGAAAAAATGCCCTGGTCAGATTTATGGAGAGATATTCGTTCTTCCTGCTCATCAAATGAAGCTCTGAAAACAGCTGATGCGTGTCTTTCCTCCCAGGAATGGCTACGCTTTACGTGTCTCCTCACCCTGAAGACTTCAGGAGTCTCCTCGCCCTGATAGCTGCAGAGCACTGTCAGTCTGCAAAACCACAGATCATCACAGAAGACCCTCCTGCCACCGCAAATGTCCGCTCGAGACCCGCTCTGGCTCTAGCATCTGGGGAGGGTCCAACTGTTCTGACTGGAGCCAATGCTGTTGCCTGGTACTTGTCCTCTCAGAGTAAAAAAGTCGGTGGAGATGGGAAACAGCAAAGCCAGGTGTGGCAGTGGCTCAGCTTTGCAGACAACGAGCTGACCCCTGTAGCGTGTGCGGTGGTCTTTCCTCTCCTGGGTGTCATGGGAATGGATAAAAAGGTAAAATGGACTGTAGTGATGATGACTATATTCCAAATGAAGTTGAAAGGTAAATAAGATAACTACTACCTCTATTGGGATGCAAACATTAAGAAGAATATATGCATCTGGTATGAAAATCTGCAAATCTGCAGTAATTAAGTGTAAAACAGCTTGAGATTTTCTGCTCAGATCAAGAAAATATTTTAGGTAACACGATAATTTATATGTATTTATCTTTAGAGGTGTATTTTAGACCGTCTTTGTATTTTCCAATGAGTGTTTGAAATGACCAGTTTGATTAATTTTGTCCTGCTGCAAGACATTTGAGAATGATCTTTTGAAATAAGTTAATGTCGGCTTAACTGTGTGAATAAACAGGTTTGACAGTAACATTGGTTTTGGCTTTGTGCCGTGTTCGTCCCTAAGCATTGTCGTGCAGGGAAAACAAAACTGAAAAAATGTCTGTGCCACTAAAGTAAAGTGTTATTAATTTTGATTAATATTTTTTAATCACATTAAACCATATGTAATTAATTAATGAGAATTCATTGAAAATAAGTCGCAGCCCGAATTTTTTGTGATGATTATTGCAATTATCTTTTCTGATGCAGTTGTTAATATTATTCTTCAGCTGCAGCAGAGTTCCCGTGCAGAGCTGCTGCGTGTTCTGAAAATGCTCAACCAAGCCCTGGAACCTAAAACCTTCCTGGTGGGAGAGAGCGTCACTTTGGCTGATATGGCAGTGGCCTGTGCTGTTCTTCTCCCATTTAAATATGTAAGTGTTCACTTTAGTTTTTTGATAGATTTAACTGCATCTGTAATGTGTTAAATGATTTTTGCATGTTTTTGTTTCAGGTGCTGGAGCCACGAGATCGTGCAAATCTGACCAATTTGACGAGGTGGTTCACTACCTGCATAAACCAGCCTCAGTTCATGAAGGTTTTGGGAAAAGTAACTCTGTGTGAGAAGATGGTGCCCGTCACACTCAAGGCAAACACTGCAGACAACGCCAGCGCAGCTAATGCTAGTCCTGCTGGAGATACTGCCGCAGCCACAACTAATGGTGAGGATATTTTAAATACAGTCATTTTGCCTGCCCTCACTACAGCTCAACAACAATGCGGCTTAACAGAAATGTCAGTGTTATTAAAATATAAGCACAGTTTCTTAAATTATGTATTTTTTTTGCAGGACCACCGAAAACAGAAGCTCAGTTGAAAAAAGAGGCTAAAAAACTGGAGAAGCTCCAAAAATTCCAACAGAAAAAAGAAATGGAGGCAAAGAAAAAGACCCAGCCCCCATCAGAGGTGAACTTTCTCCTCCTATATGTTTAGATTTATGTTTATATATATTTTATAAACATCAATTTGTCTACTTTGTTCCTCAGAAAAAAGCCAAGCCTGAGAAGAAGGAAATAGGGGTGATCGCTTACACTGTCCCAACTGCACCTGGGGAGAAAAAAGGTGAATGCAACCAATACAATTATAACAATACGATTATCATTGGTTCAGATAAGTCAGTCCAAACTAATTGGTGGAGCCAATTCAGGTAGAGGGCGCTCTGGGAGGCTCTAACCCCAGAAAGGTTAAAGGGTGCGCCAATCCAGCACCAGGTGTGGTGTAATGGAGGCCAATGGTTTTGACCGTGCGTGTGCTGTGTATTAATCTAATTACCCAAACTTAATCACCTGCACACAGCCAGCACGCGTTCTTCCAACGCTTAAAATACGCCACAACATTATGTCAAAACCAACTCTCATCGTGATGTTGGAGAAGTAAACGGCACTCGCCTATCGCTGCCTACGCTGAAGACCACCTGGCAGACTAAGCACTGGGTGCAAAGAGCCTACGCGACCTGGAAACTACCGGGCGTGGTGTGTCAGAAGCTCGTGGTGAAACGCTGGGGGACTGGGTCTTACCGGAGCCACGGAGCGTGTTGACCGAGGTGGGCTTGGCGCAGCGGCGGAGCCACCGGGACAGACTGGGTCTACCTGGTGCGTAAGAGGAGCCATCTCGCTGGAGACGGAGAGCGAAACGGAGCCACGGAGGCGCTGGGTTTCGCTGGAGACGGATCGCGGAGCCACGGGGTCGGATCTATCTCGTGGGCCACGGAGCTCGGTGAACGGGGCCGGAGGAGGGACGGTCGGTGCCGAACCGAGTCGGCAAGGTCGTGCCTAGGGCGGCCAAGAAGTAGACGTGTGGAGAGCCGAACCAAGTCGGCAAATAGTTCTTGGAGCGGAGATTCTGCGGGCGCGTCTGGCCTGCCGCCTGCAGTAGCCCATGCGAATGTTCTTCAAATTTGAGGTACAAAAGGCGCTACGGTTATAAAATAAATGGCCATTGAATAAAATGTGTGCACACGAACTAAACCAATGAATTATATAAGCCTAAAATTAAAAAAGCTTACGTAATTCCAATGCGCATTGGTGAAGACGACTGAACTGTACTAAAAACAAAGAAGAATAAATTAAAGACTGATTTATAAAGGTATACATTTAAAGGGTCGGTCTATTTTGTTTATAAAGCTATACCTGCATTTTTGTTTTGAACTGTATAAAGTAACTCAATTTTGATTGCAAAATGAGTGACATTGGGTTGCCACTTTTGTTTGACTGTGGCAATGACGTATGTGAAAAAACTGAGGTTGTTGAAAGCAAAAGAGTGATTAAATTAACAGAAAAAGCACTTCTTGCCAAAATTGATGAACTGGAAAAAAGAAGGAAATCTCTGTTGAATAAAGCTGCTAATGTTAAAGATCAAATATATAAGTTGATGTCTGATAATGGGTCATGTGATGAAGTCAAAGGTATCTTTTCTCAATATGAAATTCTTGTTAATGATGCCAAAGATGCACATGAATGTTTATTGGAGTTTTTACCTGCTTCTGACAAAGACAAAAATGAAGTGTGGTTTAAAGCAAAACTTCTAAGTGTTACTGACTGTGTTGAGTCTGTGACAGAGTATTTGAAGGGTACAACGAATACTGAATACAGCCAAAATGAGCATGAACTTAAACATGCAGATGATATAAAACCAGGGGACAGTGCATCTAATGTGAGCTTCAAATCCTCAAAATCAAATCGCTCCACCAGATCCTCAACTTTAAGGGTCCAAGCAGAGGCAAAAAGGGCAGCCTTAATTGCCAAAGAAACTGCATTACAAGAAATACACAAACTTCAACAAATGTCAATACAGCAAAAACAAGAGCGTGAAGCTAAAGAAAGAAAAGAAAAACAGGAGTGGGAAGCACAACAGGAGGAAATGAGGAAGAAAATTGAAACGGTGGAATTGGAGGCTGAAATTAAAGCTGCTGATGCCGAACTTGCAGTCCTGGAGAAATACAGCGATGGCATGAACTCCTACCTTTCAAAGACAAGGAAAAGCATCACCACTCCTACCACTGAAACGAAACCTGTTCAAGTTGAAATAACTCCTGCAACCAAACCAAAAAGTCTGCAAACAAGAACTTTTGCTCCTGCTGTCCAGCCAAACATTCAAGGGACTCAAAACTTACCTGCAAACTCACCTGTACAATTACCAGAGCTGGTTCAATTTCTCCAAAAGCAAAATGACATTTCAGATCTGCTAATACAACAACAAAATGCTGCACAGCTTCCAGCCAGGGACATCCCGATTTTTGACGGAGATCCACTCAAGTTCACAGTATTCATCCAAGCGTTTAAACATTGTGTGGAAGATAAATGTGCAAACAAAGGTGACTGTCTGTACTTTTTGGAAAGGTACACAAGGGGGCGTCCTAAGGAACTGATTCAGTCTTGTTTACACATGGCTCCTGAAGTTGGCTTTGAAAAGGCAAAGACATTATTAAATGAACATTTTGGGAATGAAACGAGACTCACAAATGCATATATGCACAAAGTACTTACCTGGCCAGTCATCAAAGTTGAAAACGTGTCTCTCTTACAAGACTATGCATTATTTCTTCGTGGGTGCAACAATGCGATGTCTGATCTCACAAACCTTAATGAACTGAACATGTCATCAAACATGAAAACTGTCATTTCAAAACTCCCATATAAAATGAAAGAACAATTCAGGAACGTGGCATGTGATATTCAAGAAGCCAACCACCGCAGACTAAACTTTAATGACATTGTGAACTTTGTTGAACGACAACTAAGGATAATTTCAGATCCAATTTTTGGAGACATACAAACGCAAAATGTGGACCGTACTAAGCCTGTTAAAGCAACAGAACTGTTCAAACCAAAGCCAAGACATGACAACTTTGCAGTCAATGTGTGTCAAACTAGTAACCCACAAATCAAGGATAAAAGTGAAAGAAGCAAAGAAAGTAATGCAAATACATTCAAATGTTTGTTTTGTTCACAAACTCATATGCTCAACAGCTGTCAACAGTTCAATGAAAAGCAACATCGTGACAAAATAAGTTTTCTGAAAGAAAAGGGAGCTTGTTTTAAATGTCTGAGACTGGGTCATTTCGCTAAACAATGCCATAAACCCATGTCTTGCAACAAATGTAAGCTGAGCCATCCTACTGCTCTACACACTGTAACAAAGGTTGATAAAGCAGTAAGCACGAATGTTATTCAGCCATGTACAACTGCAAATACCACAGTGTCGTCTCAGTCATGTGTGAGCCATACCGGGGCCGGTATTTGTGGTAAACTTTCAATACTCCCTGTTACAGTCAAGTCTAAAAAGGGAAACAAACTTGTTCAAACTTATGCGTTTTTGGACAACGGTTCAACTTCTACCTTTTGCACTGAGAGTTTGATGAAAAAGCTGAATCTTACGGGAAAGAAATCCAAGATCAGTCTACTAACAATGAGTCCAACCACAACAACTTCTACATACATTCTAAATGATTTGGAAATCACAAGTCTTGATGGAACTGAGTTTTATGACTTACCTGTTGTTTACACACAAAAGCAAATGCCTGTGAACACAGCCAACGTCATTACAAAAGAAGACATAAAGCAATGGACTTACCTGTGTCAAGTTGACTTACCTGAGATCGATGCTGAAGTGGATCTGCTGATAGGCACAGATGCCTCGAAGTTTCACGAACCCTGGGAGGTTGTGAATAGCCAAGGTGAAGGACCTTACGCCACGAGGACCCTGTTGGGATGGGTTGTAAGTGGCTCTAGTGAAAGCTGTGGTGACAAGTCTGATGTACACAGTCATTGTTCTACTGTAAATCGCACTTCAGTACTCACTCTGGAAAGTCTCTTGGAAAAACAGTATGAACATGATTTCAAAGATTTCAACAAAGATGATAATGAAGAGTTTTCTCAAGATGACAAAAAGTTTCTGCAGATTATGGAGGAATCTGTGAAGTTTGAAAATGGGCACTACAGTCTAAAGTTGCCATTTAAAAATCCAAGCATTGAGCTCCCGAACAACAGGTGTGTTGCTCAACAGCGCCTCAATGGTCTAAAAAGAAAAATGGAAAGAAATGAATCATTTCACAAGGAATACACAGCATTTATGGAAGAAGTATTGAACAATGGTTTTGCAGAACTAGTCCCTGAAAGTGAACTAAAACCATCTCAGAACAATATCTACTATATTCCTCATCATGGTGTGTATCACCCACGTAAAGGAAAACTACGTGTTGTCTTTGATTGCGGAGCAAAGTTCAAAGGAACTTCTTTGAACGACGAGCTTCTTCAAGGTCCAAATCTTACAAGTACATTGATTGGAGTGTTAATAAGATTCAGACAAGAACCACTTGCATTCATGTCGGACATCAAATCAATGTTCTATCAGGTCAAAGTTGCTGACGAACACAAGGACTTCCTCAGATTTCTATGGTGGCCTGATGGAGACTTGAACAAGGAACCTGCCGAATACAGGATGACTGTGCACCTGTTTGGAGCAGTTTCATCGCCGAGTTGCTCCTGTTATGCTTTGAGAAGAACGGCAGAAGATCATTGTGAGGAGTTTACAAGTGAAGTCGTTCAAACAGTCAATAAAAACTTCTATGTTGACGACTGCTTGAAAAGTTTGCCCTCAGTTGGCGAAGCAATACAAGTCGCTCATGATCTCAGTGATTTGTGTCACAAAGGCGGATTCCATCTCACACAGTGGATCAGCAATAATCGAAAACTACTTCAAGCAATACCAGAGCAAGATCATTCAAAACATGTTACAGTGCTTGATTTGGACAAAGACAAACTCCCAACTGAAAGAGCCTTGGGGCTACAGTGGTGCTTGGAAAAAGATCGCTTCATCTTCTCAATGGATGAGAAAATAAAACAACTTACCCGTCGTGGAATGCTCTCTGTGATTGCTTCAGTCTATGATCCTCTCGGCTATTTGGCTCCAGCAACACTTCAAGCTAAACTGCTTCTGCAAGAGCTCTGTCGTAGAAATCATGGCTGGGATGAAGAGATTCCACAACAGTTAAAGCAACAATGGATCAATTGGCTATCAGAGTTGGAAAACCTATCCGCATTTGAAGCAGACAGATGCATTAAACCTCCTGATTTTGGCCTTCCTGTCAAAGCTCAAATTCACCATTTTGCAGACGCCAGCAACAATGGCTATGGCACAGTAAGCTATTTGCGACTGGAAAATCAAACAGGACAAGTACACGTGTCTTTCCTGCTTAGTAAAGCCAGAGTGTCACCACTAAAACCAGTCACAATTCCTCGTCTAGAACTGACTGCGGCTGTCCTAGCAACACAAGTGGACAAACTGATCAAGGTTGAGTTGCAACTTCCATGTAAAGAGTCCTCCTTTTGGTCTGACAGTTGCACTGTTCTCAAATACATTAATAATGAAAATAAAAGATTTCGAACGTTTGTGGCAAATAGAATCTCGATCATCCGGAAAGCATCGAACCCGGAACAGTGGCACTACATTCCAACTAAGGAGAACCCCGCCGACATCACTTCTCGAGGTGTTTCAATCCACAAACTATTGAATACAAAGACGTGGTTAACTGGACCCGAGTTCTTGTGGAATGTGCAACAAACTTGGCAGAAGAATCAAATAAACTTTGAAGATTTAGAAATGGATGACCCTGAAATTAAAGCTGAAATTTTCACAACTCAAATGGATATTAATCCAATCGACAAACTCATCACTCACTTTTCAGATTGGAACAGGCTGAAAACGGCTATTGCTTGGATATTGAAGATTAAAGAAACTCTGCGTGAACTGAGTAAAATGAGAAAAACCCTCTCACAAGACAACACTCCAGCGTATGTTGAACAAGAACTACGAAAAGTCAAAGGTTGCAAGAAAACTGCAAAGATCTCTACTGAAGACTTGAACAAAGCAGAAAGTGCAATTTTAAGTTTTTCACAAAACCAAAGGTTTCCAAATGAAAAAAATGCATTGTTTAACGGAAAAGGCATCAAAGGAAACAGTCACATTTACAAGCTGAACCCAGTTCTACAGGATGGTTTGCTAAGAGTTGGCGGACGATTGTCAAAAACAGCAATGCCTGAAGAAAGTAAACACCCGATCATTTTGGCAAAAGATCAACATGTTTCAAGTTTAATCATCAAAGATATTCACGAACAATTAAAACACACAGGAAGAAATCACGTCCTCTCCAAATTGAGAGAGAAGTTCTGGATAACTCATGCAAATGCAACAACAAGAAAGATCTTGTCCAAATGTGTTTTCTGCAAAAAGTTTAAAGGAAAACTGTGTCAACAAAAAATGGCCGATCTTCCCACAGAAAGAATAACTCCGGACTTGCCTCCATTTACAAATGTTGGAGTCGATTACTTTGGACCCATTGAAGTTAAGCATGGGCGTTCTCATGTAAAGCGATATGGAGTAATATTCTCATGCATGGTCAGCCGAGCAGTCCACATCGAGGTGGCACATTCGTTGGACACAGACTCATGTATCAGTGCAATACGACGTTTCATGTGCAGAAGAGGACCGGTCTCACATTTTCGCTCAGACAATGGCACAAATTTCACGTCAGCTGAGAAGGAACTAAAGAAAATGATTGCAGATGTGAACCACGACAAAATTGAAAAAACACTTTTGTATGATGACATTAAATGGACATTTAATCCACCTTACGCTTCACACCATGGAGGTGCTTGGGAGAGTATGATCAGACTGATTCGGAAAGTGCTATGTTCTGTTTTACATCAGCAGACACTCACGGATGAGGCTTTACTCACGGTGTTATGTGAAGCAGAAGTCATTCTTAACGACAGACCTATAACGAAGGTATCTGATGATCCTAATGACCTGGAACCATTGACACCTAATCATCTGCTCACTCTAAAACGCAAACCAACGCTTCCTCCTGGTGTCTTTGACCAGCAAGACGTATATGCTCGTCGAAGATGGAAACAATCGCAATATATCTCAGATCTCTTTTGGAAGAGATGGTCAAAAGAATATCTATCAAACTTACAAGAAAGACAAAAATGGAATCAGTTGAAAAGAAATCTAAAAGTCGGAGACATTGTCGTCATTGCAGACTCTACAGCTCCACGTAATTCTTGGATGATTGGAAAAATAATAAATGTGTTTCCAGACAAGTATGGAGTGGTTCGATCAGTTGAAATCAAAACAAAAGCAAATATCATCAAAAGACCAGTAACAAAGCTATGCATGTTGCTGGAGAATGACCCATAATTTCTATTGTTCCCTTTTAAATATAAGTAAAAAGGGCAAATGTTGCATGAAGAAAGTAAAGCAACGAAAAATATTGTCATTGAAATATATATATATAAAAAACTTTAAATTCTTGGTCGGATATGTATTTTTTGTTATTACCATGTAATGTAATGTAATTTGGCTCCACTTTATTTAATTATTATGCCAAGGACATAGATAATTAGGGGCCGGTATGGTGGAGCCAATTCAGGTAGAGGGCGCTCTGGGAGGCTCTAACCCCAGAAAGGTTAAAGGGTGCGCCAATCCAGCACCAGGTGTGGTGTAATGGAGGCCAATGGTTTTGACCGTGCGTGTGCTGTGTATTAATCTAATTACCCAAACTTAATCACCTGCACACAGCCAGCACGCGTTCTTCCAACGCTTAAAATACGCCACAACACTAATAATATATTAGGACCATACTCTGTAAAATTAAAAATTGACTTGTTCATGTTAGCAATTTCACTGTGATTTTAGAGCCAACTCCATCACTTAGAATTGGACAAAAATAGAAATAGTAACAGTATTATTAAATTAGGATAATGTTGCGCAAGTTAACACAAACGCGTGAGGGTATGAATGACAAGGCTGTGTTCAATAATACCAAAGAGGGGCAAAAAAGCTCAAAGTCCTCAGGAGTCGGCCGCCATGTTCGTACGGTTTCTGGAAGAAATGGGCCACAATCAGTCCATCCTTAATTTTACAGTCTATGGTTAGGACTGACTTATCTGTTGGCAGTATAGGTAAATCAATAGTGCTCAGGTTTGTTATGCTTTTCACTTGTTCTTAGACGTTGTTACTCCACTCCCGGACTCCTACAGTCCGCAGTACGTCGAGGCCGCCTGGTATCCATGGTGGGAGAAGCAGGGTTTCTTCAAGCCGGAGTACGGGGTATGAAAAATACATTTTTTGATTAAAAAGGTAAAATGGACTGTAGTGATGATGACTACTACCTCTATTTGGATGCAAACATTAAGAAGAATACATGCATCTGGTATGAAAATATGTAAAAATACAGTTTGCAAATCTACAGTAATTAAATGTAAAATATACACAGTATTGTATTTTTTGGGACAGTTTGATTAATTTTGACAGTTTTTCATTTCATTGCAACATAGTAATTTCCTTTGCTCATTGTTTTTTGTGTCTGCTGATATTGTGATTGTGTTCTTTATTTTTCCGTTTTCTACAGAGGAAGGATATTTCTGAGCCAAACCCTCACGGCGTTTTCATGATGTGCATCCCCCCACCAAACGTGACCGGGTCACTTCACCTGGGCCACGCTCTGACCAACGCCATTCAGGACAGTCTCACCAGATGGTAGTTTTATGATCTTATTTCAAATGTATGTAATTAATAAGAAGACACATTAATAATCTTCACAAATGTATGTAAATGTGGGGTCGGTCAACATTTGTGGTCCTTGGCAGGTGAAATATATACAGTTCTAATCTTTGTTATTGTATGTGTTGAATGAATTTCTCATTGTTTGCGTTGCATAAAGATATAAATATTATTTCGTTGGTTTGTCCAGGCACAGAATGAAAGGGGAGACGACCCTCTGGAACCCGGGCTGTGATCACGCTGGCATCGCCACTCAGGTCGTGGTGGAGAAGAAGCTCATGAGGGAGAGGGGGATGAGCCGTCACGACCTGGGCCGAGAAAACTTCATTCAGGAAGTTTGGAAGTGGAAGAATGAGTACGTGGAGGAGGCATTGGCAAACAGTACAACATTACAATTATCTTTAATGTTGTTTGTTTTTCTAGAAAGGGAGACCGAATCTACCATCAGCTGAAGAAACTCGGATCCTCATTGGATTGGGACAGAGCCTGTTTCACAATGGAACCTGTAAGATTCACAAATACTGAGTTTTGTTTTGTCTTTTAATTTGTGACTAACTACACCTTACCCCTTTGTACAGAAACTTTCCTATTCCGTTCAAGAAGCCTTTATCCGTATGCACGAAGAGGGTGTGGTCTACAGGAGCAAGAGGCTCGTCAACTGGTCCTGCACGCTCAACTCTGCCATCTCTGACATCGAGGCAAGCAAGAGTTGCATAACATGTACAACATTCACATTGTACATGTATTTACTTTGTACTGAATTTAGAATAATCCTGATTTGCACATGCTATGCTCATTACAAATGAATCTTAATTTAATTTGATTTTTTCTATTTGTCCTTTATTTATCCAGGATAAAACTCAAACCGTAAACCTTTTTCTTTTAGATTACACTTTTTGTCTAATATTACTAAATCTGATACATTTTTTTTTATATTGGGGGTTGCTTTATTTAAGTAGTTTTCATTTAAAATAAATGAAGTCATCCCAGTCTCAACATAACTGTGGACAGATGAGCACCGGGATGGGAGACATTACAAGCGAACATTTTGGTTTGATTGCTTTTGCTCAATGTGATTTTTGGATCAGGGTTTCCGAGGCGCGTTAAAAAGCACTAAAAGTCGGCCTTTAAAGTCGTTAAAAAGCATTACATTGGATTCAAATCTAAATTTCCTGGATAATAACAACAACAATTTTTGCTGCATAAGTTAATCAGAATGACAGAAATGATGGTCCTAAACAATTATTAACTCAATAGTTTTCTCTTATTCCCCTTTTGCCTTTGACTTGTGAAGTTTTCCTAAAGTGAGCAAGAAATATGCACAGATGTTTGTGTGTTTCATTAAAAATATAGTAGTTGTACATTAAGATGGCATTAAAAACATAAAACTTGCTGCTGCCTGTTTAAACCCTGTGGATTCTTCACCTCAAAATTTTCCTAAATCAGCTCCCAAAACTTAGACACCACATTTGTTGTAAACCAGTGATCTAACCTAATATTAGTTGTTTTTCTTGTGTAGGTCGACAAAAAGGAGCTGACAGGCAGAACACTGCTGCCTGTGCCCGGTTACAAAGAAAAGGTGGAGTTTGGAGTTCTAGTATCTTTTGCCTACAAAATCGATGGCTCAGGTTTGTGGCGCGTCATTTTATTTAAAGGAATAGGCCACCGTTTTTCCATACTGAGATATGTTCTTACCTGTCTGGTCTTTGTGCCTGCGCTCAGTCATGCAAAAAGACCAAAGATGTTGTTAGCATTTGGCCTCTCCTCATGGACCCAAATGGGGGTGAAGTAAGAGGCGACCAAGCTCTTCCATGTTTTCCCTATTTAGATACGGTTATATGAGTACCTGTAGTTACACGATCCAAGTATAGTTGCACAAAATTAAGAGCTTGGTCGCTTCTAACTTCACCCCTGTTGGACTCGTAGAGGAGCAGAGGAGAGGCTAAATGCTAACAACATATTTGGGTTGCTTTTTTTTTCTGACGTGAGCGCACACGTAAAGACCAGACAGGTACGCATCAACTTGTCTAAGCTCAGGTAAAAACATATCTCAGTATGGAAAAACGGTGGCCTGTTCCTTTAAGGTTAGCATCATATTCTACCTATTGTATATATATTTATCCCTTTTTCTTCGTTTCAGATGAGGAAGTGATTGTTGCCACGACTCGTATCGAAACCATGCTTGGAGACACTGCTGTAGCCGTCCATCCGAACGACCCAAGGTATCAGCATCTGAAGGGCAAAGTGGTGCTCCATCCCTTCTGCGACCGGAAGATGCCCGTTGTGTTTGACGACTTTGTGGACATGAACTTCGGAACAGGTTAGTTGCATAAAGTTACGACAGCACAAGGTTGTTTGGGCATTAACGTCGGTGTAATTTCCCTCTCCACTGTTTAGGCGCCGTCAAAATCACCCCGGCTCACGACCACAACGACTACGATGTTGGAGTGAGGCATAATCTGGCCTTCATTAACATTTTGGATGAGAACGGACTGCTTATCAACGTGCCTCCTCCCTTCCTGGTATGGTGTCTGACCTGTTGTGTGTGTTTCTCAGGCTTACAATGTCAAGCTAAGTTTTGATAGAAAACTATTTGAACTGGCGGTAACGACATCACAAACAATTCCCATTGATTTCCAATGATTCAAGCATTTATCATGAGGCCGACCTCGTGAGAATATACAAGTCTATCTTTTCAGAAGATCAATCTGGGCAAAACAAGGGGCACTCGCTTTGCCCTTGGGTGTTAAGTGGTATCATAAAAATGTAAGACTTTATTGCACAGGACGGGCTTGTGTGAAATAAGGTGAAGAGTGTAGAGAGAAATTCAGCCATTTGTGGGCGCTGAGGCACAATCTCACAATGCTTTATCTGGGAGAAAACTGCAGGTTATTGTGTATTTCCTGTGGAGAACTCCTTACCTAAAAGCCAGGCTGATTTTACAGCACAAATACTGTAGCATTAGCACAGTATTATCAATCTGGAATGGCTCCGGTTTAAATAGTTTGTGAAGAGAACAGACACTAAGCAGCATATTTGTTGCTGAATGGATGAAGCACTCCTTGTTCTAGTCAGTCACATCAAAGTCTCAAAATGAAGCTTAACGACAAATCGCTTAAAGGAACAGGCCACCATACTGAAATATGTTCTTACCTGAGCTTAGACGAGTTTATGCGTACCTGTCTGGTCTTTGTGTGTGACTGAGGAGATGCACAAAGACCAAAGATGTTGCTAGCATTTAGTCTCTCCTCCTCCCTATGGGGCCAAACGGGAGTGAAGTTAGAAGCGACCAAGTTCTCCCACATTTTCCTTTTTTAAATACAGTTATGTGAGTAGTTACACGATCCAAGTAAGGTTAAAAAAGTCACAAAATAAGTCACAAAATTAATCATGTCGATTTATTTCAGAATTCTTTAGGAGTGAAGATATTACGGCGCGGACATCGAAGAGCTCCCAAGGTTTTATTAGGCCTTACAATGTAGTTCCCCTTTTTATCCGCTTAGAAAATCGACAAGTTTTAATTTTGTGTAACTACTTGGATCGTGTAACTACTCGCGTAACCGTATTTAAATAGGGAAAACGTGGAAGAGCTTGGTCGCGTCTAACTTCACCCCCGTTTGGCCCCATAGAGGAGGAGAGGCTAAATGCTAACAACATCTTTGGTCTTTTTGCGTGACTAAGCGCACGCATTAAGACCAGACAGGTGCGCATCAACTCATCTAAGCTCAGGTAAGAACATATCTCAGTATTTAAAAACGGCAGCCTATTCCTTTTTTTTTTAAATGGAGAGACTCAACCCCCACCTTCTCAGTCCTTGTTTCAGCCTCTCTATTATGACTATA
The DNA here is from genome assembly GCF_951799975.1 of Gobius niger. Taxonomy (NCBI): domain Eukaryota; kingdom Metazoa; phylum Chordata; class Actinopteri; order Gobiiformes; family Gobiidae; genus Gobius; species Gobius niger. Next base: position 10,349,436 of record NC_136859.1, on the reverse strand, counting down.
CTTGTTGCATGCATGCTACGTCACCGTGTTGTATTGATAGTACATTGACAGTGGATTTGAGCCCAAACGGATCCGCTAAATCCTTTCAAGAATGATTTTAGTGAGACTGAAAATTGAGCTTGCAACAATCCAGCTCCCAGCACAAGGGTAGAAAACTTGAATGGGAAAAAAATGAAACTCCAATTTGACATATTTTTCTTCTTTTATGTTTTCCTGCTGTAAAATCACAACAAAAATCCTTGGTTGCTTGGGTCTTATCAAACTGAAAATTAAATTTTTTCTTGGTTCTTCCACAGGGCATGAAGCGCTTTGAAGCCAGGAAGACTGTGCTGCAGGCTTTGAAAGACCGTGGTCAGTTCAAAGAAATCAAAGACAATCCAATGGTCGTCCCAGTCTGCAGGTAAAAAGAGAGACTTACTGGCACTAGAACATGATAAAAGCTGGAGTTCAATCGTACTTTTCCCCACGTTATAGTCGATCCAAGGACATCGTGGAGCCCCTTCTGAAGCCGCAGTGGTACGTCAACTGCGCAGATATGGGCAAACAGGCAGCAGATGCCGTGAGAGAAGGACGCCTCAAAATCATCCCTGACCACCACATCAAGACCTGGTTCAACTGGATGGATAATATCAGGTAAATAACTAGAAGGAATAAAATATTGTAGTTACATTTTACATTCGATACAAGCACTAAGAGCTACAGCTGCTTACGGTTGATATTTTGGTTGGGCATTTCATATAACACCACTGAATCTCCCAAAGAGCTATTGAGGGTATAAAGGTGATGTAACATCTTGGCCACAGAAGGCGAGTGAAGAGAACAAATTAGGGGTGTGTTTAGTGTTACAATTATGTAAGTGCTAATACTTTATTTAGCAGGGTTCCCACAGGGCATCAGAACGGTTTAAAAGTCATTAAATGAACTGCCAAAATCAAGACCGTAAATGTCATTAAAAAAAGCATTAAATTGGGTTCAAACTGGCATTAAATCTTAATGTATTGGAAAATTATGACTTTGCTCAGCAAGTTTTACTGTTGAAGTTCATGGAAATACTAAAATGATGGTCTAAAATAGGGCTGGGTATCGATACCAGGACTTACTTGGTTTTCGATAACGATACATAAATATTTGTCATCTAGAACCCGAAAACACAACAATAATGTGTTGAAGATCTGCAAATGCACAGTATTGGGTTAATCTCTAATGGCAACAAATGTGTGAAGAATGGGGAATAATTTCGAGGGGAAAATAGGGGTAAGTAGAGTAAATAGTAGTAATAAAACATGAGCAAAAAATTGGGGGGAAAAACTATGCACAATATAGGAGAAATGGAGCAAACATTGGGACATTTTTTTTTAAAAGAACACAGAGAAAAAAAATAAAATAAAAATTGGGCTTAAATGGGTTATACTTTTATTGTGTTGTTCTTACAGTAAGACAGAAGGTTTACCTGATTTACTAGTTGCCTTCTGTCTTACTATGAGAACAAAGAAGACAGTTTGAACCTTTTACAAAGGGTTATACTGTTATTATTTCGATACAGGTAGCAGCTAAACTTTTTTTTCTGATACCAGTATGGTATCGTTTAACGGTACCCATTCCTAGTCTGAAATAAATTAAGTTGCAGTTTTGGCTGAAATTGACCATTGTTTGCTAAAAAAGTTGCCCGTTTTGTCCAATTGTCTTTCCTCTTTCTGAAGAAATGTTTGCAAATCTTAAATGGAATATGTGCTGATGTTTTTTCTGCATTTGTGGCATTAAAATGTAGTATTTGGGCATTAAAAAGCCTTTATAAGCCCTGTTTTGGCCTCTACCCTCAAATCCTAGAATTGTCTGTCTTTCATGTTCTTTGCCTGTTTGAAGAAAAAGCGCTGTGTAAGTCTAACATGTTCATTTTTCCTGCTAAAGCATTTCTTCTAACAACTGTCCACCCATTCTCCCCTCCATAGGGACTGGTGCATTTCTCGGCAGCTGTGGTGGGGACACAGAATCCCAGCTTACTTTGTGACTGTCAATGACCCTTCAGTGAAAGCAGGAGAGGTGAGGCAATTATCACAGCAGCTCTTAAAATTTGTTGCAAAAACCCTATAATTGTCGATGTTGTTTGTAATGCCAGGACATGGATGGACATTACTGGGTGAGCGGACGGACAGAAGAAGAGGCGAGGGAGAAGGCGGCGAAACGCTTCAATGTGACGACCGACAAAATCTCTCTCAGACAAGGTACATCTCACGTTTGTGCCAAAGTGGACATTCTTTATCCAATTGAGGCTAATATTTAACGTTTTGTAATTTAAAAATATTGTGGCTATATGGATAAGACTCGATGGTATCTTGTATGTTGGGTGGAGTGCCCAAAATTACACAGGATTACTCAAACCTGTGTGAATGAGGCGAAACAATACAATACTTTATACGTAATACATTTCTTTGCATGACATGTCTCAGTTAAGGTAATCCAGAATCTCACAGTTTTTTTTTGTAATACTAATGCAATTACTAATGTTGTGTCTTTGTGACTCTGACCTTTAGACGAGGATGTTCTGGACACTTGGTTCTCTTCTGGTATTTTTCCGTTCTCTATCTTCGGATGGCCTAATGAGGTAAAATGCGTCGAAGGACAACCTGCCCTTTGTATTTGCATAGATGAATTTTCATGTGGTCTTACAGAATTAGAGTTATTTTTAACAGCTGTTTTAGCACAATGTTTTTCAGACTTGGTGAACTTTTGGTTTATGATTTAAAAAAAACAACACATTCTGCAATATAAATGAAAGTAATTCTGTAACAGTGTTCAGGATGGCGTGATGGAATTTATGTCTAGAAAATGTTCATTAACCGCTTCACCCCCGCCTTAACTGAGCACTTTTTCTCGGCTTTACCCAAATCTAAATCTTCTTCAACAAACCGTCCAAATAGCGACAAGAATGAGGATGTAAATGTGATAAAAAAGCGACAAAAGAGTGACAATAATGTGCTGGAAAAAGCAACACTAACACAATAACAATAATGTACAAAAAAAGTGACAAAAAAGCAACAAAAAAGACAAAAAACTATGAAAAACACTCACCCATTGTACTCAACTCTAATTACTCCTCACGGAACAGTTTCTAAACTATATTTTTTCAATCAGCACATGATGAGCCTATGCATGTTCTCCAACTGTGGAAAGAAGAACTTCCTCATCCTACAAATTTAAATTGGAATAATGATTTGGCAAAATATGCAGTTTTCTTCAAGAAATCCTAATCATCAGGTTATTCATTTCAATTGTATCCAAAGAACATATTTCACTTCTCACATTTTATTCAAATTGAAAATGCTACCTTCCCCTAATTGTACATTTTGCAATCTCAAAACCCCAGGCACATTTATGCATATGGTTTGGGACGTTAAAACTTTGTGGACCCCAGTGGTTGGGGTGGGATAGCATGCCTTTGAGTTTGCAGTATGTAACCGTGCTATACCATTCCGTATATTTTTGTGTGTATCTCTCGCTGTACTATGTACATGCTGAATATGACATATGGATTCTCACCCCTATATTTTTAATGGGAAATCAATAAAAAATTGATCACAAAAAAAAGAAAAACATGACAAAAAAGCATTAAAAAAAAGAGACAAAGCGTGACACAAAGCAACGAAAACATGACAAAAAAGCAAAAAAGAGATGAAAACATGACAAAAAAGCAAAAAGAGATGAAAACATGACAAAAAAGAAAAAAAAAAAGATGAAAACATGACTCAAAAGAGAAGGAAACACAACAGAAACAAAAAAGCAATGGAAAAAGCAACAAAAAATTCCCCAAAACAACAAAACACTTGTGACATAAAAACGCCGGCACCGCGACCAAAAAGTTCAGATCAGTTTTGTAGGTCTTGGCTTTCAAATAAACTCCCCAGTCGAGAAGCTTTTAGATTTGGGTAAAGCTGAACTGGTGAAAATGTACTCAGTTAAGATGAGTGTTAGAGGTCAAGTACTGGTGATTACATATATTTGGATTTCGATTTATTGTGACTTCAAATTGAAAAATCACTGTGTGTGTTTTTAGCAACACTATAATGCATCAACACCATTGTCTGCTAAACTACAGCTCTATATTTCTGTCTCCATTTGACATTTAGACGAAGGACCTGAGCGTGTTCTACCCTGGCACTTTGCTGGAGACGGGGCATGACATCTTGTTTTTCTGGGTGGCTCGGATGGTGATGATGGGCCTCAAGCTCACCGGCAAACTGCCCTTTGAAGAGGTGACACACTTCTTCTGTTCAATAACTAAAGCTTATACAGGGATAGTGAAACAAGTTTTCCTTCGATGACAAATGAAACGTAATGAACAATGAGTAATATTTATTAATAATGTCTTTGCTCGCTCAGGTTTATTTGCACGCCGTGGTGAGGGATGCGCACGGACGGAAAATGAGCAAGTCTCTGGGCAACGTTATCGACCCTCTGGATGTCATTACGGGGATTACTCTGGAGGTAACGATAATTACATTTTAATGCCTCGCAACACACAGCTCACTCCTGCCCCGCTCATTTGCTCTTTACTTGGTCACTACATCCTCGCGGCTCCCCCTAGGCCTATGTTCTTATGTAAGCCTTATTAAGCCCCCTTATTTCCTCCCACCAGCTTTTATTGAGGACATCCATCTTTCCGCTTTCAGCTGGCAAACACCATGTAGTTAGATTAGGCTTGACATGTCCTCTAGAGGGCAGTAAATGACTTGGAGTGAAATGTAGTTTCCTGTAATATGATTTGAGGAGGGGGGGCTGCATTCTCCCCTTTATGACTATATACTTTATAATTTGATAATAAATACAAACAGCTGACGTTGTTTTAACTTATTCCACTCTCAAGGGTCTGCATGCTCAGCTGACGGACAGTAACTTGGATCCTGTGGAGGTGGAGAAGGCCAAACAGGGCCAGAAATCGGACTATCCAAGTGGCATCCCAGAGTGTGGAACAGATGCTCTACGCTTCGCCCTCTGTGCTTACACCAGTCAAGGTGAACTGCCTTTTAATGACTTTCTTGTGACTAAAATATGTGAAAATAGCAGAATACATTATGAAAAGGTTCTAATAAAGATGGCTCAGATTATTATTGCGCTTTACACTAGGCTATTGCTCATTCTCTCCCCCGTATATGGTGGTTAGCTGCGACCACAGCTCCTACTGGGCATCGGCGACAGTCCCCTAACAATCTCCAGTCACATACACACACGCAGTGGCAGCTGATGATGTAAACTCTTGGTGGGGTATTGCACACCGTGTTAGGTATACATGTTTTTCTCACATATCAGCAAACACTCACAGAACTTGCATTACAGACATGCAGAGTAAACAGTTAAACCGATGGAAAAAAGAAGAATATCCGTTTAATCCACCAGTGTTGGCAAGTTTCTTCAGTGTGTAAAGAGGCTGCGTGTGAGTGAATGTGACCAATGAAGAGCCTTTGCATAGACCTCCGTGTGCCATGTGATAAGTCCCAGACTCAGAGCTCTTTGATAGGCTCAGAGTCTGGGACTTATCTCATACCAGTCCTAGTTGTGTGTGTGCTGGGACCATGCGCGACTGCTATCTGTTGGTCACCGTCATGTTTGTGTATGTTTGTAGGTGCAGGGAGTGAAGGGATAATAAAAACTAGTCCGTTTGTGGCAACTATCATGATCAGATGCTTAAAACTACAATGTTTATACACATTAATGACATTAGGCAATTGGTTACGATATGAAATGAAATGACAAATACAATTTCTTCTTTTATTAAAAATGACAGGAGCTCATTGATACCAGCCGTCCCTGCACACACGTGTTTTTCAGAAACTGGTGTGTTTTTTAGTATTGGAAGCTAAAGGGCCTTTATCATGCAAATTTAACTTTGTTGAGGCTTTAGCCATGTTTTAATGTTAAACCCTCATACCATACATACCTGGACTGGTGTTTTGTTTCTTTCATTCATGCTTAAGGAATCCTGCATATGCTGTACGTCTCTCTCTGCTCACTGTGTTTGTCCAGGGCCACTACAAGCCATGTTGGTGCCCTAAGCAGAAATGTTCAATGGTGCTGGCCACTCTGCTGACCTTAAAGGAATAGGCCACTGTTTTTCCATACTGAGAGACGTTCATACCTGAGCTTAGACGAGTTGATGCGAGACAAAATGTTTTTTGCGTGACTGAGCGCACGTGTAAAGACCGTACAGGCACACATCAACTCGTCTAAGCTCAGGTAAGAACATATCTCAGAATGGAAAAACGGTGGCCTATTCCTTTAAGCAGAAGCATATTATTTAGTCACATCTTTCACATTAGTTACCTATATGAGTAAAACGTCTTGCCCAAGGACACAATGACAGATTGACCTTGCTACAGTCTGATTCGAACTGGCAACTTTTCACTTATAACTCCACCTGAGTCACTGTCGAGAAGCAACACACATTAATATTTTCACACTTGGTTTGCGTCTGTCCTCCCCAGGCAGAGATATCAACCTGGATGTGAACCGTATCCTTGGTTACCGTCACTTCTGCAACAAACTGTGGAACGCTGTTAAGTTCGCCATGAAGACGCTCGGAGACAACTTTGTACCGTCGGAAAAAGCCCAGGTGAGCGGCGGCTGAAAGGAAAATCGAGGAAGAAAGACCCTAATCCTGTCAAGCATTTCCGTCTTTTGTGTGTACGGGGGATTGCTTTGTGCCAGTTTCCCCTATAGTGTGTCAAGAAGTGGTTATTTTTAACGTGATTTTTGTTTCTTGTTTCTAGTTGTGTGGAAAGGAGAGCGTGTCAGACAGGTGGATTTTGTCCCGGCTCAGTGCAGCTGTGGGACTGTGTGATGATGGGTTCAAGGCCTATGATTTCCCAGCAATAACAACAGCCATCTACAACTTCTGGCTGTACGAGCTCTGCGACGTTTACCTGGTGAGAACAGAAGCATATGACCACGCACAATCGATTTGGAGCTCATTTTGATTTATATTAAAGGGATATTTCAGGATTTTTGACATAGGGCCTCATTTCCTAGTTTTCCAGAGTGTTGCTGATTTCTTGAGGTATTTTTTTTTTGTAATTCATGCAGTTCTTATATTTGAAGAGTTACGTGGGGCTAGGCTTGTGCTCGGCTAGTGCATTTCTACGGTATCAGTTAACCTGCATTAAAAACAGTCTGACCCGCTCCACAGTGCACCTGAGGCAAATCACTTATAACACCAGACTAACGATATAAATGTTTGTGTCGATAGAATCATTTTTGGAATATAACTGACCTTGCATCACATGTGAAATGGGGGTGGGACTAAATCAGTTTTCTTCTTTCCACCACTTTTCAGGCAAATCGGAGCTTGCTTTTTTATGTTGAAATTAATCAATCAATCAATCAAAGTTTATTTCTATAGCACTTTACAACAGCACTTGGCAGACCAAAGTGCTTTTACATAAAAACACAGAGAAAAAAAGATTCAGCGTAAAATGACATGAAATATAAAAACACCGGCACACAAAACAAAGTAGACCAGTACTTGGTGTTCTGGAAAGCCTGTCTGAATGAGTGAGTCTTCAGTCTGGACTTGAAGAGCGGCAGGTAAATAAAAACATTTCGAACCCGGAAGACACAACGCTTCGATTCAGTTAACTTCGCCCCCTCTCTCCGCACATACAACTTTACCGTAATGTAAATAAACAGCAACAAGTGAAGTTACTTCACGATGCAGTTATACAGAGTTGACATCTGCAACACAGCTTCATAAATGGCTAACACACATGCTAATATGCTAACACACAAGCTAACACGCGTTTGGATTGACTCACCGCTCTGGTCCATCGCTGTTTACATTATGGGACTCGCGTTGGTTATAAAAGTTAATCCACTTTGATTCTGGCGAAGGTTCACCAAACATCCATCAGAGACAGTCACAGAAAAACACTATTTTGCTGATAGTCGCTGAATCCCGGAGAAAAAAACAGCTTCTGAGAGAGTGGCCTCTTCTTGGAAAAGGTTGAATAAACTCCCGTCCTCATAGTCAAAAGCGCTTCTCTTTCTCCGTGACGTGATCGTTAGGTAAGAATAAAGAACAGGTGTGTCCAGAATAGATGACAACGAGCTCCATCTTCACAGCTGCAGCGCAAACATGACTGATCTGTTCAGACGCTCAGGGGTGTTTGTTTTGGCCTCAGCTGACCTGGAAGCACCTCGGACACATCCTTTCTTCTTTTTTTTTTTCCTTTTCCTTTATTTATTTATTTCTTACAACAGAAATAATGAAAAGGGTGGTTTACAAATTAAAATCAGGCCGTAAGCATAGAATTAAGACAGTACATTATAGACGTCGAGCACTTCCATTCCGCTGTGACGACACAACTGAACAGGTCAGTCGTTCACCAGGAGATGGCGGCGCAGCTGCTTAGAGAGCACGATTCAGGACGATTACTGAGAGCTGCGTGAATGAAGCCACAAACCACTCTGGGGGTGTTTTTGATAAGGAAATAGCATAACAACATGGCTAAAAGCTCCAAAAAGTCGATTTTGCATGATATAGGACCTTTAAAGTAGCTTTTCATAATAGTTGTTTCAGCCCTACATGCTAACCACCCATTCAGTCACACATGTATATTTTCTTTCTCGTATTAAAAGTTCTTTAATGCACCTTTAAATAAAGGCACATAAATGTAGTGCTTTTCTACGTCTTATCTGCTCCGTATATTCAGTAAAAAACCCATTCACTCACATATTCAAACCAAATCTGGAGGCAAGATGGGATGTCCTGCCTCTAGTGGCAGGTGACTGAGTCGGCCCCGCCCACTGGAGCTCCATGGAGCACAGAACCACATTAGAAGAACATTACCCTTGTTTATTGGCCTTTGTTTGGCCTGATCATTCAAGCATTAATATCAGTATTTATTGGGGACAAATAATCAATTTATAATAATTGATTTGGTCGTGTTGGCGCTTCAGTCATGTTTATGAGAAGTCGCAATAATTAAGTTTGTCCACAAGAGGCCAGTGTTCAAACAGAATGAAGCCGCTTTGAAGCTCCAAGTCTTTAGCAAGTCTTTTTTAAGGAAAGCATTGAAGTGTCAAAGGCTTCACTCGCCCATTACTTGTTATTACTAACTGAGCTATTCTTAAATATGATGTTTTTATGTATAAATCAAGCCGGTGTTTAATGATTTGTCAACGCATTCTTGACTTAACTGTCATCTCTTGTGCAGGAGAGTGTGAAGCCCGTCATCAGTAAAGCCGAGGAGGACGGCTCCAGCGAGCAGGTGCTGGTCTGCAGACAGACCCTCTACACGTGTCTGGAGGTGGCTTTGCGCCTCCTGTCGCCCATCATGCCCTTTGTCACCGAGGAGCTCTACCAGAGGTTACCACGGCGACAACCTCAACACGACCCACCCAGCATCTGTGTCACAACGTACCCCAGCTCCCAAGAGGTGAGAGGGGAGGCTCGTGAAATGTCAGGAAGTTTATTGAGGAGAAATCTGTCTCCGTTTTTCAGAATGTGAAGTAAAGTGGACAAACTTTTTATGTAACCCTTATATTAAGGATTCTCATAGCGAAATTTGCTGTTTCTATCTCTCGTTGCTTATGCCAGGGTTTCCACAGGGCATTAAAAAGCACAAAGTCATTAAATAAATTGTGCCAAAAAAAAGCATTAAATTAGGTTTAAACTGGCATTAAATCTAAATGTATTGGAACATTATCTTAACTGTATAAGTTTCTCAAAAATACCCAAATTATTGTCTAAAACATGTTGCAGTTGCTGAAATTGACAGCAAGTTCCTGTTTTGTCCAGTTCTCTTTGCTCTGTTCGATGAAATGTTTGCAAATCTTAAAGGGACTATACAGAGTTTAAAAATATTAAAACTAAGTACTTTCATCCCTCACATGTTCCAGCCATGTCCTAATGTGTCGAATGAGCCCAGACCTGTTCACCACAACTGCCTCTAAAATCCTGCACTGTCGCTCAAAAAGGTGTTAATTCGGGTCTGAAGTGCCAGCTTAATACAGAAAGTGCAGTTACACGCATGACCTGAGGTGGCAGTAGTAGTTAAATGAAATATGCACAGATCTTTTTTCTGTGTTTGTGGCATTAGAATATAGTATTTTGGCCATAAAAATTAGCATAAACATCAAGTGATGGAATCGCACCTTATGTTTAGGTTTTTACAAAAAGAAGTCAGTCACCCATAATCACACAGGTTTGTAAAAAGCAGTCAACAGGACTAGCGGAAGATGTTTAACCTCTCTGTCCAGAAGCTCTTGTAACCACGGGGCTAGGCTAGGGGTTCCCCATTTAAACCAACCCAATGCCCGAGGTAAGTCTGGTAACAAAGGAACCAAAGCAGAGGTAGTAAAAATATAAATCTTTTATTTTACATTTGTAGTTCAATTTTATTAAAGTTATTTAAAACATAACCCTCGAATAACCCAAAAAACAAACACTTAAAACATAGCTAAAGCAAATGGGGAATTTAAACCAATAGAAAATATTCACACAAAAACAAACAAACTAAATGTTAATAAATCAACTCAAACAAAAACGTTAATAGGAAACAAACTCAAACAAATCCCCCAAAAACCCGCTAAGGTGCTGTAGTGCTTTAAGTGCTTTGAGTTACAGGATTATTTCTTGGTAAAATTCGTTTGTTTGGCAAATTCGGAGCTTTAATTGAGCAGCGTGGACATGACTGAAATGCATAGAAAAACGTCAGTTCACTGCCAATTGGCCAAACCTAGGCTGTAAGACGGACACATACCTTAGGCAGACAGGAGGAACACAAACAGGGGGCTCGGGGCACCTCCGAGGAGCAGCATCAGCCCAGCAAACTCCACAAAATAAACCCTAGCCAAACAATTTAAATTAAACCAGTGCACAGACATAGTTTTTAAAATAACACAAGGTGGAAAGGTACTCACGAAAAAGGCACCCACACGCCAGCATACCAGCCCCGACACTAACCAACTCACGCGCGCACCTTTTTGTAATCGCGCAATCAGTAGCACGGGCGGAGAGTGGCGGTGCGTTCACGGGCAGATAGGAACTTTGAAACTCGCAGTAAAACAATATTTAACCACCTGGTTACACTCAGTCAGTCCTAGAGTCTAAACCTTTGTGACTCACTTATTGCTGTTGACTAGCAAAGACCACAACCTCAAAAAAGAGTTACTTTATGAAACATGCAAAAATAGCAAACATTGAGATGATTACCATATTTGGGGCCTCGGAGATAATGCCGAGCTCTCGAGATCTCATCCCCACACACCTAAAAGACAAAAGGAATAAGAAAGTTGTAGAGCGTGAACTAGAACAAAGAGAAGAGGGACCGGTAGGTATTTATGGCACATGTGAGAAGTGCGTAGAAGTATGCATAAAACTGCTGTCATACTAAAATGATTTAACCCTGTTCTACCCACCACCTCTGAATCCTCTCTCTGCTCATTTTCCTAGTTCTGCTGGCACAGTGAACAAATCGACCGGGAAATGGACTTTGTTATGACTGTGGTCAAAACCATCCGGTCACTGAGGGCGGATTACAACCTGACCAAGACCAGAGCCGACTGTAAGACATCCATCACACGCATCGCAGTAATTGGATAAGTGCTAGTAATTTGAGTGTCGGAAATTGACGGACAGAGCAGTTTACTCTTTTGCTACGCTCGAACATTTTTGCGCGGGGCTGTATTCATTTTATTGAGTTTGATGACGTCCCAGGTGTCTCATGGGCGATGGACTATTATGAAAAGAAATCTGCAAAGTCCACAAACCTGCCCTTTCAGTCTTAAAGCTCAAAGTCCTTTCAACTTACTGCAATTGTGCCCTTGAGACTTCATAATGCTACTTTGCTGCAGTGGAAAAAGGAAAAAAAAAAAAGCTTTTACCTTATTTTTGCTGACGGAGAAGAAAGAAGTAAACTTACTGCCAGTTTTTGTTTCTGATATGCCCAGTGATAAGAGCAACATTAACCATATGTCTGTTTTGCAATGTTTGTGTGTGGATGTTGATAAAGTAAATCACTCTCTGTGTGTAACAATATTCAACCTTTGTGGAGTTAAGCTGGTGCTTTTGTTGCTAATGTTCTTCTATTTCCCCCCTAGGCTACCTTCAGTGCATCGATTCAGCCACTGTCTCCCTCGTGGAGAAGTACAGCCTGCAGATTCAGACGCTCTCATATTCTCAGGCGGTCATCCCCGTCACAGCGAGCGAGCCGGTCCCAGGGGGCTGCGCCGTGGCCATCGCGTCAGACCGCTGCACTGTAAACCTGATGCTTAAGGTGAGAGTGAGGACGAGAGAAGTTTGAAACTTACTTCCGACATTCATTCGCAAAATGATTCAACCAAATGAGTGTTGCCACCCACTGTATGATCTTAGATGCTTTTATGTTTTATGTTTTAAGACACATTTTCTCAGTATACAAAAGCACTTTACAGCACAATAATAGTGGTATTAGAATGGAAAATTAGGCGAGATGTTTCCCGGTGGGCTGCAAGAAAAGGAAAAAAAACAAACAATGGACTCTCACTGTTGAGCTGTTGTCGGTTTATAAACGTTTAAGTGTGCTGCAGCAGTTGCCGGTGCTGCTGTTTGTAATAGTTGATATAGAGAAGGGAGATACCATTAGATGTTGAACACACCCTTAGCAGTAACCGCTAGTGTAAGTTGTCCGTGTGAGATTAGAAGTGGATACAAAAAGACCATGTGGGACTGAAAAAGATAGGCATTCGCGACCCATGTGTAAAGGGTGGTTGAATAAGGTTTGTTCATTTGTATAGCACAGTCTGATGGCACTGGCTGCGTTTACATGATCTGAAAATTCAGATAACTGGAGAAATCGCATAACCCAATAATCAGATCTGATGCGTTTACATTCTCTTCAGAAATCGGAAATTCCAAAACTCCAGGTTCTCCCTGTGCAGATTTGGATTTTCAGAGTAACTGAATTGTCTCCACCCCTCTCTTCAAGCAGGCCCACCTACAGAACCAGGTGGAGGATGATTGTGCTTCCATATTTGGACTTGAAGTCAAACTGCTCCATGTGGCAGAAGCTTCTTGTGCTTTGTTTGGGAAGGTTTAGGAAGCCAAAGGTAGAGGGCTCAAATCCGGTTCACTGTTTGTTTTCTGAAGTAATTAAAGAAATTAAAAAACAAATAGAAGAAACTGTGCTTTAACTTCTATTGAAAATGTAAGGTGGAGAGACATTTCAGTAAATATTCAGAGCGGAAACTCAAAGCACAGTAACTCCTCAAACTTTGTCGTTTTTACATGATTTTGGCCTTTTTGCTGTATTTTCCTTGTTAGGTTACACAATGCGTGAACGATCAGGAAGAAATCAGATAATGTGTTTCAGATTATGATCAGATTTTTTGTCTCCGTGTTAATGTTGCCAGTGTCGCTAAGGGGAGGTGCGATCTCAGTACGTCTGATCCAAAAGTAACGGCGTGCAAGATGAGCTAAACATCTGACGGTGAAATAGTATTTTCTTTGGTAGAGATTTTGAATTTCATACCTCATAATTTCACTGAATCAATTTGAAACAGTTGCTCGACCCACTCCGCTATGTCTGGCTTTTCGCAGAACTGTGTCTTTGGAAGAATACACGGCAGGAAGTGAAGGGAGGCCTTGTTTTCCGCTGTTATGTGATTTGAAGCAGCACTCAAATCATACACTCGAGCACTTGCGCTTTATAAGATCAGTACCTCAATTATTACCTGGGCCACAAGGGTATTTCCATCTCATGCCACGATAAGCCCAACAAAAAAATAAATACACTTAAAAATTAATCAAGGTTTGATTCATAGTGTGCATTTTAAAAAGCCCATGCTATGTCAAAGCTGTGTTTGCACTTTTAATTATGTTATAATGAAAGACTTCCATTAGAAACATGTGCACTTCAGAATATTTTTGTTAATGTCTAAATTATAGAGTTCATAAATTTTACAGAAGAAAGGATATTTCTGAGCAGAGGATGTGATGTTTCCTAAAAATCTGCAGCCATTATCACTCGCTAATTATTATCACTCAAACAGCCACTTTGATGAGTCAGCAGCAAACAAGAAGATCCTTAAGTTAAGAGTTTTATGCATTTACCTTGAAAGTAATTCGAGCTTTTGGAGTTTGTAGCATTGAGCTTTTTTTTTATTTCAAAAACTGTAGCAAAAATAAGCCTATAAGGAATTTTTCAATCTCTGCAAGCTACAGGATTCTTCTCAAATTTCCTAAAAAAAATAAAAAAAATGGGATACTCTGATTTCAGCCTCACAAAAAATAAAGCTTTCATTTCTTACTTTCACCCAAGGGTCTTATTGACGTGGAGAAAGAAGTGGCTAAGCTGATGACAAAGAAGGGCGACCTGGAGAAACAGATGGAGAAAATCAAAGAGAAAATGGCAAAGGGCGACTACAAAGACAAGGTGCCGGCGAAGGTGCAGGAGCAGGATACGGAGAAGGTGGGAAAAATAAATTGACTCGTCTTGGGGGCTTCTCCTCTTTTCGGCGTGTCAGGCGTGCGAATTCCTGCTCATAATCACCTTCCCTTTCTCTCTCTCTCTCTCCGCACAGTTACGACAGAGTCAGACTGAACTGGAGAAAGCAAAGGAGGCCATTGACAACTTCAAGAAAATGATGTAACTCTGCGTACTCTGGATATGTTGCATTTATGTTCTAGTTTTTTAATAGATACAGACGCCATCTCTGGAATCGCCCAGATATGGTCATGTTTGAAAACAGTTAAGGGGGAAAACAAATTGGAGGAAAATCAAAACTTTCTCTAATTATTCAAAAAGTACTTTAACAAATGCTGAATTCTGAATATAGTTTTCACCTAAATAAAGATACAAAGACATGGAGAGGAGCAAAGTGGATCAACAGCCCATAAATACATAAATAACCGAGAATGCTAACATGTTAGCATCAGGCTAATGCTAACGGTTGGCTAGCGCTAGCTACAACTGCTGTTTTTTCACTTCTACTGAACAATCTGCTGTGACAAAATATCCATTTGGGCCCGATTTACACTTGACTTTATTTATGTGTGATAAATAAGTTGATATTCCACCAGAAAACGTCTATAAAGAGTGGAAAATTGTGTTTCTCTAAAGATTCTATTTTCCCCCTCGTAGAAGCCACGCCCCCTTCTATGACGAGATGCCGTCTGTATCTATTACAGGTCGGGGGTCAACAATGCTTTCCTTTATTGTTTGTGATTGGGTGCACATTACAATATGCCGTATTGAAAGGAGGAGATAAGAAGTCGAAATTGTTTAAAAGGGAGTGCCATAATAACAAATCTAACTCATTTGGCTTCTGTGGCTATGTTGTGCGACATCATCTGTATCCCTTCAATGAACAAGTATGGCATATTCAGGAAGGCAAGTGTGAGAAATTAGTTCTTCACTTCAGTTTGCCGATAGGATGGGGATAATGTGGTAATTATGACAATTACACAGAAACGTACGTATAATTTTTGTTCATGGTAATTTTAACCCAACTTAATTCAGTGAAAAGACAATTACAAGAAAACTTAGTATCTTCTTGATTGAAATTGATTGGCAAAACACATCATCGCTTTTTCCATTTCCATAATAACACGTTATCTCTATGCTAAAGTAAAGCACAACAGAAAAATGGTTGAATTTCTATCTGCACATGTTAATTTTCTAAGATTATCTTCACGCTGCATTTTAAACCTGTCAAGAAATTAAAACAAAGCGACTTCTCACTTAGGCATGAGAGATGACAGGGGTTAACAATGTTTTCCTTTATCATTTGTAATGCACAATATGCCATATTAATCGTAAGGCTTCAAGTCCTTTCAACGATGAGGGTTTTGTGATTCAAACTTTGTATTTGTTTTAGATAATCTAAAGGGTGTGTGAACAAGAAACTAGGTCAAAACTTCTGCAATAGGCCAGTTCAAAGGCGAACTCGATCCAACCTGTGTTAATCTATCACATGAATGCAGCCTATCAAGTTCTTTTTATGTCATTGTATTGTTCATATCAGTTTTTTTCCAAGTGATTATGTTATCAAGAGAATCTAATAAAGGACAGGCAATTTGTAACCAGTGCTCTATTGTCCAGACACAATGCTTTTTTGTTTCCGGTCAATTATATCATATGATTGTTGAACACTTCAGTAAGCATTGGAACAAACGGGCTCGGATACTTGTGTGAAACATTTTATTCAGCTTGATGAACAGAACAGTTAAGAGCGTTTAAGCGGGAAAAGAGCCAAAATGAGGAACCGCGAGATCTTTGGCTGCATTTGTAATCCGTAAATAACATTTGTTGTGGGGGGCAGTCGCGTGGTTCAGGCTGCTACCGTGGGTTTGTGAATGTCCTTCCCCCCCCGAGCTGTCCCGTCTCGAAGTCTACTGCTCCAAAACCCTCAAACAGAAAGTAACATTTGCTCAAGATAAAATACAGCATTGTTGAATAGGGATGCAACAAGTATCCACATATCACTGTATGGGAGCGGCGGCCATAATGTAAGGAGATTGTTAAAACATTTTCTGAAGCTTTTATTCAAACTCTTTCACTTCCTGTGTAGCACCAATAACATAAAACAAACATGCAAAGCAGTTTTTTCCAGTTGCAGCTCCCCCCCCCCCCCCCCTCTTCCAAAACCAGGGTTTCCACGGGGCATTAAAAGTCATTCGATTAATTATGCCAAAAGTAATTAAAGGAACAGGCCACCTGATTACCTGAACTTACACGAGTTGATGTGTACCTGTCGGGTCTTTATGAGTGCACTCAGTCATGCAAAAAGACCGAAGATGTTGTTAGCATTTAGCCTCTCCTCTCCTCTATGGACCCAAATGGGGGTGAAGTTAGAAGCGTCCAAGTATAGTTACACAAAATTAAACATGTTGATTTTCTAAGCGGATAAAAAGGGGAACTATATTGTAAGGCGTAATAACTTAGACGTCCGCGCAGTAAAGTCAAAGAGCTCCTAAGGTGTTATTACGCCTTACAATATCGTTTCCCTTTTTTATCCGCTTAGAAAATCTACATTTAATTTTGTGTAACTACTCATGTAACTGTATTTAAATGGGGAAAAGGTGGAAGAGCTTGGTCGCTTCTAACTTCACCCCCGTTTGGCCCCATAGATGAGAGGAGGAAAGGCTGAATGCAAACAACTGACTGAGCACACTCGTCTAAGCTCAGGTTAGAACATATCTCAATATGCAAAAAAGGTTGGCCTATTCCTTGAAAAAACATTACATCTGTATGTATGCAGTATACATTGTTGTGAGTTCTAACACAAATTCAGTTTTGGACACTCTTTTGCTCAAAGGTTGCCCATTGTATCCAGTTTGGTTTTGAAGATCAAAATATCCATTCAATTAAATTAGCCTACTCACTATATTATTACAAAATATAGCATTTAGGCAATACATTTGACTTGCCACCTGTAGAAACCCTGATAACACAGCATTACAATCAAAGGATCATGATCTTTGCAGTGCCTTTAACATGCTACAAATACAAATGTCCACCACAATGGACTGAATACTGTGATATTGTTGTTGCATCCCCATTGTTTAAACTATAATACATATAAAATACAGAAAAAAAAAGTTAATGATGGGTCGATGGGGGGGAGTGAGAAAGGGCTTGTTCATTTCCTCCAAATACGTCAGTGTTGAACTTTGAAAATGTACAGTACAATATTGTCAAAACTGACCTTATTTTACAGCTATGGGAAGAGGGTGGAGAGAGAGTCTTTAAAACCAGCATTGTCTTTCACAACTTTTACTTTCAGATCAACATCACAGCTAGTGCTACACTTTGAAAATAACCATGATAGAATAGCTAGAATATTCTGGAATTGTTTGGTTTCACATTAGATTATCAATAATTAAAGTAACCTTCATTTGAATAAGTCGTTTTCACTTAAACTCAAGTCAAAAAATTCTTATCTTTCCCAATTTGTGCTCAATAAATCCTAGCACTGTCAGCTTGGTATACGCCCACGCCATCAGGGAGGAGGCAAAACAATCCACTGATGGAAAAACAATCATTCAGTATGTTCAGGTAGGAAACTGACTCTATTTTAGTGGCCACATAATGATGCTGAACTTGCAGGAATTACCAAATTAGAGAATCTTCATTCAGGCCAGGCAGAATATTAAGTCGTGAAATAAGGATTAAAATAACCTCTTCCAGTTATTTCTTGCTCGTGCTGTTGATTTTCTGTCTCCTCTCTCTGGTCTGTCACCTTCCTCTGTTTACAGTCTCCAGGCAGAGTGGAACTCCGAGGCGGGCAGAGGAGTGCAGTGCGTCGCCTCGAAGTTATGCAGATACTTGTGCGCCTTAACGAGAAAACGAAAACAAAGTTAGGATTAGGAAAGAATAGATAATTGTTTAAAGGGGATTTATATCAATTTTCAATGTGCATTTCACAATTATAAGAAAGATGGCTAGAGCAATCCAATACGTGTGCCAACGTTTCACTCTCCCTCTGAACAGCCTTGAGGAAGCGGTCCGGATTAAAAGCCAGTACGAAGTGTTCAACAATGACTTGAAATCCTCCACAGAAGAGAGAGTTCCAGAGTTTTTCGGTTGGATTTTGGGCTAAAGTCTAAGAGCAACTGGTCAGAAGAGCTCAATGTTCTGCGGTTTGCAAATTGTGAAGAGGTTTAAAAAAAAACATTTTAACCTCTTAACCCCCACATGAACCGAGCACATTTTCTCCAGTTGGTGCTTTACCCAGATCTAAAAGCTTCTTGACAAAAAGTGTGAAAATAGTAATAAAAATGCAACAACAACATGACAAAAATGCAACAGAAAAGTGATGAAAAAGTGATGAAATCGTGGCAACAACGCAAGGAAATGTATCCAGTTTAGATGACTTTTGTAGATTTGGGTAAAGCTGAACTGAAGAAAATACATTTGGTTAAGGTGGGGGTTAAGAGGTTAAATTAAGTACCAGGATGGCTGCGAATTTATATTGTTTCAATAACTCAATGAGCAGTGTTGACTAGTTTAGACTCATTTATTCAATATCACTCAACACATGAATTGACTTATAAGAGTATATGTAAAAGTATATTTTCAGAAGTAGCCGTTTCATGATTTTCCTAAAAAAAAAAAAAAAGTGTCTTCTAAACAGAGAATCCACACATGTAAAATACTATTGTTGCACTGTCCGTTAAACTACCTTATTAACCTCTTAACCCTCGCCTTAACCAAGCACATTTTCTCCAGTTCAGTTTGACCCAAATCTAAAAGCTTCTCGACTGGAGCTTAGAGCCTTTAGACCAGAGTAACGCCTCATTTGAAAGCTAAGACCTACGAGCTTTCCTCAGGCTTTCGTGTTTTCTTTGTGGCTTTTTAAAAATTGTGTTATTGTTGTGTTTCCCGGCACATTTTTGCCACTTGGACTGGAGCCTTTGTGCCAGTGTAACACCTCATTTGAAAGCTAAGACCTACAAAACTGATAAGAACTTTTTTATCGCGTTGTTGCAGAGTTTTTGAAGCCTTTTTTTGTTGTGTTTTTGTCATTTTTTGTTGATTTTTTTTTAATAGCTTTTTTGATGTGTTTTCCTCACGCTTTTGTCACTTTTTTGTTGTGTTTTTGTCACTTTTTAAAAATTGTGTTACTGTTGCGTTTCCCGGCACATTTGTCACTTGGACTGTAGCCTTTGGGCCAGTGTAACGCCTCATTTGAAAGCTAAGACCTACAAAAACTGATCTAAACAGATCTTTTAACCCCGTGTTGTCGCTGTGGTGTCTTAACTTCATTCACTTTGTTATCCATGTCATTTTCACCAATTTTTCGTTGAGCTTTTACTGTTTTTTGCTGCACTTTCATTGCTTTTTTTGTAACTTTTTGTGGCTTTTCTTTGTTGCGTTTTCTTCTAGTTTTTAGAGTTTTTCGATTTAGGGGTTAACCTTATACACCATAATCTTAAATATCTAAAGTCCAATTGATTCTCGATTCGGTCAGTGCCTCCCGACAATCCCCTCCCCGAACACCGACCTCTTCAGGGTTCACAAAGCGGAGGCGGGAAAAAAGAACAAAGCCCGTTTCGGAAGGCATTACCGGGAGAGGGAAACGCATAGATTTAGCTGTAATTGATGGCACTCCACTTGTTTGGTGTTAAATGACTTCAATAAGAAGGAGCTTGGTGAAATATATTACCGCAGTCAACCCTGAGAGCGCAGGTGAGGGCGGTTACTATGGCAACCGGGAAAGTGTTCCTCTGTGATAATGATGCAGCCTAAGAATAGCGAAGGTGTTTTTTTTATTTTCCTCTCCCGAACCCCTCCTGGAGCGCGAGGAGGAAGTAAAAGGAAAAGTCTAAATTGTTAAAAAAGGAGCAGCATAATAACAAATAGAACTCATATGGATTATGTGGCTGGGTTGTGACGTAGTGCGATTGATCAGATTAGAGTGCACTTATTTAAACCTATTCAGGAAAAAACAAGTGTGCGAAAAACAGGCGACTTGGCCTAAAACTAAATTAAAAGTTGTTTATGAGATTAAAACTATGACTATAATACTCAGATATTTTCAGACTAAAACATGACTAAATAAAAATGAAAAGTAGAGACTAAAATCACCCAATGACAGTTTGAAAGAGCTTCATAACACTTACTTTGACTGCCAAAGGAACAGCTCTGAGGACCTTGATTAAATATGATTATACTCTATGACAAATGCACAGTTGACTAAATTAATCTTAGATTTAGTCGCAATTTTAGTCGACTAAAATTGAAGAGAATCATTTTGACTAAATCTTGACCAAAATGAAAAGACTTAGCCTACGAGATATGCTTTCAAAATTAAAGGGATATTTCAGGATTTTTGACATAAGGCCTCATTTCCTACTTATCCAGAGTGATTTCTGAAGTTTTTGTGTGTGTTTTAATTCATGTAGTCCTTATATTTGAAGAGTTTAGTGGTGCTAGGCTAGTGCTAGGCTAGTACATGTTTATGGTAACTAGAAGCCTGCATTAAAAACAGTCTGACCCAAGCACAGTGCACCTGAGGCAAATCACTTATAACACCAGACTACCGATATAAATGTCTGTGTTGACTGAATATTTTGTTTTAAATATAACCATTTTGCATTTAAAAGAACTTATATTTGAGCAGCATCAGCTTCCTGGTTGTAAGCTACGCAGTGGCGGAGTGATCTGCTAGGTTACCGGATCTACAGTAGTTTGTTTACCTGCGGCCGGCATTACTACACGTGGAATTCACAAAGGAGCTTTCTGCAAATCAGATATGGCAACGTTTGGAGGACGACCCCATGATTTTGAAGAGGTTTGTAATGCAGGCTACTAGTTACCATAGACATGCACTAGCCTAGCACTAGCCGAGCACCACTAAACTCTTCAAATATAAGTACTGCATGAATTTAAAATATATATATATCTCCAGAAATCGACAACACTCTGGATGACTAGGAAATGAGGCCACATGTTAAAAATCCTGAAATATCCCTTTAACACTGATGGTATTATAACCTAAACTAATTCGGTACAAAGACAATCAGAAGAAAACATCGCATCTTCTCCAGTGGCTGTCTTTAAGTAGCCTGGCGAGACCAGAATCAGTATTTTTTTTATACAGAGGGGTATCAGTCTGGGACCCACGCCCCCTTATTGGCGGCATCAGAAAACTCAAACGAGCTCATGGAATCAGATTTGTTTATTTGCGGCCATGTGTTGTTTGCGAAAAGTCAACAAATTATCTACGAATGGCGCACGGTTGGTGGTTAATGACCAAAAATGCAGTGACAGTATAGGTGAGTTTCATAATTCATAATCCAGTGCAAATATTAACGCAGAACTGATATTGCCTGCCCTTTGCTGATTGGTTTACTCCTCTTCCTGTTTGTTTGCATATGTCTCATCTCTCTTTATTGAAACAGCTCCACAGTGAAGGGGAGCAAGACCAGGGGGAGTGGGAGGGGCTTACAAGAGATTGCGAGAAAACCAGGAAGCGAAACTTTTTTTTCCAGCTGTTTTTCGATCAATATTGTATGTTAGCACCAACAGTGGGTTTTTTTTTGCGTTTGAGATTATTACCAAATACCTGCAACAATCATAATACCCCCTCTTTAATGATCGAAATGCCATCTTCCAATCCAATACATACAAGAATCAAACCATTCTACATATACTGACAGATTTTGTTTCTGCAGAAGACGTTGCACTGTGTAAATAACAAATAATTAGTCTTTGTGATGCAAATTGAAACCATTCAGGTTGTGATTTCCGTTCAGTTGCAATAACCGCTCGCCCTATTGTGCTTTGAACAATCTTTATTCTTACCAGGTAAAGAGCGAGCTGTCGTCTGCCCTCGGGAGTCATATCCTCTCCTGGAAACATAAACAACAGGCTTTATACTCTGTAGGATTCCAGTACGTTGCGGTTTACTGTTGCGGTCGATGTTAATGGGGCTTACCAACACTCCAAGGGAATAAAACATCTCTGTCTGCCTCGTAGGACTGTAGCACAGACAGGCACCAGTCGTCGTCCACTTCATAGCTACTATACACGGACACTGCAGACGAGGACATGTCACTCAGCACCACGTTCTCCAAAGACACAGCCTGATTACAGTTCACTTACTTTCTTCGATGTAATTATAGGATCCCAGCCAGTGCCTTACAACTGGGAGGCTTTCGTCTGTCATTATTTTAGGATATCTGGACATTCAGAATAAAATAAAACAAATGACACATCAAAAATTGTTAGATTGATATTTTTAAAAACAGTCTTGTGGAGTAAAAAATGTCACTTATTGTCCATTTGTTCTTTTCATCTGTATAGTATAGTTTTGTTGTTTTAATGTTATTTACGATAACATAGGAGGCGAAAGATCTGCATTACACACAACATTTGCTAAACCACTTTACTGTGCAGCTGCTTTTAGACCATGGGGTACAATTTAAAGTGATAGTCTAAGTTTAAATGTTTCACAAAATTAATAGATTAATATTACTAGTAACATAGTTAATATTAAAGTGCATATGACATTATATTTGAGATTTTGCAAAAAAATTCACCCAGCTTTCTTTATTTTGATATTTTTGTGATGCTTTTAATCTCACTTCCTCATTGGACACTGACAGGAGGTGACATAGATAGAGGCAAACCATTTTAAACTGTTGTCATGCCAACCATGTTATGTCTATACGTTTGTTAAGAGGTGACGTCACAGCTCTACTTCCGGGTCCGCAGATGTGCAAGAAACTACAAAAAACTCTTTAATACCACAATCAATATTTCTGAAACTCAACAGAGAGTTACTGAACATACTTATTTATCAGGCCCATTAGCCAAAAATGCTGTACCTACTGCTATAAAAGTAATATTTACCAAAATCGCTACATCCGGGTTAGCGGAGATAAATGCTAACGGCGCAGCAGCTACGCTAACCCCGGAAGTAGTGACTTTAGCCAAAAATGCCGTACCTACTGCTAAAAAAGTTATATTTACTAATGAGTCTGAGAAATAAGAAGGTTCAGTAACTCTCCGTATTGATGGTGGTTTTTAAACAGCTGTGGAACTTTACCTCTATCTATGTCACTTCCTGTCAGCAGCTTAAAGTTTAACATAAAATAACTTTTCTGCCCAACATTTCTTCTTTAAAATTGCTGCTTCACTATAATAAAATGATCATTATTACTTATCCATCTAAATAAGTAATATTTTCAAAAGCATTAAAACCTGTCAGATGCACTTTAAGTCCCTCCCTCTGTGAATCTTAGCAACTAATCCCCAGTGCCATCAATTTAACAAACCAGACGAGCTTTCCTGTGAACCGGCCTGTCAGGTCCAATCAGGAGCGGAGGGTCGATTGACTTGATTGTTTACTTTTGCAATCTGTGTCTTTCTCTTTTCTCATTTTGCTTTAAAGCGAAGTGCTCAGCTGGTGGAGGTTAACCCAAAGTGGGTTGTAGGACCATTTTTTGTGGGTTTATCACCAAAATGACTGCTGAGGAATTGTTTTAATCATCTGTACTGTACTGGGTTGAATCGCTCTTGTAGTAAAATGTAACACTGGTTTGACACACAGTTCAATTAATATTCTGGCCACTCTTTAGAGAAGGGGTCAGGACAACCATAACTAATTTAATATTCTTATCGTGCACTCCTCCAATGTCGGTTTTTGAGGGTAAAGGATGCAAGGAAAATTCCGGAGGATGTGCGAAAGATTCACAATGATATGCTTAATTGGAGAGTTCTGGTAACTGTTTTGTTCTTCAAATCCATCTCTCCAGTCTCAAAGTGTCTCAACAAAAAAACTGCATTACACTATGGAAGATTGTTTGTGTCATCAGAATGTGAATTTTAAACGTCTGTGAATTTTCAGAATTTTTTTTTTTTTTAACACTGAAATAACAATCCAGCCACTGAATATTCAACATACAATTCAAAATGAAAAATTCACATCGAAAATATACACATATATATATTGTTTTTAAATATTTAAAATTCAACAGTATAAATTCAGAGTGAAAAATTAGCTGTAGAAAAAAATTCAAATGGAAAAATTCACCCTTAAAATATTCAATGTTCAAAAAAATCAAGCCCTTAAATTCAACAGTAGAAATTCAGAGAGAGAAATTTGCAGCGAAAAATTCACAAGGAACATCCTGGACACCAAGGCCTGAGCAATCGATCAAGAGTGAGTCGAGCCAAATTCTGGTTCGTCAGCAAACGGTGTAAGGGACCAATCAAAATTCTTAGATTTGACTTTCTACTCCTGTTTCCTCATCTGTAAGTCCCGCCCACTAAAGAATAGGAAACATCCAGCTGCTCATGCCTTGAGGTCCAGGATGTTCTGTGTGAATTTTTTTCTACTGCAAATTTGACACTCTGAATTTAGACTGCTGAATTGGATAATACAGTGAATATTAAACAGGTGAATTTTTCATTTTCAATTTAAAACCCTTCAAAAATGAGCAGTGAAAATTCAGTGACTGAAAAAAAAATCAAACATGTTATTTCAATGCTAAAAAGATTAAAAGCATGCATTTCTCAGACATCTACCCACCTATTTCTATACACTAAAATAGTTTCACAAATGGAAATGCTCGCTGTTCTGAGCTTTTAGGTCTCATCAGCATAAGCAAACTTGTTATTGTGATCTGTAAAGTGGAAACGGATCTCTCAGGTCTCAGATTTATGACAAAAATGGCCTCCTTTCCTCTTTTCCCAACCCCTTGTGATGTGATGTTTAAATGTTGGTCCTGATCTACAGAATAGAATCAATTGAGAGGAAATGCTGCAATCATGTGTTTATACTTTGTAAAAAATACTCACCTGAACTGCAAAAGTTTGAGCAGCAGGTCATTGCCTCTGTTGGACATTATATCCTCCGGACCACTACAACAGAAAGACACCAAAGTGTATTTACTGTTCATGACTGACAAGTGAACGAATGTCATTTATGAAACTAATCCACGACAGTGACTTTTGCCATTCGAACAGTGCTCTTTGGCAGCACGAAGTGAGAAATTCCTGCCATGACAACCATTAATTAGAGAGCATTGTATTGTCAGAGCACCGAGAGGCAGCGCTGTGAAAAGGTGCAGGTGTGACATTTTAATCAGTTGCCGAGGTGCATACAAATATTTCGGTCCACCTCCAAATTGGTGGGAAGACATCGTTCCGAAAAAACATTTACCAACACGAAGCTATAAAGAAGAGAACTATGTGGCCGAGAGGTCCAACATTACTCCTGACAAAAATTAGGTGATAATTTGAGTGTAAAATAGCAAGTTTGTGGTTGGTCCCATGTGTTTATTATACAGTAAATAATATGCACTGATTATGTTGGAAATTAGCAATTACAGGGTACATGATAACGTTGATTTGTATAGACCTTTTGAGGCACTCGACAAGAAGGCTTTCTTTACTTGGTAGATGATGAATAGCAGATGTATGTACTGGAGCTTTAAAACTCCAGAACCTACATTTTTCAGTAAATATATTTTATCCCCACAAAATACATAAGAAAATCACAAGATCCAAGGACATATGGGTAATTTAGGGTGCCTGAGCATTAATATTTATTTATTTTTTTAAATTTGAAATAACATCACTAAGAATTAGACAGTGACAATAAATATGAGTGCTATGGCTGTGGAAGACTTTGCCTAGAGCTCCACCTGTAGGCAGCTGTGAAAAAAGTAGCTTTCAATTTCCCTTAAAGGTCCTATATCATGCAAAATCGACTTTTTGGAGCTTTTAGCCATGTTTTTATGCTATTTCCTTATCAAAAACACCCCCAGAGTGGTTTGTGGCTTCATTCACGCAGCTCTCCACAATCCTCCTGAATCCTGCTCTCTGAGCAGCTGCTCCTCCCTCTCCTGGTGAACGACTGAGTTTTCAGTTGTGTCGTCACAGCGGAACGGAAGTGCTCGACGTCTGTAATGTAATGTCTTAATTCTATGCTTACGGCCTGATTTTAATTTGTAAAACAGCGTTTTCATTATTTCTGTCGTAAGAGAGAAACAAAGAGTAAAAAAAGTAAAAAAAAAAAAAAAAAAAAAAAAGGATGTGCCCGAGGTGCTTCCAGGTCAGCTGAGGCCAAAACAAACACATCTGAACAGATCAGTCATGTTTGCGCTGCAGCTGAAGATGGAGCTTGTTACCTACTCTGGACACCTGTTTTTTATTCTTACCTAACGATAATGTCACGGACGGAGAAAAAGAAGCGCGTTTGGCTACGAGGACGAGGAGTTTATATTCAACCTTTTTCAAGGAGAGGCCACTCAGCTGTTTTTTTTCTCCGGGATTCAGCGACTATCACCAAAATATTGTTTTTCTGTGACTGTCACTGATGGATGTTTGGTGAACCCTCGCCAGAATCAAAGTGGATTAACTTTTATAACCAACGCGAGTCCCATAATGTAAACAGCGATGGACCAGAGGGTGAGTCAGTCCAAACGCGGGTTAGCATATTAGCTTGTGTGTTAGCATATTAGCATGTGTGTTAGCCATTTATGAAGCTGTGTTGCAGATGTCAACTCCGTATAACTGCATCGTGAAGTGACTTCACTTATTGCTGTTTATTTATATTACGGTAAAGTTGTATGAGCGGAGAGAGGGGGCGGAGTTAACTGAATCGAAGCGTTTTGTCTTCCGGGTTTGAAAAATACCTCCAGAAAACACTTATATTTATCACAAAAATGAGTGCTCCATAACGGTAGAGGTACAATATATCATATAAATGCCTATACTTAACTTTGGAATGGCTAAAATAGCATGATATAGCCCCTTTAAGTTTACAGTGTGGGGAAGCCGCTGATATCTTGTATCATGCAGAACGAACTAAAAACTTCTCTCACCTGTAATTAAAGGTTTAGCTGTACGCCTGTTAATTACATTTTCAAGTATTTTGTAATTTTTTTTACTTCATTTACTTAATTATTGGAAATGAGCACAGGATACGGACCTGAGAAACACTACCATCCCATCAATAAAACAAAAACTAGTCATGTGTACCCTAAAAATAGATTTTTTTCCAAATTGATCATGTTAATGCATTTTAGGTAAAAAGAACGACTTACGTTGTTGTAATGATCTCATCTCGGGTTCTCCTGATCAGTAAAACAGGTCCTTGGTATCTACAAATACACACAAAAGCAGCAGATGAACAAATCTAGCCCAAATGGTAATGTGCTTCTTGTGTTAGACCATAAGCACTCACTTGAGGAGCTGCTCTACGTTATTGAGATTCACGTATGTTCTTACTGTGTACTGCACCAGAGGCCCTAAGAGGAAAAAGCATGGACATGAAAAATGTACAACTCAAGTGGATTCAGAAGTACTTTTGTAAGATTTTAGTATCTGATTTCCACATAACACCAAAGTATTTTTTTCCCCCTCAAAAATCTCCACTTAGGCTGACACAGAGGTTGTACTTTTCTATACTGTTAGAAACTAATGGAATAGAGCTTGTGTAACCTGCTTAAATTTTCCTGCCACTTTTGATAACAATCAAGCTATGTAGATATTATAATGTAAAATACTGGATGTATTGTGCACATAAAAGCATTTGTACAATAGTGTGTTATATGTCTGATCTGCTCGCTAATGGAGTTGTTCCGCGGCTCTTTGCACTCATTTCTTTTTATGGACGATGTTTACGTGTTCCCACTAACATGGCGGATTTCCATGGTAACGGTTAAATTCAATCTAAGAAGAATGATCTGCATTTGTTGTAGGGTCTAAATACTAAAATCACATGTTTCATAATTTACAAACTGACCAAAAAGAAAGTCATCACCTGGATTATATTAACTGTTCTGATCTGTGGTCACAGCAGTTGGTCAGGTCTAGGTTCAGCAACACTAAGGGCCTGATCTTGTGCATCAAAACAGAGACGATAGCGTGACATTTTGCGCTCAGTAGGAGCGCACTTTGTGATCTTGCCACTTCAGACTTAACGCATTTAAGTGGGTGGAGACACACATTTTCCTCCAACCAGATCGACTCTGCGTCCAGAAGAGTGGTTGTGTGGGGTGAACATGTGCTTTTGTTTTGCTTCACGTTCACGCCAAGCGCGGGCCGATCCGCGCCACAGCGGACGCTGTGGCTCTTTTTCTCTCGAGACGTGAACATCGTTTAGCTCACAATGGGGTAAATACAGTTTTTAGTTTGACCTGTGAGAGCCTAAGGCTTAAGAAAGAACGCAAGACAGCGCAATGTAAACGAGGAAGCGAATGTCAGCCGTGTTTCCATCAGTGCAGTCACCTCCTCTTGTGACGCCCCCTCACAGGTGGCGGAGGCGAATGGCACATATATGGCGCCGCCACTCGGAAAATAATTCGCCAAGAGCCTGCGCCGCCCCGTGCACCGCCACAAGATCTGGCCCTAAGAGCCCAAAGAATGAGATCAGCTGACGACCTGGGGCGACAGTGGCGGAGATAGTAAAGCAGGTCGTCTTGTAATCGGAGAATCAGAGGTTCGAATACCGCAGGTTCACACTGTCATTGTGTCCTTGGACAAGACACTTCATCCAGGTGGAGAGGGAGCAGGAGGCAAAGTTCTCGATTTACTGATCGATCTATGTTCCCACCCTCACCAATTGTCATGAGATCTGAGTAATGACCGCAAGATCACGGATACAAGCGGCCGAAATGAGTTTCCTTCGCAGGGTGGCTCGGTGCACCCTTCGAGATCGGGTGAGGAGCTCAGTTACCAGGGAGGAGCACAGAGTAGAGTCGCTGCTCCTTCACGTCAAAAGGAGCCAGCTGAGGTGACTCGGGCATCAGTTCCGGATGCCTCCAGGTCACCTCCCAAGGGAGGGCATGTCCTATTGGGCGGAGGCTGCGGGATCCTCCCAGAACAGCTGGAGGAGGTGTGCGTGGATCGGGAAGTCATGGCATCTCTGCTGAGACTGTTGCCTCCGCGACCCGGTCCCGGAAGAAAATGGAGGGGTGGATGGATGGACCTTAACCTCCTGAGTGACCAGGTTTTCCACCAATAGATTTATTCTTCCCTGATGACTTGTGCATATTCCAAGATGACAGAACCAGGATTCATTGGGCTGACATTGTGAAAGAGTGGTTCAGGGAGCATGAGACATCTTTTTCACACATGGATTGGCCAAAGAGATCTTAATCCCATTGAAAATCTTTGAGATATGCTGGAGAAGGCTTTGCGCAGTGGTCACACTTTCCCATCATCAATACAAGATCTTGCCAAATGGATACAACACTGGATCTTTTGGCATTGCAGAAGCTTATTGAAACAATGCCACAGTGAATGTGTGCTGCTGTAATTAAAGGTAAAGGCGCTCCAATGAAACGTTAGCGTGTGCGAACTTTCTCTTTGTGGCGACTTTTTTTTTGGTCTGTACTTTACTTTGAAAACACTTTTTCATTTCTGCTTTGCTGCATTATTGTAAGGCAACCTGTGTGCATTTTTACTGACAGAAAAGAAACATAACATGATAGAAATGATTTAAACATTTTGAATCCACTGTAAATTCACACAACTCACTCCAGCTGTCAGGCATAACCTTCAGGGCCAAGGGCAGCACGTCGTCAAAGGAGGCGTCGAGCACCACCGACTGAATCTCGGGGTAGGACATGGCTGCCCACGTGGCTGGCATACAACACACACATTTTCAGTATTATTTATCATAACTGGACATTTGAACATCCCCGTTTCCTTTACCTGTGAATCCGCCGATGGACCACGCGTATATGACGATGTCGCTGATCTTGAACCCCAGCTTGTGTATTGCAAACTGTATAACTACATCAATGGCGTTGGCCTCGTTCTGTGGCATAGGTACTCCCTGAAGAGAAGTGTAAGATGACAGCATAAGCTACTGTTTCAGTGGAAGACGAAACTCTGTTTTATCAAAGGGCTTACTGTGCTCCCTCCAAAGCCTGGGTGGTTCCATCCCAACACCGAGTAGCCACCTATTTTAAACCAGATCAAGAGTTAAAAGGCAGAAAACAAACAAGGAGCATTTTAGGATCAGATTTGATATAAAAAAGCTTATTTACACTAAAATAAAATAAAACTATATTGATTTAAACAACTGGCCTGGACAATACAATAATTTGTAATAATATGTGTGTGCTTTATTTTATGCTTATTTATTCATAACTTTGCCTACTTTTCAGCTTTTTGCAACATGGATTTAAACAGGAAGTCAATTTAACACCATTTTGAAGCCTCGAAAAACGTTTTTTAATGCCCCAAATGCAAAATCTCTAATCAATTATAAACACACATTTGCAATAAATGTCTGTTACAGTCAGATTTCAATGACATTGCTTTTAATGACATTCAAGGACGTAATTTTAACAATTCCGTCAATGACTTTGAATGCTTTTCAATGCTCTGCAGAAACCCTGTGCTATTCTGCACAACATAAGCATTGTCAGTTAAGTCCATAATGTGGATAAAAAGAGATTTAAGAAGCAGGTGCTTGGCACTTCTTTTACAAACAACAGGTGCATTGGAGAGGTCGTGTGTAATGCTCGTTAAACACTGAAGAAAAATGATTTTTGCTGGAGGAAGGCCAAGTTCCTGAAACATTGCACTTGTAAATAATGAAGCTCAGATTTTGCAAGATAGACTGAGTGCAGGATTTTTTCTTCGATTAAGTGTGATTTAAATGGCACAACAAGAATAAACAAGCTGCTTTATTTTATTATTATTTTGTGCACCCATATCATTGGGCTGTCTGATACGACAATTTATAGTACGTGAGCATAAAAGCTTTATGTCAGACTTTTTAATTGCTAGTTCTGGGCCAAACTCATACATAACTTGGAACACCGGTTAACTCCCCTATCTTATATCTATGGTATACCCTTAAGGAAAAGGCAAAATGTCCGTGAAAAAAATATCTCTCTCTTACTTTCCAGTGGAGTGTTCATGCAACCAACTTCATAAAACCCAGCGTTGCCTTCACAGCAGATGACCTGTGGACATTAGAAAGACAAACTCTCCATAAAAGCTGCAGCTACATAAAGCCTTATCAATAGAGACAAACTGATCACTGCAGACATTTACCAGAGTCTGTCCGTTCTCCTCCCCGTCTCGCCTTCGATCCACAAACATAGTGTCGATTTCATTACCGTCGCAGGCAATCAGTTTGTTCCTTTGCCCATCGTACTGTTAAGAAAAGAAATTGTGCATCAGCATTTTAAAAGCAAAAACAATGGTGGCATTACACGGATGGAGAATCACCTCTTCTATTAACTTGGCTTGGCCTTGCTGGAGCATAGGCCTCATCGCTTTCTGTAGTAAACCCACAGACCCGGGGTAAAGCATCCTCCTCCCAAAAGAGTGGACGATTAAAAAGCTGAAACAGAAGGCACCAGTGTATAATGCCACCAGGACACGAAGGATAGTTTGATATTTCCGTGCACAAATGGCAAAAAAAAATAAAAAATCACACAGAAAAGGTCAAAGCTGCACACATAATGAATAAATTACAGTTCAGTGATTGTTAGAACAGATCTCTCAATATTGCGCAGTAATCGTGAGTATTTTTTTGGCGATACTTCTTGTTTCGGAGTACGTGGCTTACCTGATAATGTGGCATGGCAGAGTGCGTACAGAGTTGAGAATGCCATCAGCTGTTCCCCTGTGTCTGGGCTCTGGCTTCAGCAGCGAAACGCCAGCCTTCGAGAGTTTTCTGTCAAGCAAACGTAAA
Source organism: Gobius niger (assembly GCF_951799975.1). NCBI lineage: Eukaryota > Metazoa > Chordata > Actinopteri > Gobiiformes > Gobiidae > Gobius > Gobius niger. The sequence goes on along the minus strand of NC_136859.1, from coordinate 10,317,291 downwards.
CAAATTTTATTGCTTTGAAACAGCGTATACCCATAACAGGGGAAAAGAAATTAGAACCGTTTATTGAGTTTTTCCAGTAATCACTGTTAATGTAATAAACTCCGATCCCTCTCAGGCTGAAAACTTTAAGAATATGAAAGAAAACTTATGAAACTAGGCTTAAAACTTTGTATGTACCACATGGAAAGGTATATAGGTGTATAAAAGCATAAAGCTGTACACTTATTACACTAATACACTTTGTTCTGCTTCCTTGTTTTTTTTGAATAAGCAATGGCAACTTTTTGTTACTGAGGTGTAAATATAGACACTTACGGATTGTTAACCTCGGTCCAACTAAAGTCTGCAGGCCAGGATGAGAAGTCAAAGTCATAGCACCTCAGTTTCTTCTGCAAAACACAAAGGATAGTACATGACAATACCAAAATAAACTAGCATACAAGAGTTGAACTTACTGCTCTGTGGACAGCTGATGGTAATACTGAATTAAACTAACAACCTCACCTTGTTTGCCGGTGTGTGACTTCTCTTTGTTTCTTCAAGAATAGACATAAACTGCAGATATTCAGAGTTCTTCCATCTCTCCCAGCCTTGGGACCGGAGGGAAACAGAAAAAGCAATATGCGGACAGATAAATTCAAGTGACACAGAGAAATTAAACACAGAAATATTCAGCTTGTTTCAGAGCCTCAAGGGTGTGTTTAGTATTCACACTGTGTTTGCGGTGGACCTTGTGCCGCTAAATCAATGTTAATGACACTGTCTGAGCTGTGTACATGCTGCCTGCTGTGATACGCAGAGATGAATGACTTCCGTTCATCATTGCAGAGACAGCGTTTTAAATATAATAGTTTTAATCTGGCTTTTTAAAAATGTTTTTGGTTGCTTAGCATGAGGGCTGGGTAATGGTTAATTTTTTTTTTCTGATACCAGTACTTTTCTGACACTTTTCTGATACTGATACTTGAACAAAACATTTTTTTCTACCTAATATTTGTCATCTAGAACAATAAAACAGAATTCCATAAAAGACTATGGGCCCACACAGACAATTGTGTAACCTTTTTCTGTCCATCAGGGGTGCAATGTTTAAGCTAAGATTTTGCTACTAGACCTGACGTGTTAGTGGGCAGGACTGTCTCCTATGGCCAATGGCGATGTTATGTGGAACAACCTTTTTCCTCCAACCAGATTCTCATGACTGGCGATGGGAAGGGAGAGGAGCGGTGGAGGACTAGGGGTGAACACGTGCTTTTGTTTGTTTTCACGTTTCGGCTGAGTGCTAACAAACACAGTGGAATAAATAAAGTTTTGAGTTTTCCCCGATAGAGCTTATAAAAGCCCGTAATGCTAAAGGAAGAAAACGAGGCAGTGTGATATAAATCAGGAAAAGAATGCGAGGCTGCGCAATAGGTTAATCCTCCAGCTAGGTACTCCTGACCATGGCCATAGCTCAAAATCTGGAGATTAATTTCTTAGATACTGCAGTGGGTTGCCACTGTGCAGCTCAAGGAATAAGTCTCCAATTTCCCACAGGTAGGACAGCACAATATATTGCCAAATGATTTTTATTATTACTATATTATGTGACACAACAGCCATAAGACAAGAAGCTGCAGTATAACTAATGTGACTTGTCTCGCTCATCTTATGTCTAAATTACGACTAAATTGGGTTAAAACATTGATTAAATTATCTATAATTAAAAGGAAAACAGTTCACAATTTCAGATGATGCCACCTGATGAAGCCAAAGTATCACAATTTTGAGAACTGGTTAAGTAAAGAATATTGCAATAATATTGTTATCATAGTATGTAAGAGGGTTCGCTTTTCCCCCATTCCTATCCATAAATTACACCTTAGTCTTAGCCTGGGGAAACCAGCAGGTGGGAGCAAGTGTTTGTAGCTCTTGAGGAGAAGCTTATCGTGCATGAATACCCAGACACGCATGAATGAAACATCACACATCTCCAGGTATGTTTTTCATTAAGAAACATTATAGCACAGTTAAAACATCCTTTTAGCAGAATATGACCAGTAAAATGTACGTATCGTTACCTCTGAGACAGGCCACTCCCAGCAGGCACACCAGCACAGTTCCAACATATTGACTGACCGGGACCAACTTACTGCTGCAGATGTAGCCTGAAACACAAAAACAACAGCTACATTGATATTTGCTCCTCCACCATTTCTGTCGGGCACAAGCCTCATTAACCAGCACCAATACTGAGATGCACGGTCTCAATACCACCCTACAACCACGTGCACCGATCAATATCAGACGCTCAATTATACACTAAGGAGTCGCGTATTACCACAAGTAATTATTTTCTATTGATGCGGCCTTATTGGATGACGCACTTGATTAACTTCATATTAATTTCACGTCTTGGATGATCCTCAGGCTGCTGGCAATAGAATGGTATAAAATCTGTCCATTTCTGATTTTCTGTTTTCCTGAGATTATTTTTTCAGATTCGCCAACACTAAACTTACGTCCTTCAAACTTTTTAGGATATGACACAGAAGACAAATTGAAACACAAACGGTCGGTACAATTATAAATACAATTTTGCGTCTGTGCTATGTGTTTAATTAAAGAGTATCTTTCTAAGTCAAACACATTAGTCACGGGGCTAATGATAATCTGTGAATGTAAAAATTTAGATAGTTTATTCATTAAGTAAGACCTCTTTCACATTAACTTTCCAATGAAATATTGATTGTCCTATTCAATACATGACTGACAATGACCTTGCAAGATTAAATACACTAATATATATTCAAGAGACAAGTGCATCAAGCATTGAGCTGTTAAGACAATTGTTATTAAATATTAATCCTTCACCACAAACAGCAGTCCTACCTTTGCGGTACAAATAGCAAAGCAGGAGAGGAGAGCTGTAGTATGACAGAGACCACAGAGCTGACGCCTACAGGCACAAAAAAACATGACAAAGCTGTAATGAGCATTTTGTTTTTGCAAACAACATGGTTTTGGAAAATCAAAAGGACAAAAGTGACATTTTTGAGTAAAATTGAGTAATAGAGTGAAATATTATGAACTCATCAAACACTCCCAAAATATTACAAAAGTATTCTTCTAGATATTGATAAAATATGGACCAATCTCTTAAGATAACTCACAAATGGTTGGCTCAAAATTGTTTGAAAAGTTTGTGACCTTATAAACAAAATGTTTCAAGTGACCTGTTAAAGCCACTATAAGCTATTCTCTAGGATTTCTTTTCATCAGTAGGTGTCAAGTCATAAACCCTGCTCTGTATCTCCCTCCCCTCACCTGTCATCCCTCTCTCACCCATGCCCTTCACTCTGCTCCACACGGTGCCCTGAAGATTCATTCAAGGGGAAATGGAAATCTCATTAATCTTGCATGCAAGACACATTCATCAGCAGAATAACTGAGAAATGCAACGTAAATATTTGGATACTTATATTTATTGGCTAAACTACAACTTCCAAACTAGTCTTTGTTTCTTAGCATTTAGAAAAAAACAGACTTTTAGAACTACATTTATAGTGTCGATGTAACACAGATAAATAGGATTATTAAACAGATGATTTCATGACAATTTCAACTATATCAGAACAGGTCAGTCAGATGGTTTATCAAATCACATTTTTTTGTAAACTCCTTTGTTAATGTTTATCCCTGGCTGTGTTAGCGCGCTCATTTTCCCTGCACATTTGTACATTTACATGGTGCTGGGGAGTACAGTGAGTCAAGTACAATGTTAGTGCGCTGTTTCGAAGTTGGCACATGGGTTCTGGGGAGGTTAATGGACTTGTAGTGGCTTTAAGATTTTCCGGGAAAAACAAAACTATTCAGAACACCCATGAAGATAACTTTGACATGAGGTGCTTCTTTGCTTGTATGAAGCCTTCTGTGACATAGCCAAGATGCAGCAGTGTTTGGAGAGTTGAATGAAACAAAATCTAACTTTGACCAAAAAATTGTTGCAATGTTTGTCAAGAAAACTTTTGCTCTCAGGGCAAAATGATGTGGCAAAAATACACCTTATAGTATGGACCTTTTTGCCACAAAGTTATCATGATGTCACAAACAGTATTTTAATTCTCAGACCCTGATAATGTACTCACCCAGCCAAGGATGCTGTCTGCGTGTTTCTCCAAACCACTAGGTTGGTAGTTCCATCCCTGGTAAGACATTGAAAAAAAACTCAGTTCCATGTCACAACAATTCAGATCAGCATTTCCTTTCTATTCATTGATGAAACAACTTGATTTGACATATGCATCAATTATATGCATCACAATGTCAGAAAAGACGTAGTGTGTTGCAGGGGATAACCGGAAAATAAATAGTTGGGAAAACCAATAGCAATTTTTATGTATCAGTAGAAATTCAGTGTGTTTGATACTGTACTTAAAGCCACAGATCATAACATTTCACTCAGTGAATAGAATACCTCAGCAACAATTTCATTGGGGTTTGTTTGGGGAAAATAGGCTGCCTCTTTCGACTTGGCTTGGAGTGTGACATCACCAGCTCCAAGGAAATGTAGAGAGTTCAGGATCATGATGTCATATCGCAAAGAATCATGGGATTAGCAGCAATTATTATACTAATGGAGGTTTTAAAAGATAAAATACTGGAGTTATTATTCACATTAAAACACTTGGACACCACATTGTGTAAACTCAGTGGTTCTCAATCGTTTGGAGCCATGACCCCCATTCTAACAGTTAAAGGGGTTTGTGACCCCCCGCCCTAGTCACGCCATGAGAAATAGGCACATTAGTCTACATAATTCTTAAAAAACAAAGAAAAAAACAAATGGCTAAAGTAAAATTCATCAAGTTACGTACAAATAATGGCACAATGGTAAAATAACACACACGTGCTACCCCCTTGGGGTCCCGACCTCCAGGTTGAGAACCACTGTGTTAGATGAATGTGCTATTAATGACTCAGCAGCTTTTTCACTTTTTATACTGTTTTTAGCTAATGTTAGTATGGAAAATGTATGCTAACAGCTGCTAACGTGGCGGATCTCCATGGCAACAGTGGATTTTCCCGAATTGTATAACCTGCAATACTCCGCAGTGTGGTTTTAAAGCTTTAATACTTCTGTACCTGCATGACCCAACATTTTAGAGTTTTTAGGCAGTCAATCAACCTTGATGCCCACAAAACACTCCTACGAATCGAGATTATGTGAACGCATTATGCTCTTGCCTCCTCGTTAGCATTAGCAGGCGAAATAAAAAGTCACACGTATGTTTTTCAAGATTAATTCAAGCAGTAGAGGGTAAAAACGATCTTGGATAACCATTACGACCAACGAGCAAGATCTGCCCATTCAAAGCAGGTTTGTATCTCGGTTATTGACATCAATGACAACCATCTGTCAATGAAAACAGTGCACACTTCCGGGGCCCGCTAAGGTGGCTCTCCTGATCATAACAGGTGTAAATCGGGAAAATTACAGCAATCTGCTCGTCCTAAACGCAGGCAAAGCACAGAAAATGGTCGTACCCTTCTCCCCGCTCTGCCTTCGGGTCGGGACTGGTCCGGTGAGCGGTGAATTCGCTGCAAATGAGGCCCGAGCAAACACCGGAGCCACATCCAGCCAGCCATTCTTCCGATGCTACCACTACGGGAGCCCGAAGAGATCCAAAGGCTTTTGCGCGAAAGGTTTTTAGGCAAGGCAAAACAAGGCAGGACTAAATATAGAGCATTTCAGTAGAGCAACTCAGTTGTTTACAATAGATATCAAGATGTGGAAATACATTTATATTCACAAAAGAGAAAGACATGTGTTAAAATTTGTTGTTATTTGTTGAAAGTCTTGCACCCACACATTTCTCATAAACTCTCTTTTTGTGTATTCAGATGGATTTTGATCCTCCACAATGTGAGGTCATTAAAATGTGTCTTTCATGTAAATATGTACCTATAATAAAAACAAAGAGTACCAACAATGCTTTTTGACTAATTATGGAATGTAATCAATGAAAATCAGTGACAATATTGCATATTTTATGGATTTATTGGGCTACTCATACACTTTCTATATCCAGTGTTGTGGAGTAACTAAGTACATGTATTTAGAATACTCATTTTACGTAACTGTATTCTGGTACAGTTATACTTTCGTATGTGAGTATTTAGAAAACAGATACTTTCCTAAAATCAAAGAAATACATCTCAGTACTCAATCATTAGATTTTAGCTCCATATTGCTCAACATAATCAAGAAATAACTTTTAATGATGACCTGTTTTTCCTCCTAAAATGAAATAAAGATTTAAAACACCTTATGCCACAGTTCATACACATGTGCGTGCATTGGCCAAGAGAGTTTTTGAGTTCCAAATTATTGGTAAATACGTTTATATCAGGCGTTCCAACAGGTGTAGATTATATTTTTGTAATTATACACCGTATTTACACATAAATATAATGCAAATCATCGTGAAAGTAGGTAAGATACGTCTTTATTGATCTCACGATGGAGAAATTCACTTGTTACTACATTTCAGTTCTCAGAAACAGGGTGTGCAGGATAGGCAGGAAATGTGCAAACAGTTAGATAGCAAATAGAGGTATCTTATATACAATGAAAAAAGTATTCTAAAGTATTCTAAGGATTCAGAATACAATACTCTGATTGGACAAAGTAACGGAATACATTGCAAAATACATGTTTTTTCATGTGTGTTCAAGTGTTGGGGAGAATGATTGTATTCAGTATTCTGTAACTAAATACAATCACAATGTATTCTCCCCAACACTGTCCATATCATCATCTTGTCGGCCCTTCAGGGTTTGACTTAAAAAGCCAACAAGTCAGAGATTTCTATTTTGGGTGTAAAACCTAACTTTCTTCCTGAGCAGTTATGCTTCATAACTCAGGTGGTAGCAGGACATCTTAAAAGCATGAGGTTTGACTCCCGGCTCTCACAGGTGCACAGTGCACACAGTCCTGTCACTTTAACCACTATACCTCCAGAGTCTGTGTACGTATGGATGAGAATGTGAATGGGTGAGTGGTTTCTTGATGGAAAGCACTTTGAGCGCAGGTGAAAAAGTGCTGTATAAATTGAGACCTTTTAAATTATGTTAAACCTACTCTATGCCACGTGTGTGTGTGTTGTTTATAGAAGAATCTACATCAATCTATCTAATTTGTCTTTTATTTTATTACATAATAAACAGTGAGCCATGTGAGCATGTCAAACCTGTTGTATAGAAGGCTATATCAAACACAAAACAAATGCAGTGCAGTGATTTCTCTCTAATTTATCTCCAATCTTTATCTCCAAGCAATTTTAAGTATTTTTCTTTTGGTTAATGTTTGTTTTTGGCTGCAGCGGCATCTTGAATGCATGTGACAGCTGGTGGCGGATCAGAAGTGGGTAGGTGATCAGCTCCGACACTGCTCATATCTGAAACACAGAGCATAAAGACAAAAATGTTCAGTCCCACAGTCGCTTTATATTCCTTTCTTCTTATACCAAAACGCACAGACATCCCACGCAACAACAACACACGGTGCAAAAGTGCAACGCCTGTCAGTATGGAGCATTATATGCACAAGTGATGTTGGAGCCACAATGTGTGCAGGGCAGCACAAAAACAACAGGGCAAAACCTCTTATATTCTTTGTAGTGGTTCACGAGGCCATTGGCAAAGATTAATCCTTTGTTTCGGATCATTTTGACTAGTTCAGGTTTAACCCTGATCTAAATGAGTTCTGGTTTAGCCCTATAGTTCCCGGTTTAGTTCTTGTCTAATCCTGGTTTTGTTCTGTGATGGCCCCGTGTTAGTCCTGATTTGGCTCTGTTTTAGACCAGGCTTAGTCCTCGCCTCCACAGCATACAAACAATACTGAGAGCCGCACTGCTGAGACAATATTGCGTACGAGCATGAGTGCGTGGAGCGAAATGCGAGATTTGGAGAGCCTCTTGAGTGACAGTGCACATCACAGAAATAAACAGGTGATGCAATGCGTTCTGCTTACCGCTCCAATTCCTTGTAGACGTCGTCTTCTTCCCTTGGCTTCAAATCCTGGCATTAATAAAAAGAAAAAAGAGGGAAAAAAGGAGGGAAGGCTTTGCAAACACAAAGATCTATGGTTTATGGTTTAAGTCCAGATTTATGTTGCTCCAGTGTGTAATGAGATTGATTTGTTAATACTGCTAATGTAAGGGGGGGCAGCTGATAGGCAATGGGTTTAGCAGATTGGGGATTGACGGATCGGGGAGGAAGATATATTTCCCGACAGCTTGCAATTGGAAAGGAGGGGAGTCAGAGTCTGCATGACCCAATATGCTACAACTTATATGAGTGTGCCTGCAAACTATTTTGTATTAGTGCTATCACTGTGCAGGAATTTGTTTGATTATTGGGCATAGGTTTTCTAAACACTGACACTGGAGGTGTTTACCTGTGGCTACCTCAAGACATGAGAAAGATCAGATTCTATTTTTATGTGTAGTCTCTCATAGGAAAATTCGACATCGACATTTGACCCATCCTTCAACCATAGCCTCAGGCAACCTGGCAGGAGGATAAGTGGGCGACAGCGGTGCAGCGTCCAGGGACCCGTCAACCGAGGTGGTCAGTGAGTAAATTTAGTACTGTACAGTTTTTTCAGGACCAAGAGGAGGACAGTTTCACCTCATGTCTCAGTTGATTAAAAGCTCTACCTGATTTTTCCTTTCTTTTTTTCTTAGTAGTGGAATGGAAGACCTGAAGAGAATTATAAAGCCATTTTGTCATTCGTGAACTGACGGGCTGGTGTTTGTTGTTGTTATAAGCTGTGAAACACACTTAAGGCGAGACACTGCAGGGGAAAAGGGAAACGTTTTAAATTTAGAGCTATTGGTTTGAAACTTTTATTACAGGCATAAATATGAGGAAAACATGCAAGTTTTCTGTTTTCATATAAAAAGAAGCCCTTTATGACTAAAAATGCCTATATTTTTGGCAACGAAATCTGATTATGGAGTTATGGTTTTATTTTGTCGACATATTAGTTAGATATTAGACTAAAAATAAATAAATAAAATAATCTGTTAGTGAAAAAATCTGTAAAAATAAAAATAAATCTCCTTGTTTTTTGAAATTCAAAAATCAATAAATCCAGCTAGAAATTAGATATTTATAACATTTTAAATATTCAAAATTCCTTCAAAATATAGTTCAGTCCAAGGCTGGAAAGTCTGTTGTCTGGTGTCTGGTGTCATTTGCGTGGAGATATTGTCGCACCAATGATGAAAATGAATTTGAGGAAATGACCCTTGAAATTACAATTTCCCAAATAAATCTATGGAGAAGCTTTGAATCAGTGCAATAATTAAACTTTTCTTTTTTGTGTGAAGATTTGTTGTTTTTTGTTTGTTTCCAGGTGACAGTTGATATGTTAACCTCTTAACCTCCACCTGAACCAAGCACATTTTCTCCAGTTTGGCTTTACCCAAATCCAAAAGCTTCTTGAAAAAATGACACGAAAAAGTGACAAAAACGCAAATAAAATCCACAAAAGAGCAATAGCAAAAGGGACAAAAACATGACAAAAGTGACAAAAATGCAGCAAAAAACAGCAACAGAAAAGTGACAAAAATCGATGAAAATGTGGAAAGAAATTGAAAAAAACAAAAACAAAAACACAACAAAAATGCAATGGAAAAGAATGTCAAAAAAGTGACAACAACATGAAGAAATATATCGGTTTAGATGAGTTTAGTAGGTCTTAGCTTTCAAATGAGGCGTCATGGCCTAGAGGCTGTAAACTCTGGTAAGTGCACTTGGTTAAGGCAGGGGTGAAGAGGACCAATCAGGCCCAAAACCTGAACATTTTGCCTATTGTGTCTCCCCTTACAAACTCAATCTTGTGAAGAATTACAACTTAAAACTTAAAACTTAATTTAATTGTTTGGCACATTGCCTTTAAGTTCATGTTCACCTGAGGTCCCATCTAAACAACCACAGTCCATTTATGCGGTCCTGGGACTGTTACAAAGAGAACATTCTTCATCTTTTAGGTTGTGTCTATTCAAAGTCTGTTGTATCTTGTTAATGCCGTATGCGGTCTGTTTACAAAAGTCTATAAATAAAGTTGAAACAAAGAAATTCTCCATGCAGTGTATAATAAGGGACTACACAGAAACTTACCATGTAGACTGAACCCTGGGGAGGAGCCTGCGGGGAGAGGGAGCAGAGCGGAGAAAACAGTTTTAATGAACAACAAGTGACAGAAGGGGTTGGAAGAGTGGAAATCACTGACTAAATCACAGGAGGGAAGTGTGCAGCAGAGAGGGAGAAAATACTGAAAAACAATAAGTGAGTTTCATCAGTGAGGAATATGGGATTTCATCACCTGTCTCATGTCCTCGGGATTTTCATAGATGTTTTCAGTTTCACCCGAGCGGACCGAGAGAGACTGCTCAATACCTGGAGAAAGATAGAGACCGATACAGTCAACAACAGCGTAATGAGCAATAATGCAGGCCTATATTATTGCTTTTTTTCTGTTACGTTTATTTTCAAATCATAATTATTGGAATGTCAGAATGAAATAGCAAACAGCATTACATGTATTGTTGAAGTACCGTCACATTGTTACATTGTTCAATGTATTTGGGGCATTTCTAAAGTGGTGCCTTAAAGCACACTGAAAATTATCATTTTTGTTAGGTCAACCGACACCGATAATGAGTGATTATTGCTACTTTGTAAAAGTGTTAAAATATTTGTGAGGTCAGAAAGAATGTTATCGTTGAATTTCACATAAAACACAACATACCTTTTCCGGTAACACTTTATAATAACTCCACCTTATTTAGCCTTAATAAAGGATGAGTTAACACTTAATTCATTCAAACACTTCATTAGTTAAGTGTGACTAACACTAAACTACTTAACTACTACAGTTAATGACAAACTCATAATGAATAGTTCTTCATACTTCACTTATTTGTAGTATAGTTTTTAAGTGTTAGTCGCACTTAAAGAGACTAGATGCAAGTTGGTCATTTTATGCTCACTACTGCCACCTCAGTCTCTATATTAAGCATGACGGCCCTTCGGACGTGAAATAACAACTTTTTGAGTGACAGTGCAGGATTTTAGAGGCAGTTGTGGTGAACAGGTCTGAGGTCATTCTACACATTAGGACATGGCTGTAGGGGGATGAACATACTTAGTTTTAACATTTTTAAACTCTGTATAGTCCCTTTAACTAATGAATTGTTCATGATGAATTTAGTGTCAACTCATCATCCATTAAAGGAACAGGTAAGAACGCATCAATTCGTCTAAGCTCAGGTAAGAAAATATTATATATATCTTGTTCCATTTATCCTCAGTAATAACATGTTATATGGGGCAAAAGGTCAAAGATCCAGTTTCTGGACAATGTGGACCTTTCTATGTGGAGTTTGAACATGTTTGAGGGGGCATGTTTGTCAACCCAAAACATGCACAATAGGTTAATACTCCATCTTTAGGTTGCTATTACTCATTGAAGAAGATCTGGAAAAGGGTCCTTGGATGCAATTTTTCAGTCACCTGTACTGCTCCTCACCGGTTGAACTAGCAGTATTGAAGGATAGGTCAAATATAGAGGTCAAACGTCCATATGGAGATAATAGAGTACACTGTAACCTATGGTTTATAATGTATGCAGTGATTAATAATGATGCAGTCAGGGCTCCAGACTAACATTTCAGGTTGGTTGCACAGGTACGCCCAAGTATTTTCATTTAGACGCACCACGAGGCAAACCACTTTAGAACTGTCTCAAAGTTTCCTACAATATTTTCTCATTTAATATCTATTGCTCGTTCAATTCATCTGCCATAGTCATACATATATATTACATAATGATAATTATATATATAATGGGATAGTGATATTGACAGCATTATGCAGCTCTAAAGGAGTGCAAAATGTTATAGGAGCTATTATGTTATTAATAAAGTGAGGGCATCTATTTTAGTTTGAGATGAGAGATATCAGTGCTTTCAATGTTCTCTGGATACAGAGTGAGTGATCATTTCAATCATGGATCTCTCACGTCTTCTGCCGGTGGGTAGTCTGCTGCGGCTGTCTTTACATTTGTTTTTAGCTCTGCTGAGATAACTCAATTATCTGGGAGAATAAATGTGTGTCCCTAGATTATAGATTGCTGTTGCTAATGATGAACCCTAACACCGACTCGACTAAAATCATGGAACTAAAGTCTGGACATTCAGTTTAGGATCTTTGCTGTTCCGGTGTAATATGATGTGGTTGGGGTAAAAAATTGAGAGTAATAAGGTTCCTTATTTTTTTGTGTGAGTACTTCTTCTAAAAATACCACAGAGCCAAAAAATACTGTCTCCTGGCCCTATCTGAGAGTCACCACCATCATCATCATCATCATCATCATCATCATCATCATAAAGAATCTTATGGCGACCAATCGGCCTCCACCAAAATGAGGGGAACAAAAGGCAGGCTTCATTACAAGAGCCCCAGAGGGCATCACGCTCAGCATCACTCTGTGGCAGCCGACCGACAAGGGCCCGGAGACGAACAGAACACGTAGAGCTGTCAAAAATGGGAAGAAAAGAGAAAAAAAAAAGAGGCAGTAAAAATGCCCAAAGACTCACCGCGATCCGAACCATGTCTCCGTCTCCATAGAAACGCACCGACAACCAGAGCAACCAGGGGCACTACAAGCAATAAAGCGGAGAGCGATGGGAGCAAGGAGGGGGCAGTGACCCCGACATTTTCTACAAGGGAAGAGAAATAAAAATCTGTAAGTGTTTGTGGAAAGAAATCGCGGATGGATAAGGAGCATAGTCCATAGAGAGACATTTTGTCCTCCAGAGTGCTCCTTTTCATGGGGGCAAGAGGAGATGACCTCTTTGCTGTTCTTTCCCCTACACTTAGAGCTAGTATATGGCAACAGATATATAAAAATACACACGGTGCTTCTTAGAGATTGGCTCGAAATGTTACAAGTATTTGCATCATGCCACTGTCAATCAGAGAAAATGGTTTCAGGGGGAATAAAACCGAGAAATCTAAGCGCTGTCAGCCCCAGTGAATAACATGTAGACAGCTGAAGAGGCAGGAATCTGGCAGGGCTGTGTCTTTAGACCATAGCTACAAAAGAATGATACAACAGAGAAACATCAGACATCAGCTGTATGACAACTCATTTAAGAAATATTTTGGAAATATTGTAATTGTTTGTTGTTTTAACATGTGTTAGAGCCGCACTATGTGTGTACCAACAAACACAATCATTTTAAAGCACATCTTCAGTGTTAGTGCTTGCCTCCACTCAGATATGACTGGAGTTTAAACCATATCAATACCAGACTGATTTTTTATTTAGTTTTATTAATTTTCACATTCCTATTTAATTCATTCAGGATAAAATATCGCAGGATAATTTTTCATTATACTATATTTATAGATATAGAATATAGATATTTTACCCTGAATTAATGAAATAAGAATGTGAAAAAAATATATATTTTTAGGTAAAATTTTATACTTTACATTTAATACTTTGTGCATTGAAATATATTGTATCGCAATATGTATTACGTATATCTGGTCCTGTGTATCGCGATACGTATTGGATGGCGACAAAAACTGTACCGTCCCTTATATCCTCCCACAAAAATACTCTCGAATCATTTCGAACGTCACAGCAGTCATGGGGACCATGGCCGAAATGTTCGCATGGATTTGGGGGCCAATCACAGAACGAGGAGGGACGGCAAGACGATGACGCGCTATTCGACGCATGGAGGCTTGTACTTTGTTTACGGATAAAAGTTTATTTACGGATCCAACATGACAGCAGCAGACGCGACGTCATTTTTCGATCAAGCTTTAGACCGTGTTCTAAATAGTTTAGCTCGAAAGTTTACAGTGGGTACGTCATCGGATACGATGATACGATTGGCTATGGCTACGTGCAGAGGCATATGACAGACACACATGCACAGCAGATTAACAATAAACACGACGCTTACAACTAAATGATCTGCTTTTAAAATCTTGGTCACAATAAAGCATTAGTGACATCGATATTTCATGTGGTATCCTTTAAATAATACTAAATGTCTTTGTATAGTGTCACTGTCAGCAGATGGCGCAAAGACTCCGCCTGAAGGAGTGAAATAGTTTGGATGAGGCTAAAAACAATAGCAGCAAGCATCCAAGTTAGTTAACTATAGTGGCGGCAATTTGAGTGTTGAAATTGTCAAAATGAGTCAAGTGAAAGCACGTGGTTCACAAAAACATCCAACTTTATCGCCACAAATACAACATTTTATTCACGGTATCTCTTTCTCTCTACTTTTGCATGTCATCTGACCCAAATTACTCTGTGCAAGTGATTGGAATGCAGATAGAACGCTGCTCTTGTCAGACAGGTGGTACACAATGCACGGCTACATCGAAACGGACGTGACATAAGGAAGCCATTAGCCCAGCGCAGAGCGGAGCAGATGTGGGAGGAAGCGGCGGAGCATGTGATCAAACTCGTCAGGTTGGTTTGCATAATGAGGCTGACAGAGGCCTTGCACAACACTGCCACGGGACATGACAACAGGCACAGGGGAGCGCCGCTAATTTAGTGCGCTCGCTGCCTCATCCCTGCGCCCGGATCAAAACTAAATCAGCAGGGCGCCGAAAACCTTTGATCTTAGCTAAAAGACAGGCACATGTACAGGCGAAACACGTGTTTTATTGTTATAGATCAGGTATAGATCAGTGGCGCCAAACTCACTTTGGGTCACGGGATGAAATTCAGCTGTCGGGGCAGGGCAGGGGCCAAACTTATACCAACATGTTGATTTAGAAGCATTTTAATGTGCAATAGTAATTTATGGGCAGGGGCGCCACTAGATATTCTGGGCCCTATGACAGAACAAAATTCTGCGCCCCTCACGTTAAAAAAAAAAAAATAACCCATTAAAAATCACCTATGTACCTTAAACGGCTACTTTAAAAGTACTTACACAGTGACGGTTGGAAGGTGGTGCAACCAGAATTTTTTTTAACTGAACAGATTGTATTTGTGGAAATTTTGTGCCTTTTTGAGGTGCCAGCAGGTTAGTATGGTTCAAGTTGTGGATCTTTATTTTCATAAAATTCTATTCTATTTTTTATTAATGCGATAAAGGCTGGTGTTGCCTATGAAAGATGAACAAGTCAAATATTTCCGCATGCAGTAGGAAAATAATGGCTCACATAAAGAGGCATAAGGCAACTTATCTTCTAAATTCAAAATAAACTTTATTTTTATTTTAAGAAAACACTGCTGCTTATCAATCTGAGTGAGTGGGGGCCCAGACCCCCAGCCCTCTGTTGCCTGTGCTCCGCCCCTGCTCTTAACTTCATTTCTGACTGTGAGGTGCAGCCACACACTGGTCTGTGAAGTGCGGACTCTGGCTCCAGTCAACACGAGTGCTGTGTCATCGTGTCTTTTGAATTTCAACAAAACAAATCAATTTGGAGTTGATTTGATTAAAATGATGTACAACTTAATCATGTTTCAGCCATTTGTCAAACAGAAAAAATAATCAAAACCTATAGTCCAAAAAGAGCTCTGAAGTTTTGTCAAATACTACTACTAAATAGTACTGTGGTGAAGGTGCTTTTAGGTGTTAAGGGAGTCGAAACCACTTGAGGCACCCTTCCTTTATCAACACTATCACATCTCTTTACATTGTCTCATTATTTAAAAAAATCTTTGAAAACATGGTGTGATGCTTTTTTTTTCATCTTATGCGGAGCGACCAACAAACAGCCTTCTTCAGGGAGTGGGATGAATAAACATGCTATATTTGAAAGACTTTTAAAATTAATTAGTCCCTTGAAACAATGGCTTTTTAGAGAAAATGTAAAGAGAGAATTGGCCACGCTACTTGGCTGTTACACAGATTTTGGCGAATAATGTTTTTCCTCATCGGCGTGAAACTTTCTGCAGACGGAGTTGATTTGAGACCTGGCGTTTAAGCTTCACCTTAGCCCTAAAGACATCGCTTTTAAGCCTCGCAACAATCGATGCTTATGTGCTTTGTAAGGTGTAATTGATTTGTGAGTCTGTGTAGAGACTGCTAATGAAATACATTGGCTGGTGTTGACCCTGAGCCTGACCCGAGCTGTTCTCTGTGCCAGCTTTAGCGCAGGAATTATGGAAATTGAGTGCAGTGATGTGAAGCCCCCCAAAGAAATCACCATTCTGTTTAGCTAATTTCTTGCCTTTTTTGACTGTTCTGTACTCTCGGCAACATTCATTTATTTTCTACAACGTTACCGCCGACCCGCTTTGTCAAGAGGTGAGTAGTATTGAGTTATGCACAAATGTACTTTTACCCGAGTGGCTGTGTCTATTTTATCCTTAAAGCTACAGTTCTTACCTCTAAGCAGCTTGATGTGAAACACAATGAGCAAAAATGTTATTATAAAGGATCAGTGCTCTACCTTGAGGATATCAGCGAGACAAAAGTTTCATGGTGTCAATATGAGAATATTTTAAAGTTAGAGGCTGGGATCACATGACATCCATACATATAACGTTCATTTAAGGTGAAAAGTATTTTGACCCGGTTTATGATTTATTCCTTGTGACTTAGGGCGTACCAACTCTTCAAATGCTTGTGTTTTGTTTCTCTCTTAACTGGTTATTGGGTCATTGTATTCATTTAGAGATTTACACTGTTGTTATATATCTTACATACTTGTTATTTCATTTATTGGTAATTGTGAAACTGTTTTTTCAGATTATCTAAGTTGTTTTTTGACAATTTCCCAGCCCTCATCAGTGGATCTCAACCGGGTTACTTCTACTTTCAATATAAACCTATAGATCCAGTGTTGCATTCATTTTTCACCAAGATCTTGTGTTGATGATGGGAGAGTTTGACCACAGCGCAAAGCCTCCTCCAGCACATCCCAAAGATTCTGAAAGGGGTTAAGATCTGGACTCTGTGGCGGCCAATCCATCTCATGCTCCCTGAGCCACTCTTTAAACAATGTGAGCCATGGCATCGTCGTCTTGGAATATGCACGTGCCATCAGGGAAGAAGAAATCAGTTGATGGAATTACTTGGTCATTCAGGATGTTCAGCTGATCTCATTCTTTGGGCGCATAGTGTTGCTGAACCGAGACCCAGAACAGTTACCATATTTTTCGAACTATAAGTCACACTTTTTTCATAGTTTGGCAGGGGGTGAGTCTTATCCGGTTGATTAATCCTATTATTATAATCCTATTAGTCCGGAACATTTCACTTGCCGCTAGAGGGCACTGCAGGCTAAAGGCCAGCTGAAAGAAAGTTTGGAGTGTGCGAGAAGCGGAGGTTACTCTTAGAGACGAAAACAAAGCAAAGCAAATCACGGGCTAAAAATGGCCACAGCTAGAGGAACGAGTTCGCAAGTGAGACCTTGAAAAACTGCTGCCGGGAGAGGTTTGTCAACAGTGCAGTTGTGCCTCCGTGCCAAGGTAGTTGCCAATGCGATTGTTCAGAAGTGACACCGAGGATGAAGATTTTAATGGATTTAGTGATTTGGAGTGAGATCGAGAGTTTGGTATGTTCTTTATGATATAGTTATCTGAACTGTTTATGTGACGTTAACATACCAGACACCCATTTAGTTTGTTGTTTATGTTTCATGTAGCTAACCATCAATGTGTTACGCTAGCATACCTTATGTCTATTCAGCCTGTTGTTGTTTTTTTGGCTGGTGCGTCTTTTATTCCGGAGCGACTTTTAGTCAGGAACATACGGTAGTTAAATCCAAATCAACTTTTTTGTCAGAGGGTGTCATTTTAACTTTTGCAGCTTGGCGTTACTGACATTCATACACAAACAAAAGGAGCTGGGATTGACTGGAAGTCTTTCCAATTTGTCCACAGATCCATCGAATCTGTGAACAAATTGCAAAGACTTCCTTTTGAATAATTTGAAGTTTGAATAATACCTTTTCTCAATACTCAAAAGTACTTTTCTTTTTTGGGGGGGATGGCAGCTTTAGAGCGTGAATTATGGTGATGGCAAGCGGTGAAGTGAATCTGAAAAAGCATTGATTTTTTTTTCTTTTTTCACGCACTTCCTGTCTCTCTGTCTGTTCTCCCCTCTCTCATGTCTGCCTCTACCTGCACCTTTTCCAATCCCCGGTGGTACCTCATTCATAGCTCGTCTATTTCATCTCAAATGAGGTAGGGGGTGATTTATATCAGCGCAATTGTGGGGAAGAGAGGGCCTGATAGGATGCACACCAAAGAAACTGCTTCAACGCTTTTGCAAATGATGGACCAACTCCGGATAGCAAATGATTGCAGAGCCTCCCTGACATTTGAAGTATTCAGAGCCCCGCGGAACACAATGATTGCTCCCGTTAGGTTTTTTTTTCTCTGAACTGTGAAAAGCATTTTTATTATGCGGGGGTACCTTAAGCGGTGCACAATATTTGGTGAGCTTACCGAGGACGAGCTGTTCTGGTTCGGATGGTTGTCTAGCTACGGTTTCTAATTTACTTAACCTGTCACTGCTCACCGGCAAATTATGAACATTTAAACTCTGCACCGCCTGGATTTTGCAGCTCAGCACCGCTACAGTGACTGCGCACAGTTTGACGGATTACCACTTTGGGTCATGTACTGCGATACTACCTGGAGTTCAACAGGAGTCGACAGTTTTAGAATACTGTGCCAAGCCTTCGGGGAGGTACGAAAAAAAGGGTCACATGTGGGCCATGGAGAAATGGACGACTTTTAATAGGGATTACTATCACTGATTAAATCCATCTATCAAAGCAAGAGTGCATTATAAATCAGGGTTAAAACCACACAACGGAACAGTCTAGGTTATACTGTATGTTATTATGTCCCAAGAGCAGTAGAACTCCACAATATGAACATGTACATTGCATTTTTACTTATACTCGTCCAGCTCATCCTTCTTTAATCCACAACGAGCTTCTTCAGGCAAACATTGATGAAATGAAAACGATGAAAATGCAACAACAAAAAGAGACAAAAAGACAATAAACAAGTGACAAAAACACAATTAAAAAGTGTTGAAAAGGCATTAAAAAAGAGCCATGAAGAAGCCACAAAAGAGTGACACAAAAGTGACAAAAAGCAACAAAAGAGAAAAATACGAGCAAAAAAAACATGCCGGAAAATCAATAATAACACTATAAAAAGCAACAAAAATCAGTAATAAAAGAGACAATAATGCTTTAAAGATGTGACAAAAAACGTGGCGACAACACGACAAAAAAGTCACAGTACACTCTCCTTCCAGTCTCACATCAATAACATCACTCGGTCTGCATATTTCCACCTACGCAACATCTCTCGTCTCCGCCCCTCTCTCACCCCCCCACACCACCGCCATCCTCGTTCACAGCCTCGTTACCGCCCGCATTGATTACTGCAACTCACTTCTGTTCGGTCTTCCCAACAAATCCCTCCAGAAACTGCAGCTCCACCAAAACTCTGCAGCTCGAATCATCACACGGACCCCCTACCTCTCATCACATCACCCCTGTCCTACAACAACTACACTGGCTCCCCATAAAACAAAGAATCAACTTCAAAATACTCCTCATCACATTCAAAGCACTTCATAACCTGGCCCCTCATATCTGACCTCCTCCACATCGCAACTCCTGCTCGCACTCTCCGCTCCTCCTCCACTCTCAAACTCTCCGTCCCACCGGCCAAACTCGTCACCATGGGGCACAGAGCATTCAGCCGCTCTGCTCCCCAGCTCTGGAACTCTCTCCCCTCCGACCTCCGTACCATAGACTCTCTGCCACTCTTCAAATCCAAACTCAAAACTCACCTGTTCAGACAGTCCTACACCACCTAGCTACGCGCTCACCTTCTCAATCGTTTGTACTGTTTCTATTCTGTTGTTCTTGTTTTTAATGTTTTTAATGTGTCCATTGTACAGTGTCCTTGGGTGTTCTGAAAGGCGCTTTTAAATAAAATGTATTATTATTATTATTACAGTCAGTTTTGTTGTTCTTAGCTTTCAAATGAGGCACCGGCTGTAAGCTCCAGTCAAGAAGCATTTAGATATGCCTAAATCTTGAAAAAAAAAAAAAAGCAATGAAAAAATAACACAGAAGAGTAACTGAAAAGTGACGAAAAAGTAAGTGTGTCGAAAACTGAAAAGTGACCAAAAGCAATGAAAATGTGGCAAAAAGTGACGGACAATGCAACAAAAAAGTTATGGGAAAGAATACCACAACAACGCAAAGAAAAAGTTCCACTTAGCTTTCAAATGAGCTGTTACTCTGTCCTATAGTGCGTAACCTGCAAGCTGAACTCAAGGAAATGCACTCGGGGTTCTTCTTCTTCTTCATTGGCTGCTTAACGGCGGATGCGGACTACCTTAGCGCACTACCCCCACCCTCCAGATAGATTGTGTCTGATCATCAGTATGGCTGAAGCACTCAGGGTTAAGAGGTTACGTTTTTGTGTTTTCTACTTACAAATCTTGCAATCACTTTGAGTGTTTTTCCATGGGGAAGGTGGCAGGCCTCGATATCTCTGCTGTAGTGATGGGATTTAAGAGTCTTTGGGATGCATTCATTTCAAAGAGTCGTTCAAAATACTTTCTCCTTTTCATGTAAAATTTGAGGAACGCCGGGCTGATTACTTACAATATCTAAGACGCAATTCAATGGGACTGATATTTACGCTTTGAAAAACCTGTTTGTGATAAAAGTCTTGCGCCATAACTAATACAAAGAGGCTGCAACTGTCTGACAAATCATTTTTAGTGCACTTGTGTGACCTGCTCCATTGTTGGGTTGATTTTCGTGTTTGTTCGGGGGGAGTTATGGGTAAAATTGACTGAAAGAAAGACCCGGCTCTTTTCACAATTATGAATTATGATCCGTTCAAAAGAGCCAGTCGGTCATGAACAGCACATCACGAGTCCACCGTGATCCCTTTGCTTTCCAGGAAGGGGATCACATCAAATATTTAGGCTTCAAGAATCTCTTTTCTTTTTCTACATTTTGGAGTTTCAGCCGCCTGGAGTTTCAGCTCCTTCATCAAGTCAGAGATCGTCTCTTGTTGCTTTGATATGTTTCACATCTCCTCAGACATTGAGTTTAGGGCTTTCCTCATTCCCCCAATTTCAAACTCAGTATTGATCTTTTTCGGATCCGTGGTGATGGTCCAACAAGCAAACCAGCACACAGCAACAGGGCTGCTCCTGGAGACTTAGCCCACGCTAGAGTTCTTGTAGGCTCAGCTGCTTCAGACTGGTTGATTCAGCATTTATTGTTCATCCTTTATGGGCACTTTTCCAATCCCAGAAAACTCAACTCCATGCACCTAAAGATAAACTAATCACCGTTAAGGCTTTTCTTGCACAGGGTTGCACAGGGCGACCCCAATTATAACAGTTAAAGGGGTTCGTGACCCCCCGCCCGGGTCACACCGTGAGAAATCGGAACATTAGCCTATACATAATTCTTAAAAAATTTAAAAAAAAAAGCAAATGGCTAAAGTAAAATTCATCAAATTATGAACATATAATGGCACTCTGTTAAAATAGCACACACATGCGACAATACAATGTTATAATATACACAAATAAAAAATATGTCTATATTATCTACATGATCTGGCGACCCCCCAAATTTGTCTTGTGACCCCCAAGTTGAGAACCACTGTGTTAGAGGACCTTAAAGGAACAGGCCACCATTTTTACATACTGAGATATGTTCTTGCCTGAGCCTAGATGAGTTGATGCGTAGCTGTCTGGTCTTTGTGCGTGCCCTCAGTCTCCCAATTTATTCCTATAGCTCCAAACGGGGTGAAGTTAGAAGCTACCAGGCTCTTCCACGGGCACAAAGACCAGACAGGTACGTATCAACTCGTCTAAACTCAGGTAAGAACATATCTCAGTATAGAAAAATTGTGGCCTGTTCCTGTAAGTGTTTCAATCTCAAATTTGGCAGTCGGTTTTCAAAGCAGCAACATTTTAATGGAGAGAGGCCGGTGATGTCCCGCTCCCAGCAAAATTCAATCAGGGTTGAGGAGAGGCGAGCCGGCTCATACGCAATGAAGTAAATGCTTGTATGTTATTATAAGTACAGTATTTGGAGAAATGTTACAGTATGGCTTTGAAGATAGTGAGTTTTACTGACCAATTTATTCTTTGTGGGACAATGAATGAGCCTTGGCAGAGGTCTAGGCTACATGACTGCAACAGACCAAAAAGCTGTGCAGAGATATTTTAAAACATATAAAACTGCTGCCAGCTCACGAACATGTCCAAATAGAAAGTGTGTCTTTCCCTGGAACAAATGCTAATGGGGCTCAACAGTCACACTCGCGTGAAAATCCATTACAGTTTCGGAAGTAAAACTTTCATTCATTTTCCCCAAGAGTTTGCGGGATTTTTACCCCCGTTTATTTTATGACTAGTGTTATGATCTGGGGTTGCTGTAGTTGGTCTGAGTTCAGTAACACTATGCGCCCGTAGAATGAGATCAGCTGACGTCCTGAACATACTGAATTAACAGCATATTCCATCCATGGATTTCTTCTTCCCTAATGACAGCAGTATGTTCCAAGATGACAGTGCCAGGATTCATCGGGCTCACACTGTGAAAGAGTGGTTCAGGGAGCATGAGATGGATTAGCCGCCACAGAGTCCAGATCTTAAACCCCTTGAGAATCTTTGGAATGTGACAATACAGTACATCGAGTTTCTGATATATCGCGATTATTTTGCGGGACAATACGATACCGATTTTTATTCCCATATCGATGCTTTTGATGGAATCATGCATATTAATGAGTGACGTCATGCATATTAATTAAATACTGAGATATGTTCTTACCTTAGCTTGGACGGGTTGATATGTAGCTGTCTGGTCTTTACATGTGCCCTTAGTCACGTAAACAGAGCACAGACGGCGTTAGCATAGCCTCTTTCAGCATAAGTATAGCTCCAAACTGACTACGCCTACACTACTATATTGCAAGGTGTAGTAATATTACTACGCCTTACAATATAGTTCCCCTTTTTATCCGCTTAGAAAATCGACATGTTTAATTTTGTGTGACTATACTTGGATCGTGTAGAAGCTCATGTTAACCATATTTAAATAGGGAAAGAGCTTGGTAGCAGCTAACTTCACCTCAGTTTGAAGCTATACCTGTGCTGGGAGAGGCTAAATGCTAATGCCGTCTGTGCTCTGTTTACGTGACTGAGCGCTCGCGTAAAGACCAGACAGCTACATATCAACCCGTCTCAGCTAAGGTAAGAACATATCTCAGCATTTAAAAACGGTGGCCTATTGCTTTAAGGATAGTTTTTATGATTATAAATACGATTAATTTGGGGTTGATTTATTCCTTTTGAAATAGGACTGTGGATTCTTGTTTATTTAAATGTAAATTAAGTCTATCGACCCGTTTTCAGTGTGTAAGTCAGGAATCATTTATACACACAGAAAAATGGGTCCAAAGCACATGAAAAGAAATGTAAATGATGAATAATATGTAGTATGTTAAAATAAAGGTTTAAAGTAGCATGTTTATTAAAGGGACTAGATTCATTTTTATACTCACTACTGCCACCTCAGGTTTTATGCGTAACTGCAGGTTCTATATTAAGTTTATGCATGACGGCACTTCGGACCCGAATCAACACCTTTTCTGTGACAGCGCAGGATTTTAGAGGCAGGTGAACAGGTCATTCTCATTCTACACATTAGGACATTGCTGGAACATGTGGGGAGAGTATTGGCGTATCGTGAGATTATCGTTTACATAAGCCATGTATCGCGTATTGTATCGAATCGTGAGGTACCCGGAGGTTCCCATCTCTAGTGGGGATGGGCGATACCACATTTTTTGGAATCGATACAATACCGATACTTTTGGGGTCATTTTTCTCCATATCAATACCGATACCGGTCATTTTTATATGGGTGAATGTATTTCAATCAATATACATTTCTAAAACCGGTTATTTTATATAATTAATAGGTACATTAAAATTATATTACTTTAACTGGTTAATTATACAATGTTAATGTGAAATTAATACTTTAATGACAAACAGAATCTAAACCAGAATGATATGGCTGGCTTAGTTCAATCCTCTGCTGCTGTGGACTGTTTTGGCTCAGAACAAAGATGTAAATTGTCCTTTTATGGGTAAAATTGCTGCCACGCCTACTTTTTACATATGCAAATTAGTATCGATACTTTTTGCCCAATATCGATACTCAAAAAGTAGCCGTTTAGTATCGATATATCGTGTGGTATCGATCTGCCCATCCCTAATCTCTAGTGGCCACACTCTCCCACCATCAATACAAGATTGGTGAAAAATGCAACAATAGATGGAGATACATGTTTTGATATTGCAGAAGCTTATTAAAACAACGCCAAAGCAAATGTGTGCTATAATCACAACTAATGATGGTCCAACAAAAATATTAGCACATGTGACTTTTTTGTTGTTAGATGGCGTATTACTTCCGGGAGTCTAAACCTGTAGCATGTATCTCCATGCACACACCTACTTAGCCCGCTGCACCATCTAAAGAGATAATCTTTCAACTGTTATATTTCTGACCATCTATCCTCTGGCCTCCCCCTGCTCTGCCAGCCTGCTTCATGATGAGCTGCGGTCGCTTACACAGTGATGTATTGGGGCCTGCGCTGTCTGTGAGCTCATCTATGCTGCAGGAGACGTCCCGTTGTCACATGCTTCGGCTCCCCCCTCAGCCTCCCATAATAAAAAGCCTGAATAATTTAGCTTCACTGGGCAGAGACGTCCCATGATCCCCCTGTCTTCAGATGCCTGCTGCATATCAGCAGAGAGATAAGGGGTAAGGCCTCCACTTTTATGTGGAATGTATGAAAAGATAGCATGTAAATGAGCTGTCTGTTTTAATGAATTCTACCGCGGAGTTAACCCTTGGTACCCACAGGACTTAACCTTTTGACATTTTGAACCACTAATGGAGGTGCAACACATGGTATCTGTCAAGGCTTTTCTCTTCTCCTGTTCTTTCCTAAAAGACCTAAGGTAGATTCGACAGTGTGTCAGAATCCTGACATTCAGAGGATTTGATTTCCTCGTGTAGCAAATGTTCACCACAGTATCCAGTCGTATGTTGAGCAAGTTGGTGAATGATGTGGAATGTGCACATTAAAAGTTGATCAAATGAATGGCAGTGCAATATCTTCGACAAATTACAAAATATCTTCCTCTGTGGAGTCTTACTGTAGCTTAGGCATCCACAAGCAGGGTGTGAAATATGTGTATTTTTTGTAACAGATGGGCGGTTTGAATTTCAGTCCCCTCTCATATGAATTGTGGGGAAAAACATGAATCGCAATCAGATGTTTTTTTCCCCAAATTGCGCAGCCGTGATTCAAAACTCAAATGAAGAATGGTTCGCTTTATGCCAATTTTGGAAAGTTTCAAAGAATCAACAGTTTTTATGAATCTGCTCTTTTATGGAAATTACTGAGTTTGACAATTAATTTAAAAATCCACACAAACTTTTTTTCCTAGGTACATAATCGTACTTCACAGACGAAAACACACAAGCCGTTTTTGTGGCAGCACATAAATATTGTTTCTTTTATCATCTATTGTCTCTTATTCCATCGCCAATGAGGAGACGCTCTGAGGTATTCATCCAAAAGTACATTTTCTGTTCAGTCAGTTTAAGCCACATTCCAGGTTATATCAGTTTAAAATGTATAATACTTTCAGCACATTGGAATCAACTAAATCTATTTACTCACTTTGTTTTAACCAACATACCATTTGAGCCGCCTCTTGGGGGCAGTGTGACGGTGTGCGTGGCCCTCACTGTCTGCCCGTTCTTCAGCTGGAGGACGCAGGTGTAGTTCCCGGCTCGGTCTGGTCTCACAGGCAAAGGCACTGAGGTGGTGATGGAGCCCAGGCTGCTGTCCTTGGGAAGCCGGTGACTCTTGTTTTGAAATGTCCACACGGCGCTTTGAACCTGGGACAGCTCCGAGTACCTGCAGTCCAGCTCCAGCTTTGACGACGTCTGCCTGGTCTTCACTGTGAAGGATGAGATGAAACGGTTGATGGATGAGTTTGGTATTTAGGGATGTAACAATGTTTGCAAGCAAAATGTTATTGAGACCTTAAAAACTACAATTAAATTCCATCGTTACATTGCTTTATCATGTTATAGTGTCATTCCCTCCTGAAAAAACATACCTCCAGTGTTGCTCAGATTGATTATGTATTTTTGAGTAATCTTTGAATCTCCTGCCAGTAGCCATTTTCCTGCTGTTTTGCTGGAGGGGATGAGGCTCCGTCCCACATTCCCCCAGCTCACGCAAATGCACAATGTCGTTGTGTCCTTGGGCAAGACACTTCATCCTACTTGCCTCCTGTGTCTGCGTACACTGGTGTATGAATGAGAGTGAGTGAATGGGTGACTGGGTCCTTACTGTAAAGCGCTTTGGGCCTGATAAAGGTAGAAAAGCGCTATATAAGTTAAGTCCATTTACCATTTCTCTTCCTTAGTCTACACCTGCCCCTGCAGACTTAGCTTTTAATTAATCTATTTTAAATACTTTTGTAAGAAACCCCTGGCTTATGTTGTCTACTCATTTATAAACATAAAAAAGATAAGAAATTCAAAAAACAACAGCATTCTGAAGGGGGAGTGCTCGTGGGTTTCTTGAGTTTCTTAAAGAGACAGAGGCAAAATCGCAGCGTCAGGAACAGTGTTGCTATCAGGGAAAATTCTTTTAAGTTGTTTTTGATATTTGCTACATTTTCCAAACTATTTTGGCTAGCTTAGTTATTTGAGAGTGATATAGAACGGTACTATGTGACTGAAAAAGATATCATGCCCCACCCTCTTTTTTTATTCTCCTTGCAGATAATTATTGAACAGTCTGCTGTGAGAGACTCATAGGTTTTGGGACTTTATGCACCTTATTCCGGGAGTTCGCGTGGGCGCCACCATGAACTGTGCCTTTTTTCTCCTATCTGTTAATATGGGACTGGAGAAGTCAAGATAAGAAGTTACGGCCGTTTTTAGGCCGTGCAGAGAAACGGTACAGTGTTCACATGTTGGTCCAATGAAAATTGGACACTTTACTCAAAATCAATCTACTAAACATCAGATTTTAGCAGCTAACATTTCCCTCGTTCTCCGTTTAAATGAACGGGATTCGCGCAAGTACTGAGACAACGGAAAAGTTGAGACAAGGCAAAAAGAGGCAAAAGTGAGTGGTGGGGAATAAGGTGAATAACTCCCTCTCTTATGAAGTTACCATCATCTTCAATAGCTTATGTCAGAGATATACGATTACCTAATACAAACTGTTTCTGTCTATTCAGTACTTTTTACCTCGTGTTTCATCTGACGATTTGTCCCCTGCCCCCAAAAACATTTGAGTTGAAAGCAAACTTAACCGCATGTGACCAGCTTTATTAGATCAAGCTTTCTTAGGCTGTGATGCGAGAAGCAATTTTACATTTGGGGTTGTTGTTTTTGGGCAGTGTTGCAGTGGTTGAGCAGAGATGCAGACAATGTAGAAATAAGCTCAGGCGGAACATCACTGCAGGGTGTTTTCGACAGACACCTTTTACGAGACATTTTGTGAAATGAATTCCATTTATTGAGATAAAAAATGGATGTTTTCACCTTAATCCTCTTAGAAGAAGATTGAGCTTAGCAGATTTGATTTAGTAACCCTGTAAGGTTTATAACAAAGTGCCAGTGTAGTTTGAATAAAAAGGGAAATCCCTGAATTGAGTCCCCATAGTTAAAAACTTTTGTCTTTAAAGGGACTATACAGAGTTAAAAATTGTCAAAATTATGTATTTTCCTCCCCCTACATGTTCCAACAATGTCCTAATGTGTAGAATGAGCTCAGACCTGTTCACCACAACTGCCTCTAAAATCCTGCACTGTCACTCAAAAAGGTGTTAATTCGGGTTAGAAGTGCCGTCATGCACGAGCTTGATATAGAGGGTGCAGTTACACGTATGACCTGAGGTGGCAGTAGTGAGTACAAAATGGCTAACTTGCATCTAACCCCTTTAAAGGTACAAATCACGCCAGAGCCATACAATGCCCTCCAATGCCCGCTAAGCACTGTAATATGTGCAGAAAAATATGCACAATTAACTTTCAACCCGATTACGTTGTGACATCTCTAATTACAAATATTGATCAAGGCCTGAAAATGATGTAAAAACACTTAAGTCCAAACATATGCTCGGGGCGGAAGGGGAAACATTTAAAGGGTAGAGTGTGAATGCAGAAAAGGCCAAGGACAGATCAAGAGTAATGGGGTAGAAGCGGAGGTGATATGAAAAAACTAAACAAACAAAAAAAACAACACAGGGAGAGACAGAGAGGTCAAAATAATATATATTCATTAGAGCGATTTGCGGCTAATACGTGGGCCGGCTGTGACTGATGCTTTGTGTCTCATCAGAATGAAATGTGAATCCGTCTCTCACACTCCACACACGTGCACCGGGCACCGCGTGCTAAGTGCTTCCGTGATTATTGTGATCAGCGCGGGGACACCTACAGCACAGGTGGGAGCAGAGCAGGCGTAATCACACATAATGATGCATTTAATGAGGCTGGGTTAAAAATATATTCCTTACATGATTGCAGAAAGGGAGGGAGGGGGGGGAGGGGTTGTTGGAACAGCAGATGTATGGCGCAGGGGGTGACAGTGACAGTGAGGGATAGCCGGCCTCACGTCACGGGCAGATGTGATGGATGCCAGCGCCGCGGTGATTAGTAAAGCTTTCCAAGGCCTCGCATGGCAGGGTGCTGCTTGTGAGTCAGCTTGGGGCGCCTGCTTGGTAAATACATGCTTCATCACAGGAGCCAAAACAGGCTGTGGCCATGGGCTTTGTTTCAATATCAACAGGTGAAGAGTCCGTATTACATCTAACTTTTTGAAATTTTAGCATAACGCTTAACACGGACAAGATCGCGGATAAAAGCGGCCGAAATGAGTTTCCTTTGCAGGGTGGCTGGGTGCACCCTTCAAGATTGGGTGAGGAGCTCAGTTACCCGGGAGGAGCTTGGAGTAGAATCTCTGCTCCTTCACGTTGAAAGGAGCCAGCTGAGGTGGCTAGGGCATCTGTTTCAGATGTATCCTGGCCGCCTCCCTCGGAAGGTGTTCCAGGCATGTCCTATTGTGAGGAGGCCTCGTGGAAGACCCAGGACAGGCTGGAGAAACTATGTCTCCGAGCTGGCCTGGTGTCGCCCTGGGGTCCCCCCAGAACAGCTGGAGGAGGTGTGCGTGGATTGGGAAGTCTGGGCATCTCTGCTGAGACGGCTGCCTCCGCGACATGGCCCCGGAAGAAAATGGATGGATGGATGGATAGGCTTAGAGGAGAATGTGCGTGAACGCCTTCAAGCAAAACTAAGTAACTCATGCCCCTAGAGGCCATAAGTGCCACTGCAGGTGTCGTAGCATGTTGCGTTTAGTTTCCACATTGATTGTAAACTTGGCAATGGCCAATGTTGACATTTTGATATTTTATGTTCTTATATATATTTTTTGTCTCTTTAAAAAAAAAAAAATTATATATATATAATAGCGTATAAAATATCGACTTGTTACACATTATCCTGTGCTTCTTTGATTGCATATTACCCTGTCTATTTGCATTCTTCAGAGATGATATAACAAGGCAATTTCTCTGCTATGTGAATTCAAAAAAGTCTTATCTTATCTTTGTGTTCTCTTCTTTCCTCTTCTTTTTGGCCTTTTCTCTGCGCCTTTTGTGAAAGAATTGTCAAGGCTCATGTTAAACATGCTCTTACCTTGTACATCCGCATGAATAAGTGATAAATTGGTAAAGTCTGTCGGAGCTCGTGTGCCAGCTAGTTATTATGCTGCCATTTTGACAACTTTTTACACATTTTAGCCATTTTACAATCGTGAGCCTCATAAAAATGTGGGGGGGGGCTATAAGGATGACAACTATTCAGGTACATGGGGCGACAGTGGCGCAGATGGTAGAGCAGGTCGTCTCATGATGATCGGGAGTTTGAATCCCGGCTCCTGCAGACTGTCGCTGTGTCCTCATCAGCCATCAGCATGGGGTGAATGAACCCCCCTCCCTTTCACGTGTGAAGTGCTCTGGGTGTGACTTGTGTCATATGAAAAGCGCTATACAAAGAAGATTCCCTTCCCTAAATTTACATTGTCTTCATGTTTTTTAATGTACATTGTTCCACTTAAAAATAACTAAATATATAAATCATGCCTAGAGTTGTGTTTTGTTTTGTCATTCTTCACTTTATTCTGACCACAGCTTTTAAATTGCCTCCAGTACAGCGTAACTAATTCATAAGTCAGCTTAAAGTGGAAAGGCTTAAAAGAACATTGTTTTGGGGACCTCGGCTTTGGTATTATTACATTTGAAAATTTAAAAAATGTTGACGCAATGATAAAAAGACAGAAAGAGACAAGAGACTTGGAACACCCTATTCAGCCTGCAGTGGGAATGGCATGTGATTAAACAGTGAATACAAGCTTCCACTTTTAGATGGCATGCAAGTTAATCCACGGCGCTGTGATGAGCACACTTTGAGGGCAGAAGGGTAATTGGTTTTAAAAATGTGAAGGACAGTTCTATATAATTTCTATGATTCAACAAATGCCACTCGTCATAGTGTTTTTAAAAGTCTTCCTCAGACAGTGCACAAGCCCGTCCGCATTAAAACAGCGAAGAGCATCCTCCTAAAGTTTACATACGATTGAGAAGTGCCACAGAAGTTTGGATGGAAGAGTTCTTGAAGTGATTATGTCTGAAGGCAAAACTTCATACTGTATTCTCTGTGCATGACATGTTGTGGGTCACAGGTGATTTTCCTGGACAGTGCCAGGACTGTCTTCTCATATATCACTTGGACTGACGGAATTACAGTACTATTTTCATTGCTACCCGCGCAGATTTCTGTATTTTTGGATTTATCTTATACAGACAGCCATGCCGTATCTTAGACAGCTCTCAAAGATGGCACTGTAGAACACCGTAATAATCCTACTGAATCCAAACAACAGGCAGGTTTTCAGCTAATTTTTACCCCAAGTAACCACGACCTCGAGAATTCTGCCAATATTTTCACAACAGTCAACTCAGATTATCCAGAATTTAGAAGAGTGGTGTTATCAAATTGAAGCTATAATACTCCTATTCCCTTTGAAATTAATATTGAAACATGCTATGCGTTTCTTAGCCCTTGAGAAAGTTCCATTTAGCCTGACCTCTTGGGATCCTAACTGAGCACATTTTCTCCAGTTTGACTTTAACCAAATCGAAAAGCTTCTTGAAAAAATAGTGACAAAAACGAGAAGAAAGCAAAGATGAAAATACAACCAATAAGTGACATTAACTCAACGAAAAGGCACCAAATTGGTTGTTTTCTGGTTCTAGAATGTGTTAATGTCAAAGAAACCAGCGGGGGGCAGGAGCCAGTTTTTCCTATTAACTGCATTACACTGTCACAAGTCGTATCTAAAAAGAAAATGTATGAATTACAAAAATGATCATTAATATCACTGACTGGGCCCATGATCTCTCTGTACGAGACCAAAAATGTCCTCAAAAACAAAATCATTTCACCTCTATATAATTGCTGGGTTGCAGGTGACATCACAGCATTCTAAAGGCCTATACTATTATATATTTTGTTTTTGAGGAAAATATTGGTCTTGTACAGAGAGATCATGGACCCAGTGATTGATATTAATGATCATTTTTCTAATTCATACATTTTCTTTTTAGCTACGACTTGTGAAAGTGTAATGCGGTTAATAGGAAAAAACTGGCTCTTGCCCCCCGTAGGCTCCGGTGACATCATCATATTCTAGAACCTGCAACCCAGCAATACAGTAGTATAGGCCAGGGGTCTCCAAGTAAATTTCGCTGGGGGCCAAAATATATTGGGAGTGTATTGCCGGGGTCCATAAACAAAAGCTCCAGTAAAATGCGTTTTGGTTGGGAAACACTTGGTGGTGCCCAGGGGCAGACTGTCCATTTACCACAGGATTATATTGTGTTGTTATATCTCTTATTATGTGAGTGCCCTGTACTGGACACGTGTGAAATTCTTTCCTTTCTTTCTTGAAGCTGCCCCTTAGTGGCTGGAGTGAGCGTTCTGGTTACTCCGCACAGGAATGGGCAAGAGACTTACTTTGTGTTTTAAAGGAATAGGCCACCGTTTTTACATACAGAGATATGTTCTTACCTTAGCTTTGACGAGTTCTTTAGGACCTGTCTGGTCTTCCCCCGTGCCTTCAATCACGTAAACACAGCGCAGACGGCGTTAGCATTTAGCCTCTCCCCCTCTCCTCTATAGCTCCAAAACAGGTCAAGATAGAAGCTATCTCTTCCACGTTTTCCCTATTTAAATATGGTTACGTGAAGTGTTACACTACAAAATATAATTACACAAAATTAAACAATGTGGATTTTCTAAGCGGATAAAAGGGGGAACTATAATGTAAGGCGTAGTAATACCAGGAGTAGTTTGCCATCCGCACAGTAAAGTGAAGATTACTGCGCAGTAGAGTGAAGATTTCAAACCACTCCTGGTATTATTACGCCAATACAATATAGAGTTCCCCCTTTTATCCAAATAGAAATTCCACATTGTTTAATTTTGTGTAATTATACTCTGTAGTGTAACACTTCACGTAACCATATTTAAATAGGGAAAACGTGGAAGAGCTTGGTAGCTTCTATCTTGACCTGTTTTGAAGCTATACTGGAGAGCAGGAGAGGCTAAATGCTAACGCCGTCTGCGCTGTGTTTATGTGATTGAAGGCACGGGGGAAGACCAGACAGGTCCTAAAGAACTTGTCAAAGCTAAGGTAAGAACATATCTCAGTATGTAAAAACGGCGGCCTATTCCTTTAACATACTCAGGAATTTGTGCTCTACAAGCCAGGGGCCGGATTGAATCATCTCAAATCCGGCCCGCAGCCCCCTGTTGGAGACCCCTGGTATAGGCCTTTAGAACGCTGTGATGTCACCTGAAACCCAGCAATACACTAAAGTGACCCCAAAAAAACATGACGAAAAGGCAACAAAAGAGTGAGAAAAACACATTATCAGTTTTTCTCGGTCTTGGCTTTCAAATGAGATGTTGCACTGGCCTATGTGAAGAAAATAAAATAAACTTTTTAGATTCAGGTAAAGTCGAACAGGAGAAAATGCGCTAGGTTGAACAGGGAACTATTTTGATCAAGTGCAGATTGTCACTGTGTCCCTGAGTGAGATACTTCACCTCCGTTTGCCCACTCCTTTCAAAGATACATGGCTGGTTGCAACACAAAGCAGTGCCTGTAGTGTTTACTTGGAAACCCATGACAAAATCCTGACCAGCCAAATGGAATATGATTAAAAGACCCACTTCAAAATAGAAAGACAGCGATAGTCTAAGAAGGAGGAGGATAGAAATGTCACGATGTGTCAATAATCACTGAACAAAGTTTAATCACAGACCTTCATCTCCAAATTAAATTTCTTTTTGGCAAAACCTTCAATAGTCTGGTAAGTGGCTTGAAATTACTACGCTTTTAATCATTGGAAAGTGTCTTTTTCAACCAGCGTCTATTTTTAAGTTAAAAAATATAACATTCAATCAGATCGAGAGCGAATGATGAATGTAAAATTAATTAAAGTATATTGTTTATGTAAGAAAATCATAAACATTTTCTATTTGTCCTTGCAAATAATATACTTTAAAAAACGGCAGTTATGTGTTGTTTCATGCTGATGTTTTTTGGTTTTAAGCCCATATCAATTACCCAAACAAATATCACAGAGCTCTATGTTCTGATCTCTTTAGATCAGGGGTTCTCAACTGGAGGCTAGGGACCCAAATGTGGGTTGCAGAACTGTTCTCAGTGGGTCACAAGCTTTTCACTGAAAACATTATGATATTTATCCACTGAAAATTCGTAGAAACAGTACCTGTGTCGAACAAAAGCTCTGTTTTAGAGTTGTTTTCAGCCTGTTGCTTGCCGACCTCCTGATCAGGGGATAGGGTTAGGTTTAGGGTCAGGGGTTATGGCACATGTGATGTAATTGTGTTTTACTCACACAGATCTTACACATATTTTTTAGAAACTAGTAGGTCTTGGTTTTTAAATGAGGTATCACACTGGCATATAGGCTGTCTGCTCTGAGATTTGGATATGCATAATTGGAGAAAATAACTCTAACCCTAACCCTAAAATGATTTCAGTTTAAGCTTTTCAATGCTTTTTTAACAATAACTTCTGCTGACAAAATATTGTATTTTACATTATATGTTTTATTTGGGTTGCGGGTTGTCATCTTAGGGCATGGGGGTCGCATGTGAAAAGTGTATATGGACGGCCATGGATCAGTGCAGTCAAACATTCAACTGGGTGCATTTTTTACCCCCACACCTTTATTAGGCCTTTAAGAACCTTAAAGGGAATACACGGAGTTAAAAAATCTTGAAATTATGTATTTTCCTACCCCTACATGTTCCAGCAATGTCCTAATGTGTAGAATGAGCTCAGACCTGTTCACCACAACTGCCTCTAAAATCCTGCACTGTCACTCAAAAAGTGAAGTGCCGTCATGCATGAGCTTCATATAGAAGGTTCAGTTACACGTATGATCTGAGGTGGAAGTAGTGCATATATAATGTCTAACTTGCATCTAGTGCCTTTAAAGCTCTGTCTCACAATAAAATGTTATGGTTTATGAGGATTAACAAGAAGCCGGCGGGCCACCAAAAAATAGGTCTGTGATGTTGAGTCCCGATGTCACACCAGTTGAGAACCACTGCTTTAAATAGCTAAAACCAGTTGCTATAAACCTATCATGGCAGCCCAGCTGGCTTTCAGCTATTGTAAATCAGTGAGTGTGCATGCAACAGACCTACTGCTGCGGCTGCCACCACCCCTACTGCAAATATTCTCCTGTTATATGGCACCTTGTTCAAAAACACTCACTGCATACACTGCATTGTTGGCTAGAGTACTGTCAAATATAGTGGCTCTCTTAATTAGAAGTCTAAAAATTCTTATTCGTTATATGCCGTCTATGACTGACAAAACATTTTCATCTGGAGTGTCTTGTATAACAGCACTTCATGAGATAAGTAAAACAGCATAGACTGGAATCCACTTATTATTATCAATCGGACAAATGCCAGAGGGAAAATGGCGCTCCACTTTATGCCTCCATATTTTTTCCCTTACTGTTTCATATTAGCGGAGTTTAATGACTTTATTGGCAGCTCTGACCCTCATTCGTTTTATTTGATGTGGGTGAGACGTATTTACCTTTGGGTACTATTTTCAGCCCACAGCCAATAATAAAACGATTGAAATTGGAATAACACTATACTCTGCTGCTTGCGCGTTACCTGCCTTTAAACCAGATAAGAGAGATAAGGCCAGCCATTATCACGGCTGGCACTGTGTTGGTTTAAGATAGTCCCCAGCTATACAAATAAAGCCCCGTTGTTTACTTTAGGCGTTGTTTGCTTTGATGACCTCCTGACATAAAACAGAGACAATACCTCCTATGAAGAGATGCTTTGAAGGCGAAGGCTCATTTGAGTCTTTGAGAGAGGGTCATTCTCGCTGTAGTGCAAATAGTGCCACAGTCTCCCAAAGTGAGCTTGATGAATCCTGGCATTGTCATCTTGTAATGCGTCCAAGCAACAAAGAAGAAAGATAAATAAATTGAATGATGGAATAACCGGGGCATGCAGTATTTTCAGGGTGTCAGCTGACCCGTTTTTGTTGAACATGCAGAATTATCCAGTGAAAGGATCTGACCTATTTGCTTGAGTTAAATCTTTTCTCTGCAAGGCACTTACTGGACAAAAAGGGCATTCATTTGTCCCAATTGTTCAAAAATATATGCAAGTGCACAGTTACAGTTACACATGCACACATTTTAAAAGGTGCATTTTACCAATATGACATGTTGGTTCTAATATTTTATGCCCGATTTGACCGATAAGTTAACTTTCACCAAATCTTATGCAGTAAGTATGTGCTTTAGTGCTCAGGTGTTAGTCCTGAGCCGCTGCGACTGAGCTGGGCCACCCTTGTGGGCCAACCCAACTACCATGTCTTTGGAGGTAGAGGAAACAATAGCCCCCGGAGGAAACCTGGCTGGCTGCCTTCAGTCTCCTCTGATCCTCTGAAACGGTGCAGCGCCCCCTGGGTTTGTCCCTGTTTCAGAGCGTGGTGTCCTGCACTGGTCTTTCACCATCTTCTGGAAAGAGCTTAGCAGTAAATCTGTTTTTATTCTCCAGTGAACATCCATTAGCAAGAACATTAGAAGGCATGTGTGGTTTGGCTGTAAGTCTTGCCCGGATACCTCTTTGTTTATCCTTTTTTTTCTTCTGTTGCGCCTCTTGTGACCCCTCCACTGATTAATAATAACATAACATTAATAATAAATAATAAATCATTATATGACGCACTTTTCTTTGATTACTTTTTCACAGGAGGTGGTAAATGATACATGGTACATCATTCCATTTATCAGGTCGGATAAATTGTGAAAGCAACACAACAACACTAAAGACACTGATAGAGCTGAATTAACATACCATAACAAACTGTAAAATTCAGATTGTCGAGATAAAGATTTAAATATGGGGTCACACCGTCTTGTGAACACCCGATCCCGTCTGATCTCGGAATCTCAGGGAGTCTACCCCAGGGGGGACTGTGACTACATATCTAGCTTGCAAACTCTGTGTGGAGTTTGCATGTTCTCCCCGTGTCTGCGTAGGTTTCCTACCATTAAAAACATGTACAATAGGCCAGGATGAATGGTGTGCGTGAATGAACGGTGGTGGTCAGAGGGACCGCTGGCACAGATGTGTGCAGTCGCAACAACGCTTCTGTCAATCTCCCCCAGGGGAAACTGAAGCTACACATCCAACTTACCATCACCGTGGATGGAGTGAATGTAAAAATTGTCTCTTGTAAAGCACTTTACAAGAGACATATAAATACAGAGACATATAAATACCACCATCGGCTAGAGCAGAGGTGGGCAAACTCGACTTTCTTTCCATAAACTATCATCTTTTCTGCTTGTAATTTACATTATATTATATTACCACCCCCCCGAGTGGGCTCAATTGGCTCTATATTTTTTATTTATTTATGTATGTTATCCTTATGATATCTGCACCTTTGTTTCTTTTGGGGTTTTGTTGGAATACAATATTTACAATTGCCATCAAGCGAGTTCCAGATATAATTCAGTACATTTTTCAATGGGAGAAACCTGGGCAAGTTGTTGGTGCAGCCCTAAAACTCAATTCAGGTTACTCATGTGGCCTCTTATAAAAATTAATTGCCCACCCCTGGGCTAGAGAGCGATATGAAGCGCTTTGGATGACTTGAATCATGTGAAAAGCTGTATGCAATTAAGATATCCTTCCCCTTTTAAATATCATTAACAGGGCTGGGTTGAAAAGGTGAGGATGTTTCTCTGCTATCTTCAAAAACTTCTTGTTCTTGTTGTCAAATGTCAGACTATAACCACACACTACAGTTATCCTACAGTTAGTGTGTTCAACCAGATCATTTTTGTATTTTCTATACTGAGTCGTCATATTCCACTGTAGAGATTAATGATGAATGCATACAGCACACTTTAACACAGGTACATTATTCACCCACTAACACCCCTGTGTTATTTCCACAATTACAGCTGGACTGACTAACAAATACCCTATACAAAACTGAAAAAACACATTTATCACACACCGAAGGAAACATCTTCACATTAAATAAATAGTTGACAATAAGGCAAAATACAACAACAGCAATACTAGTAAAAAAAAACACGTAACCCTTACCTTTGACCACAGTGAGCAGGGTGTGTAGGCTGAATGCGTTGTCATTTTGGTAAACTTCGCACTTGTACAGACCGCCATCTTTGATCCCCGGTGTGAGGAGGAAGGAGAAGCTTCCCGCCTCAGCGTTGTAGGGGGGTCCGGCCAGCAGCAGCCGATTACCGTACCCCGTGCCCTTCATAAACCCCCTCCACCGGTCGTACTGATGCACTAGTTTGGGGGTGCTCTTCCTGTTGACGTCCGGAGGTCTCCAGTACAGCCGCACATAGTCCCCCAGGGCATTGGGGCAGGTGAGGGGGAAGGCAGTGTCGGCCAGGGCAGCGGTGGAGATCTGGTCACCTGCAGGCAAAATCAAGCAAATGAGAAATAAAGTGGCCACCTGGATTTAACTAATTGTTCTGATCTGGGGTTGCGGCAGTTGTTCAGGTCTTGGTTCAGCAGCACTATGTGTCCAAAGAATGAGATCGGCTGAACATGATCAGGTTTTTCCATCTAGGGATTGCTTCTTCCATGATGGCACGGGCATATTCTAAGATAGCAGTGCCAGGTGGTTCGGGGAGCATGAGACATCATTTTTACACAGGGACAGGTCACCACCGAGAATCTTTTGGATGTGCTGGAGAAGGCTTTGCGCAGTGGTCACACTCTCCCGTCATCAATACAAGATCTTCGTGGAAATGAATGCAACACTGGATCCTTTGACGTTGCAGAAGCTTGCAATCAAAGCTAAAGCGCTGGGATCTTTATTTTTGTGGTGACTTTTTTGGGTCTGGAAGTGTATACTGTTTAGGAAATAACTGATTGATGGTGTAAGATTTGAAGAAATGTATATTTTAAAGCAGTACTAAGTAACTCATGTCCCGAGTGGCCATAAATGGCACTGAAGGTGTCGTAGCATGTTGTGCTTTTTTACTCAGTAATTGTCCATGAGAGTTAATGCTACGCTGACAAAAAAGACAAAGGGATAGAGGGATATTGTACATCCAATTACACAATGGAGATCATTTTCACTCAAACTTTGCTGTAAATACTGTTGAAGTGGAGCTAGTCCACTGTTAGCTTTGCCCGTTAGCCGACCCGTAGGCAGCAAAGTTGCAATTGTGGTTTTCTGGTCAGAGACACCAGGGGGAGTTGAAAGACCCCCCAATTATACCATTAACACTTGTATCACCTCCAGAGGGACTATGAAAGGATTTATTATGGTTAACAAGTTACTTAATACTGCTTTAAGTAAAGTATAAAAAAGGAATCAAAAGGATTACACACATGCGCCCTCCTCAGGACAAAGTCAAGATAAAGTCAGGATAGGCTTCCAAATATCCTGACATAGGGCGCGTGTGTGAATAAAAAGCAATAACATTCAAAATGATATACTTTTTAAGGGTGACCAGCGAGCTAGTAATTCACTCAAAATTGACCCACAAAGCAAAAGTACTGAGTTACTCCCGACCGCTGATATCAAAGTAATGAGGCCATAGTATCAACAGAGTGCAGAGAAAGCGGGGAGGGATAAGAGGAGAGAGCCGGGTGGAGTAGAGGGGTAAACAGTCTGTGGTGGTGGGGAGAGAGTGTGTGGAGGAGCAGATAGCAGTGAGTCCTGACAACAATACGGATTAGTTTCTTCAGAGCTCGCACTTGGTACGTTCTGCTGCCGATGATTAGTTATTAGCGCTGACACAGGACTTTTGAGACTTGCGCTACAAAGTCACTCACCGTGCGAAATATTGGTGAAGGAGGCCACTTTGTCAGCTGCAAAAAAGGGGGAAAAAAACTCAAGTCATGAATAATACACGATCATACCGAGTGTAGTATTCACGGATAAAAGTGGATGGATTTCCTTTTGCAAGTTCCAGAGCCGACATCTGAAACTTATAACTTCTTTTTAAATGAAGAATGCTTTAAAGAGCAAGCGACAGGATGCCTAAATAAATGATACCGCTGCTTGAGATTTCTGTCACAATGCCCACTCAGCAGCATCAACAAAAAAGAAACAAGAAATCGGTTTTATATCTCCAGAGCCCCACAAGCCACTTAGAGGTCTATGGCTGAATGAACAGAACAGTAAAAATAACCCCATGTCATAATTAACACAAAGCTGACTGACCGAGCTATCTGTAGAGCCCCAGACCCTCCTGCCTGGTGGGTCCTAAAGGGCCTGTCTCACTGGCCTGGAGACAAGTTGGCAACTTGTTAGCAACTCACGATGTGTCTACAATGTCCCCTGAAGATAAGGAGAGTCAGCAGCGAGTTACAGTGAAAACAAACAGGTTTGATTTCAGGGAAGACGCTATTATTCGATGTCGTGGACACTGTTTATTGTCCTTGACCTGTGAGACGTTTCTGTGACGTCCCTGCAATGTCTCCGAGACCTGTCGGATACCACAGAGATCTTAAAGAGATGTAACGGTGACGTCGCAGAGAAGTCATGGATCATTCTTTATTCTGTATTCTTTATTAGGATCCCCATTAGCTCCCACAAGTGGTCACTAGTCTTCCTGGGGTCCTGAGAACTGAGAAGACGTCTCAGCAACGTCACGGTGATGGATGTTTTTTTTTTTTACTGTTTGATATTGATCTCATTGTTGATTGTAAAACTGTTTTTCTGTTTGATCAAATCATTTTTGTGAAGCCCCATAAGGCAACTGCGGTTTGAGTGACAAAATGTAC
The DNA here is from genome assembly GCF_951799975.1 of Gobius niger. Taxonomy (NCBI): domain Eukaryota; kingdom Metazoa; phylum Chordata; class Actinopteri; order Gobiiformes; family Gobiidae; genus Gobius; species Gobius niger. The sequence goes on along the minus strand of NC_136859.1, from coordinate 10,276,701 downwards.
AATACTTGACCAATGCAGGACTATTACCATTACTATTGTATAGAAGCAGTTCTCCTCTTCTGTTTGTTTCTGGTCCTGTGCTTTTATTAAAATTATACAAAATGTGGTTATCTTTATAACTTCTTCAAAGGAGTGGGTCCTCTGAGATGATGTAAACCAAAGCACATAGATGCCCACACAAGACTGTTCAAAAATAAATGGGCAAAATGTATTTATGGATCTAAATCATTTTCATAATTGTACTTACAATATGCTTGTAAAAACAAAACGCTGGACTAAAGATCTTCCTCGTTGTAGTTTTTAGTGACGGCTGTGCACACCAAATGTGTATATATGTAGGCTTATTGGTGATGAAATTCAAGCTTTTTCTAAGTGCAGTTGTTTTGATGACTGATTTACTTTAATTTACAGTTGAGCGTTGCACCAGGGTTTCCATGGTACAGCGCCAATTTAAAGCTATATTTAGTTATAGTTTGTGTTTTCTGACAAATGTATGCAGCAAAAAATTGTTGAGCAATGCCATTGAGTGAGTTCTGTCTCAAAGGAAAAATAATATATAGCAAGAAATGTAGATTTAATGCCAATTTGAAACCAAATGAATGCTTTTTAATGACTTTAAAAGCCTTAATTTTGGCATAATTCATTTAATGACTTTAAATGCCTTTTAATGCCCCGGAGAAACCCTGTGCATTGTAGTTCTCAATTCACTACTTTCAATCTGATTTAGTTCTCACCTCACAAGGTCCTAGATTTCTGGCCAAAGTCAAATAAACATAGATTAATCGGCAATAGGACCTTTAAAAGGCAAACTCGGACAAACACAGCCTACTGTGAACCTACCATCAACCGTCACATCCACGTTGAAGGCAAAGAAAGCATTGGAGCTGTTTCCTTTTGGGTACACCATGCACACGTACGCTCCGTCATCGCTGTTCTGGACTCGGGGAAGTTTCGAAATGGTCCCGAAGTGTGCGATTTTTTCTGTCTTCAAGGAAATGGCTCCCGGTGCGACCCAGGTGATTTGGCTGATGCCTAATTCAGGGTGGACACTGGCGATGAGGCGGAGGGTGCTGTTCTGTGGGACGGGAAAAAGCGGGACCACCTTGACTGGAGAGCAGAGTCAGGCAGTTAGTTGTATTTTAATGAAATCCCGATGTGGGTCTTTTTAATGGGCAGTTCTACATCCAAACCTATCGTATTACACCTGGTTTGTCAAATGTCTCTCACAGCTTTTCATCCCACTTTAGGTTTGTCAAGTGTGACCTCATACACAATCATAAGCTACTTCCGGGTCAAAACTGTTGAGAGTTGTATAGATATACACAGAAAAAAAACAACAACAACTTTATCTGAATCTCCTGCTGAAATAACAGATAAAAGGCCAACTGCTGTAACTGCTTTACGCCTAATTCGAACAATATAGCTCACCATTTCCTCCAGGTAAAATAAAGATATTTTTATATATATAAATTAGCCTTCATTGTGTATGGAGAAATAATTAGATAATACCAGAAAAGACTTACTAAAGAAAATCCAGACTAAATGTAATATTTCTTTGCGATGAGATGTTTAGACAGAACCTTGTAGTTGGCTCTAAAGCGGGTTAAAATCAGCAAAATCCCATTACAGTGAATAGGACGAAAGCTCAGTTGGACCTGGAAGTGGAGCAATGACATCGTCACTTAACAAACGTATAGAGTTCAGGACTATGATGTCATATCGCTAAGCATCATGGGATTTGCAGCAATAATGAACTCATGGAGATTTTAAAAGGTAAAATACTGGAGTTATTGTTCCCATTAAAACACTTGGACACCATAGTGTGTTACATGTATTTAACAGTAGTGACTCCTCAGCTAATGGAGCTGTTCCAACATGGCGGGTCTCCATGGTAACAGTGGATTTTCCCGAACTCTGTAGTGCCTTATCCACAAAAGGTATAGTCTTCCACAGATAAAACGCCACATGAACAGGAGTGAATGAAAGTGTTGGCATGGAAGTGCGACGCTGCTTGGAGGTGGGCTCGCTGCGTCCACAGTGATGACAGAGGAGCTGGGGCTGTTAAGGGGACCGTGGGTGGCATTGGGTTTACAAGAAGTGGTTTGAAAGGTTCAAGATTAAAGATAATTGGATAAAATAACAATAAAAAGGTTCAACAACAAAAAACTCCACAAATTTGAGGATAAAATTAGAAATATGAAGGCCACAGCACTCACTTTGTTTTGTAGAAAAATACTTCATCTTCAGCAGCATATCTATCTACTAAGTATTATGAGTCGTCTTCAACCACATTGCTGACCACTCTCATATATAATAACATTCAAAATCAATAAATCTTGTGATAACACATGTTGATTTTACCAGTGAGGACGGCCAGCAGAATGAACCTTTCCTTCAGGACCCTCTGCCTTCGTTTGACCAGACACATGTACAGCCCCCCGTCATCCTTCTCCGGGCGAAACCTGAGGGAAAACACGCCCGAGTCCTGAACGAGAGGCGGGACAAGTATGAATGCATGTTTAAAAGGCAATACATACGGCATGTAACTTTTTTCTTTTTTAATACAACGACATACAAATGTAAATCTAATATAATAATACATCTCATGATTTGTTGCCACAGCTGCCGGGCACTGACTGACTGACGTGGCTGCCTTTCATCCACAATAGTTTTTCCAATTAACAGCTAAAATGGTGAAGGGTCTGGTCCATGGACACAACAGGACAGGACAGCTGCTACTACTTCAACCTTGGTCACAGAAAGGGAATGCATTTGCATTTCAGCATCATTTTTTGTAGCTTGAAAATAGCGACAAAAACGGAAAAAGGAACCAAACAGGCAACAATAAGTGATGAAAAAGTGACGAAAAATTCAACAAAATGCAACAAAAAAGTAACAAAGACACAGCAAAATCACACAAAAATACAACAAAAAAAGTCATATTTTTGGTGCTGCATTGTCGGCAGCAACAACGCCAGAAAAAAAATCTTCAGTTTTGTAGGTCTTAGCTTTCAAATGAGGCGTTACACTGGCCTGTAGGCTGGAACAGGAGAAAATGTGCTCGGTTAAGGTTAACTTTTTTTTTTTTTTTGTAATAAGTCAGGACTTTTACTCGCATATTTGATCACTTTCCTGGGAGATTGCAAATGAACAGTGTCTAATTTTTCAGCATGAAGATCTTGCAAAGCCACTGCTGTTTTTTGTCAACGTCGCCCAACCCCCTACCTGGAAGTTGTGGTCGGTGAGCTGCAAAGAGTGCTTAGACGCTCCAGTGGAGAGTTCCTTCCTCTCGTTGGCCGACAGAACCAGCTTCCATCGATCTGTACCGAGCGGCTTCGCCATCCAGTTCACGGACACTGCGCCTGTCGCGGTTTGGTCAATACAGACTAATGTGGCCAAGGTGCCCTCCCTCACCACCGCTACATCATTCCACTCTGAGGAAACACAAAAACAAACTATTTATTCACAAAGTCTTTGGTCTGGAGGAAATCATTACAGGGACCATGGCTTCTTTGTTACTCCAAGCCTCACACGGGCCTGGGGGAAAAGCTTTGAACATTTGTCAGAGAAAAGCATGCAGGTCTCTCGAGTCAGATCAAAAAAGTACAAGTTGAACTGTAATATCTACATAACGTGACTTGATTTCAGAATATTCTGGCCAGTCGTACATTTATTGACTGAATAAGCCCAGTGGAATAAAAAAAAATGCACACAATTTATTTCTAGCAGTGGAATAAAATGAGTTTTATCCTATATTGCAAAAGCAGACATTTGTGGAGGAAAAAAACAAAACTGTGCGCTGTGCATATAAAGCCTTTTATCAATTGTGAACTATAGGAGGCTACAGCTTATAAACCCATCCCTGTGAGGAATGGGGACGTTGGAAATGAAAGTTTGGAATGAGTTTGGCCCACAGTGTAGGGCAAGTTACTTAAAGATTGTAATATATTCTAGATTATTAGTTACAGCTCTGAAAATATAGTATGTTTGTATCACATATTACTGTTGCAAAAATGTAGCTGAGTTACTTTTTAGTTGGTTTTAGCAAAACATAAATTGAATATAGTAATGATGCCACAAAGCAAAAGGGCTTATGGTAAATTATCCTACTTTTGTTTCACTTAAGGCGAGACACTGCAGTTGAATAAGGAAACTTTTGGAATTTAGAGATATCATTTTATCTTTTCATATATTAAAATAAGGCCTTTTATGCCTAAAAATGCCCTTAAATTTCTCATGTATTTGGCAACAAAATCTGAATAATGGATTGAACCAGGTTTAAATTAACTAAATATTGTTCAATCCAAGGCTTTAAAGTTTGGAGAGTAGTAGCTCTGACTTGGAGATATTGTCTCACATGTGAAAAAAATGCATTTTGAGATGATAATTTCTCTATTGCAAAACATTGAACCAGTGCAATAATTAAACATGTTATTGTGAAGATTAGGTTTTTTTTTTTATCCAGATGAAAGTTTATATGTTAAGAGACTAAGGCTGTCAATAGATTAATTTTTTTAATCGTGATTTATCGCACTTGTGAAATGCGATTAATCGCGATTTTAATTTTTTTTCTAATAATTATATTAAATTTTAATACTTATCCCACATAAAACACTTACATTTAAAGCACATGATTACTGATTGCACATTTCATTGACCAAATCCACAGTTTCATATTTATGTGAAAAGCTCAACAGCTGATAACCAGGATCTTCAGCCATTTCTGAAGATCCCGGGATTGATAACTCTCTTAAAGAGACCAATTTAAAAAAGATCCTACATTTGAATCCCATCTCTGTGCGTTTGCGTGTTCTCTCCGAGTTTAAATTAGTTTCCTGCAGCAACACAAAACATGCACAATAGGCCAATCTGCCAGATAGACAGCCATGACAAAACTGCCATCAGTGACATTGAAGGATGGATCAAATAACCTTAAACTTAAAGAAAGTCGTTCACCACTAATCAGATGATGCAAGAAATAAACACCAATCACACAAATCTCTCAACTAGTCAAGCTACTCAAAAGATATTCAGAAATGTTACAGATATTCCTCTATTTGCTTCTTCAAATATGAAAATACACTAGTACATACCCAGCATAGACAGACAGGCTGCTGGATAAACTGCAATAAAGAGGGTGAGAAGAATAGTCTCCATGACACGTTTAGGGCTAAAATATTCTGACTGCAGCAGGCGTCTTTCAAACACTGTGACCTTTCTAAGTACGCCCCAGAACACCGAGTATTTTCCACTTTTCCCCGACATTGGAGCGGTCCGTGACTGACATGGCAACGCCGCAGAGCCCAGCATCTCCGCAACCGACAGGATGTGATAACGGCGCTATTGGAATAATCAGCAGGAAAAGACTGTCATTTTGAGGCTGTGTGCGGTGTGCGCCGCACTGTCAGCCTGATAATGTACGGGGACTTGGGTACAGACATCCTCAAAAGGCCTCGGGCTGCCAGAGGTATGAGAAACCATATATGTACTCCAGGCATTATCACAGTCCTGGGTGTCGTGGACGCCTTATTGTACAAAAGATCCCACAAGAGCCCCCATGAAGATGATAATTCACTCTTTGTAAAATAATTTGCCATGTTTAACGGGTTAAAATCACATTAGTTTAGTTGAATCTTTATTAAAGGGACAGAGATGTACTGCACCACATTATAGCTAAATAGTTTGCATCTGTAGTCCCTGGATACAAAATAAACTTAAAGGGATACTTTTATTTTTTTAATTGCAGTCCTTATATTTGAAGAGTTTAGTGGTGCTAGGCTAGGACCAGGCTAGTGCATGTCTATGGTAACTAGTAGCCTGCATTAAAAACCTCTTCAAAATCATGGTGTAGTCCTCCAAACGTTCCCATATCTGATTTGTAGAAAGCTCCTTTGTGAATTCCATGTGTAGTAATGCCGGCCGCAGGTAAACAAACTACTGTAGATCCGGTAACCTAGTGTAGCTTACAACCAGGAAGCTGATGCTGCTCAAATATAAGTTATTTTAAATGCAAAATGCTTATATTTAAAAAATTATTCAGTCAACACAGACATTTCTATCAGTAGTGATGTTATAAGTGATTTGCCTCAGGTGCACTGTGCTTGGGTCAGACTGTTTTTAATGAAGGCTACTATTTACCATAGACATGCGCTAGCCTGGCACTAGCCTAGCACCACTAAACTCTTCAAATATATAAAAAAAAGAAATCTCCAGAAATTAACAACACTCTGGATAACAATAGAAAATTAGGCCTTATGTCAAAAATACTGAAACATCCCTTTAAACTATTAACCCCTGCCTTTACCCAAATCTAAACGCTTAAAAAAAGCGCATCAAAATAGCAACAAAAACTCGACGAAAACAAGTGATTTTACCTGTGAAGCGCTTTATAAAGAAACTTTACTTACTTACGACAAAAAAGTGACAAAAAAAATGACAAAAAAGTGACAAAACCGTGCCAGAAAACCAACAAAAAAGCAGCAAAAAGTTATTTTAGTTGATTTAGTTGAATCTATTTAGTCACTGCTTCATGGAGCTCCTCCCACTTGTACAAAGCACCAGACTTGAATGTTATGGTGCTCTTCCAAATTGTGTCACTGGAAGCTTAGATGTTTTTAGTACCTCCTTTTTTTTTTATCTTTGTTCAGTTTTTATCAGTTAATAAAAAAACATCTGGAGATTTCTGGAGCACAGACTGACCAATAGCGGAGAGGAGCAGACACATATTTAAGCGTCTGCAGCTGCTGGTTGCTGAAAGTCAGTAATTGGCTAATTTTTTTTTATCAAGCATGAGATGTGAGAAGTGCAGCGTGAGAGCGTGTGAAGGCTCTCAAATGCGAGTGTCCCACTGTGAAAGCATGAGAGCTGGCCCTAAAAGGGACCTTCAGGTGGCGGTACTTCAGGGTCATTTGCAAATTTAGACCTGGTTTAGTCCTAATTTGGTATCACATCTCAAATTATTTATGAGGTGGTTCTTTGGAAGGTCAGTGATATCCTATTACGGGGTGGTGTTTGATGTGAAAAGTTTGAAAATCACTGATCTAGGATTTTGGGGTTGAGAATTTCCGTGAGGTGAAAGAGAAAGACATTTTCCACTCTGCCACAGCTTCACATAAAGTGTTAAAATACAACTTCACTCTTGTGATTAATCATATTCTATAAACCAGGATGAAGAACTGTCACTCCTTGTCAAATGCATCGCCAACAGAGGAGAACAAGGTGATTGACAAAATGAGAAAGCGACATTGGCTCTGACAGAAGAGGAGAGGACAGGATGAGTTTGGGTCGGTGGCGTTGTGGGTGCAGCAAAGCCACCCCAGGGCTACATGTCTTTACATCCCATAAATGTCTTTAATTAAACTAAAGGTATTATCAGCTCCTCTGAGCACGATTACAGATTTTCCATAATTACCACTGGGTGAACGGGGGCGTCGAAAGCGAGAGAGAGAGTATACGTATTGTGGGAGTAATGATAGGCAAAGACAGAACGAGAAGGAAACCGGGGGGGAAAAAAAAAGAAAAAGAAAACCTTGAACAAGACGGTACAAAGAGCCTCATCTCCAGAAATCTGAGACTTGGCCTGAGTTTTAATGAAGCCGCTGCCACTGAGCTAATATCTGTTAACTGTGTGCTTCATTAGTGCTGCCAGTGCGCTGCCCCCTGGAGAGCTGCAGCAGGAGGACAGGGCTAAAATAGCGAGCGTAGTATAAGGACGAGTGGACAAAAGGATATGACATGACAATACAGCGCAGAGGAACCAGCGGGGGATGAGAGACGTGCAGACAGAGCAGCAGCGTGAGGGGGCGGTAAAGTGGAGGGGTGTCAGTGATGGAGGACGGGGTAGAAGAATAGGAGGGTATGGCGCTGGTGCAGGTAGTCAAAGTGAATATGACTGGTTTTCATGTTTTGGTGCTATGTTTAAGGAATAGGTGTAAATTTGTCGTACCTGTGAGAGACATTTACCCTCTACATTTGACCAATCCTTAACTGAAGCAACTTGTAAGAATGTTTGATGGGATATTGCCATTGATAGCTTTGCACCAATTTTATTAAAGAAAGTGAAAAATACAGAATTTCTTTGTCATGGTTTGTCATGGCAACAAAATCCTGAAACAAAGAACTAAAGAAACAAACACTCAATGGATCCAGGGCTGATGCTGACAATGAACCGACAAAAGACAAGGGAAACACAGGGGTATAAAAACATGAGGAAATGGGGCACAAGTAAAACACATCAGGCGATTAACACGGGGGAAGTAAAGCAAAATCACAAGGACAGAACACAAGTCAAGAATCTAACAACAAAAGACAACAACAAAACAAGGGAACAAACAAACGAATCATCACATTCATGCGATGAAGTGAAATATGACATCGGGTGAAAGAGAGTTCTGAGAATAGAACAGTAACTTGCTCATGGGCCTTATGTACAGTATAATTGCAATTGTGACAGTTTGTTTACCTTTTCTTTTGTGTCGCATCCAGTGCCCATTTCCAAGGGATTAATCTCTTAACCCCCAGCTGAACCAAGCACATCTTTCCAGTGTGGCATTACCCAAATCTAAGGGCTTCTTGAAAAAAAAAGGGTCGAAATAGCGACAAAAACAAGAAGGAAACAAAGATGAAAACACAACACAAAAGTGTAATCCCCCCATGAGAGAGCAAGTGACAAAATAGCAAAAAGGAGTGGCAAAAAAAGCTATGGAAGTTGAAGAAATAAATAATTCGATGAAAAAACACAAAAGAGCAAAGAGAAGTAGCAAAAAGGCAACAAAAAAGTGACAAAAATGTGATGGAAACATAATAAATAAGCCACACAAAAGCAAGAAAAGAGCAACAAATGACATAATGAGATGATAAAGAACTTGAAAAATGTGACAACATGGCAACAACACAAGGAAAAAGATCCATTTAGGTTTGTTTTGTAGGTTTTAGTTTTCAAATGAGGCATTACACTGGCTTATAGCTGTAAGCTCTCCAAGACTTTTAGATTTGGGCAATGCCAAACTGGAGAAAATGTGCTTGGTTAAGGTGGGAGTTAAAGTGATAGTCTGTAAGTTGGCAAAGTGAGGAGAGCAGGAACAGAATTTTCAAAAGTAAATGATCAAGCTCCTCCCTCTCCCCTCCTTATTGGACCTGCCAAGCTGGTTCACAGGAAGAGCTCGTCTCATTGGTCAACTGGATACTAGACTCTGATTAGCTGCAGATATCCAGGAAGTGTAACCTGTGAAAACTTTACAAAAAACATAATGTATGCATATTGGTACTTTGCATCAAAATGTAAAACCAGGTGGTCGATTTTGCACATATTATAAAAATTGTAAAACATTTAGACTTCCAGACCATCATTTTAATATACACATGACAAAAAAGTCAAAGGTAGGGTTTATTATTATTATTACTATTATTATTAGCTAAACCATTACCAGTACCTACACTTGAACCTGTCATTGTGTCCTTAGGCATTTCCCCCGCCTTGCCAGTGTGAATGTAATGGGTTAATAGTGGTCAAAGGGGCCGATGGCGCAGAAATGCAGGCTCGCATCCACCCCAGGGCAGCTGTTGCTTAGCACCAACGAGTATGGAGAGAGTGAACAGTGTAGCGCTTTGTACAGCACAATACAGTAGGTTCTGGTGAAATGTGTGATCGAACTTCTCTGACGCACTTTAAGCATTTGTGTATAAACGGAAGAGTGGCCAGTTAGATTCCCGTTTGGCAAGAACATACTTTCCACTCACCCTGCCTATACTCTACTCACAGGAATGCAGGGGGTTGCAAGAGGAAGATCCTTGAGAATCCAACGAATCTCACTGTGGCCACTCCTGAGAGAGAGAAAAAAAAATGAATTAAAAAAAATGGTTTAAAGAAATATGTAGAGTTATAAGGATGTGCAACTGTCCAACATAATTGCAGTAAAATAGCTCGAGCAAAAATCCAAGCACATGTGACACAAGTATGTATATGTAAGATTACGCAAAAAAACATAACAAAAAGTAACCCAGCTAACCCACAGAGGATGGGAAAGGTAAAAGAGGTAAACTTTACTGGCTCTTTTCCACCAGTGCCAATGGGTGAGTGAGTCCCTGTTCTGTCCTTGGATTATGAAACTCCTCCTTAATATGTTTTGTCATAAATTTGCCACTCCACTTGTCATGCTAAATACTTATCAGCCGCATTATTCCATTAAACTTAGTGGAAACTTGTCAAATGCACTTTAGGCTACTCCATTTATCACTTGTCAAAAATGAGTTCAAATCAAAACTAAATCAGGACTCCAGCCTCAAGCCAAATAGGGGCTAAATTTAGGTTAATGTATAATTTGACCCCATGAGGAAATTGTCCATCGCGTCTGGCCCACCATCCAGTGCCACTGGGTCAACCCGTCAAAGGCAGTGGGCGTGTGGGGACCATTCTTCAGATCTGAGCTGTGTGCAGAATTCTGGATTTCTGGTTAAGACTAACTACCAGATGGTGTTGTGAAGAAAGGAAATCAACAACATATACAAATAAACAGATCCAGTGTAAAGCCTATTATATTCACAAAATGTTGCATATGGATCGTATTTATCAAGTATCGCAATACTTTCAATACTTGTGTTTGGAGGCATTTTTATCCTGCACTCCTTTGTTTTACAGTAACAGTTACACAGCACTTTGCTACATTTTGTGTTAAAGGGATAGGCCACTGTTTTTGCTTGCTGAGATATGTTCTTGCCTGAGCTTAGACAAGTTGATGCGTACCTGTCTGGTCTTTACGTGTGCGCTCAGTCACGCAAAAATACCAAAGATTTTGCTAGCTTTAGCCTCTCCTCCTCTCCTCTATGTGTGAGCTTGGTTGCTTCTAACTTCATCCCTGTTTGGACCACACAGAGGAGAGGAGGAGAGGCTAAAGCTAACAAAATCTTTGGTGTTTTTGCGAGACTGAGCGCACGCATAAAGACCAGACGGGTACGCATCAACTCGTCTAAGCTCAGGAAAGAACCTCTCGGCATACAAAAACGGTGGCCTATTTCTTTAATAGAGTTTTCAGTCATAACACTTCAATTAATATCAAATGCTATTTGGTTTATAAACTTTTGACACATGACTTTACACAGTTGAAGGTTAACATATTACTTATTGTATTGCATCAGCCCCTGAGTATTGTGATATGTATCGGATCATGACAAAAGTGTATCGTCCCAGCACTAATACTCACTGGGTGGGTATACATTTATTTATTTATTTATTTTAGTGTCCTTGAGAGACCTGAACCTAAACCCAAACAGACCTTTGTCACTAAATGTGGATATCTAAATAGAAAATTACTCCCCCGATCATCTCTTTTAATCATTAAGACTTGGACCGGTTCTCATAATGTCCTCATAGCCTCTGTGCCAGCTGGTATTTCACTAGATTTGAAGAACTGTCCCCTCATGCGCTGCACAGTGACTGGCAAGGGCATGTGACACAACCCAAGCGCTCTTGTACTCAAAACCACAGCTTCTTTCTTTGTAGCCCTCTGCAAATTCTCTCTGGACCGACACAAAGGCGCAGTTTTGTACCTCGTTATTGTCTGACCTCTGATCATCACCAAGACCTGCAGCGATAAAAAAAAGAGAGAAAAGAAATAGGTCAATAACACAAAGAGAAAAGGCTGTCAGTGCCGGGGAAGAAGAAGACAGGGAGGAAGCGCTATTTAAACTCTGCGACTCATGGAGACGTAATTACATTGGCTGTAAAACACTTGAGCATAGGGATTAGACCTAAAGCAGATAATGCTTTTTGCTATGCCAGTATGCAGCTCGCATCACAGGAAAATAGGCCAAAAATGAATTGGAAGTTATCATTATGGGGAGAGAGAGAGAGGGGGGGCTCTTCATCACGGAGACGGCGCGCTCGGAAATGCAAAATAGATACACGAGAAGCTGTTTCCTTGTGATTTGATTTCGCTGACTGCCACTGGGTTCGGATTTTGGCGTTCATTAATGAATGTTTATTGATTTTGGCATGTGTTGCGGAGGAGTAGGTGCGGGCTGTGAATTACTTGGAACAGCAGGGGGCGCAATGAGCATCCTTTTAAGCGCAGAACTCCTGCAGCCACAACTTTGAAGAAATATAGTTGAAACTTCTTGGATAGTTATAGTGTGTTCTTTTCTTTCTTTCTTTCTTTCTTTCTTTCTTTCTTTCTTTCTTTCTTTCTTTCTTTCTTTCTTTCTTTCTTTCTTGCTTTATTTCTTTCTTTCTTTCTTTCTTTCTTTCTTTCTTTCTTTCTTTGATCTAGCCTCCAGAATATTATTGATATATATTAATATAGTTGAAACTTCTTGGATAGTTATAGTGTGTTCTTTCTTTCTTTCTTTCTTTCTTTCTTTCTTTCTTTCTTTCTTTCTTTCTTTCTTTCTTTCTTTCTTTCTTTCTTTCTTTCTTTCTTTCTTTTCTTTCTTTCTTTCTTTCTTTCTTTCTTTCTTTCTTTCTTTCTTTCTTTCTTTCTTTCTTTCTTTCTTTCTTTGATCTAGCCTCCAGAATATTCAATGTGGGTGGAAAAAAAAGTAGTCTCAAACCATTATTTATTTTCCCTGCCTCTATATAATCCAGGGATACGCGCCACGCTCCATGGATGTTAAGTCTGCCCTTTGGAGACGTGCGTAATTTGGATGCAACTCGTGTTTTCTAGACAAATTTGCTTTTCAACAAGTAGTTTTCCCCTCCAGACCGTCTCCCCTCCCCTCCCCTCTCCCTCCCTCCCTCCCTCTCTCCCTGTCTCTATCTCTCTTCCCGTGCTGTGGCTGGTCCTTAATAGGCTTTGGGGAACAAGCAGGTCCGCGCTCTGTGACGCTCCCAGACTGATGACATCACCAGTCAGTCAGTCTCGCTGTAGGACGATTGCGCGCTCACTCACTCACACTCACACTCACACACACCTCGTCCAAGCAGGAACTAGTTTTCGGAGCGGCAGTCCATTACGCCAACTGCTGGTGGAGAAGATACTGTACTCACCTGTGCGCGCGCGCTCTGCCTCCAGAAAGGAAGAAGCCACCGGGATTTTCTCACTCGTTTTTTTTCCCCGACCCGCGCGAGAAGACGCTGTGAGCGGCTGGGGGACACGCGTATTGGAGCAGAAGCAGCAGCAGCAGTCGTAGCAGTCGTCCGCCTCACTTTGGCTTGTTTGTTTGTCCCACACGAAGCGGCAAGTTTCGATCGCCGACGGAGCGGGGAGATTTTAATCCAAAAGTGACTTGTAACGCACCGCGGTGTCTCAACTGTTCTGGCTTCCGAGTGAATTTCGACGAGGGACAGCGCGCGAGGAGCCCATGGAGAGGAGTCCTGACGCCCGAAATCGGCTCGCCTGCACTAAAATGACAGGGCTGCTGTGCCTGGTGGTGGCGGTGTGCCTACTTGCTCACGGTAAGTCGTTTGTCAAGCGTGGAAACTTCTCGCATCACGACTCGTTATCATTTTGACGGCTTTATAGCGCGTTGCGTTCAGGGGACACACTCCGCGGCACCTGTTCGGACCCGGGATATGAACATAAGCCACGCAGGTGCACTTGTCCTCTGGGTGAATCTACGGGGCTCTGGAGTTGTGAAATCAGTTTTTTATTGTGTTTGATCTGTTGTAACTTCGCCTTTCCGCCTTTGCTTTGAGTTTGTTGGACTCGTATCGTTCTTTGACCCGAGTTTCGGTCGCCGCTGCTGAGTCAACGCCATGTTTAAGCTTTTAAGGTGTGGCTTGGAACGTAGCAAAGGTACCGTCGTCCTACCTGTTCCTGTGCGCAGCGGCTGCTCTGGTTTTATCTTACAATCGCTGCTGGTTTCATTTGAGTCGCTCTCTGCCCCATTTAGCCAATGTCCTTGGTCCTACATTTCCCGTAAGGCTACAGCAGCAGCAGCGCTTCCTTCTGTCCTCACATCATCTTTGATTAGTTACACTTGACTTGACCAAAATTGCTCCGCGAGACCGTTGTTAATGTATAGAAATTAAATGGAGGTTATTTTCCCCTCAGTGTTATACAGCCAGCTGCGCGCAATAGGATATTTAGACCGGTTTAAAATAAATGACTCTTAAATATACTCTTTTCGGCATCCTTTTTGGAAAAGGAAGGCTCAATATGACTTTGAAAAATATGATTTGCTGTCACACTGTGAGCCTCATCAGAGAAGCAACATGAGCCCTGCTCCAATAAGGGTTTTATTTCTTTTTTTCTTCATCTGGGAAGCCTTTATTAAAACTGTCAGCTTAGATTTGTGTTGTTATTGCTGTATCCACAGGTGAAGGAAAACAACAACAAAAAAGTTTAATTTAGTCCTCCATTTGTTAAACTTGAAATGCCTTTTTATGGTGCCAAAAAATATTGCTACTAAAACTGGTTACAAAAATAATTAGTTTCTTTTGATGCCTGATGGTCCAAAGCGGCTCTGAAGGACATTACTTGGAAACATCTGGACAAAATAATAAAAATGCCTGGGTTTGCTCAACACTAGTCTGTTATGGGCTGTAGATAAACACTATCTGCTATGTGCAATGTTTAGTTTTATTATAAATAAAAGCCCAGATTTTCTTCTGGTCGTGGAATGAAACGTGCTCTGTCCTTTTGGGTGTTTTGTAAAGATGGACATTTGTGGAAAAGACTGTGCATTTCACTGTAAAGCCTTTATATTGTGAATGAGAAGGCAATCTGTTGTTGTTTATATAGCCGTGATAGTACTGCTGCCTGAAAGGAGTGATGTGAAACGTGCTCATGAACTCATCCCTGTGACGCTGTTGGAAATGTGTTTGGAAAGTTAGGGTTGAGTTTGATCCACAACAAACAACCTTCAATGTACACACTCTGTTACTGGTAAACAAACAAACAAACAAACAAACCATGTAGGGCCTCTTAGGAATCAGTAACCAGGAAGGTTCCGGTGTCATTTAAAGTACTAGCTCCAAAACAGCTGAATAGAAATCCCCTACTAAAACCTTTCCTCCAAAGACAAGTGCCTCCTTAACCACTCCCACTTAGGCCAATGTTTTCGAAATAACATTTATGCTTCAAACAAGGCGGCGGTGTCCTGTTACCTTCCCGGCATTTATACAGGTGGATTTATAGGTGTTTTCCTGTGTACCTTTGCTCAGGTGTTGCCAGCAGGTGCACAAGTCACTGCAGATACTGAAAGCAAATATGCCTGGCATGCGTTTAACTCATTAACATATGAATGCGTGTGGCGTAAGAGGCTGTGCAACATTTCTGCGCTTCCCCACCAGGCGAAGCTATTTGTTTTGTGTCGTAATTGGGGCAAGTATGTAGGACTTGCACCGGCTCCCCTGCCTGGCTCGGCGACGGCACGCATTTTCACGGGAGTATAGTTGATTGTGGCTCGCCTTTTTTAATCACGACTCATAAGCAGTCTTTCTCTTGACTTATTCATGCGTTGGACTCTTGCGTTGGACTTTTTTTTTTTCTTTTTTTTCTTCTCTCCCCTCATTCCCATTTTATCGAACGTGAAATGCTCTTAAGGGAGGGGAGGAAAGTGGGGAAAACAAAACAAAAGGTTTTTTTACATATTTATGAGGCAGGGAGAAATGTGCTGTAATCGTACAAGCAAGAAAAAAACAAAACCCAGGAACTGATTTTTATTCTTAGTGAACTCCTAACCTTTTTTTTTGGGTGATGGTTAAGTTGGACAATTTAAGCGCTGCAAGAGCTTATCTTCTACTTTTTAACTTGTCTGCTTTGCATTTTTTTTTGTGTGCCAAGCCTTTGACAGCAAGTACTTACTCCCACCTTTCATGCATTATATGAAAGTAAAAATTTAACTCTCCTCGAACTTTTCTTCTTCAAAAATGTGACAAGCGTAATGTCGTTTTAATATAGTCCTGATAGTTTTAAATTACCGGCTGCCTGCTTGAGTTTCTTTCTACTTGAAGTTGTCAAGTGGTGGTAGTGGGAAGGGGGGGTATTTTTCTGTAATGAAACTATAATGCCGCTTGGGCCCCAACCCCCCCCCAAATCAAAGTTGGTCGTAGTGGCTCATGATGAGGGTCAGGAAGGCTTGTCCCGTTGCTATGGAGATGTTTTTATTAGAAGGGGAGGGGCTCTGTGAGTTTGGACTAAGGGGGTTACGCGGGCGGCTATGGCACTATTGTCTTTATGGCTGAGTAAGCTGCATGCTCGTGGGGGGGGGATGCCATGCGGGGTCAGGGCCGGGGGAGGACAGAGAGACAGACAGCCAGCTCCCTCCTCATGAGCTGTTCACTGTATTTTAATAAGAAAAAAAAAACAAGCCGGCTACTTTCTGCATGAATCACCGCTCAGCGAACAGATTACCAAGTTTCCCACACGTTCATTGTCCACAGTGACTAATGAGTTATAAATGCCAGTGGAGCGCAGATATAGAGTTGACCTTTAAGCATATGCATCGAGATTTAAGTACTGTGCAAAGTAAAGAAAACCTGTGGACCTTAAGTTGTTGCCGTGGCTAATGTGTTGCTCACTGACTACGCATAGTCTTTACCGGTGAGTAGATTAATTTCAAACCGACTACGTCAGTCACAATAACTGCATTGTAGGTTTGATGTTGAGGCAACATTATAGTGCAATTAACTAGGCCTGTCATGATAACAAAATTGGAAGTTCTTTACATTGAGGCAGAAAAGTACTGTGATAAACTATATTATTGAAGACATTATAATACCACAAACTATGCTAAATATTTTTTGCTGACTTCAATGAAACTAATGCTAAATTAAAAGTTGTTTGAGATTAAAACTAAGACTGAAGTGTTGAGATGTTTATGTCGACTTGAATATGACTTCATAAAAATGAAAAGACACTAAAATCATCAAAACTTCCAGTGACAGTTTGAAAGAGCCTCATATCATTGGTCTATGCTTTGTTCATGTTCGAGAACATACAGACGACCTTGATTAAATATAGTTATATTAAATATTTTAAATGCTAAGACTAAATGAATCTTGGATCTAGTTTACCAATGCATATGACTGAAAGTATTTATCTGCACTCTCGCCTTTTACTGTAATTGATTAATTTTATGTTGATGTTTTTATTGATTCTATTTGTTTTCAACTGTGAAGCACTTTGAATTGCCTTGTGTATGAATTGTGCTCTACAAATAAACTTGCCTTGCCTTGCCTTGACTAAATGTAAATGGTAAGTGGACTCCTTATATAGCGCTTTCCTACCTTTATCAGGCCCAAAGCGCTTCAAAGTAAGGAACCATTCACTCTCTCATTCGTACACCATTGTACGCAGCCACTGGAGGCGAGGAGGGTGAAGTGTCTTGCCCAAGGACACAACAACAGTGTGCATTTGCAGAAACTGGGATTCGAACCCTCAACCCCCTCTTCCGATCACGAGACACCCCGCTCTACCACCTGCGCCACCGTCGTACACGCAATCTTACTTGAATAAAACACAACTAAAATTTAAGACATTTATTTAACTAAATCTTGACTAAAATTGATTGAAATATTCATCAAAAGATGGAGACTAAAGACTAAAGCTAAATCAAGATGTCGTCAAAATGAACACTGATACAAATTAAACTAAAGCCTTGTTCTGAAAAGGAATTAATTGAAAAATAATGTATTACATTAGATTAAAATTCAAATAAATGTACAGATGATAAATATTGAGCCCTTTATGTATTGTTGTTCTTGTTGTTCATTTATTGAATTATAAGTCGATATAGTAAATGTCATGACAGTCCTACAATACAAACTGAAAAATTCTAAAGCGCCGTACTATCTTGTTCTAAAAGTATATTGTCTTATCATTAACACATAAGTTGCAATAAACGAGCAACACAATGAAACACAATTTACTGTGGTAGAATTCAAGTATTACCAAAATAGAATAAATAAAATGTAAAAGCACACTTGTACACAATATTGAGCCCAAAAATATAAAGTTTGTTTGTAATTTATTGAATGAGTCGATATAGTGATCATTGTGACAGACCTTCCAACAACTTCTCAGCTCTTGGGCAGCTTCTTCAGGTACTGCACAACTGTTGCACCAAAGAAGTTTCATCAAAGTTTAATGAAGGAGAAATCCAACCTCCACCTAGACACACGGTCACAGCCTTTTTTAAGATATTGAGCCCAAACCTGAACTTAAACTCTCTGCACAATTGGCAAGGCACTGAAATAATCCCGCATTCGTGAAGATAAATTGCCTTAACATGCTCTTCATATCATCTATCTGCTGGTTCAAAGGTAAAAGCTTTTTCAATGAAGCCATAAACCCTTTCTGTCTGGTACTAAAGTCATTTAAATAGAGATTGGATTCCTGGAGCTGCACAGATAAAATTCTACAATAGTAAAAAAGTACGCAGAGTTTCATTGAAAGTCAACCATAGCTGTAAACGCTCTTATCCCCCTCTTGTAAAAATGAACAAAATTAGCTCAAGTGGATGTCTGAAATGAACCCTGAATTGCATGTGGGATTTGATGATCTACATTGTTGCATCCTAAATTGTCAGTTGCAGATTAGGACAGCCCACCTCCCCTGGTTCCCACTCGTCTCTGGAGCGCTCCCGCCTTCGTCCCGCCCCATCCCCCACTCCCCCCCCCTCAAAACATACAGTGCCCTTGTTTTGCCGTGTTTTTATTATTTGAAGCTACGTCTCTTTTCTCCCTGTCCAGTCCCTTTGTTTGAGTGGCAGGAGGTAGCCATGGGTTTGCTCAAAGCACGCTCGGCTCCAGCCCTGTCCCCAACTCCCTCTGCAGGACTCAAGGCCATGCTGTTTATGACAGGAACAGCATGGAGACAGACAGGAAAAGGGCACATGTGACCTCACCATAGGCACAGTCTGCAGAGGCTGCACTGACTGCTGGACTCTGCCAATTTGTGACTGTACATCAACATTGTGTGTAATGTCATAATGCTTTATACTTTATTCTCATAAAGTGTAGTGCTTTTAATTGAGTTGTATTTTCAATTAAAATGATACACTGCTTGCCTGCATGAAATAGAACTCTAATATTTTGTTGGAGCGGCTTTAGCATTGATTAGGGCGCACATTCACTGTGGCATTGCTTCAATGAGGTTCTGCAAAGTCACAAGATTTATTTTCGTACAGCGTGGCTTTATTTTATTAAATCTTTTATCAAGTTCTTGGAAAATTATGTCTCCATGAATCACTCTTGAATCCTGACAGTTTTAGGAGTAGTAGGAGTAGTAGGAGTAGTAGGAGTAGTAGGAGTAGTAGGAGTAGTAGGAGTAGTAGGAGTAGTAGGAGGAGGAGTAGGAGGAGTAGGAGGAGTAGGAGGAGTAGGAGGAGTAGGAGGAGTAGGAGGAGTAGGAGGAGTAGGAGGAGTACGACCCTTCCTGCCGCATTATTTTTCAGTAGAAAAAGGGGTTTAATAGTCTTATCATTGGACATACAGTATGAGCCTCAAGTGAGGATTGAATGAACAACCTGCACTGAAGGTAAATGTTCCACACTAGTTACTAGTGTGTGGGCGATTTGACAAAAAATATGGTTTTCTTAGAGCGACTCGTGTGCAGTTTGTATCTTAACATAAATACCTAGATAGAGTAGAGGTAACTAAAACCATTTGCTGCTTCTGAAAGTTCCCATATTCTGATTATGATCGGTTAACCCTCCGTCACTCACAAC
This sequence comes from Gobius niger, assembly GCF_951799975.1. NCBI lineage: Eukaryota > Metazoa > Chordata > Actinopteri > Gobiiformes > Gobiidae > Gobius > Gobius niger. The sequence goes on along the minus strand of NC_136859.1, from coordinate 10,257,096 downwards.
AATCTCTCAAATAACCAACCATCACAAGGATCCAATATTTGATTTAGAGTACTTTATAGCATAGTACACTGTAACTTGTTGCGTCACCATTTTCCTAAAGCACCGTTCCCTCCCTAACTTACAGACGTCTCGGCATCCTCCTAACACTGCAGTGATGTCTCCTTTGGCAATCCCTGTGTGCAATTGTTTCAACCAGTGCCTGCCATATTGAGAAACACCAAACACTGCCGCCCTGCCAAATATGCCGGGTCTATTCATCACTGGAGCAGAGAGGGAGCACTCCTCTCTGTCCATTATAATTGATGGCTCATGCGAGGTGTTATTCCTCTGGCCTCCCCAATAAAAGAGGCGAAAGTAAGTCCGTTAGTGGCTCGTTAGTCCCAGTGGAGCCGTCGTTCGGTTGTGGGTTTAGTTTTTGCAGTAACGGTCGCGCGTCAGGTCCCATCATTATGTAAATGAGCGAGCGCTGGACCCTTTCGCCGGGCCTGTGTAAATGTCACGAGGATTTTGAAAAGGTCAGGTGCGTGCGCGTGTCGATACGTGTGTAAAGAACTCCGCGCCAAGCTTTTGACAAGAGCCAGGACACGGGACGGCGTAATTCATTGGCCGTCCGTCGTAATGACACATCACACCCCCCCTTCCTCTAATCACCACTAAGAGACATAAAAGTGCGCTTGGATTTACTGTCTAATGGTAATGCGAGTGTGATGTGGGAGAGCGAAGGAGACGCTAAATGGATACGGTTGTGGCAAATGCAGTCGTTAATAACCAAATTGCGCTGTGACTGAAGCTAATATTTGGCATTTTCCCAACACCAGCCTAATGATCCCGACGTCGTTCTTTTCTTGCTATTATTTCCTCTTACCTGAGTCATAAACGCAGGGCTCTTAAAAATTGAAAGCTATTATTGTGCTCTTAGCAGTAAGTCTAGACGGCGAACGTTTCAGCCGCACAACCGGGTAAATCTGCAAAACATTTACAGGTAAAGTTGTCAGAAAAGTGATTAATATGTATGACTATTTGACTATGGTGTATGGTGAAATTATAATTATGACATAGTAATGATGTACTAGATAAAAATAAATATATGAAATACATACAGCAAAAATACTAGGGCAAGCAAGAGGTAACCGGTGCTTGAGTGGGACACCACCCTGGTACCAGGTCGCCAAAAGCTCTTTTAATGCACAGACCAGGACACTCAAAGGCACTCCTCCAAATGTACAATGAAGAATAGGTCGAGCAGGAGGTGGGCTGGTGCTCGAAGGGCGCCCCCTTTTGGCAACAGCTTCCCAAATTCTTGTAACGCATAGACCAGAACACATTGAAATGCACTCACAGATGTCAAAACATTTAAGACACACAAGACGGAAACTATATGTTTGTATATGCACGTACTGTCCATGTACAGGCATATATAAATATGGCAGTGATGGTACTATATGGGGCAGTATCAGGTGGCAGCAATAACCTGTTACCATTCGATATTTAAGAATGCACAGTACAATGTACTATAAGACTGTATTCTAAACCTGATTCTATACATCAGAAGACTATGTAAACTTATTTCCTATGTTTGATTATGGTCATGTATCCATATCCTAAACAATGTGTTGATTATGGTCATGTATATCTTCATTGTACCATAATGATCATAATTTGTGTTAAGAATTTGCATATAGTTGAGGTTTTCCTGTTGTAATTCAATAACAAGAAAATAGTCTATTAGTGTGCACAGATGTCACAGCAATAAAACTTTAAGCTTTGACACAACACAAATGTAGAATGCATTGTTATAGAAGTGTGTAGAAATGTAGAAAGTCTTTGGCGAGCTGGTTGGCGATCCCTGGTCTATAGATTCCTACTCGACTTTCTGCACAGACCACTCTTAGAAAGGTGTAATTTTGAAAAGACAAAGGGTGCCATTTGTAAAGGCAGGCAGTAAATGCCAAGTGCGAGCTAGAAAATGGCATATAGCAAGTTTTTTTTTCTGTCATGTTTCACCAAATTTACCTCTTGAAATCGCCTGTATTACAATACTGTTGAACGAAGTCTGATATGTAAATGACTGAATGCTGATCTATCGCTGATCCACTTTTATGTGTGCTGCCCTCTCATTTTACACAAGAGCACAAGAGTACGCTTGGTAAATGATGCCCAAAGTATTGATGACTATCTAGAAAATCTCAACTTTTGATTAGCTTTTACCTTTCCATAATAAAGACAAGTACATGTAGCTGATTCTTGAACTTGGACATTCCTTTTATACAAACCTCAGCTCAAAAAACAAACGCTTTCCTCAAGTGTCATTTAACACAAACAAATCTTCCAAACTCCTTCACAAGGTGCTGTAAACCTGACGAGTATAAAGTCCCTTGATGATTATTGAAAGTAAAGATTTCGATGACTTGCCCAGCCCTAGTATTTCAATTAGTTTAGAAAACGTACCCAGACATGAGAAGAACATGGAAACTCGATGCGATACTGCTAGCCGTCCTTCCACCGCGCCGGGTTTATGACGGCGAACGTGTGAAAATGGAATTGCAGATCCCACCCTTTAAATTCCCTTTTATTTGCGCAGTCTGACAAATTTCATAAGACACACAATATATAATAGAAACGGCGAGGGCCTGTTGAAATCCCGATGACAATACCCTCTTGACTCACTGCGCTGGCCTCCTAATAAATAGCTTTTGGTTAAATTCCTTTTCTATGACCCAGGAGGAGACGCACAAAGGATCCATCAGCTGTATTGTTGACTTGGCAAATATTATTAGACGGGATGGATGGCTCTGAAGGAGGAGAGGGGTCGATGAACACGATTCACTGAACCACGTTGCTTTTTGAGGCTTCGTGGAAAGAAGTGGACCGACATACACAATCAGACCAAAGGCACACGCGCCAATGGGGGCTGCAGTTTATATGGTCGCGTTTCGAAAAACCGCAATGGCTGCAGTTAATTAGGTAATGTGTTGCCCTTCGCAAACAACAAAATGTCTCCATGGTCCTTCACGTTAAAAGTGTCTCGGACGAGAGGCAGAACGTCTTCTCATTCAAAACGGGACTGCTACCATGGAACATGCTCGGACAAATGAGAGCTTATGCAATAAGCCATCAATTATTAATCTTCTGGATGTGTTTACAAAAGGGTGCTCATGAAAAAGAGTCTTGCGTCGGCATTGGGGCTTCCTTTTTATATAAAGAAAAATGAATAAACCGTGAACTATGTCATGTCAACACAACCCACAACACTTATCTCTTTTGCAATTATTATGAGAAAAGTCACGACTTTGAAGACCGAGAGGGGTCGATGAACACTACTCACTGAACCACACATCTTACTGCGGCTTCACTGTGGATGGAAGTGGACCGCCGTATACAATCAGCGCTCATAGACTCACACACACGCCAAGCACGGCACGCAGCTGGTGACGAATGCGGGCCATAACCCCGGGCCGCGCTGCCAGTGCCATGACATTCCAATAATAGGGAGGCGCTGTCACATTGCCGGATGAAGTGTGCGCGTGCGTTTGTCTCCTTCAAGAAGCGGCGAGCATCCTCCATGAGCTACCCTCTTATCTGCCGCGTGTCGAACTTAATAGTTGGCCTTGCTTTCTTTTTTTCCTTTTTCAAGTCTCCCTGCTCTTTTAACTGCCTTGTGCACTTGTAGACTAATGATGCTGAAGCAGGGTTGCGCAATTTATGGGAGATATCGAATCGTGAATTTGATGTGAGCGTCTTTTTGACACATTGTCCACAAGTATTAACGTTTGAGTGAAGACTGAAATACGAACTGCTACATCAGAGGTAGTCAAGTATGCATCATGGAGGGCTCATTTTCATCATAGCCAAAACACCAAGGGCCGAACCTCACCATTGTACCCTAAAGTTAAGAACCATTTTCTGCAAATGCCAATGTTTTACATCAGTGGTTCTAAAGTGGTCCGGCTCCGAGACCCGCCATTACCTTAATGACAAGCTGTGACCCAAATAAAACTGTAATTTGTCATATATCGCATAAAATATTGTATTTACCACACGTGTTTTTATTGAACAAGCGGTAGATTTGCCTTTGAGACTGAAATTATGATCAAAACAACCCAATAATATTAATTTGAACAGACTCCAGTGTGTTTCCGTGTAGTTTCAGATGGAAAATATTGAAAAAAAGGTTCCCTGTAGGCTCGCGACCCACTTTTGAGTCCCGACCCACCAGTTGAGAATCACTGTTTTACATTATACATGACCAAGTGGGATGTTCTGCAAAGACATTTAAAACATGCACTATAAAAGACACTATTTCTCGCATTTCTCGACTACTTTAATGGGTATTTGATCCCTTAATGCATAATCATATTTCGCAAAATCATATTGGGGGCCAGAGGTTCTGTGCTGGAGGGCCGGATTTGGCCCCCGGGCCTGATGTTGCCTAAATATGTATTTAGCAGAGGGTTGGTAAGGTTTTATTCATAAGACCCCATGGAGACAAGGTTGTTTTCTACAGAGCACATTCTACTGTACAAGCCAAATAACTTAAGTATGGCTATAGACAATTAAGTGCAATAGCATTTGACGAATCGCGAAAACTAAAACTATTTGCACACTACAATTTCCATATCTGCCTGCAAAATATCCTGTCTCCATGGAGTTCTATAATGTGCTTTTGATCTTTGTCTTCTCTTCTGCTGATGCACCTGAACAGGCTTAAAATGTGCATTGTGAACTGAATCTTAATTTTAAAACGCACCAACAAACCAAATCACAGTGGAAATATCAGTCGGACAATCCGCAATTAGCTGTTTTTCCCAACACTGTGCTGCCTTTTTGTTAATTGTAATATTTTGTTTTGACTGCAGTCGTTTTGCAGCCCTAGAGTGTGCATGTATTTGTCTCCTTCTGGAAGCCCTCTTCAGCAACCCTGCTATCCTCCCCTCCACATGCCTGATGAAAGTGTTGTCCTTTTTTCTCTTTTTTTCCCTTTCTTTTTAACTCCTCACACTGCTCATTTGACTGTCTGCCGCACTTGTAAACTAATGATGGTGGCTTTCCAGGATAAGCAAGCCTAAATCAGACAGTGATGGCACTTGTCTCCTCATTTCCTGCCTCCCGCCCGCACTATAGACTCGCTGAGGGGGGGAAAAAAAGAGATTGCAGGACAGCGTGGAGGTCACCCTGAGGAGGAGCACCCCCATCGGGATGTTTGCGTTTGGCTCTGTGGGCTGCCAGACGACTGGAGTCGATCCCATCTTGATCCTGTGAATTAAATGAGCAGAAATACTCGTCTCGGAAGGCATGCCAAATGCCATTAGTTTGAATAGGGGCAGCAGAGGGGATCCAAAGGAGTGTATAGTGAAGTCAATAGCTTTTTTGGCAGTGGATTTGTAGCTGTCTTGAACAAATCTCTTCTCTTTTCTTTGACACTTTGCTGGCGCTACAGTGGATCATCTGTGGATCTCCTATAGTGTGCTCTGATTGCATTCCCCTTTTGTTACTCATGCTTGTGGCACAAATCATCGCCTATTGGGAGTAAAAGTGTTTGATATATGTAAGATAACTGAATTTGCATGCCCCTTTAAGGTTTTGTGGAGATGTGCTTTATTGTTTTATTGCCATGTCGATAAAGCAACCTAACTCCACACAGAAAATGAATCACACTCTGAATTTTCCTGCTGCGCGGCGAATGTGCTAACCACTCAATCACTATGCCACCTTTCCCTGAATAGCTACACTTTTCAAATGTTAGTCTTTCAGAATAATGACAGTCTGGAGGCACTATAGGCTTTTCATGACATGTTTCAAGAAGGCAACATCTCAACATGTTGCTGTGAAAACTGTACATTTGGAAATCACCGACTACAACCCTCGCGTTTGCCTTAACTTGCTGAAAATTGCTTGGAAATTGCATGTAAGGGACCACTTCATTATGATCCCTAACTACCCATATGCTTGCCCATAATTGAGACTTTTTCAGATTGTGCAATTTGCCGGAGTAGCATGCCAGCAGCTTATCTCGTATAAAAATGCTACGAGGCATGTGGCTTATTTTACCCGTCTCCCTCACACACAGACTCGCATCTCCGCTGTATTAAGCCAAGTGCCAAATCTGCATTGTCAGTCCAAAATGCAGGCGGAATTTGGGGAGACTCGGGTCAAACTCTTGCTTGGAGAATGAGCGGCAATTCCAATTAAGCAGCCATCCTTAATTAACTATAGACTTAGGTGGTATGTCTTCCGGCGACCCTGCCGTAGCAATGCACCAGGGAGGAGCGGGGGAGGCTGACTGTGTCGACATTTTCAAATTCCACACCGGCGCGGGAGTGAACCAAGAATGACGAACTCTTTTGTAACTTAGCCTCTCCTCCAGAAAGCATCAAGCCGACTGAAGACTTGGGTCTGAAAGATTTGTGGCTTTAAACGATGATTAAGTCTTATGTATTAATCCTCCCAGCTCTGTTACAAAATCATTGAGGTCTGACTGAGATTTAAGATAGGGAAATCATAACTAATACTAAACTAAAGTTGTATTGTCATAGTTTAAACTAGGTCTGAATGATATTGAAGTAACGAGATTTAAGATAGGGAAATCATAACTAATACTAAACTAAAGTTGTATTGTCATAGTTTAAACTAGGTCTGAATGATATTGAAGTAACATGCGAAATGCGATACAACTGTGCAATATTGCGATAACGGTGTTATTGCGATATTTGACTAAACCATTTCAATACGATATATTCCATTCTAATTAAACACAAATCGAAGACTTTAGAAAAAGAGTAAATCAAGACTAAAGGTGATAATTGAACTAAGTTAGTAAATGTTAAAGTAAAACTAAACTTTTACACATTTTGAAGTACAATGCAGTGTTTGCAAACAATGTGTCGATCTCAGATACAGTAGATAAAGTCTTTAGTGACGTTGTGATATTTTGTGTATAAAAGTCATATCCCGATATATTTAGGAGGAATATCGACATACGATATATATCTCAATATTTTTTCCTCAAAGTGAGAGCTGTGAAAGTCAAGACATAAACACTGTGTAACATTGTGCACATTTTAGATAAATAAAATAGCCTATAAAATAAGTATTACAGCGCAAATTTGGTCTATATCGATATATGCGATATGGTCTAATTCCATATCTCCATTTAAAAATATATCGATATCGCCCAGCCCTATATTGCATCACCTAATATCGCGATACAATATTATTAAGATATATTGTGCAGTCCTGTTTAGACCCCTCAAATATCTTCTAACATGCATGTGATCCTTTTATCAGTTCCGCAATACTTGTTAGTCTCTTTTTATTCGACAGGCACTCACTCCTGCTTCGCACCCCGAGCTTCTTCATTATTGCTGCGTAACCTCCCACCTCTCCTTGTCATCTCTCTCCTACATTCCTCTGCCTTGGGTCCAGATCTGTGCTCAGCAGTTATACGCAGAGCCCTTGCTGGTGTCCTTAGCCCGTCCCTTTCGCCCGGGCACACGAGGCGACGCTCATTAGCAGTCACCTTAATGTGTCTAAATGTAGTTTGCGAGGTGGAAGGTGGTTCGCCACATCGATCCGCTATCGAACAGTGGCTGATGCAGTGCCCTCATGCGATATTGAAAACATTTAGGCTCCCCGGTCTGTCGTGCAGTTGACATTGACAGCACTATGAAATATCTCTCTTCACTCCTCCTCTTCCTTCGCTAAGCCCCCCCAGTATCATTGCTTCTCTTTTCCCCGGCTCCATCCAGAACCACATCGGCATGTTTTTTATATTTCCCTTTTCGAGTAGAAAAAAAAGCCATCTAATTGCTGATATAAATGACAGCAGACAAACAACTTAAGACCATAAGCTGATTTATTCCTTTCATAACTATAAATTAACTTTAATTTGTAGATAATAAAAAACACAACTGCTTTGCCAATCTAATATATACTGTGACTGCCTGTTTTTGTGCTAAACCTCCGGAAAACAACAGTGACATAGAGGCATTAATGTGTTTACTTTACTTACAATGGCAGCTTGGAAGCTTCTAATCCCGGCACCAATCGCAGTCTCACCCAAACTATTAATATCCGTGTAACTTGGATCGAGTTGCACGAATGGCATCTTTGTTCCCCAGTGCTTCTGTGGAACATCTGTTTGTGTATGGTAAGATCAGAGCATGTTTGTCACTATCCGTACTTGTATTCCATCGAACTTTCCACCTTGCTCTACTGTTGCCCAGTTTGGCTCACAACTGAGGATAGGCTTGAACCTGTGGCCAGATTCTATAACGGAGCACCACAGGCTCCTGGTTGGACCCATAATGCACTGCTTATCACAGCCTGGTGCCTTGACTTTCCAGGACTGTGCCCTGAGCCTTTGGATTAAGCTCTACCTCCATCTGCTCAACAACTGCCCATCAGTGTCTGCTCTGGTCCCAAAACTCAATTCTCGATTCGAGTGCTCAACCAGATCCACCACAAACCAAATCTTAACCCCATACCTAACTGCAGGAACACATATGAACTAAATTCCTTTTTCTGTGAGCTCATCAGGGCCTGGAGCAGGATCCTCCTCACCATAAGAACCATACAGTCACCTGGACTTATTAAAAAGACTATGGTGAAACACTGTAGCCTCACACTAGTGTGTTCCTCCTTTTGTGTGTGACCGTGTGTTTTGTGTCGAAGGTTAAGCTGATGTTGAATGCTGTTTGTGTGTTTCTGCAGAGAAGGAACTTGCTGAAAAGGTTGTACTGAGCCAGGCTCGAAATATTTCCTGCTTAATAAATAAAATGAAAATGAAACCGGTAGACCTGTCCTGACAAAATCTGAAGTTCGATGCATTGAGGCAGGAAACTATTACGATAAACAGTATCATTGAATGCCTTATAATGACACAGAAACTAACTCGAAAGCTTAAAAATTAGTTTTGCTTTTTTCAGGAAGTACTTGACCTTGAAATATCCCACAGTGAACATGAAATACAGTGAGACAACTTACTTTGACTAAAAAATAAAGTAACACAAATGCCAACATTTTATAGTTTACCTGTCATTTTTTGAATGATAAGTCGACATGGTCATTATTGTGACAGCCCTAAACATTGGACTGACCGCTCCCCAAACTTGAGTCAAATCAGCAATGGTGCAAATGCAAATAATATTTCATGTTTTGCAATATCATAACAACTGGTTATATCATGACTGGTATGACACAGCGCTGCCCTTTTTCCCTGGAATCCCTCATGCCATCCCTAACCCGTTTGGTTGCTTTCCGGGCACCTTTGTCATACCCTTAATAATGCTCTCAGGCTTGGACCGGCTGCATCTGCATTATACCTGACTTTGACAAGGTTGTGTCAAATTCACACTTATCAACAGCCAGCTAGAGGAGGAAATTGAATTTGGTGAGACAGGGGTCTGCGACATCGGTGCGGCGCCTTGTTCTGCTCGAAAAAACCCCAACTGCTTTCAATTCAGCCGGCTTTTGCAGACTTATCTAAGCACCGCCCGTTTAAAATTACACTTTGAAACGGTGCAAAAACGTCCTATCCTTTCGCAGATATAGTTTCGGATGTGTAAGATAAGCGAGGGAACACGCCTCTTCCCAGATAATGCACAACAGGTTTATTTTTCACCCCGGAGTGTACAGCGAGCGATTCTTTTAAAAGCAATACGTTTGTGCTACAGCTCACTTGGCGCCTGCCTCTGACGCCTAATGCGATCTATCATTTATTTCTTCTTGTTTTATAAATATGGCACATTGCCCTGCTGATAAACAAGAGCGCCCGCCGCCGTCATTACTCCCCCGAGCCTTGAGAATGGCTTTTAAATCCTCCCCTGGAGCAAATGCACATTAAGGTCAAAAGGGAGGCAAATGTGGTTATCGGGCTGGTGTTTTGTCAACAGGCTGGTCCAATGCGGCGGCTGCTCAATACTTTCACTGATTGCTTGTTAGGTAATCCTCTACATTTACAACATGTTTGAAGAGATCTTAAACTACAAGGTCATCCGATCAAAGATGTAGTTGTTTGCGAAGGGTATTGTGCTTCCTAAACAGTTGCAGTCATGCAGTGATTTACTAACCGCGACAAATCGAATTGCCATTTAGATTGGATCGCAGTAAATTTTGCAATCCTATAGATACAGACGACATCTCGTCATAGAAGGGGGCGTGGCTTCGCCGAGGGGGAAAATAGAATCTATAGAGAAACACAATTTTCCACTCTTTTTAGCCATTTTCTGGTGGAATATGAACTTATTTATCACATATAAATAAAGTGAAGTGTAAATCCGGTCCATATGGATATTTTCTCACAGCAGATTGTTCAGTAGAAGCGAAAAAACGTCAGTTGTAACTAGCGCTAGATTGCCGTTAGCATTAGCCTGATGCTAACATGTAGCATCATGTTAGCACTGTTATTTATGTATTTGGGGCCACTGAACCATTTTGCTCCTTCCCATGTCTTTGTATCTTTATTTAGTAGAAAACCATATCATAGTTCAGCGTTTGTTAAAGGGGCTAGATGCAAGTTTCACATTTTATACTCACCACTGCCACCTCAGGTCATAAGTGTACCTGCAGCTTCTATATTAAGCTCGTGCATCAAAACTTCGGACCCGAATGAACACCTTTTTGAGTGACAATGCAGGATTTTAGAGGCAGTTGTGGTGAACAGGTCTGGGCTCATTCTACACATTAGGACATGGCTGGAACATGTAGGGGGAGGAAAATACTTAATTTTGTTTTTGAATAATTAAAGAAAGTTTAGATTTTAATAGTTTTCCCCCTTAACGGTTTTCAAGCATGACCATATACGGGTGATTCCGGAGATGCCGTCTGTATCTATCCCTTTACTTTCTCTGTCACTTTTAGCCTCTTCCACCAGTGCGCCATGATCTGGTCCACCGCCTCCCCTCCTGTTTCCCTGTTTTGATGTAATGCCTTGTTCTAATGCTTGGACTGCCTGTAATTCAGTCTGCATAATTGATCCATCTGCTCTGTAAACGGCTGTCTGTTACTGTATCCTTTCAGTCGCACACATGCTCTCCCCATTCGTCTTTCATCCCCCCCTTTTTTCTCATCAATCCCTCCCTCCTCTGTCTGTAATTGGGCTGTGTCTTTGCTTTCTGCCGCCCTCTTATTCGCTCCTAATCTCCCCTCTCCTCTCCCGGGGCGCGCTCGTCCCCGGCGGTACCACTGCCCAATTCCCCAGTTGTCTCTTCCACCTATGTCAACCTCCAGACTTTTCTCTCCAGAAGGCATCTCCAAACTACCTCCGCACCGGTCTCACTCTTTCCAATTCTCATTTACTCGCACTGTCTGGCTGTCTGCGTACACTCCAAAGGGTCTCGCAGAAATGCCCTTTGTCTACTCAAATGCCATTCTTTTGTGTTCATTGTGCTTCCGTCTTTTTCGTAAGACATGTATTTTGACATCTCATTAATCTTTCGAAGCGTTTAATATCTGAAGCCAAACTGCGTAACATTTCAGCGGGCAAATGGAGTATTATACAACACGTACATTTATTTCATTATGGGCATTTGCTCTTGGTTAAAAAAAAAATACAAAATTTTAAAGTAAGTCTCTTCTGGGAGCGGATCAGGCCTGAAACAAACAACGAACTATTTTAGTCATCGATTAATCGTTTTCTTCTTTACACAGACTCAAAAAAAAAAGCAGAAATTAAATGACATTTTTGTATTTTTGATCAAAAACTACTACAACTACTAAAATATGATCTGTCGGTGTCTCAGGAAAATGATCCAATCCGAAAGTAGAATTTGCACCACTCTTTTTGTTGCCAGGTCTTGGTTTAAACCAGTTTGGAAATAAATATATGTAAAAAGTCAGTGTCAGTCATTACAGCTCAGTGGTTGAACTCTGGAGGTTCTTAGCTTTCAAATGAGGAATGGCCTGTCCACAGAAACTTGTGCTTGTTTTCATGTGTATCCTTACGCAAACCAAGTTCAGCTGTAATGACTTTTTAAAGCACTAAGAGCCTCTTACATTCACTTTAGAGGGGCGATACAGAGTTTTAAAATGTTAAAATTAAGTATTTTCCTCCCCCTACATATTCCAGCCATGTCCTAATGTGTAGAATGAGCTCAGACCTATTCACCACAACTGCCTCTAAAATCCTGCACTGTCACTGTAAACGTTGTTACTTCGGGTCCAAAGTGCCGTCATGCACGAGCTTAATATAGAACCTGCAGTTACACGTAAGACCTGAGGTGGCAGTAGTGAGCATAAAATGACTAACTTGCATCTAGTCTCTTTTAAGCAAACCAAGTTCAGCTGTAATGACTTTTTAAAGCACTCAGAGCTTTCTACATTCACGTTAAGTTTACTCCAACATGTCCTTTACCTTTTTAAGATCAATTGATGTCCAAAAAAATTGTTGCAGCCCTAACCCGTGATTCTGAGGCTGGAACCTTATCAGCCTAATCAGTGATCAGGATGTTTCGCAATAGAAACTTTGCAACAATCTTCACAGAACTCTTCCTGTTCCTCTTCCGGCTTGCGACGACCACAGGAGATGCATTTTATTTGTGGCCGAGGAGTAGTTACAGCAGTACTAAGTAACTCTTGCCCCTAGAGGCCATAAGCGCAACTGCAGGTGTCGTAGCAAGTTGCGATTTTTTTTTTAACCTATTAATTGTCTTTGAGAGTAAATACTACACTGACAGAAAAGGCGAAGGGAGAGAGGGATATTGTACATCCAATTATACAATAGAAACAATTTCTTTCACTCAAGCTTGGCTGTAAATACTTTTTAAAGTAACGCTAGCCCGCAGTTAGCTTTGCCCGTTAGCATGTTAGCTTCTTCTTCGTGATTCTATTAGTGCGTATTGGTTGCTCCGGTCCGGTGGCAGTCAAGTTGCAAACATGGTTTTCTGGCCAGAGACACCAGGGGGAAATGAAAGACCCTCCAACTATCCCATAAACACTTGTACCACCCCCACAGGGACTACGGAAAGGATTTATTAAGGTAAACACGTTACTTCCCGCTGCAATACGCTGCTAACTTTATGGAGCGTGAACAAACCACTCACCACTTTTCTCTGAATTTGATGTAAAATTGATGTTAGATTTTGAAATGCAGACGCCCTACCTCTTCATTGATCCAGTCTCGGGACCTGCCCAAAGACGCCCAAACTCTTGTTCCTCTCACCAACACTGATATTGACCTGCATGAATGGCTACAGCTTAGAATTCTATGATTGCTCTTCTATTTTTTGCAAAAAGGGGCTCTTCTTTTTATCGCAGCGTGCAATCTAACGGGATATTTTTAAATTTTGTAAAAGAACAACTTCCCTCCTAGTTGGACTTGCGTAAACAGCCTGTGGTCCTTCTTTGCCTCCTATCGCCTTATACCTTAAAAACCTCCTCTTTCTCTCTTCTCTCCCAGCAGACATTTGTATTGCAACGGTCCCTCCTACTCCTCCTAACGAGCCGCTGCGTTTCTTTTTCGCAACCGCGCATCAATCATTCTCTCTCCACTCCCCCTCGCACTCCTTCTAATGGCCAAGAACAACACCTCCCACTCAGAGCCGGTGGGCATTTCTTGAAGGTTAAGTCTTAGTGACACTTTTTTTTTTTCTTTTCTTCCCTTCTTTCTCTCAAGCCATGTGTCACCATGCTCCCCAGTCCTCGCCTTTTTGGAATGACACGCATCAAGCGGCGCCGGCTCTCACGCTATTCTCTCGGACACATGGGCGCAATACTCCCCTCCTCCTATCCTGATTTGATGGTTGAATCACTTGATTACTGTACAGGAAGGGGCAGTGACAGAACAAAGTAGAGAGAAGAGCCAAGCTGGGGTTGATGGTATTATAAGGCACCGAAATGGAACCAGATGCTCATTTTTTTCTTTTCTTTTTTTTTTTGTTTCATTTGGCGCTTTCGGAGCTTTGGATGCCTAGATTGGGCCTGACAGTGTCCGCTCCCCCTCGCTGCTAGTCGCTGTCACACTCGGCCCTCCCACTGGGGCCGGTAATGTAGCTTGACTCATCTAACAGGGATCTCGCGCCCGACTCGAAGCGGGATTACATTCTGAAGGGTTAATTCTGAGCGGAGAGGGGTGGATAGAATTCACAAGCTCGAGTAGAAAATTGTATTTGTGAAGTGGTGGATTTGTGAGGAGGCTGTAAAAGAGGGGGGACAGCGACGGTCGGGCCAAAACTCTGGGTATTTTTTGGGATGTGTTTGGCTAAAGTTGGAATCCATGTGCCTTTCCAGTTTACATACACAGAATAGTAAGTATAGTAAAAATAAAAATGTCACTGACTCTTTTAATTACTGCCGAAGTTTGCTGAGTTTGTTCTGCATTCAAGTGACGCTTTACAAATTAGCATCTGTGATTGGAGCGATAAAAACGTAGCGAGAAGTGATTAGCTACGAGCGGGATCCCAGACACTTCTGGTTTGGAATCACAAGGAAGGAGCAGCTGGCTGTCTGCATGGGTTTCCTCTGGATCATCGGTTTCCCCCAACAACCTAAAAACACGTACACATTGTTGGCTCCGGCTTTGTTCTCTGTCCATGAACCCAGCTTAAAGGCCCTGTACCTGCATTTTTTTTTTAACAACAATGAAAGAGGAAGTCACTGAATTGACACATCAGTTGTGGTCAAACGTCATTCCTACAGGGTTTCCACAGGGCATTGCAATACACTGAAAGTCATTAAAATAATTATTCCAAAATGAAGGTCTTTTAAAAGTCATCAGATTGGATTCAAACTGGAATAACATTTACATTTCTTAGAAACCGAACCCACAACAATGACATTGCTCAACAATTTTTACTGCAGACATTTGTCAAAAACACAAAACTATGGTCTAAAACAAATTCATCTGCAGTTCTGACTTTTTTTTCTGACAAAAAAATCCTGCTGTGTCCAATTTAGTTTTGAAGGTCAAAATCTTCCCTCATTCCCCTGTTTGATTGAATGCTTACAAATCTTACAAAATAAAATATGAGAGAAATATGAGAATACAATGTTTTATTTTTGGCATTAAAATGTAGTATTGAGGCATTAACATAGCATTTAAAAGCATTACATTTGACTTGCTCCCACCTGTAGAGACCCTGTCCTCACATACAGTAGTTGTAGCGTCCCAATTCTCCATTGGGACTTGTTTGTGTGCATGTTTCACAACTTGCAATGTCACTTTTCAGAGTTACTTTCACTGAAATGCCAGATAGCTGACCTGCAAGTTCATGAAATCGATGCAAGTGCTATATAATTAGATGCACAGTGTTTTTTCCCCCCTCAAATATCTGAGTTTGCATCATACTAAGGGAGGACAGAGCAAAATTTGTTCCATTACTGAAAAAAACGAAACAATATTCACCTTTATTCTGCCCCGCCCACTTTTGCCTCGGAAAGCCTCGTCTCTACACTTCCGGTAGAGCGCGAAGCCCGTTCATTTAAACGGAGAACGAGGGGAAATGTTCGCCGCTCAAATCTGATGTTTAGGAGAATGATCTCTGCGTGGCCTCGCTTTTGTTTTCGTGTGGCAACTCATTGTATCTTGACTCCTTCAGTCCTATGTTAACAGATAGGAGTAAAGGGGTGAGCACAATTCATGGCGACGCCCACGCGAACTTCTGGAACAAGGTGAATAGTGCCTTGAAGTTCGGGAGATGGGCCAATGAGTCTTATGCCGGACACCCTTTCCAATCCCAACACAAACCACCCTCTTTCATCTGAGTTAAGATCTGGCACAAACAGTTCATTTACGTGTCCACAAGCTTGTTTTAATGATCCGTTATCTTCCTCTCAAAACGATTTCCATCAACACACTGTAGCTTGACCTCGATGGTGTTTTCTTCTTGCCATAGGACTGCGCAGCATGTGTAATTTAAGCTAAGAAATGCATTTAATGAGAGCGCAAAGCGTGACACCGGTTGCCCATAATTTACATTCCGCTGTCACCATGGCCACCAGTGTAAAAGCGCCAGTTCCTCGCCGCCGTACAATGTCAGCCTTGAGAAGTCACGTCAAAATGTTTTGTTACTGCAACCTCGAGCTGTTATTCAGAGTCCGCGCAGACAGTGAGCGCACAGCTGCTCGACACAATGATACACTTGGCGCTACAGGAAAACAGAGACACCATTGTTCCTCCCAGCTCAGGGACCCCCCCCCTCCACCCAAAACTCCCCTCCCCTCCGTCTAATCCAGGTGAAGCAGGGGTAGAGCGCGGAAAAAGGCCATGCTTTGTGCTGCGCCGCCACACCTGTATCCGCGGACAGACCTGCCTTTGAGCGGAGCCCCCGGAGGGAGAGTGCTCCGTAACTAGAGATGATTGGGGAGCATCTCTTCAAATGGAGGCCTTGATGGAATGGCCTTTTGCTTTGTTGTGTGCAGGGAGACGCTGAAGGGTTCTGAGCCGCCTGGGCGCGCAAAGAATAACTACCACTCGCGCAAACCGGGGGGGCCTGTCATATGCAAACAAACACATGATTGAGGATATGGTTTTGGGGGGAAAAAAAGCGATGCTTGTCAATTCTTCGCTGGAATTTGCTATAACAAAAGCAGATATGCAGAAAATTATAAAAATGAAATTGATCTATTGATAAGCGACAGTATTCAAGATGCTGTAGTCTTTTCTTGTTCATTGTCTTGCTGCTGTGCATTACCGCCACTCACTATTAGTCCGGTTCACTGTTTTAGATTTCTACTATTTTTGTGAGTGTGAAAACTATGGATTTTTGGAAAGCAATGAGAAAATCAATGTTTCCATTTAGCCTTGTCATTTGGGAAAATTGTGCAATTGGCTCTGTGTGCATAACTTCAAAACTTAAAGGAACAGGCCACTATTTTTACCTACTGAGTACGTTCTTTCCTGAGCTTAGACGAGTTGATGCGTTTGGTTTTTGTGCATGACTGAGCGCACACACAAATATGTTGTCAGCATTTGGCCTCTCCCAGTATATTCCTATAACTCCATATGGGGTGAGGTTAGAAGCGACCAAGCTCTTCCACGGGCACGCACAAAGACCAGACAGGTATGTATCAACTTGTCTAAGCTCAGGTAAGAACATCTCGGTATGGAAAAATGGTGGCCTGTTTCTTAAAGTGACTTCCTGTTTCGATCCAGGACACCAAAATAAAAGCACACAGCATCTCTCATTGATTAATTCAGCAGGTACTTGCACGTTACAAGAATATAATTAAATACATACAACTTAAGTGTTTTGTCGGTTAATAGTTCGGCAGTTTTCATTTTGGTGTGCTGGATGGAAACAGGAAGTCACTTCTTGGGCACCGTTGTTATGATTTTGAAGTTGTGCACAGAGTCAATTATACTATTTTTTTCTTATCAGAGCAAATGGAAGCATTGTTTTTCTGATTGCTTATCTATTAAAGTTTTCAAAAATTCATAGTTTCGATACTCTCATAGTGTAACAGAGTATCTATCCTACCCCCTCATTTCTTTTACTTAAATTCTATCCCATCTTTTAAAAACACTCCTTTTATTCTCCCTTGGAACTAACGAAAACACAATTTAAATGGAGAGAATCAATCCCCTGCCCTCTCGGTCCTCGTTTCAACTTCTCTGTGTTGAGATTATACTTCGCTACAATGGAAGATAACACGCTCTACAGTTTCCAGAGTTAAACCACACTCACAGGGACCTGATGGATGCTTTCCTATTAGACATACAATACTGTTAAGCCCAGAATGTCCCCAACCTTAACCGTGTAATAACAATTTGTTCCCTCCTATTCATTGGCAACATTTTCAATTTCCCTACCTTCTTTTGCACCTGGTAAAAATGTCTCCCCCTGTGCTCTTGATCTGAACGCCGCTGCCTTTTAGAAATGTGCTAAAGTGGTAGAGTAGGCAGGAAGCACTATCTCGGTTCCTTGGACAAGACACTTCACACACCTTGCATTTATGTGTAGATTCTAGCGTTGCAATTTGAGCAGGTATCAGTACTTTCTGTCTTTTCCCTCCGCCTGGTATCTGAAAACTCTCCTTGAGTCCCAAACTTGGACTCAGCAAAGAGTTGTCAGACATTAGCGTTGGCAAAGTGGATAAAGCGGCTTCATTTTTCTATGAACGCATCAGCAATGACTCGTCCAAACCATTACTGTTCATCTCTGTTCATTACAGACACCGGCTTATTGCAAAACATTTGTCGTACATGACTCGACTCATGAATATTACAGCAGAAAATCCTGGAAAAAGGATTCATTAAAAGGATACATTAAAAGGACAAACCATCAGAAATATGCAAAAATGTGCCGGCAAGCATTCGGATTTAAATCGTGTGTGCAGCTCATAGATAAGTTACTTGGAAAAAGTGCAGAAAAAACTCTTTTTTTCATTGTTTTCATGAGAGATTCACACTAGTCCCAGGGCAGCTGTGGCTAAGAAAGAATCTCAGTCGCACCGGTGACTGTGACTGAGGTGAGAATGAAGAATACAGTGTGCTTTGGGTGTCTGTAAAGGCAAAGATGTGGCATTATCATTCTGAAACTTCATCCCACTTTTGTCAGTTTTTGCTTGATGATCTGTGAGCTCATACAAAGTGGCTCTGGGCTGGAACAGTCAGATTCTGAGGGGGACTGATTTAGAGAGTAGATAACGGAGCTCTCTTATGTTTTCCCAGCACTGCATGTGTCTGCGAACTGTGAGGGAGGGGTTAGGAGTCAGGGGAAGGTGACAAACACTTGTCATCTAGTGCGCACCCATGGGGCCCTATCTCTCGAGTCAACTGGCTGTGAGCTATTTCCTGACATTCCCCCCCCCCCTCCCCGTCTTCCTTCTATAAAAGCGTTTAAAAAGAAACCGCTATAAGCCCTTGATTTCTTACCCTCTTTCCACTCTCCTTCCCAAAACAAGCTCACGGCTGAATCGTGCGCCAATGATTCATGAATTTTGAGCGCGCCGGCACAATCACGCCGCTTCCACGCTCGAGTGTCTGCGCCCGGGCGGTGTTTGTGTGTGTGTTTTTTTGTGAGTGACAGTGGAAGGAAAGTGCTCGCTGTGTGGGTGGGTGCGAGAGGTGGAGATGAGGTAGGGCTGCGCGCAATTAATCGAAATGAGGAAGCTCAACTTGGTAAATCTCAATGATCGTCCTGGGGCTTTTTCAATCTTTTGGGCCAGTTCTTTGGCAGTAGCCACACCTGGTTTTCAAATTGGAGGAATTAAATATGTTTTGTGTTAAATGCTGTGGGAGTGGGAAGCGTTCAATTGTTTTGTAAGCCAAGGTTAATTAAAGGCCCGTTCTGTCTGTGTTACCTACAGTAGTACAAGCTTAATCTGTTTTTAACGTGTTATTTAACATAAACTAGGTGGGAAAAGGTGACATATTTTTGAGTGCAGTCAAGATTTCATGGTTTGAGTGTGGTCTAGACCTCTGCAAACATGTCTTGAAAAGGATGAGATTCTCAGTTTAGCATTTCTTATTCCAGTCTTCTCTCAAACGAACTAGATGCAAGTGGGTCATTTTTATACTCACTACTGCCACCTCAGGTCTTACACGTAGCTGCGGGTTCTATATTAAGCTCATGCATGACGGCAAGTTGGATCCAAATTGACTCTGTGCATAACTTAAAATCAACGCCGCCCAAGAAGTGACTTCCTGTTTCGATCCAGCACACGAAAATAAAAGTATCTTATCCATTAGTTCAACAGTTCATTAGTTCAACTTTCTTTCTGCCTCACTATTAATAGGCAAAACACTTAAAATGTGTGTATTTAATTATATTCTTGCAACGTTGCAAGTACCTGCTGAGCTAATCAATAAGAGATGCTGTGTGCTTTTATTTTGGCGTACTGAATTGAAACAGGAAGTCACTTCCTGGGTGGCGTTGTTATGATTTGAAGTTGTGCACAGAGTCAATTCGGAAGCGCAAGTCAATTAACACCTTTTTGAATGGATTTTAGAGGCAGTTGTGGTAAACAGGTCTGAGCTCATTCTCCACATTAGGACATGGCTGGAACATGTCGGGGGAGTAAAATACTTATTTTTAAAAACATTTTTAAACCCCGTATAGTCCCTTTAATGCTCCTGGACATGTCTGTGTGAGCTCTCAGTCGTACAGGATCTGTCCATCCAAGATGATGATGACTCAACAGCCTGTAGCTCCTGGCTGTGTTTAAATATGCGCCATGAACTAAATCTACTTGTCAGAAAAAATTGCAATTAGGTGCAATTCCAAAGTCGTGCCGTCCTACTACAGACCAGGAGACGCAGCACGATGCCAGGCATGATTAGAAAGACGCCGCCTGGGGAAGAGCTAAGCGCGAGGATGCGGTTTGCTCTGCTGTGTAAACGTAACACAAGTGTTCCCAATTGTTCCGGTTTTTAAATAGAAAATCCCGCAGGCGCCACCTTCTTTTTTTTTTCCCCCTTCTCAAGTTTTCTAAAGTTGCGCTGCTCTTTCTCACCACCCCCCCCACCCCCCTTGTTCCCCGCCGTTTTGTTCCTCTGCACGACCGCTTTATCTAACATCGATTATTGATGTCCTCCGCGGTTGTTTTCATTTGCTCCATTCTTCTCTCCTCTCTGCTTTCTGTTACATTCGCTCCTCCGCCGGGGGGTCGTGAGCCGCCTCATTTGGCTGTCATCCCCGTACCAGTCAGATCCTGTCCTCTCATCTAATTTATCTCCCCCTTCATTCCTTCCATATGAGTCCGCGCAGCCCCCCCCCCCTTCCCAACAACAGGACAGCGTTTCCTCCCCTGCAGTCACTCCGCACAGCTCAAAACCTCAGACCTATATGACTTCACCTCATAGTGCCTCTGACAGCCGGCGCTGAAGGAAGCCCCCAATTTCTTCACTGAAAAGGAGCCACAGCGAAAGGGCAGCAAAACACATCAAAGTAAAAGTAACATAAAAACTTCTGGAGGCGTTTGCCTGGGAGTGCTGCAATAGGCTCTATGCACGTGTGTGATCTCTGGAGGTCGAGGCCCTTCCTCTCTCGCCGTTTTCCCAAAAGGGATTAGCGATGTCTTGCACAAATCAACGGATAGTTCAAGAAAACATGGGAAGTCATTGGCTACGTGTTAAAGCAGAACTAAGTAACTCATGCCCCTAGAGGCCATAAGCGCCACTGCAGATGTCGTAGAATGTTGCGTTTTTTTTGCTTATTAATTGTCCGTGAGAGTAAATACTACTCTGACAGAAAAGACAAAGGGAGTGAGGGATATTATACATCCAATTACACAATGGAGATCATTTTTTCCCCTCAAACTTGGCTGTAAATACTGTTTCAGTGGCGCTAGCCCACAGTTATTTTTGCCCATTAGCCTGTTAGCTTCTCCTTCGTGATGCCATTGGTGTGTATTGGTGCTCCGACCTGGTGGCAGTCAAGTTGCAAGTGTGGTTTTCTTGCCAGAGACACCAGTAGGAGATGAAAGACCCCCCCCCCAGCATCCCAATAACACTTGTATTATCCGAAAAGTGAAGTCTTTGATCCTGACGTTATGTTTTTAACATGATTCTGCTGCAACTGTCCATCAGTAACTCACTGCCTGCCTGTAATCTTGAGCTATTCATGTATTTGGTCAAAACATCGCTACTGACGCACTGGAAAATAACGAGACAGGAAGAGCAGTACCGCCTGAGAATCTGCTCGGAGTCACCTGATGCTCACGCCCATATGGCCTGTAGTTTTGCATTGATTTGTGCACTTTTATTGATCAAGGCCCCCTTATCAATCCCAACATTTCCTTTTCAAAAGTGTTGAAAAGAGGCTTAAGTGACATGAGACCAAAATAGTTGTCATCTAGACCCAGAAAGTGGAGCATTTATTCCACAAATTCTTGTTCTTTTAAATTTGTATCATTTATTTGACCTGAAACCACAACAACTTCCTTTTAAGGAGCAGGCCACGGTTTTTACATACTGAGATATGTTCTTACCTGAGCTTAGACGAGTCGATACGTACCTGTCTGGTCTTAGAGTGTGGTAGCTTTCAGCTTCACCCCCGTTTGGAGCTATAGGTATACATTGGGATGCTAACAACATCTTTGGTTGTTTTGCATGACTGAGGGCACGCACAAAGACCAGACAGGTACGCATCAACTCGTCTATGCTCAGAACATATCTCAGTGTGGAAAAATGGTGGCCCAGAATGAAGCTTGAAAGTTGAACATCACTAGTATGAAACCTCTCAAAATTAGTGTCTGGTTCTAATATTTCAGGCAATTTCCTTTTGTTCTTCGTCTCTGTAATAGAACCTGTAAGACGATGCTAATCTTTCAGAATGAAAGCTGCTTGTTGTTTGCCGTGAGTGGGAAATGCTACAGACTGCAGTTTTACCTTCACTTCGCTTTGAGAGTGCAGGCTCGAGCCGAAAGGGCGACATATTTTGCATTAGAGACTCAAAATATGTCAAAAAAAGATGGAATTAAAAAAGTTCCATCCTTTGATACCAATGCCACTCCATCCTCTTACTATGAAATATATAAAAGGAAAAAGTCAGTATTTTGTGGTTAGGTAAGCAGTAATTAAAATCGTCATGTCACCTCCTTATTCCCAACCTTATGCCGAGTGTCATGTGATCGAGCTGCCTCATAAGGACTTGGACTAGCAGTCAAATGCCAAATCTTCCAGTTGCTCACGCTTCTTAACAATGCACCTTTTGCTTGATGCTCCCCCTCCCTTTCCGCGACATGCTTTCTTACGCTGTTTTTCTTCTCATCATCATTTTGTTGTCCTACTTTGTTCCTTCCTTCTGCGCCGCCGCTCCTCCCCGTGCTCCTGTTGTTTATTTACATTGAGAGGTGGCGACGCCTCTGTCAGGTCAGATTGATTCACGGCACCGGAGCTCAAAGTGAGGGGGAGTTGGTCATTTTGATAGACACCTCTTGGCACTCGGGGTCCTGCTAAAAGAATTGCTTGCTTCGTTCCGCTTTTAGACCAGGCCACAAAGAAATTTAAAAAAAAAAAGCAAAAAAAAAGCTCCTCTCTTGCACAGATGACATAATTATGCAGTTTCAGCGCGTGACAAGGCGAGCTCGACTGCTTTGGGAGAATTAATATGCACAAGCGTAGGAGGATGGCTTGTCCGTGATCTTCTATACAGCCCTGTATCCAC
Source organism: Gobius niger (assembly GCF_951799975.1). Lineage (NCBI taxonomy): Eukaryota > Metazoa > Chordata > Actinopteri > Gobiiformes > Gobiidae > Gobius > Gobius niger. The sequence continues at coordinate 10,234,054 of NC_136859.1, read as the reverse complement.
TCTATTCCCCGCGCTCATCTCCGAAACCATCAGATTTAGGAGCAGTGATCTCTGAAGCCATCAAAGCTAATGCGGGCCTGTCTCATTCCCGGGCATTTAGTGATATAATCCAGGCCGCTATGGCTTGCATTTGTCAAGTACAATGAGTTATTCCCTTGACATTTAATGCTAATATGGGGTATGATATTATAGTTAGACCACTTAGAGTAGACATTTGGACTATGATTCAATTTCCCGAATTGTAATTCAATTATGCTTTATAAGACATCATCCAGATTGATTCCGCAGTGGCTCTAGATTGAACTAAATGTATTTCCACCAGTGTAGCGTCGGAGCATTTCTCATTCATATCCGCTGATTATGTTCCTCCATTAAATATCTTTGAATGGATATCTTTAACTATCTAACTGCGGATGAATTGTAAATGAAACTCACACAGCCACAGTTGTCCAAAGCTTTGCACATTGTCAGTGATTTATCTTTCAAAAATGATGAATGCAAATATTGAGTTTTATGTCTGAAGTGCGTCGATAAGCGATCCATCATAATAGGTGCTAAAGGCTTCATGTTATAGACCACACTCGCCGCTCTGCTGCCGTGATGGATCTTACAGAGGGATTGAGTAATCATTGAGTCATTATCTGACTCGTGGAAAGGAGATCATTTTAAGAAAAGCAACAAGTTCTTTCTTTTTGTCATATTTTCTTGATGAGCTGAGACCGTCCTTGCATTGATCTTTGGCTGTTTACCAACTTGGTGTAATACTGCCTTATAAAGCACCTTTCAAGACGTTGAAAGCTTTACATTATTCCTTCACTCCTCTGTCCGATGGTGAGGAGATACTTGAGCAACAGGTCTATTAAAGCTGGACTTATCACTAAATTGTCATTATCGTGATATGAGCTGATGTATAATCGATGTCACAAGAGGCTGTCGCAAAATCACTGAGGTCTTAGATCTGACTAGGGCTGGGTACGTTTTTTTCAATACCAGTTCTTTAACGATACTTGGTTTATGATACCGATACCTATTGGTTGTTTTCAGGTTCTAGAATGTAATGCCAATAAAAATGGCAGTAAACCTTTGTTCTAAAAGTACATTATCATATCCTAAAATACCACACAAGCTGCAATAAACATGATATGTAATGTAGCTCTATTTGCTTCAGTTAGAAGTCAAAATTTTACAAAGAAAAAATAGGGGGGAAATGCTAATAAATGTGCAATGTATTAGCATTAGTATGATAAATATCGAGCCCAAAATCGAGCCCCGAAAAAAGTAATTATCGTGACAGCCCTATTATCAAGTAAACTCCAGATTTATTAGTATTTAATAGTGAGTTATGTTCAAAATGAAGCTTTAACATTCCTAAATTCAAACGTTTTGCAGCTAAAAATCATTAAGATTTACTTTCCGATTATATTGAAATACTGTTTCATCTTTGTTTTTCTATCTGAAATAATTCCATGGACCCCCTATTGAGTGTTTTTGCAAACACAGCCTGAAACAAAAACACAGAACTTCGAACCTCGTTTTGGTCCTGATTATGTTTTGCTGCTGTTGAAACAAATTCACTCATGACCGGAGAGTTGGCACTGGGTCACCTGCTTCGAGAGTTGCATGGAAATATTCAAAGTGTAATTGTCATTTCATGTTTTAGTTATGATGGGCTCAACGGGGCTGAATAACATGTCGAGGGAAGGAGCGAACAAGAGAAGATTATAGGTGTGTTTTTTTTAATTGAATTTCGCCTGTTATTAAAACGGGGAACAAATAGGCCATAACTATCTGCGACGGTTATAGCCCTCACCGAGACTTAAGTTTGAGGGGAGCACCAAAAGCAATCAGTCGCCTTATGAGAAAATAACTTCCAATTTAACACAACATGATTAGTTATTAGCACCGAGCCCTGCTTAGTTGCTGAAGTTACCCATCACGCTTTGCTGCTGTGTTTTGGGTTTTTTTCACTCCCATGTTGTTTGCCTGCGTTCTGCCAGATCCGGTTTACGGAGCCCCTAAAAAGGCGAGACGCGCATCCTCCATGGCAGAAATAATTCAGCGCGTTTTTGTTGGTCCCCATTATCGACTGTGATCGCCTCATTTAGGCCGCGTTACCAAACATATGCTAATGAACAAGCCGGCTCGGGGAAAATATCACCGCTTTGCAACCTGATTTCACTGCTTGATTGTTAATGAACTTATGTTTGAGCTCGCTCGCTACAGAGAACAGAAAAAATACCAACAGCAACTCTGTAAATGTTTTTGGATTACTGGGGAAAAGCTGCTGTTAAAGTCGTTTAGCGGTGAGGGGGGAGCCAGATTAAGGGGGAGCTGATGGGAGAAAGTTAAGGTGTGACAGACTGAGATAGGAGATGCAGGAAGCGGGGAGAAGAGAAAAAAAAAAAAGAAAACAGTCAAAAGTGTGGCGGGGAAGGTGTTTAGACGGCGTCAGGGAGCATCGAGGACGCCGTTGTGGATGAGACTCGAAGATCCAGCCGCAGGCGACGAGTGGGGGGGGGGGGGCGGGCGACTGCTGTTATGTGTCCACAGCAAAGATTGAAAATGCAAGTCACAGGCACCGAGCAGATGGAGAGTTTTCATAAATTTAACTTTTCTAGGAAGGCAGGAATTCCCACAGTAAGCAAGAGCATGCCACAAGCAGGAGAAGGAGATGGAGGGAGGGGATCAGGAGCAGGTGCAGTCAACAAGTACATGTGTGCGCTTGCTTTGTTTTTGAATGTTGTACATCACAGAGCGCCGGAGAATGGGCTTTGAATCCTACCAGCAGCGAGTGTGTAAATATTTTGGAAGGCCACGCTGCGTCTGGGGATTGTTCTTTTAGGCAGCGGGGGTGACCGAGATAAGAGAGGAGGGGGAGAGAGAGAGAGGAAGGAGACTGAAGCGGGGGCCATGTTTGTTCCACCACGCCGAGATGTGAACACAATCTGCGCTTTGTCCCGCGCCCGGGAACCGAGTCTGTGTGTTATGTTAGAGGTAGCTTTGGACAAGCTCGGAGACGCTAGCGTTCGAAGCACTTTGCGCTTTCCCCTTCATTTGCTGCCAAATGACATTGCTTCACTCTGCCCCGGAGTTGGCCGCTATCATGAATGAACAATGCGTGCGCTCTCAAGGTCCCGGGCTCTCCTCGGGGGGCGCCTTTTCCACAGGCCGTAGGTGCACAAACAAGGCAGAAGATGATAGTCACGCCGGAGAAGCCTTGTTACCGATATGTTTGATGTCCCTCTGACTGCTTTAGCCAGGGAACACTGCGAAAGAAAACTTGGAAGTCCGCTCCAATCGCAGCGTGCCTTCTGCAGCGTGACCCTTGGCGGCTCCCGTACTTCGTCGCATGTTTATTTTTTTGGCTATTGTTTTAAGGGCAGAGCGGCTTCAGCGGGGGATGTGGGATGAGAAGGGTCTTCATTCATATGGGGCGCGCACACACAGACTCTCAGCTCCGCTCTCGGCCCTTTCATCTCACACTCTCACAGGCTCCTCTTGTTCAGCCAGTGTAGCTGGAGAGGCAGAAGACCGGGGGAAGGATGTCAAAGATGGCAGGGAGGGTACAAGGGGAGAAGGAGACGAGACGGGGACAGATGATGACTTTTGAACTTCCTTGATGTGTCTCTGGTGAAGGGGCAGTGGGCACGGATTTCCATAGGGGGACAATAAAACTACAGACAAAAGCCCTCAGCATGCAACTTTGCTCTTAGCATGATTCTGAAAGGCTTTAGTTATAGTGAAATCATGGCCAGTCTTAACTTGGACCCAATTTAGCCCTAGGTTACCCCTGCTTTGTCCTTGCATTTGTATAAATATGCTGATTTAAACAAGTCACGGCAATTTACAGATATGAATTCAGTATCAGCTCTTTGGATTCAGGAGATTGCGGACCCCTGAGACCCCTTTATTCCTTTTGTAAAATTACCAAAAGATACAACATATTTTAATTCTGCGTATCTTCAACTCAGGCTCTCCAATTACTCGAATCATAATTAAATCTGTGTTCAATCTCAATTATCAGCGTGGTGCTTTTCTAATCGACAGGTGCAGACAATCCGGTGGCACTCATTGTTTGAAGTGGAGTTTAGACTGAGAGGAGGTATTTTGTGATAAAATTGTACTGGGGTAGAAAGAAAAGGTTTGTTTTTGGAAATTTCGCGATCCCTCTCAAAAGCCATATGTGTTGTTCACCCCGAAAAATGAAAGTGAATCACAAATTGAGATGGATCAGTACAAAGGGAAAGAAAGCATTCACCCTTTGCATCATCCCCCCCGTCCTGTAGTGCCCGAGTAACAGGTTGCTTACATGTGCATCTCCTCCTTCATCTCGTTAATTGTCTCCTCATTTCCAGCTCCCGCTGCACCAGGCTGCCTCTGTCCTCTCCCTGGCCTCCCCGGGGCTTGCCTCGCTGGGTCGGTTCCAGTCTGTCTGTTTTTGCCTGATGACTCCACTCCGGAGCAGATGCTGATGCTCGGCAGCTGTTGCTCAAAGATGCACTTCCCAGCCACCTCTATCCTGCAGTTTTTTCCCCCTCCCTATACATTCCCCTGGGCGCTTCTTTTGTCACGCCGAACTCCATTGTCCCACTTTAAATTAGCGAGTTTAATTTAACTGCGGCTTTTGTTTTTATCTCAGCGAGCCGAGTGCAGCTGATAACATTCAAAGCATATTAGGGTTTTTTGGAGTAATAATAAGTCTGTGTTCATGCGTCGTCCTAATGGCAACCGGCACACTCTAATCATCTAAAACAATTGCTGGCACTTTTTGCAGTGGGAGGATACCGTTTCAACATAAATCTGACAAAACAAAGCGGCTGTGGGGAAATGTATTTGTGTAATATTTTGCGCGGCTGCTGTGTTTATCTGTCATCATCTGACGGCACATTGTTCAAAGACCTGTCCACTGCTATAATTGAGCTCTGAAAGCTGGATTTGAAGAAACATTGCGAGGCCCGCTCATAAATTTCCATGGCAGCGCATTACAAAAAAACAGTGCAATTTGTGACAGCCGTGGGATTATATGCGCTCGTGTACAAATCAAAGTTTTATATTCAATACTAGGATCAAAAGTTAACCGAGAGTAGTTTTTTTTTTTTCCACTAGGGAGCTGGTCCATATTGTGCCTTTTATACCTTTTCTTTAAAGGGGCTAGATGCAAGTTACCCATTTTATACTCACTACTGCCCCCTCAGGTCATACATGTAACTGCGTGTTCTATATTAAGCTCGTGCATGACGGCACTTCGGACCCGAAGTAACTACTTTTTGAGTGACAGTGCAGGATTTTAGAGGCAGTTGTGGTGAACAGGTCTGGACACATTCTACACATTAGGACATTGTTGGAACATGTAGGGGAGGAAAATGCATAATTTTAACATTTAACATTTTTCCAATGTTAAAAATTCATTAAAATGCAAACAAACCTTCCCGTACAACGGTCAAAAGATGTATGCTTCCTTCCGGTAGCGTACCGAAAGGAAGTACCAAGGCCTATTTAACCCGATCTGGCTCTAACACCCTGTAAAGTCCCTTTTAAATGAAATCATAATCCAATTAAGTGACAATAAAAATATGATGCTTGTAGAACATATGTAAGCCTACATTAATCAAAACAGAATATCTTTCATCAAAATGTGTATTGTAGAGTCACTTGCATGAGAAAGACAATACATTTTAGTTAGTGCAGCTCTACAATATTGAATTATCTAAAGGTTACCCGCATGATGTTGGCTTATAGCATCTATAATGGCCTTGGTTCATGTCTGAAGATAAACTAACAACTGTCAACCTGTTGAACCGGGCTTCATGTGACAGGTGCCGTCTTGACTGAAATTAGGCGGCAAATGAAGGCCTTTGATGCCGTCGGCCTGAGGAGATGTTATTGGGCAGGCGTGGGTTTGCCGTGTGTCACATCCGTAATTGGTTGGTGCAGCTCGCGCCTCTGATCCGCTGGAAATCTGGGATCAGCGAGGCAGAGTGACCCCCGCTAATCAGCCCTTCGCGCGCCGCACCGCTCCGCAGGCCAACTCGCCGGCACGTTTGGGGATATCCAGAAATCCCTTAATGGGAAACGTTGGGTGCAGCCTAATTTAAGGATGTTGGAGATAAACAATGTGTCTGGAGCTGCTGCGGCTGATTGTGTTTGTGGGGGAATTCTGCAGCACATGACCGAAACGGCGATAACAGATATTGATTCCCGCTTTGGCCCTGTGCTCCCTCGTGATAAGATTGCAACAAGGCCAGAGCCATGTAGTGCCTATTTGCACTTTACCCTCCGCGCTCTCCACTCAGACTGCCTATTCACGGTGGCAGGGTGTTAAATTAGGGAAATTCAGAAGGGGGAATCATCAGTCTTTCCTGGTTTCCCTTTGAGGGCTGAGCTAATTAGCCCGCGTCTGTGATTAGCTGGCTTGTGTTTGATCTGCCTCACTCTCTTCCCCCTCTCTGCGTGGAAAGACTGCCTGCCGGCACCGTGATTTGGCTGTGAGCTGCGCGGCGCACATCTCTCTCACATACGCAGGCGTCGGCGCACACAACGACCGTGGCAGGTTCGGGCGACGCTGCAGGTGGCCTCGGAGACACAGTATCTCGCAGACGCACACGGCACACGAGCTGCTGCGCTCCGAAGCACGCACTTCTCGGGCAGAAAGAGCACAGCTGTTAATATTTCACCAGGAACAGTGTTTACTTTCACTTGGAGGGGTTTCTGTCAATGAAATTCCCCCGGAAAATGTTACATCGCACTTATTAAGGGAACATGGGGGAGTGGGCGGCCATAGCGCACAATTGGATTTACTTAACTTAACCCCGAGTGATTACAGCGGAAGATGGGAGAATTATGAATGTAATTAAATTTATACAAATCCCCTTTGCTCTCCATTTGCATGAGGGCTCACTAGCAGCGCGCAGTGGGGATGTGCGCGGCCCCTGTAACATGACACAAATAAGAGCAGTCGGCGGCGCGTGACAGAGCACTGTCTAATTACACCGAGCTGCGATATGGAGAGGCCTGCGTGCCTGCCTGTGTGTGTGTCCTTGAAGCCGCCGCTGGAGCATAGCAAGGCCATCTCTGCTGCTGCTGCTCAGACCCCCACATCTATCAGCCCACACTTCCTGGACCCATATCTGTCACAGCGCCTTAAGGGCAGCGGGTAAACAAAGGCTCGGTTCTCCAGACGAGCTGACGGGGCTGGGGCTGTGTCTGCAGGTGTGATCATGCGCTCTGTCAAGTGTCTGCTCGCTCACATCAGCAGCGCCTCATTGTGACTGGCTGGTCATTATTGAGACCGCAGAGCTGAGCGGGTACAGCAGTAACATGATCCGTCTCTTCTGTTCACCTGCAGTCGGCCATCTTGCGTGTCATTTTAGTTTAGGGGATGGGTGATATGACAATAGCCTATATGTAACATGTAGAAGTGCAAAACCCTAATTTGGAAGGACTCCTCCGATCCCAGACTTTCGAAAGAGGCAGATTTGAATTCCCTGATGATGCTACTTAAAGCTTCTAGATGTGAAAAAACAAATGGTGCTAGGATATGATATCATTTGAGGGGCACAAACTCAACTTTAAGGGGTTGACAGATGTTTCAGTAAACTCTTGAGGAGACTATTTGAAGTGTGAGTGTTGTGACGTTTGCTTTGATATTATTAGCTATCCATGGCCCCTCCCTATGTAACCACGAAGCTTTGTCCTCATCTCCTGTAAACTGTGCTAGAGTTTACTCCACCTCTGCAGTTGCCTGACCAGCCATCCTCTCCTGCTTTTTGTATCTGTTCAAAAGCAGGACCATCTGAGATTTGATTGGCTGTTGGCGAAGTTCCAAAGACAGCAACCAAATTTACCACAGTAAAATATTTTCTTCGATGTACTTAAAGTGCATATGGCAGGTTTTAATGCTTTTGAAAATATGGTTTATTTAGACAGGATAACACCTGTTGTAAGTAATTGTCATTTTATTTTAGTGAAGCAGCAAATTAATGAAGAAATGTTGGGCAGAAAAGTTATTTTTTACAGGAAGAGACATAGAGGTAAAGTTCCATAGCAGTATGACTCATTTCCCGTTGACATTACATGGACCGTTTAACAGTTTAAACAGTTTAAAATTGTTTTCCTCTGTCACTTCCTGTCAGTGTCCAATAAGAAACTGAAACTATAAACATCACATAAATGATCAAACTAAAGAAAGCTCAGTAAAATGTTTAGCAAAATCTGAAATATAATTGTTTACTGTTTCAGCAAAAATTGTGTCTAATGTGTCACTTTAAAGGGACTAGATGCAAGTTGGTAATTTTATACTCGCTACTGCCACCTCAGGTCTGACGTGTAACTGCAGTTTCTATATGAAGTTCATGCATGACGGCACTTTGGATCTGAATTAACAACTTTTTCAGTGACGGTGCAGGATTATAGAGGCAGTTGTGGTGAAAAGGTCTCTTCTACACCTTAGGACATTGCTGGAACATGGAGGAGGAAAATGCTCAACATTTTGAAACTTCATATAGTCCCTTTAACAAGAATATACCTGCATTGATGTTGATGCTTTATCTATTGTGCCTGGCCTCCAATATCCGCAGGATCCTCGCTACCTCTACTGACACCATGGTGCCAACGCCTGACAGTTGCCACATCTGAAGAGTTGGAAAGGCAGCGGAGGTGTATTTTGATGGAGAACCTAAAGGGAACAGAGGCAATTTGTGAAGTGTGTCGTTCCAGAGGACAAAAAAGGGAAATTTCTGAAATAAGCCGTTTGTTAGAAAATGCTATATTGCACTCAGACAAAACGTAAGGTGGTGAAAAAGATGTGTTTAGAGCTCACAGTTGCCAGCTTGTTGCCTTCTCTTTGAACCATTTTAATGGCCACGATAATCTGAAAGTCTACAAAGGCGTAGCTCCACTGTTGGGCATCTGTGAAGAGAGGGTTCAGTACTGCACGCTGAGGGAGAAAGTTTGAAGTTTCCTGAAAACAGTATTTTTACTCCCAACATTTTTTTTCCTTCTCTTTGGCTAACTTTTTCAGCCTCCCCCCCCTTCGCCGACTGGTTTTTGTAGCGCATTGCTAAAGGGCAGACGCAGCATGGATAGCGCGGTAGAAGACCTTTTTGAAGTTTAATGGACTAAAACATGGGCTCAGATGCCTTTGTGGTGCGCTGAGTGTGAAAAATGGGAATCATTTTCAGGAGCGTTTCAAGAAGTTTGTGCGTTGGATTTCTGCTGGCGTCGTCACCCTGCCTCTGATAATCCACGCTCCTGTCCGCTTTTTCGTTCTCTTTTAACTATTTTGTTTATTATTTTTTGGTTTGTGTTTGTGTCAAATGGTGAGACAGGCTACAACTTGGACAATGTTCAAATCCGGGCTGAAAACTTTTGACTTTTGAGCTATGCATTCGACAACAGAAGGAATTTTATCTACAATATCAGAATGCTTGTTCATGATTTGTGGATTTTGATGATGATTTGTATGATTGAGTTGCAGTCTCGCCCCTGTTTAGGTTTCCTCTGCTTTATTTATCTGTTTATTTGGCCGGAACGGGGCTCATCAATGAATACTCATGGGAGTCATGTCAAGTCTGTCAATTAATTAAAGAAACCAAGCAGCATTGAGGTGATAGACTTTTGAGCTTTTTAATTGATTCAGTTGCTACGGAAACTTTTTCTTTTGACGCACACATGGCCGGAAATCATTATTTTTCAGCTTAAAAAACATTGGGCATCGAACTGGCGAAAGGACAGGACACCTGGGACGGAGCTGATGTAAAACTGAGATAATCAATGGCTTTGCATGAATTCACAGGGACACGGGACAGAGGGAGCAAAAACTGGGACATCTGGTCACCCTTATGTAAAGACTCCCATTCATCCTGGCCTAATATGCACAGCGGCATTTTGTTCAGGAAAGGGTCAAATAAAGGGGAGGACATTTTCATAATGAAGTCCACAAACACAAATTATACTTAAAGGGATATTTCAGGATTTTTGACATAGGGCCTCATTTTAGTTATCCAGAGTGTTGTTGATTTCTGGATATATTTTTTTTTTATAATTCATGCAGTCCTTATATTTGAAGAGCTTAGTGGCGCTAGGCTAGTGCGTGTCTATGGTATCAGCTAGCCTGCATTGAAAACAGTCTGACCCGCTCCACAGTGCAAATCACTTATAACGCCAGACTAGCCATATAAATGTCTGTGTTAATAGAATCATTATAACTGTTTTGCATTTATATTTGCAGAATCAGCTTCGTAGTTGTATAAGCTATGCAGCGGCGGAGTGATCTGCTAGAAAATAGTCCCTCAAAATACGGTAATTCATGTGATACAAGGTCAGTTATAGTAAAAAAAAATGATTCTATCGACAGACATTTATATGGTTAGTCTGGCGTTATAAGTGATTTGCCTCAGGTGCACTGTGGAGCGGGTCAGACTGTTTTTAATGCAGGCTAGCTGATAGAAATGCACTAGCCTAGCGCCACTAAGCTCTTCAAATATAAGAACTGCATGAATTTAAGAAAAAAATATCTCCAGAAATCAACAACACTCTGGATAACTAGGAAATGAGGCCCTATGTCAAAAATCCTGAAATATCCCTTTAAGCTGCGTCTTATATCTCCACACTTTTTTTTTTTTTTTGCATTTTTTTTCTTTGCTTTTGTCTTGACTTTGAGCGCGCACGATTCTGCCCCACACTTGGACGGCGCGTTGGTTTAATTTGATTTAACAAGTCGCGGAAGCGCGGCATTAAACAAGTCCCCCGACCCGCTCCCGTCGTCTCCCACTAAACTGTCTCCTTGAGCTGTGCGCCGTTCTGTCTGTCTAATATCTCATCCATCCATCCATCAGCCGCAAAACAATACGCTGTGTTCCCATGGCAGGTTGTCATAGCGACTGTCCTTCAGGGAATAATCAAAGTTGAACCGAACCTCTGTGCGAAGGGGAAGGGTGGAGGCTGCGGCTGATCTGTACCAGAACCTTTGTATGAATTTGAAGTGTTTAATGTTTGTGCTGAGTGGTACATTGAGCATTTGTTAAAGGCCCTTACCCTGACTTTTTTTCTGTGCGTCATTCGGTTTTGTGTAAAAGCAGACGTGCTTATAAAACTCATCCCTGTGGAGAACGCGGATGCCAGAAATGTGCTTGGAAAGTTGAATGTGTAACGATGTCAAATGTATAGATACAGACGGGAACGTGTCATAGAAGGGGGCGTGGCCTAGCCGGAGGGAAGAAAGCCTCTCATGGGAATCACAATGTTTGACTATTTTGGTTGACTATAAACATATTTATCACACACAACTACAGTCAAGACAAAATCGGGTCCATATGGATGTTTTATCACAGCAACATGTTCAGTAGAAGCAACAAACTCAACTCGCTGCTAACGTTAGCATATGTGGCAACGTAGCTCCCTGGTTAAAGAGACTAGATGCAAGATGGTCATTTTATGCTCACTACTGCCACCTCAGGTCTAATGCGTAACTGCAGTCTCTATATTAAGCTTGTACATGACGGCACTTCGGACCCGAATTAACATCTTTTGAGTGAGTGCAGGATTTTAGAGGCAGTTGTGGTGAATAGGTCTGGGCTCATTCTACACATTAGGACATGTGTAGAGGGAGGAACATACTTGGTTTGAACATGTTTAAACACTATATAGTCCCTTTTAGGTGTATATGGACTGTTGAATCACTTTGGTACTCTCCATGTCTCTGTATCTTTATTTAGTAGAAAAATATGTTCATGATTCAGCATTTGTTAAAGTTATGGTGGAGAAATGGGAGGAAACTCTGTTTTTTCTGTTTTCTCCCTCCTACTGCTTTGAGCCTGTTTATATAAATGCACAGAGAAAAAATATGTAAAGAAGAAAACTTAAGCTTAACCATGTTGTTTTTTCCATTCCATTTCATTTTTTTGCTACACACAAGATGCTCTTTGAAATAACCCTCCACGTAGAAAATTTCACAAAAATTGAAAACGTTCAAATTCTGAATGTTCGAACTGGTAAAGAGAAACATTTTATCTTTTGATTCTGGCAAAAGCTTCCTCTTTGGTGCTATATGAACTACTGTTGTGTCCTTGCGCCCTTTCACATACTTCAGACGCGTATACAAAGGGTTCAGCATTCATGCCCTCCATTTATGTTGAAAGGTGAAATTCTGAAAGCGCGGATATTTTTTTCCCCCTACTTTCCTTTCACTCAGCCATGTATAGAGCATTAACCTTTCTGTGACGAGGTCAATGAGTGGAATTTATTAAAGAGATCAACTTTTATGGGCGTCTTAGAAACCGCATATGATTGAAATGGAATAGGTCTGCGGCGATTGTGGAGTGTAAATTATGAATAAATCATTATTGTGTTAAGCATTTTTCTTTTCGTGTTCTTTTTCAAAACTTTACTTTTCTCTCGTTTGTTTATGGACTAAAAAATGTGTTTGTATTTAAGTATCAGGGTGCTACAGAATAAAGTAAAAATTCTCAAACAGTGGCAAATGCGGATGCAGACATTTTCTTACCGAGATTAGGGCTGGGGAAAAAAATAGTTTTAAATTAGAAATAGAGTTGGTATGTCAAATCAATAAAAACATTTCTCTATGTGGCATTACCCATTTTATTGTTAAATATAGATTTGTAGGTCTTATTAATTCATATTTATTATTTTATATATACAATACAGAACATCAGCAGGTGGAGAAAATCCCGTAAAACCGCATAAAAGCCCCTCCCTTTCATTCATTCGTCCTCGGCCAGTAGATATTGCAGATATTTGCCGTTCATTTATCTTCGTACTTTGTATGGCGGCTAATACGAGCTCTTCTGTGGGCTCGCGGATGGCTGAGGGCTTCATAGAGCACCATTCCATGGCGTCCATGGCTCTGCTCGATGATGGCCATCTGGGGTCTGCTGGGGTCCTCGTGTGAGCACTATCGAAGCACCGGGCTGGCCGAGTAGTTTGTGCGGGGGTATGAGCCAGTTGGTGTCAGTCATTTTTCCTACTTTTATGTTACAGTCCAACATTATCTTTAATTTTATAGGTCGAGGGGTTTGGTCATGTCCCTGTTTTTTGTTCTCCTGCTGTTTTGTTTACTGTCCGTTTTGAATGGACTTTTCTTTTAACTTTAAACCAAATGTTAAACCATTAACTGTGGACTGAACGATTTCCGCGATCTTAAGATAATGGAAATGTGAACCAAAGATTTTAAATGAAGCTATTATGATCAAATGAATGTCATATATTTTTGGAACACCTTGCGCTCTTTAAATGAATGAACCTATGAGCCTTTTTAGAGGTCCTGAACCTTCTCTCCAGTGGCGTTGTCTTTTTGGTTTATCTATTTTTTTTAAATCCTGCTAAATTATACCATCACCACTTGTCTTGCCACATCTAGTATTAATAATTCAACTGCACAGGGACTTCGTGATTAGGGGTCGCCCAGCTCTAACCGAGATTATCAAGTAGAAGCTCCTGTGGCCTGGTTTGTCCGTTTCAGCTCAAAATGTTCTTTCTTTGTGGTTCTTGAACAAGTGAAAGTGGAGCAACTGGCATAAGACAAAAAATAAGAAACTCTCGCCCAACAGCTGAGCTTATTAATATGAGAAACCTTGGAAATTGTTTTTTTTATTTCCTGCCAATTTCATAATGTTGTTTTTAATGGATTGAAGAATTGTGACTTTGCTTTGAAACATCCCCAAAACAAATTTCGCAGCTCAGCGTCGACACTCGACTTGGCTTGTTTGTTTCATCTGCACCCCCCAATACATATTTAAACCTGAAAATCCTCACTCTTTCTCCTTCCATGCTCGGTGTCGACTTTCTGTTCTCTTTGCAAAGGTGGAGCCAGCGCTGAAGCCGTTTCATCTTACCCCGCTCCTATTGAGGCCTGACACAATGGCCGCGAGGGCTCAGACCTGCGGGAAGGATGGAAACTCGCACATTCACGATACAACTCTTTGAAACAATGCACTTTTTCCCCCTCCTTTGTAGGTTTTAATTGCTTCACTTATCTTTTGTCTCTGCTCCTATGCGCTCCCTACTGGTTTCTCTCTTGCTACCTGCCTGATGTTTACTAATTGCGACCATTCTTCTGCTTCATTAGCCGTGCTCACAGGGAGGCTTTTATTCGAACTGAAAAGGAAGTGTTGCCGGTACAACTGCAATACAACGGTTCACTGACGAGGGGTAAATAAGATCATTCCTGTTGCCGGTATTTTCTCTTTTGTTATTAACCAAATTGTTTTTTATCATCATTTCTTCTGATTGAGATAAATCTTGACAGTATTTAGTACCCCCTGCTCGCATGTTTTCGGGATTTTGCTTTGACACACAAACATAATTTAGTTGCTTTGCTGTGACAAGTGGGAAATGAAGCCATTGCTTGTTGTTTGGCTAACAAGGCCTTGTCGCTTTTGCAAATTTTCAGGCTGTTGCAGTCTTTGTATTTCATTATTCAACTTCAGACAAGCTAAAAGGCAAGGATTTTTGTGAGACAAGCGTCTACTCTAATAAATGTCCAAATCCGGATTCAAAGCAGTTCAGCTATGCCTCTCACTAATCTGAAGATATCTTGTTTAATAATGATTATATGAAATAAACTTAAAGAAGCTTTACATTATTCATTCACTGCCCGGGGTAGCCTGACAGAAGTCTTTGTTTTTTAATTTAAATTCAAATTCACACTTCATTATTTATTGATTATGTTTTATTTAACCTGGCAAGAGCTAGATTGATATTACAGTGTCATTAACATTAGCACTCCACCTTAAATCGTTCTGGGAGGGGATGCACTGTTGGAGCTGCATTTGCTGCTGATTTTCAGTTTTGAAAAATTATGTGCGTCTTTAAGTATGTTGCTACATACTTTTTTTTCTGTCTTCTGGGAATCTTACAGGATAGGTCATGTTGTGTAGTGCTTTGCTTTTATTGTATGTATATGTATATATGAGATGGAGGGATGGAGAGATGGAGAGATGGAGAGATGGAGAGATGGAGAGATGGAGAGATGGAGACTTTATTGATCCCGAAGGAAATTGACCAATGCACAATTTCCTTCGGGATCTATCTCTCCATCTCTCATCTATCATATGTATTTTTACCTATATTCACTTGTTTCTGCTTTTTTAAATGCTTTTAGTGCTTTGAACTACACTCCATATAATTCTTTACAACAGTTTGTGTGTATAGGCGCTCAGTCTTCCTTTAATGTTCCATTGTATTACTGGATCCTCCAATATGGTTGACTGGACTCGATTGATTGAGTTGAGATGGAAACGAAATGTCTTTTATTAATCCTGTCAAGTCAACGATATTTGAACTTTACTTTTAGACAGTCTATAGAAATGACTGTTGTCGAGTTTTAGGAATCACGTTTTCAGCTTTTGGCTTATTCAATGTCTAAACCAACTGTAATCAGTGTGGCTACAGCATTCAACCTCATATAAACTGAAATAAAAGTCATTATTGGGTGATAGTCCCAGGACTACGCCTGTTGAGAACAACAGCGCTTCAACTTGCCGTGCCTTTTCAGTCATGCAACAGTTTGGCTCAG